>NW_022631018.1:21063830-21663830 GCF_010015895.1 Lontra canadensis | reverse complement strand
AAGGTACGGTGGTGATTCTAAATGCCTGATTCTGGTGGGCCATGAGTTAAGGAAATGGTGACGAATCTAGTTTCATGAAATAAACGACACCTTTGTGTGTGTGTGACACCGTTGTCTCCTTGCAGGGGAGGGGGTAGGGGTGGGGGAGGAAAAGCTAAATGGAGCAGGTCTTAATAGCACCCTTCCAAGGGAGAACTGGATTCTGAGACTCTGCTCTCATGATGACCTGCCAGGGCAGACCACAGTTCAGCAGCTGCAAACGCGCTTGCCAACGCAGAGATAAAAATGTTTCTGAAAACAAAATTTCACATATGCCCTCCACTGAGGTTGGCATCATATCTCCCTGCGTATCTTGGGTGTAGCTTTTACCCAGGCAGAATTTAGACACTGGAAACCAAATGAGGTGGTAAACAGAACCAATTTGCAGAACAGTGAAAATAACCCGGCAAGAACTGAAACCACAGGTGCCCTAGGAGTCGGTCATTCACCGGTGAAGAGCTTTGAAGGATAAGCACCCAGGGTTGTGTGGGTTGGCTCCAGAGCTCTAGAAAAAACGCTCCAATGTTTAGTGTGATGGTTCTCATTTTATGTTTGGCTTGTTCTAGAAACACGCTCTGCTTCTTCCGTCCCACCCATCCTCGGTGCCATCACAAATGGTTTCGGGGAGAAGAATCATCACATTGCTGGGGGAGGAGGGTGTCTGGGACTCAGGACTCTTATCAGTGAGTCCAGAGTTCTAGAAGCATAAGGATGAAGAGCGTGACCTTTGGATCCAGATGGCTACAAATCTCAGCTTTGTCATTCATTCATGACCTCAGACTAGACATTTTGTTTCTCTTTGCCTCTGTTCCTTTACCCGTAAAATGAGAGTATTAATAGTACTTTTCCCCCCGGGCTTATAGGCAACGGAAGGATTTCAGACACCTATAACACCCAGAGCAGTGTGCAGTGTGGCATTAACGCTTCATAAATGTTTACAATTATCTTAACCATGTCACTAGCTCAGGGCCTATAGGAATGTTACTTAACTAGCTCAGTTATAAAGAGAGTTGGATCATGATGTCCATCAAGATCACTTCAGTACCTAAAATTTTATAATTCTATGAATTGAAGTCACCTTGGTCAATAAATGAGAGTTGTCTCAAGACACCTGGGCAAATAATGCTCCTTTGCTAGATCCTTCTAGAACATCTGGTGATGCATTCAGGACCTACCTTGATGGGGCCAACCTTCCTTTCCAACTTCTACTGACAGCTCCTCTGCACCCTGAACTGCCCCCTGAACACGCTGTGCCAGCCCCATGCCGTAGCATGTTTAAATCATTTCCCTGTAGTCTTTCTGCCCTGCTTCTCGCCATACACCTAAATGCCATCCATTCTTCAAAACCAACCCAGGATCCACCTTCTTTGTAAGATTTTCTGTATTGAAAAAATCCTTTAACACAGAGTTCATTGTCCATCACCATCCTCTGCCTTATATTTTTCTGAAAATAATTTTTTTTTATTTTTCTGTCTTCACTACTCAGCTAGATAAAAATCTCCTTGAGGTCAGGGCTAAGGACTTACTCCTGCTGGTGTCTCAGTCAAGCTTAGCATTGTTCCAACACAAAAGTATACCATAAACAACTATTGACTGATTCATTGTCAGAATCAATGAGCCCTTACACTTTATATGGCAATTAGCTGAGTGTGGTAATTAAATTAATGCTAATACTCTTCCTGCCAGCCTCTCTTCCTGTCCCCCAAAATCTTCTAAAAAGTTGAACTGGTCTGCTTCTATCTAGTGGCAATTAAAAAACAGGTGGTTCCTGCGATGAGAAAACAGCTCTGGGTAGATTGTACCAGGAAAGACTTTCACTCAATGGGTGTGAGCATGAAAGAAATCTCTACATCTTGTGGATTTCCTGCCCACAGAAATAGAGAGCCCAGCCCAGAGAAGGGTCTAGTTCCCCATTTACAGCACTGAACAGAAGATAGGACAATAAAATAAACTAGAATGTAAGAACTTCCACTGACCCCATGTCCTTATCCAGTCATCCACTTCCTGTCTCATCTAGCCAAGCTTTTTTTTTTTTTTTAAAGATTTTATTTATTTATTTGACAGAGAGAAATCACAAGTAGACAGAGAGGCAGGCAGAGAGAGAGAGAGGGAAGCAGGCTCCCTGCTGAGCAGAGAGCCCGATGCGGGACTCGATCCCAGGACCCTGAGATCATGACCTGAGCCGAAGGCAGCGGCTTAACCCACTGAGCCACCCAGGCGCCCCTCATCTAGCCAAGCTTTTAAAAAGAGATGGCTTACCTGCTCTGTCTCCACTTCCTCATACCCGCTGAACCCTCCAAGCCTGGCTATCAGACTTCGGTCATGACCTCAAACACAGAACAGTCTCTGCACTGATACCCTTGTTACATCCAGTGGGAACTCACTGGTTCTTCCAGCAGCCCTGGAAACCATTTCTACTTCCTTCCTTCCTTGGCATTCATGACCCAGACTCCTCATCTTCCTTCTGCCTCTCTGGCAACTTCTCCCCATTCCCTTTCCTTCATCAATCCTTTCAATACAGATGTCCCCCATGTTCCTGCCCCCTCTCCCCCAACCTCTTCTGTTCTCCCACTCCACGTGCTACCCAGATGACTGTACCTGCTCCCAAAAGAGCAGTTAACCTCCTGGGATGTGAGAACCCCCAAATCCACTCTCCTGCCCCAAGGTGGCCACTGTGCAACAGACTGAACCAATGAACTGTGAGTGAGCCCCAGATGCCTAAAGCTCAACACAGACAGAACCGAACCTGTGACCTTCACCTCCAAAAGTTCTCATTCTTCCGTGTTCCCTTCTCAGCAAATAGTACAGTATAGACAGTAACCACCCACCCGTTCCTGACCAAATCCATGATGACCTCTTTGATTCTTGTCTCTCTCACTTCGCCAATTAATTACATTCACTTGATTTTACCTCTTATCTCAAAACTCAAACTCACTGTTCTTTCTCTAGATGGGAACCATCAGCTTTAACCTAATAACTTCAAGTGCCTCCAGAACTGCCCTTCGCCTCTGGGCTCACCCAGCTCCCCTATTTGCAGAATGATCCTCGTAAGGTGAAAATTTCAGCACGGCATTCACCTGCTTTACCCCCAAAGACTTCAGAATTAAGTCCACACTCCTTAATAGGGCTTATAAGTTATGATCTGGCTTATGTTGCCTTATATCTCCCCCTTTTCTCATTTTTTAATATTTTATTTAAATTCAATTTAGTTGACATATAGGGTATTATCAGTTTCAGAGGTAGAATTTAGTGACACATCCGTTGCCTACAACACCCCGTGCTCATTATATCACGTGTTTCCTTAATGCCCATCACCCAGTTACCCCATCTCCTCCCACCTCCATACCCTCCAGCAACCCTCAGTTTGTTCCCTGTAGTTAAGAGTCTGAGGGTCAAGACCAGGCTAAAAGAAACTGCCTCACTGGGGAAGCCACAGGCAGAATTCATGTTCCCCACCTCTTCCACGTTTCTGAAGGTCAACGCTTATCAGAGAAGTAGTCATTTACTTTCCTGTACCAGGCGCGGAGGCCTGGGGTCCGGAATTATACCTTCTTAGGGCCTGGGATTTATCGGTTTCTCAATAAATGCTTGATGAATGTTTCACAAACACTGTATTTGGTATCGCCCTTATATTTTTCTAGGACAAGAAGAGACACATCGTCGTGCTTCCAATCCTTACAGAAAATTCAGGGATTATCAGAAAGAGCTCCCTTCATGTAGCTGTCCTTTCTTAACAGGGCATTATTTGTTCATTCATTCATTCATTCTTTCATTCTAATCCCTTGACCCTAAAGCAAAAACCACTCACACACATAGAAGCCAAAAGCACAGTTTTTAAAAGAAGCTAGTAGATTATCACTTTATACGGAAACCGCATTTGAATGAGACCTCATGTAGCTACCAAGGAGTTAACATGTCTGACTATAACGGGAAGTATCTCAAGGAAGGTGGAGAAAAGATCAACAGATGTAGAAACTTCTCGCTGATGAAACTTACCTTTCCCGGGACTCTTTACCTAAAAATAGAAGAAACAGAAAAATGGCATCAGCGAGAGCAGATATTTCCTTTTTTTTTTTTTTTTTTTTAAAGTAAGAGCAAAAGCAGAGTCCCATTCCCAAAATTGGCTTTTGGGGTGTATTGCGTATTTGTTGGTGAACCCCATCTTTGTGTAAGGGGATTTGAGATGGCCGGCTCTACGTGCTAATTCAAACAGTGGTGTGTACTCGTGCGTAACAGACCCATTGACATAGATGCTTCTGCATTCCATTTCAATCTCCCTGCTGATCGTAAAGGCAGAAGTCTAGCTCCAACTGCCAGACGGGCAGACCTGCTCTGCCCAGGCACATGCTTACCCCCTCCCGCCTGCCATCTCAGCTCACCTTCAGATTCTCCCCTAAGAGACTTGGGGGCTGGAAGTATGTGTCATTACGTCTCACACCACCTCGTCTGTGAGAATCCACAAAGAAATTTCACTCGGGTCCCTGTGGTAGGAATTACTCATTCATCTGAGTAACTGATGTGTTTTTAACCTTACAAACACAGTGACATCATGACCAGTTACGCTCCCTTCTTTGATTGGCTGCCGGGAACCAGACCCTGAGCTAAGACCCTTTCCTAGCAAGTGTACAGGATTTCATGACCTACCTTCTTGTGTCCTAACTCCACCTCTTGATCCAACTTCTTTTTATGCCCTAAATTTTAGCCTTCCTTTTCTTACCTATTTTTAAACTGATTTTAACTTACTATGTGGAATGCATTTCATAAACCATCTTACATTGTTTCCAAAGACAAAAGAGTGTAACTAAGTAGATTAATGAACAAACTGCAGAGTTAGACTCCAGAGGAAATAAAAGCAAAAAAAGAAAAAAAATATTTTTGAGAAACAGACAAATCGCTGGGAAGCACTGTGCTTCTGTGGCGATTACGTGAAGCTCTAGAATCATCCAGTCTGGTGCAAACCCTGCTTTATCAGCTGTGCTGTGTGTCCAGATAGCGGCTTAGTCTCTCAGGCCACAGTTCCTCCATCTGTGAAAGGAGCGTGACAATCACATCTTCCACACCGAGTTGGTAAAATAAAATGTATTCCAGGTATTTAGGCCAGGGCCTACCACACACACAGTGCTCAGATGCTGTTTTAAGCATTTAAAATGTTAGACTTTACTCTTTTACACATTTCCTCCAAAATTCAGCCTTCTGATGACATGGGCTGAATACATTTGACCAAGGAGAATGAAATCTGAGCTAACTTCAGGCTCCGTTTGTTTATCTTCATATAAATACATTTTCTTTTTAGGTCCAACAACACACATAACAATACGTGGGCAAGAATCTGTTACTACTGAGAGAGGTCTGCTTGAAGAAAAAGGAACTAAGTGGCACGTGTTCAGTTTCGTGTCCTATTCGAACCCTGTGGGTTGGTTTGGGTGGGGAATTCTTCCAACCAAGAGAAAACATAGAGCCTCATTAATCTGAAGACTGCCAGTGTTGAGGGCCTGTGAGGGTGGGGATCTTCTGATCTCTGATTCTGGCCCCTGCTGATATGGGATGTGAGACATCTGGCCTAAAATCCCTGTCTCAGTTTCCTTATTTACCAAAGGGGGCAATGATAATGACTCATAAGAGAATGATTATCTAGGGGAAAAACGTGTTTCTAGGCAAGCCCATTCAGAGGGACATGCATTTCTGGAGCCTGGATTTATTTCTCTTCCAGAACAATGGAGCAAAACCTGGATATCAAGACGCTTAGGGTAGGTGCCAAACTGTAGTTTTAGAAGATTTCTCCGAGGACAGGACAGGAGTCAAGAATCTAGTCGTTTCACTGGGTACGAGGTCTTAAATATTCGCCTGTCTTCTTTTTCCAGCTTGCTGAACCCCAAACACCTGTGACATCCTTGGAGTTGATAACTACTATACACATGAGACTTATTGCATTTAACTTTTTTTCTTGTAAATATGTCAGCTACACTGTCAGAAAAGCTCTGGGGGGTTAGCCTGGGAACCTAACCATCATCCTAACACCATTTCTATAGTAAAAACATTCTTCTTGTTGCAAAACACTAAGTGACAACTACAATCTTTGGAAGATGAAGTCACTTGAAAATTGGAGCTATCAGAAGACGTTCCGCAGATGCAGTCTATTAAAATGCTACATTAAAGACACCCGACTTCCCTACAGAGTGAGTGATTTTTGGGGCTTCTGTTCTCTTTGCTGGCATACGTGTATCAAGCCTCACTGCCCGTTATCTGTTTCCTGTTTGCCCCACACTTAATCCCACAGCAGGGGCATGTAGTTTTCACGTTATCAGTTTGAGATCTTGTACAGAAATGACACCAACGTAAAAAAGTGTAAAAACAACCCCACTGCTGTTCTCACCCATGCTGAGAGAACCACCTTTGCCAGCCAACCCCCGCCCTGCACCCCACACCCTGCTACTGAATGCAAGTGACTTCACTCTGGTCTTTTGATTCTACTAACAGTTATTAAAAGACTTTGGAATTTGGGACTATGCTCCTTACTAAGGTGACTCACAGCTCCCAAATCCTTAAAGGTTGTTTAGAGAACAGCCCCCGTCTCCCAGAGGGCAGTGTATAATGGGCCACTGCATTCTCTACCCCTCAAGAGGACTCTGGGATCAGGCTTTGGAGTCTCAGTGGAAAAGATCATCAGTGGTGAGAGGAAAAAAGCCCTCTTTCTTCCCATGCCTTAGAGTAGTACTTGAGTGTGTCATATCGCACTGTACGGTGATGGGATCCAGTCTTAGCAGAACTCCCAAGAGCAGGAGCAGAGACATTCGAACTGCTTGGTGCCCTCCCTTGGCCCTAAGGAGGTGCTTGCACGTCAACAGTGTCCCTTCCATCATCTTTCTGGGTTGGTTATAAAACTAATCTAGTGTCATTCTTAAATTGGGGATGAAAGATCAGATCACAGGAGAAGACCATTAGGGTTGGGTAGATAAATATTCCTGCCACTGACGGTGAGGATGGGTGAGGGGCAGCCTTTATAGACCGCACTCACTGAGCAGAATCCAGAGTAAATAATCGATGGAAGTAAAATTAAAATGGCGATGAACTGACTCCATAGAAAGGCAACGCAAACAGCTGGTTAGCAGTTATTTCAAGGTCACCGATGGCCTCTGAACTTAAAGCAGGGAGAGCTCAAAAGCTGGTCTTGTCCCTGAACTTCCTAGTCTTAAACGTTTCTGCCAGGTAAGTTTGGCCAGATGTGGCAGTGCACACTCAGGGCCTGCCACAGACTGTGGGCCCATAACCAGCAAGTCGGTCCCAGTTTAGGGTTTGGACACACTTGGGGGGATGTGAGGGGAATGGGGCTGTTGTTTTTCCCCGGTAGTCCCATGTATTGTTCCAAGCAGCGGCTTCTCAAACAGCCCTCCTTATTCACTTTTCCTCTCCAGGCCGTAGTCGGGGGTGGGGGGGCGGGGGGAGAGAATGCTGTGCATTGGGTTAAAGCTGTATTCTCAGTGAATAGACACTGGGGAGAAAACGTGAGGGTTTCTTCCCAGGGACAATGCAATTCCCGCACGTCAGAAGCCAGACAGGTATGTGACTCAGGCTTTGGGGAAGAGTGCCTTAAAAACCTTATTGGTCATTAGATTCCTTCTCTAGTGGAATTGTAACACTGAGATCAAAGGCATTTAGGGTCTTAGAGGACAGAGATGATATATCCTTTGTTCAGAATTAAAGAAGAGCAAAGAACCGTTAAAATATCTCATTTGTCTGTTATCACCCTGGCACGGTACCTTGAAGACAGTAGGTATTTTAAAGGTTTGTCAGAGGATAGGCACAAATCAGCCAACTTGCTGTCACGGACGTGTGCATGGGCTGTTTCACACATCCCCAGGGATGCTGGCGACAGGACACAGAACTTGGTATCCCGCTTCAGTTGAACTGACCATACTTAATTTCCTGTGGGTTTCTGTATTGTTTTCCACTTAGAATTGTATTACTTTCCTATGAAGGTGAACTCACATACCTTTCTTTAATCTTCTTGCCAGCCAAATGATAAATGCCAGCCCAGCAAAAGCAGTAACCATGACTGCCACCGGAATGAAGACAGGATTATAGTTGCCTTCCTTGATCATTGAGAAGTTCCTGTCCACTTCTGAAAGAGAGATACAGAGCATGAGACCACGGCAGTCCTCACTCAGAGCATCTCATGACGTTAGGCTTTGTTCCTCCCCACATCTCCTAGTAAGAGCCCACGTGATGCCATTTGACAGATGAGGACACTGGCATGGGAAGGACCAAGATGAGTCTACAGCAGAGGTAGAGACAAGACAAGATTTTCTACCCCAATGCCTATAAATTCTTAATCTCCAGATTTGCAGTTCGTAGAACTCCCAGAAGAAGTACCTAAAAATCTTGGCAAAAAGTGGTCATCATTGTATTTATTTCCATGACCTTGTTCAATAGTTGGGACTCGACGATGCTGAGAAGACCTAACATGTCTAATATGACTTCAAGAAAAATAAAAGCCAGTGATCTGAACCAGGTAACGTATCAGTCAATGGAAACTATTAATGCTTTTATTTTGAAACAGCTGTGCAAACAAATGTACTTGTTTGCATGGCAAGACCTACACTAAACTGTCTTTCAAGTGATGTGGCCTTACCACATATTTCTAGTTCCTTTACACGTAAGTAGATGGATACAGCTCTATCCTCTTGAAAGAGTGAGCTAAGTTTATTTGGGAACTTTTATTGAAAAACTACCCATATGAAAAAACTATGTTCTGTTACCACCAATCAAATAAATGTACTTTTATATATTAGTAGAGGGTCTGTGTCCCTTATTCTTCGTGTTACTTTGATGAATCTTTCCAAGGTGCATTCACCTTCACACCCAAATGTATAATAGAAAATAGGCTCAAGTTCCCAGATGACCCAAACAGAGGACGACTTTTTTATTCACCTTATTTAGCAGGGGCACTGTGTCGAGTGGGGGGGCGGTCCATGGAAACGAGGAAGACACGGTCCTTCTCATACACAGATTAGGAAGGCATCAGCTTAGTGATAACGGAGAAATATCTGCTATTTTGGGAATTAGGGGGTCACTGGTGACCTTTGTAGAGACATTTAAATGGACTAACAGAAATGAGATAGTAGTGGAATGGAAGAATGAATAAGAAATAAGTCAGAGACAGTGCCTAGCTGTTAAGATAAGAACATCTAACACTAAGCATCTAGTGCCTAGCTGTTAAGATAGGAGTTGAAAATCAGCTGAAGAGAGAAAAGGCTGCCATTGAAGGAAGACATAAGAACAGCCTAGGATCTTACAGTAAATTAATGTGTACAAATTTATCTTTAGGCCATACACACTTAACAATGAAATTTAAAGGTTTAATCTATCTTCCTCACTCTCTTCCCATTCACCAGTTCCATTTTTAAATATTCATTATATCAGGACAAATTTATTCACTTTGACATTTTGGACTAGGGCTTGACCAGATTCCAGATGATCCACAAAGAGTTTTCCTCTCCCCAATTAACTCCGTTCCTTCTGAGCAGTTGAGGGTGCACGTGAAGGTAGAGCTGAAGTTCCCCAAGGGGTGACTTCCGTCCATGGCCCCCAAATTAGGGGCCTCCAAAGGCTCACACTGAATCACTTCAATGAAAAAGGAAAGTTATTTCTGAGTATTTCTGAGCAGAGACCCTCCCTTGACCAAAAGTTTTTAACCAAAGTCTCCTGACTCAACTGGGGAACCACCTGGCTGAATCTAGACATTTATTATCTCTAAAAAGTTAGTTCTGATAATGCCGCTCCCAGACTTTATTTTCCTGATGGTGATGGAGAGTGGTGAGTCAGAGGGGAAGCCAGGGGCCCTGACAGCCCTTGGTGGGGGGAAGGTGGCAGAGGGTAGAGTTGTTGCTGCCCCAGTCCTGGTAATTCTCCAGCACTGCTGGAAGGATGCCATGCTGTAGCATGTCAAGTCTTCTTGACAGTTAAAAAGAAAAACCCACCATATTTTTCTTATTATTTTTTCTTATTTTATTTTCTTATTTTCATTATTTCAAATGAAAAAAAAAAAGAGAGAGAGAGAGAGATCAAGAGACTGTGTGTTTGTTTTTCACAGCAGTTGTTATTCCCCTGAGAGTTCAAAGAGGAGGAAAGGTAAAAATGATTTTAAGAATAAACCAAATAAAACAATCAAAAACCCTACTGAGGCACCTGGGTGGCTTGGGTGGTTACGTGTCTGACTCTTAGTCTCAGCTTAGGTCTTGATCTCAGTCAGGGTTGTGAGCTCAAGCCCTATGTTGGGTACACAGGGCGTGGAGCCTGCTTTAAACAACAACAACAAAACCCCCCAAAACCAGAACATCAAAATTGTCAACCCCCTGGGAAGGAATCTGGTTGGTGTTCAATAAGATGACACATAAAAAGGGTTACTGAGAGGACAGAACAAGCAACATTTAACTGAGGTTCAACAAGACTATTTATGCCATGACAATGAGAAAACTAAAATAAAACAGTATAACTACACCACGTATTATTATTTTTATTAATTATTTTTATTAACATATACTGTATTATTTGCCCCAGGGGTACAGGTCTGTGAATCATCAGGCTTACACACTTCACAGCCACACCATGTGTTATTGAAAATTATGTATATACTGTGAGATGGTTTCAGAGGTATTTGGCTGTTTTTTTGTTTGTGGTTTTTCTTTTCAATTTAAGCAACAACAATCCCTTTAAAAACATCACAGTGCGATCTAAGTTAGATTAACCTGTGTTCCAAAGAGGACAGAGACTTCTTAGCAAGTCTCTACTGCATTTTCTTAGTCCGCAAACCCAAGGAGGCCATGACAAAACCTCTGGCTTGAGGAGTTACTCACCTTCACAGTTTGGTCCTTGAGATGACCAGTTTCCAGAAGGTCCGCACGTGGTTTCCTCAATCTCAACGAGCTCTGCCCCCTCAGAGCAGTTGAAGGTACACCTGGAGGAATAGCTGAAGTCCCCCAGGGGCTGATGACAGTCCATGGTCCCCAGATCAGGGGCTTCCAAAGGCTCACACTGAACCACTGCGGTAAGAAAAGAAACAGCACTGGCTGGTGGGAAGAGGACTTGATGTCTGGGCTTAACTCCTAGCTCTGCCTTGGCACAAGGTGAATTAACCCTTCCAGGTTCAGTGTCTTCATCTGTGAAAGAGGAATCAGGGGCGCCCGGGTGGCTCAGATGGTTAAGCCTCTGCCTTCGGCTCAGGTCGTGACCCCAGGGTCCTGGGATCGAGTCCCGCATCAGACTCCTTGCTCAGCGGGGAGCCTGCTTCTCCCTCTCCCTCTGCCTCTCCCCCGCCCCTGCTCATGCTCTCTCTCACTCTCTCAAATAAATAAATAAAATCTTAAAAAAAAAAAAAAAGGAAGGAAGAAAGAGGAATCATGATGACTGTATTAACTTCCTAGAGCCGGGGTGGAAATTAAAAGATCTAACGTAAGTCAAGGACTTAGAAGAGAACCTGGCTCATAGGAAGTCCTAATTAAACACTAAGCTAAGTCTTTTTATTATTGTTGGCATTATTTGGGGAGAGAATGTTTAAACCTACTTAGGTTTACATGGGAATGATTAGCCCAGTTTGGAAATAACTGTCACATCAGAGTTTCTAGGTATATTAGAATGCTGGGAGCAGGAGATGTGGAATAGAGTGGGGAGGCTTTAGGAAGCATCAGCCTTGAGTCTGTCTTCACCCTTTCTAGGTCCTACCTTCAGCCACTCCAGAGTCTATGTCCCTGACTTGTGGTTCACAGTAGATCAAACTGAGCCTTAGAAAGAGTGATTTCACATTTGTAGGGCCTGCCATGCCATTTGAGGAAGTACTTCAAGTCTTGTGTCCTATTGATGATCACATTTGAGCCATCATTATGACCTTAGTTTTGAGATTTCAATGAAGAATGGACTAGAGGCATTAGAAAATTTTTAAATTTTTCATATACAGTACAAGTCCAAATTAACTTACTTTCTCCAATTTAACTCATACCTGTAAGCACATGCCTAATATACTCTAGACCTAGTCTCAGTCTGCCATAGGAAGCAGTAAATAGCACTTGCTGATCTCAAGCGTCGGTCTCCAGGGACTACAGACAAGCGCATGGATGACTCCATTCAATGTGGGGCAAACAAGAAAGGAACATGTGCAGCAATTGAAACAGGGAATAGGGAGACTTAGTTTTCCTTAGGGTCCAAAGAAAGCTTTCTGGAAAAAAAATGGTTCCTGAACTATGTCTTAAAGATGAACAGGTGTGTTAGCCATGTCAAAATGAGAGAGAAAACCATGATCAAGTCAGTGAGATATGAAGCACACATGAAAAGTGTGGAGAACGACAAGCTTTGTGATGTTACTAGAAGGAAAGAGGATGCAGGGATGATGTGAATGAGATTAGAAAGAAAGGTGGAAGGGACGCCTGGGTGGCTCAGTGGGTAAAGCCTCTCCCTTCAGCTCAGGTCATGATCTCAGGGTCCTGGGATCGAGCCCCGCCTCGGGCTCTCTGCTCCGCGGGGAGCCTGCTTCCTCCTCTCTCTCTGCCTGCCTCTCTGCCTGCTTGTGACCTCTCTCTCTCTCTCTGTCAAATAAATAAAAAATAAAAAAAAATTTAAAAAAGAAATTAAAAGGTGGATAAGAATTAAAAAAATATATATATAAATATTAAGGATAAATAAATAAATAATAAAAACAAACTTCAGTAGCAGAGTGAAAGCATTGGGTGAGAATTGAGTGAAATGAGTACGACCTAATGTTGGTTAACATTGAAATTTATTTTGGCTTTAATTCTTTACCCTTTACAGACGTTGCTTTTCTCTTCTTATAATTTTCTGTATTGTGCACCAGATGCTTCAACCATAGTTTTGAAACTCAATCAATATCAATCAAAGGATTTGATGTTTCTCTCAGTAGCGAGTTGACTGGGTCAAAGACTCCTTGGCTTTGAGTCTATGTACTCTTTGCTTTCTATTTCTACCACCATGACTGTGAATGATTTCAGGAGACTCCTACTGGTTCTCTCCGTCTGCTCTTTCTGTTCTCCAGTCCATCTTACACATTGCTTCTAGGAATAGCGTCCAAATGCAGGTGTTAAGATACTAAGTGGCCTCCTGCTGTCAAGTAAAGGCCAGATTCTTTCATTAGGTACTTAATTCCAACTTACCTTGCTTTCCATCAAATGAAATTATGAGCATATATAACTTCCACTAGCTAATTGCAAATCCTTTATGGGCAGAATCTATAATAGATTTCCTTTTCTATCCCCCCAAATACCTAGCCCAAATAAATGTGTTGGATTTATTACCATATTTCTCTGACCTATATTTTGTATCATTATGAGAACTTTTATTTTCAGCCTCGTCCTGTCATAATTTTGAGGACTACATAGAAATTAAGATTACCTAATAGGTAATTTGCCCTCCTAACTATAAATGGCAATGTTTCTTTCAAGCTTTCGACTTCTAATGAATCCGACAAGTTGGCGGGATTGAGTCCCCTAAGAACAGGAATCTACCAACTGCCTTCTTTGGGCGGTTTGCTAGAAGTGGACTGAAGTTTCATGCTGACTTATGAAACCATTCAGGAAACATAACCACATTGTGCAAGCATATTCTTCTGATGGAAAGTTCTCATTTCTCGGAATGGCCAGTATCATTTTGTCCCAGTCAACCTCCCCAAGCTACAGGGACCCCTGTGACTATACACAGCAAGAATCAAGTCAGGAAGGGGCTTACCAAATTGACACTGAGACCCGTAGAAGCCCACATCACAGTTGCAGGTGGAATTATTGATGGTTTCCACGCACTCTCCATGGTTGCTGCACGACCAGGGCTGACAAGAAGCTTTAAGGGGATGCGGGGGTCAGAAATAAATTATTTTAACATGATTACTTCTTAGTACTTATAGTCATAGTCATTTCTTCAGGTATAGGTAAGTTTTTGGCTGCAACTATTTGAACGAACAGGAAAGGTTTATTTGCACATTCGTAGCTGCTTTGCAATAAAACCATATGCTAGAATCTTTTAATTTATGGGATATACCGGCCATATAGCCACAGACATATGCATAGAATGAATTTGCCAGTGCCAATACTCTATAGCATTTTGGGGAAACTTAGTGTCGTACTCTAAAACCCTTGGAATCACTTTGTTTTAAATGTTACAGGTAGGTTAGTGATGACCTAGCCTCAACCATTTCTGCAGTATGCCTGGCAATCCCTTCCTTTATAGAAAGTACTAGAGAAAGAAAGAAGTCTGCACTTGCTAAATCAGTAGAGAGCCCAATATACAAGAGAGCAAATGGACTGTGTTTCACTGTTGACATATGACTTGGGAAAACACCGGCTGTTTTGGAACTGAAAACAGAAATTTCCATCCTCCACAAATAACGAAACATAGCAATATTTCGTGCTATGGAATGATATAAGATTAAGCCAAGAAGGAGGCATGAGCATAAAGCCCCCGACCTTACAGTGAGGAAACAGAAGTCACGTGAGCCTGAACTCCCGGCCAGATCCATCTCTGCTTCCACTTTCCTGCCTTACTTCTTACACACACTTACATACTGACAGAAATGGATTTCGAGGTGTCATTTCTGGGTGTTAGGAGGAGCCTCACATACCAAAAATGCACAGAGATGACCTGATTTTTATTTTATTATTCTTTATTTAGAGGACTGGATTTATTTTGGAATGTGCTGGAAGCTGCTGCCCTCCCTACCGTCCCTCTGGGATGAGTCCCATCGCTCTCCGCACTTTGGCCCCTCCTTACCTGTGTAACAGAGGGCTCTCTTTTGTTTGTAGCAGGAGTCATCGTTCCACTTTCCTGCGTCTTTGACCCTTTTGATGTAGATCTCCACACAGTCCTCTTTGGACTTCCTGTTGTTGGGCTCTCCATTTCCCCAGTTCTCTGCTTCTTTGGTAAGAGACTTGTTGGTTCCCACCCACGTCCATATCCCTTCTACCTTCCGGATTCCTATCCAGTAGTAAGTGTGGATGAAAGGAAGTGTCCTCTCCAGGTACTCAATCTCCCCCTTGTTTTGTATGGCAACTAAATCCGTATAATTTTCCTGGCAGTACCTTCTCGCCTTTGCCCAGTTCATGGGCTTTTCAGAATAGTGGTAAGTCCAGCCGTCAGTTCCATCACGTGCAAGGAAATCTGCAAGACATGAGCATGAATTATATGGGCTCACGGTTACAGCTAAAAAGAAGCTAGAAGTAATCCAGACTGAGCCTGCCACTTAAAGATGGCAAAACCAAGACCACAGAATCAGTCATTTGCAGATTTGAGGTAGAACCTAGACCTTTGGGTCCTAATCACTTTTCACAGTAACATGTAATACTTTCTGCTCATTGCTCTATTTTAGACAAATTTGGTAGCTTCTAAGATTTTATTTCATAACCTCATTTTCCCCCAAAATTCTTCCAAGTGAAATTTAATCACCATATTTTAGAAATTCATATTTCTTTTTCTATTTCTGTATAATTATATATCCTTAAAATGTATTGCCCACTTCTTTTTATCGTGGGATAATTTCCTAAAAGCCAACATTTATGTTTCTAATGGGAGAAGTAATATAAGGACAGGAATAACAACATACTTTAAGTATTCTCTTTCATATCAAAAAGGTAATCTTTTACCACAGGAAGAGCTGCTTCTGGGAAATCCTCCATACATAGCTCAAGCTATAAAAAAAAAACTATTTAAAAAAAAAGAGTAATTTACAAAACTAAATGCTGCAGGATTATGAAATTGATTTAGATCGTTCTGTACGCAAGGATACTCAGCTGATGGTGTTTAGTAATCATAGGGTGCTTCAAATATGAGGGCTTTAACAAGACTGAAACAAACACATAATTACGCAATGACCTCATGGTATTACATGCCATTCGAAGCATGGTATGATCTATGTGAAACACTGTGCTCCTGTTAAGGTAAACGTTTTTGTGGCCATCAATATCTATTGAGTTTTCATTGTGTAGCGCTAAAGCCATGGAGAAATACCAAAGAAAACATAGATCCAGTCTTCACAGTCTCCTAAAGATTCTCAACAAGGAATAACAAACGTAAGGAAAACATAATTAATCTTGATCCAATTAAACATACCAGAAGTGAACAGAGAACTGAGAAACAGATATGATTAATGAGTAACGAATGTAACAAAATACACATTTGGAACAGAGTTTTGAAGGAACATTCTACCAGGATATAAGTTCTAAGAGGGAAGAAACTGTTTGGTTTGGTGCTGTATCCCCAGGCCCTAGAACAGTGTCTGGCACATTAGAGGGACTTGTAAAAACACTTGTTGAAGGAAAAGAGCACTAGCTTTGCAGGTGACATGAGGTAGACATGTGGAATGTGTCAGGGGCAGAGGTAGGAATGTGTCAGGGGCAGAGGAAAGCACATTTGCTTGGCCAGAGCTCAAAATCTAAGGTGGGGGTAAGAAGCACCAGCTTACTTAGGAAGGGGAAAGGAGGTTCAAGACAAGTGCTGGAGAATCTTCAAGAATCAGACATAAAAACTCACCACACCAATGAGAGAAGAAATATATATATATGCACATATATATTTAAAATAAATATATATATTTAAAATTACATTTATATATAAATTTAATATATGTTAATATATTATATAATATAATAAATATATTCTATGTTATCACTATATTAATTAATATATTATTAATATATAATAAATACATTATACATTAATATGTATAAATTTATAAATACATTCAAAATTAAATTTAAAGGTTAATTTAAGTGATATATATATATTTATGTATATTCTGACCTTCAGGAGCTCACACTTCCATTGTAGAAATGACGCTGATGTGCACTAAACTACTGAAGGAAAACAAGAGCACCGAGCGCCCAGCTGGCTGAGTTGGAAGACATGTGATACTCTTGACCTTGGGCTTTGAGTTCAAACCCCATGTTGGGTGTAGAGATTACTTGGAAATAAAATCTTAAAAAAAAAAGAAAGAAAGAAAGAAAGAAAGAAAGAAAGAAAGAAAGTTCCCTGCTAAATATTTGGTATGGATTGTAAGTGTCCCATCAGATATTTCTTAATTGACTATTTCTTCATAATTAAGACTTTTGTGGAATTATCAAGATCTAGACTGTCCAACAAAGGTGTGTCAGGGTTAGGAGGTTTCTGGGGGAGGTACTAAAAGTAACAGGAAGAAAAAGATGTTCATAAAAAGGATAGAACTAACAACTATCTACCTCATAATCTTCCCTGCGATTGCATGCACTCAGGGGATATTTAAGGAAACTAAGCACAGGTTAAAGAAGGGCTTAGCAATAAACAAATACTGTCACATACCACAGCAGAGCACGGCCCAGACCCACACCTTGACGGAAGTCCGCGAACCCCTCTGAAAGCCCTGACATCTCCATGGAAATATCTGCAAAGAAAATACAGAATTATAGTTAGATTTATATTCTTAAATCGCAAGTTTACAGCACCTTAAGGAGGGGGTTGCAACCTTCTTAGAATTCAAAATAAAATACCTCTGCTCATGAACCCTGTCTGAAGTGAGAGGTTTCTTAGATGTGCATGAAAAAAGTAGCATTAAATTTGCTTCAAAACCATTACAGAGTTGTAGCTTTTCTTTTGTTGCTTTTTTTCTACCCTTACCTTTTAGACTCAGGTTGCTGATTATTACTACCCTGATTCTTTTCTACATTTCAATAATTTTTGTACTTTCTGCTGAGTTGCTAGATGAAACTATTTTATATCTAACATGTATATTTTTAAAGTGTTCTCTTTTTAAAAAAGATTTTATTTATTTATTTATCTGACAGACAGAGATCACAAGTAGGCAGAGAATCAGGCAGAGGGAGGGGGAAGCAGGCTTGCTGCCAAGCAGAGAGCCTGATGCTGGGCTTGATTCCATGACCCTGAGATCATGCCGAGAGCTGAAGGCAGAGGCTTTAACCCACTGAGCAACCCAGGCGCCCCTTAAAGTGTTCTTTGTTGTTTAATGAACTATTGATGTCTGAGATTTAAATGCTAAAATCTTAAACTAGATTACAATGGTTCAATGCTTCAAATACTTAAAAGTATTAGCTAGCCGGGCACCAGTAAAGAAAAGCAGTTCATTTCTTTTTCAGTTTAAAAAGAAAAACATTTTGCAGAATCCAGACCACAAGTTCTCTGCACACCTTAAAACCATATCTTCTGAATTTATTGCCTTTCAGGTAGCCCCAGTGTTTAGCTGCAAAACTGCCCATTTCAACAAGATAGAATTTCCTCAAGGATCTCACCAGAAACAAGTCAATGAGGAGAAATCAGCACATCTGAGAAGAAAGATTCTAGAAGCACCCTTTAGACTCAGCATTTTTAATTCTTGGCTTTGTTAAAACCAAAAATGAAGTGTCTCGTTTCTTGTCCTTTGCCACCTGTCTTTGCAATCCCAAGGGGGTTCTATCTGAGCACCTGGAAATCTTTGAGGCTGAGAGGCTCACCATGGCTTTATTTGTCCTTCTTTAGTTCTTCTGGAAGGCAGCCTCTCCACTCAGCACAAGGGTGTCCGGGTCCTTGCCCACAGCTAGGTGTGCTGCGTTTGGGGAGGCTGCGTGGAGGCCACCAGAAAGGGTTGCTTTTTTTTTTCATTTCTCAGACTGAGTCTTACATCCTCCTTCCCTCCCCTCCCCCTCCCCCCACCCCACTTCTTGCTCCCCTTTCTCCACCCCTTTCCTAACCTGGCTTCTGTCATCACCCTGAGAGAGGAAGAGCTGCTGACCGGGGCATGTTGTTAGATTCTCACCTCCTTTCCTCCTTCCCTCCTTCCCTCCTTCCTTCCTTGTTTCCATCCTTCCTGCCTTCCTGCTTTCCCTCCCTCCTGCCTTTCTTCCTTTCTGTCTCCTCCTCCTCCTTCTCCCTCTCTTTCTCCACTCCACTCCGTTCTCTCTCTCTTTCCCTCCTTTCTTCTTGGATAAACCCTGCACTACCTCTTGGCTATCCATGGTAACAGGTCCCAGATAACTGCAAAAAACACGGGATCAAAACAGCATTTGGCACCAATTCCCGATGCGGGCCCAGCTTCAGTAGATGGTTCCTGCGCCCTCTTTCCTTGCGTGCCCCCTCCTGGAGGTCCCTGGCAATGGCACCTCCTAGAGTTCGGCCCTATAGAAGGCAAAGCCCTGGGGAGGTGTTTGCCCTGGGAAGTTTGGGGCCCTAGAGCATTTTTTATTTTTGGAGTGTAAAATGTGAAGAAAATAGACTGCATATGAAATTAGGACCTATATGATGGAAAGGAAGAGTGATGACAAAATTAGATTTATATATATATATTTAACATATAATGTATTATTGGTTTAAGGGGTACAGGTCTGTGATTCATCAGTCTTACACAATTCACAGCACTCACCATAGCACATACCCTCCCCAATGTCCACACAGCCACCTTATCCCTCCCACCCTTCTCCCCTCCAGCAACCCTGTTTGTTTCCTGAGATTAAGAGTCTGTTATGGTTTGTCTCCCTCCCTGGTTTCATCTTGTTTCATTTTTCACTCCCTGCCCCTATGATCCTCTGTCTTGTTTGTCAAATTCCTCAAATCAGTGAGATCATATGATAATTTTACCTCTCTGACTTATTTCGCTTAGCATAATAACCTTTACTTCCATTCATGTCTTTGCAAATGGCAAGATTTTGTTTTTCAGATGGCTGCATAGTATTCCATTGTATATATATACACCACATCTTCTTTTTCCATTCATCTATGGATGGACATTTAGTTCTTTCCATAGTTTGGCTATTGTGGACATTGCTGCTATAAACATTGGGGTTCACGTGACCCTTTGGATCACTACATTTGTATCTTTAGGGTAAATATCCAGTAGTGTGATTGCTGGGTCATAGGGTAGCTCTATTTTCAACTTTTTTTAGGAACCTCCACATTGTTTTCCAGAGTGGCTGCACCAGCTTGCATTCCCACCAACAGTGTAGGAGGGTTCCCCTTTCTCCGCATCCTCACCAACATCTGTTGTTTCCTGACTTGTTAATTTTAGCCATTCTGACTGGTGTGAGGTGGGATCTCATTGCGGTTTTGATTTGTATTTCTCTGATGCCAAGGGATGCTGAGCACTTTTTCATGTGTCTGTTGGCCATCTGGATGTCTTCTTTGCAGAAGTGTCTGTTCATGTTCTCTGCCCACTGGTCCTGGCTGGACGTTCTTGCTGATCTTCTGCAGGAAGGGCCTGTTGTGATTCTCTAATGTCTTTGCCCGAGGCAGAACTGCACCGCCCTTGCCAGGGCCCGGGCTCAGCAATCTGCTCCGGTTCGCGCTTGGAGCTTTCGTTCCCTGAGCGCTTTCCGTACCGCTGTGGAGGACGGGAATGAAGATGGCGGCCGCCCAGTCTCCGCCGGAGGATCCCAGAGCTCGGCCAGCTCCTCAGTGCGACCTCGTAGAAAGGCTGTCAGTCCCTCTGGTCTCCAGTCTGGTCTCCAGCCACGCTCCGAGCTCCCCCGGCCTGTGACAAGCGTTTCTGTCTCTGGCACGGGGCCCCGTGTGGAGTCTCCAAACCCAGCGGTCCTGTGGCGCAGCCACGGTGCTCCTCCTGGAAGAGGACGGAGGGGGTCTCCCCGGATCTGCCCCTTTTGGGGTCCCCGCTCGAAGACCAGTGGCCCAACTGTGCCTCAGACCACAGTTTATGGCAACCCCGAGCTGAGAGCTCCCTCCTCGGCCTGTCTCCGCCCCCGGCTGCCCCGCTCCGATACACGAGAGCTCTGCCGCCCTCCGACACCCCCGTCTTCCTGTGACCCTGAGGGTCCGGGACCACACGGTCCCCGCGAGGGCTCCACGCACAACCTCATGCCTGCTTAGCCTCTGGAGCAACGTCCCGCCACGGCGCAGACTTCTAATCATTCTGATTTCCGCCCCGCTGCTCTCTCCCCTGCCGGTAAGTGGATGACGGAGGCTCCCCCCACCCCGCGGTCTATCTGCCCAAATATCACCTCAGGTTCACTTTTCCGCATGTCCGACCTTCCAGAAAGTGGTGCTTTTCTGTTCCTAGAATTGCTGCTGTTCTCCTCTTCGATCTCCCGTTGGGTCTGTAGGTGTTCAGGATGGATTGGTAACTGTCTAGCGGAAATCCTGGAACCAGAGGAAATTTAAGTCTCCCACTCCTCCACCATCTTGTCGCTCCCCTCCCATATTTAAAAATTTTAGAAAAATGAGTAACAACAGCGGTAGCTGGAGAACTTGACCAACACAGTCCACGGGTCACCTTACTGAACATTCCGGAAGACTAAGCACTGCTGCTCCCCAGCAGGCACTATCATCATCCCCATTTTAAAGCAGTCTCATGGAGCTTCAGAAAGTTGCGCTTGGTCACAAAGCTAGAAAGAGGCACAGCTGGGATTTTGAACCCAGGCCAGTCAGCTCTGAAGCCCATGATCCCGATGATTGTCTTCTGCCAGGGCTCTGGAAGACAAATTGCAGTGGGGACAAACCTGGAGCCAGGGAGCTCCATGAAGTGCCTGTTCCTACTATCATACCCTGAAGGAATGTCTACACTTGTATTTCTGAGTGTCCTCCTTCAAGTCTCTCTTGACCCTTGTCCAATCAGGCTTTCAATCACACTGATTCCCTGAGACTGTTCCCACCAAGGTCCTCCACTTCAGAAAAGCCAGCAACCAATTCTCTGTGCTCACGTTATTTGTCCAGTCAGCCCCTGGCTCTCGTCCTACTTCATGGACTGTTCCTTCTCTGTGTCATTTGTTGGTCTGCAGTCACTCTCCACTCTGTAAACCTGCAGGGTGTTCCAGGGATCACCACGGATTTCTTCTTTTTTGACTTGGTGATCCTAGCCATCACCTTGAAGAACATCTAAGTGTTTGATGACTGCCACATTTCTATTTCCAGCAAGGACTTCCCAGCCACAAATGCCTACCTGATCGTCTCCATTCAGTAGTTTAAAAAGCCTCTCAAATTTTACACATGCCAAACTGAACTTCTGAATTCCTCTTCCCAAGCCTCTTGCCATCTCAGTAATTATAATTCCATTCTTCAAGTGACATAAGCCAAAGCCTTAGAGTTCATTGAGATTCCCCTCTCCTTCTGACAAATTATACCCAAAAGGTCAACAAACTTTTTTGGGTATACCATCAAAATATCCAATCACTTCCATTCTATTATACACCCAAACAACCATCATCTTTCACGTCTATTATTGCAAAAGCCCCCCATCTAGATCCCATGTGTCTACTCTCTTCTTCTTATGGCCTATTTTCAACAAAACAACTTAAATGATTCAGTTAAAATGTGTATCAGTCAGGGTCCCAGCCAGAAACAGAATTCACCCCAGATGAGTTAAATCTTCACCCACTGAAGAGCCTTTACTAGAGGGACCACTACCACAGATTGGGCAGGGCTAAGAAAACAAATGAGAGGACAAGGCAACCAGAGACTGAAAGTAGCCAGAGGAAGTGGTATCCCCGGCACTGAAGATTCAAGAGAGGAGACGGTGTTATCAGGATCCAATGAGAATTGCAACCCATTAAGAGCTGTAGCAGAGTAGAGATACAGCGGCTTCTAGAGAGAACACCTGCACAGGGAGAGGGTGGGTGACCGCTCTCTCCTCTTGCTCTTTGATCTCCTGTACAAGCCTCTTAGTAGTCAAGCCAATCAGACACCAGCCCAGTGAGGCACTCTGCAGGGCTCAGCCTCTGGGGCACAGGGCAAGGAGGCCTGAGAATGGATGGGTAGTGAAGGAGGGTAGCAGAGGGGAAGAAAATAACCAGCATGAGAGAGCACAAGTGAGACCCTGCAGTGGCCTCGCATCCCACACAGAGTAAAATCTGAAGTCCTTACTCTGGCTCACAAAATCTTACATGGCCCAGCACCTGCTTCCTAATCATTTTTGTCCTCTGAGATTTCCATTCCTTTTTGTAAGCTCAGCCAGTCATTTAAACAGGGTATTATAATCCACCTAGAAATTAAAAATATTACAGCAGGTGCGTTTTCAGGATATTCATCCTCTATATTTTCAGAAGCAGAAGGTCCAGCATTAATAAATGCCATTGAGTAAATGGGTAAATAAACCGCTTTTGGGTCATAAACTGCAAATATCCTTTTCTTTCTTAAGGAAAGACTTAATCTTTTTTGGTCTCATTATTTGGTTGGATATCTTTTTGTTCTACTTGTTTGTTGGACATTCTTATTCTTTGAAAACCAAGATCCAGGGCTTTCTTCAGAAAGCTGGTCTAGGTCATCTGACATTCAAGCTCCAGACTTGCACCATGCTTATATGGTGCGCCAGCAGGTCCTAGAAGGAGAGACCTTAGGTCCATCCAAAGTTGGGTTTTAGAGGGAGGAGTTATTTAGTGACATCGTCAGATAGACACTCAGTTTATTCACTTTTCTATACATTTTTAAATTCTGGCCTTATATCAAGTTAGATTTCTAAAGGACTCAGGGGGCGCCTGGGTGGCTCAGTGGGTTAAGCCTCTGCCTTCGGCTCAGGTCATGATCCCAGGGTCCTGGGATCAAACCCCACATTGAGCCCCGCATTGGGCTCTCTGCTCAGCAGGGAGCCTACTTCCCCCTCTTTCTGTCTACCTCTCTGCCTACTTGTGGTCTCTGTCAAATAAATAAATAAAATCTTCAAAAGCAAACAAACAAACAAATAATAAAATAAAGGACTCAGACCACAGCTTGGCCCCTCTGAAGGTCCTCTCACCGAGTCCATCGGTGCTGTGGGTTTTGGCTTTTATCAAGGCATTTTTCATATGGATGCTTTTGAGTCATACAGATGGATTTTTTATTGGTTAAAAATATTTTAAGCTACAGTGAGAAATTTGGCTTAAATTTACTGCACATTCATCTATACCATGGAATATGATTCATCCATAAAAAGGAACAAAGTACTGATACACGCTATGGTGTGGTTGTACCTTGAATGCCTCACACTTAGGGAAAGATGCCAGACACAGAAGGCCAGATATTGTGCGATCTGTTCATATGCAATACCTAGAATAGGCAAGTCCGTAGAGACAGGAAACAAACTGGTGGTGGCCAGGGGCTGAGGGGAGAGTTGAATGGAAACTGACTGTTACTGGGTTTAGGGTTTTCTTTTTTTTTTTTTAAGTGATTTTTTTAAAAAAAGATTTTATTATTTATTTGACAGACAGAGATCACAAGCAGGCAGAGAGACAGGCAGAGAGAGTGGAAAGCAGGCTCCCTGCTGAGCAGAGAACCCGATGCGGGGCTCGATCCCAGGACCCTGGGATCATGACCTGAGCTGAAGACAGAGGCTTAACCCACTGAGCCACCCAGGTGCCCCGATGAGAATATTTTTAACTAGATAGAGGTGGTGATCATACAACACTATGAATGTACTAAATACCTCTCTGAATCATACACTTAAAATGGTTGCTTTCATGTTATATAAAATTTACCTCAATAATAAAATTTTTAAAATAGTGCACATTCAGTCTAAAGAGAAGGTATGGGGTAGGCAAGGTCATGGGACATGTTAGCAGCCACCTGAAGGGTGATCAGGAGAAGAGTGGTTATTTGGCTATTCTGTGGTCCCCAAAGGGCAGAACTAGAATGAGTAGGTGAACATTATAAACCATTGCAAAACCCCAGAGAGATTGAAACTAATGCTGGAGGGCTGTTTGCCCACCAAGGGATGGTTGAAGCAAGGGTCAATGAATACCATCAACAGAAGAAGCCTTAGGTCCATAGGAAGGACCACTGTCCTTCCCTTGTGCCCATCCCCATCACAGATGACTGCAAAGCTTGCTCAGGGCTGCCAGCCAAGGTTGTGTTCACTGCAGTTTCCAACACAAATTTATCATGGGTAGAAGGAACACCCAGTCTCACACAACGACCAGGAACCCCACAGCCAAGCTGCCTGTTCTCCAATAGCATCCTCCTCCTCCCCTCCACGTGAACGACCTTCTCCCCTGGACACAGCCTCCACCTTGCCCTCACCCCAAACTGTATCAACTCCAAAATCACATACTGCAGCACCCCACCCCGTAGTCCGCCGCCTCTTGTAGACCTAGTGCTCGACTACCTCATTGCAGCACTGGTTGACTGCGCCTCGTTGAACCTCCAGGCGGTTAACTAGCTCCTTCATTTCTTCTTCATTTCCATTCTGTTCTGTACTGTTGTCCAACCTGTCTTGACTCCAGACAGGCTTTTGAAGCTTGCCTTCTGAGACAACTCATTCCTTTGAAGAAAAGTGGTTCTGCTCCTTACCGCGAGCACGTCTGCTTTGTTTGTCCACTTAATCTATGCGTTCATTCAAAACATATTTGTGGAGTATCTGTGGCATATCAGGTATATGTTAAATCCCAGAAACACAGCAGTGAACAAGATAATTTGCTCCTACCCTTTGGGAACTTAGAATCTAGCAGAAAAGACAGATATTAAGCAATTACTCAATAATTAGTTAATTAGAATTAAAGGAAGGAAGAAAAACATGGGCTGTGAGAATGGAATTTTTTTTTTAAGATTTTATTTATTTATTTGACAGAGAGAGAGATCACAAGTAGGCAGAGAGAGGAAGGGAAGCAGGCTCCCAGCTGAGCAGAGAGCCTGATGTGGGGCTCGATCCCAGGCCCCTGGGATCATGACCTGAGCTGAAGGCAGAGGCTTTAACCCACAGAGCCACCCAGGTGCCCCTGAGAATAGAATTTTTAAGAAAGGACCTACACACAGAACTAAATATAAACATGTTTATTATCAAACTTTGTACTGCCATGCCAATCACAGAATAGGTATGGCATAAGCTTAAATAAATACATACTTTAAAAACTATAAAATATTTAAAATCATAATTTAAAATACTTTGTTAAACCCAAACACAGACCATATTTACATTTCACACAGCTATTTCCACTGCAGTATATATAAATATTTATATGTACAACATTTGAGCAATTTCAGAGAAAATAATAAGCTATTCCATAGGTAGTCTGCTTGCAGAGTTGTTTATTTTTTTCTCTCCCTTACTCCCCAGAGTTCTTTTGCCCTGTCAAAATCTCTGACCTTCTGACCCTTAGCATGCCTCCCTGTTGACTTTTGGCTTTGCGTTGGCCAACATGCAGCCAGCACTTCTCCAAAACTGATTTTTCAGCACATGCCAGATTAGTGAATCTAGCTAGATTAGAGAGTTTTGATTCTCACATCATTGGCAAGATGGAGTGAGAAGTTCTGGTGATGGACGGGCCAAGAACTTCTCACTGCCAATGATCAACTGATAACTGAAGATTCCATAGGAATTTTAACTTCCCTCATAAATAAACATAAGTATTCATTCATACAGACTGTCCTTTCTTCATGAACACCCTAACAAACAGAATAACACAATTAAGGAATTAATATTAAAAACCTTCACTTAAAAAAAAAATCCACTGCATAAATCCTTTTCACGGAGAGTCCTCATCATGAATTTAAAATCTTATGTCATATGCAAGAATGATATGTTGATGCATCACATCTGATAAGCATCTTTGTAGGAATGGAAAGCACATCCATTTTCTACCTGTTTTTTTTTTTCAACAAAGATATTCATGAAAGTGTACTTTTATTTGTTTGCATTTATGCTTTTTTCAAATCAGAACACTTGGCCTAATGGAAGTTTTTGTCATAGAAAGCCACATCCTTCTGAAAACAAAGCTGACACTGTACAAGTGTATGCCATTGGGATTCTACTCTCCTGATACTTCTCCTTTTATTTATTTATTTATTTTTAAAATAGGCTCCACGCCCAGCACGGAGCCCAATGCAGAGCTTAAACTTGTGACTCTGAGACCAAGACCTGAGCTGAGATCAAAGTCAGATACTTAATGGACTGAGCCACCCAGGTGCCCAGCTACTCATGTTTTTAAAAGTAACTATAGTAAGAATCTCAACTTTATACTGGTTAACAATATACATTGCTGGGGGACAGCTTTTGCCCTTTTTTGAAATAAATTTACTACAGAACCTGTTAATTAATAAAGATCTAGGTTAAGTAACATTTACCCTAAATGTAGTCTTAACCTGCACATATTTTAAAGTCCCTACAATACTTACACTGAATTAAGAATTAGGGAAGGTTGTTCTTTAGCCAATGCAAATAAAAGAACATAATCTCTAAGAACACTTTATAAAGCACTGAATCCCACAGGGATAAAAGTGATCAAGACTGCTTAGTAATCTTTGCCAAGAGTGTTAAATAGGATTTCCCATGCACTTGCCTGTGGGCTTTTAAAAATGGTTGTTTTTTGCACATTGGTAATAGAGTATCTTTGGCCAAGTTGTTTTCCCTAAACTCCTGACGGTTATTCATCCTGGCGACAGCAGCCATGTAATCAATCAGTAGTTGAGACACAGAAAGAAACAATACCACAAAATACCATGTTTCTCCACTGAGATCTCACAGAGAGCGTGGAGACAGTTAGAACAGGAATCCTGAGACCCTGGAGCCGGAGTCTCTTCACTTTTGTCCAGAAGAAAATATGCTTTTCCTCCATCAGCACTTTCCAGATGCTGAGAACAGGAAAGAGAAAGCCGAGTCTTGCTGGTGACAGGCTGGCCTTGCCCACTAGAGCCTGGGCCATTGAAGTCCTCATGGGGTCCATGCTCTCAGCTGTCAAGGTGGCGGATGTGGGAGCTCAGAAGCACCAGAGACCAGAGGATCCCCTTCTGTCGCTGCCATCATCAGGCTATTGGTCGAGTCCCCTGGAGGTACCTGTGTTCCTGCAAACGAAGAATGCATACTGTCAAGGACCCTTAATATTCTGCATTAATAGCAACAACAAAATTCACATTCTAGCCCAGACCACTGTGTTCTCTCTCACTGGAGAGTCCAAGCATGAACAACAAAATTCTATTTAGTTAGGGCAGCAAAACTATTCTGTATGATACTGGAATGGTGGGTACACGTCATTATACACCTGTCAAAACCCATAGAATATACAAAACCAAGAGGAAACCCTAATGTAAATGATGGACTTTAGTTAATAACAATGTATCTATATTGACCTATCAATTGTAACAAAATACCTCACTAACACAAGTTGTTACTAAAAGAGGACATAGAAGCATCAAGGAGTATGTTGGAATTCTAGTTTCTGCTCACTATTTGTGTAAACCTACGACTGCCTAAAAAAAATAAAGTCTATTAACTTACAAAATATATTCAGGGGAGAGCTGACCCTTCCAATTCTCAGACAGCACAGCAGAGTGGCTGAGAACACAGATTCTGCCTGAGTTTGAATTCTGGCTACGCCACTCACTAGATTTAAGATTTTATTTATTTTTTTTTAAGATTTTATTTATTCATTTGACAGACAGAGATCACAAGTAAGCAGAGAAGCAGGCAGAGAGAGAGGAGGAAGCAGGCTCCCCACTGAGCAGAGAGCCCGATGTGGGGCTCGATCCCAGGATCCTGGGATCATGACCCAAGCCGAAGGCAGAGGCTTTAACCCACTGAGCCACCCAGGTGCCCCTAGATTTAAGATTTTAAACAAGTTTATGTAACTTGTCTGTTCCTCATATTCTTACCCACATGATAAGAAATTGGCAACAGTCCCTATCTCATACAATTCCTAGTTAGGACATGGCACTTACTATCTAGGAGATAGATAAGTGCCACGTAAAGGTTAACGATCATCATCATTATTATTAACTTTCACAAGTGAAATGACTCTAGGCCAAGTCTTGTTTATGTTTTCTTTTCCTTCTGCAAAGAAATGAAATAACTTTTCATAAAACACGACAAAGGTGGTGATTCTCCCCCAAAGAACCAGCAGGTTTGGAGGGCTCAGGGAGCAACAGAACATGAAGAAAGGTTATGTTCTTTCAAAATCATATGGGATTTTAAGTCTTACCTGATTCCTTTGGACTAAAAATGACTACAAAGCCATGTGGAAGGATCCATCGGATTCAAGGCTTTGGCAGCTGCTGTGGAACACACAAGAACACTAGATTAAGCTCTGTTTCCCAACACGAACAGAGAAAAATGTGTAGAATACTCAGTGGCATGCTATGGACAAGAATGCAACTTACCTGGCAGGAACAAATTTCTTTGCTGCAAGAAAAAGAAGACCATTAATTTGGACTAAAGGATTTTGAAGGACATATCACATTCAGAAAAAATATGGCTCTGTTCACCAGGGACTATAAGCTCCATGCCTTCAGGGCCCCTGTGATAATCAGAGCACAAACACAGCTTGGGGCAAGGCGGGGATGTGCAAAGCACACACTCATCCTAAGGGCCCAGCAGCTTCCTAATGCTAGCGACAGCCGCAGGCTCAGCTTGCCGAATTGATCTGCCAGTTTTTCAAGAGAAGTCCCAAACCTAGATTTTATGGGAGAGTTCTCATTTTATAAATGTCAGAACTTGATTTTAAAAAGTGTTAAATATTTCATAAGCCAATCAAGCTGTGAGTGTGGCTATATGTGTTTGCAGGGGACAGTCCCCAGGAGATACACCATATTTAAGCCTGTATTCCAAATGAATGTTTTAGAAACATTTTAATCATTTCCTGGAAGCACAAACCCAAAGCCTCATGGCACAATGACCAGGGGAGATGCAGAATTCCCCGTGAATGGTATCTCTTGGAGCTGTCCACTGTTCAATAATGTGTATTTCCTAAAACTCTTCCTCTAAGACCACAGCTCAATTATACTGTTTATTAGCGTTTATCTGGTAACTCGAGTCTAATTACTGTTTAAATGTGCAAGAGAGAACATGACTCATCGATGAGAAAAAAAATACATTTTTCAAAAACATTTTTGGAGTATGCTCCCAAACTCCCTTACCCTTCTTCCTCAGGCGTTTCAGGAGCCAGAGGAGAAATGAGGCTAATGTCAAGAAGGAGGTCCCAGCAGCAGCAAGTCCAACAGCCAGGGGAGCGCTGGACTCAGCGGGAGCTAGGGAAACCGAGAGGGAGGAACTGTCACAAGAAGGAACTGAATTTCAAGTCTTTCTGTTCTGTCCATTTGCCCTTTCCTTTGCACACTGATGAGCTACTTCAGTACCCACAGAGGCACTAAAGTCCTCTGAGACGGACCCAAACCACCTGCGGCAGCTTGTCTCCCACCACTGCCGGGAGCTCTCTAACCTGTCAAGCCCTTCCCAGAACCCACTGCACCTTGGTCAAGACTGCATGCCTGCTCTTTCCCTCACCTGTCTTCTGTTTCCCAACTTTGACCTCGAGCTCCCCTTTTTCCACTTGTCAGAATTCTACCCATTCCATCCACATGTCAGCTGTTCTGTTTTCTGTTGCCATAAAACTAAATATTCACCAGCTTCTCAACCTTAAGAACCTTTCTTGTTTGAACGTAATGAATGGTTCGTTACTTTCCCCCTCTTCTGTCTAGCCTCCCAGACAGCCATCACCAGTCAGGGCTTCACCTTCACAGGTCGGTGGGATCCCAGACCAGTGTCCTGTGGCATCACAGGTCAGAGCTGCAGTCCCATTGAGCGTCCATCCTTCGGGACATGCAAACGTACACACAGCTCCAAACACGGGCTCCCCGCTGCAGCTCATGTTCGTCTTTCCGGAAACTGCCAGGCTTGAACATTGTACCCCTGCAGATGATGGACACATGGGGAGAGGTTGACAAAGGTCTCCTGGAAAAGGTCTAAACCTGGCTGAAAACTCTTCAATAGACGTAACTTATAAGCATTACCTAGTTTTCAGCGTGTAGGAAATTAGGGTCAAGCCCCATGGGTAATCTAGCTTCAGACACACATGAAGTGTTTGACCTAACTCCTTAAAGTCTAAATTCAGCCCTACCTTGGCAGGAGGGGACCTTCTGCGTCCACTGTCCCTGAGAGGTACACTCGAGCTGAGCTGACCCATGTAACTCAAAGCCATCCTCACAGCTGAAGGCACAGGAGGACTTGTAGGTGAACTCTCCAACAGAGGAATGGGCACACCTCACCGAACCATGCTGGAGATGCCGGACAGCGTCGCATTTCACAGCTGGAAGACACAAGTGAGCACATTGAAGTCTGTATCAGGAAGCAACAGTTTTCTCAAGTAATCAAGTCCCTAGGTCTTCAATAGTTTTTATCTTGAATAAAAACAAAAACTGTACCTTCACATGTGGGCTCCTCACTGTCCCATTCGCCTGTGGGGCCACACTGGAGTTTTTTGGATCCCTTCAACACGAATCCCTTCTCACAGAAGAACTCACAGCTGGACCCACTTTGGAAACTTCCAGAAGCACTTGGAAGACAATTCATGTAGCCTTTCTCTGGGATGGACAAGGCTTTGCACTGAAAAGCTGAAACACCAAAATGATGGTCAGAAAATACTGCAGTGGAACTGGAGAGTTCATTCACTTGATGAATGAAGCCCTTCGTTTTGGGCAAAACAATGTTTAGAGACCTCAAGGCTCTTCATTCCTCCCTGGACAGTTGGGAAGATGACTGTCTTCTTTGAATGCCAGCCCCTTCGTTGATAATGGCACTCAGTAAAGGACAGCCTTTAACAGAACCAGTGTTTCCTGAGCACTGTCCTGACATTTAAAAGAAGTTACAGTCAGGAGAAAGATTTTAGTAGTCAGAGAGCAAATTTTGGGTCCTGGATGCTAACAGATGATGCCAAAACACAGAAGGAAGGTAAGAAGGCAGCCCATAAAATGTGTCTGCTTTGCAGTTTGGTTTTGGTCTTGTGGCTTCTTAACACTGGAAATCATTCTGTGCTGTATTTGGTGACAAAAGTACCAGTATGTGATAATGAAAACTGCTTGTTTTCAACATTGCTACTCTTGCTTTAGAGTGGATTAAATTTTAGTGTGTTTATATATGACCCCACACTTCGTACATTCTCTTCACTGCTAGTTATGAGCAGTTTCAGAAGAAAAGTGATTATAAGAGTTTTAAAATCATGTCATGTTCTCATAATGCTACTTTTAAGTGTTCTCATGTGATTTCCTCTTAGATTAGGGTTTCTGCCTACTCCATGCCAATGCCAACAAAACCATATTAGCACAGCACAGTGAAGAAACCAGTAAAACATCCCCTCTTAGTACATATAATCCTTTCCCTGGATAAGCATTGGTTCTTTTATATGAAACTCAAAAACATAAGAAGAATGTTGCCCATCAAATCTGATTACTCTAGTTAAAGTGGGCATCTGGTTTCATTTTAACTGCCCTAGTTCGAAGACTGCTGCCCTTTAAGGAAGGGGTGTAGAAAGGAGATGCTCTTGGGCTTACCTTCACAAACTGGGACCTGCTGACTCCATTTCCCTTGCGCAGTGCATTGAAGTTGGGCTGCTCCCTGCACCAGGAAGCCTTCCTCGCAGGTGAAACTGCAGAAGGACCCAAAGGTGAACTCGCCCTCAGGGGAGTGGCTACAGCTCACAGACCCGTTCTGAGGATGGCCGATGGCCTCACATGTCACAGCTGTAACATAGACACCCATGAACATTAGCAAGTCTGGCCTGACCATTTCAGGTACAGATTGAGGAGAAGAATGTTTACAGTGAATCTTGACATGGAGCAACTGTACCTTTACATGTTGGCTTCTTGTTGTCCCAGTTCCCAGATGAGGTACACTGGAGGCGCTTGGAGCCCATTAGTTCAAATCCTTCTTCACAAGCAAAGGCACAAGTTGTGTTCCATGGGAAGTTTCCAGAGCTTTCGAGACAGTCCACAGTGCCATGGGCGGGCTTTGTCAGTGCACTGCACTCAACCACTGGGGATTTGAACGAGTACCGTGAATATGTTTACTTTCTACTGAGCTGGAACTTAAAACAGGCAAAGGAAGCAGCTTTCAAACCGTAGATCCCAAAGTCCTAAATTAATTATTGGGGATATGCACACACATGATAAAGCTTTTATGCCTTTTTCATACTTCCATCTTCTCTAATTTATACTTTGGCTATGCTAAGTGGTCTCTGATCTATGTTATCACATCTCTCTCATGTCTCTGATCTATTTTACGGAAGGCAAAAACAGAAAAAAACAGATTCATGATCAGGATTTATGATCATTGTAATAATAAAAGTACTGACATACACGGGACATTCATTGATGTCCACCCAGCAGGACTGGATGCAAAAAGTTTTCATCTCCAGCCTACAAAGATAAGCCTGAGAGAGAAAAAGTTGTTGGGACTGCTTGACTACCATGGTCTTATTCTTCTGCTGCACGGAGAGAGGCCAAGTGGGAGAAGTCATGAAGGTTTCTCGAGTGTGGTCCCAGCACCATGGGCACTCTCTTACAAATCACCAGAGCCTCAGAAGAACCCATCTCAAACCCGGTGGTTTTTCCAAAAAACCTCTCTGAAACCAAGCAGGCACCCTACTGACCACACCTGTTGGCTGGGAGAATCTTACTAAAAACAACAACAAAAAGAACTTTCCCTGGAGTTTTGAAAGTGCTGTTAGTTGCATTAAAAAAAACCAAGGCCACGAGGGACAAGTCAGAGGGTGGTGTGCGTTCAGAGGCATTTACCGTTGCAGGCTGGAAGAGGGGCGCTCCAGTCCCCCGCAGAAGTGCACCGTGCAGCCTCTGTGCTGCTTGGGATGTAACCCTTTTCACAGTGGACGGAGCACGAGGAATTGTAGCTGAAGAGTCCCAGAGGGTGGGCGCAGACCAGGCTTCCGTGCTCAGGGTCTTCTTGCGCTTGACAGGTCACAACTGAAAGGAGAGACCACATCAAATCTGTTCTCTGTGGCCCAGCATGAAGGGAGGAAGCCCTGGAAACTGTCACGACTGTTTACTGAATGCCTCCTCCCTGCCGGGCACTATGGTCACTCACTTAGACCTAACCATGGGGTTGACACCATTATCACCCTCATTTTGTGGCGAGAAAACTGGTACTCGAGAGTTTAACCACCTGATCCGGGTGTCTGAAGTCACAGTAGTCAATCTGGGATTTGAAACCAGGGCTCTTAACCACCACGTGACACAACACGCCCCAGGGAAGGGAGGATGGGCAGAGCGGATACCCAAGCCAGCTGGGACACGGACGGCGCTACCAACAGGAGTGAAGGAACGGGTGAGGCAGGGACTCACCTTGCTCACACCTGAGTCCACTGAAGCCGGGGTGGCACTCACAGGTGTAGTTGTTGACGGTCTCCACACACTCACCGTGGCCACTGCAGGATGTAGGGGTACAGGCAGCTGCAGAAAACAGAACGAGGAAGAGGATCGTCATCATGCTTACAATGCCGTCCGTTGGGTTCAGGAGCAACAGTGTATGACAGAGAAGTCACCAGTTACAGGGACTGCCAGAGATTTTAACTAAAGGGCTTCACCCAAGGACAAAGCTGGGTTTGAAGCTCAGCTATTTCAAACCTTGATGTTTGTGTGCAAGTGTCAGGGGGTGGAGCTGTTATGGGCATCAAGAACAGAAAATGCCCTTTCTCACAGACTTTCAAGATAGCTCTTCTACAAATAAATGAGTAACTCAATTATGCGTTGTATGAGCACACATTACATACGTGTCGATCTACCTCGGTACATACATTCTTGCCTACACTCACACAAAGAAGCAAGAAGATGTAATTTACCAAGCAGATGGTTTTAAAATGGTATTTTTTTAGAGCATAACGTTACCACGGTAGAGACCAGGTTTTGCAGACTGTCAATAATTTGGCCAGAGGCCCACAGCCCGACATGCCCGCCCACGGCTGCTGCGAGCCCCGTACCTGTGTAACACAAGGCAAGCTTCTTTTTGTCGCATCTCTCGTCATTCCACATGCCCGTGTCCTTGTCTCTCTTGATGTAGATCTCCACACAGTCTTCATTGTTCTGCTTGTTGTTCGGTTCGCCGGGAGCCCAGTTCTTGGCTTCTTCGGTCAGAAGCTTCTGGGTCCCTATCCAGGTCCACTGCTGATTGACCTTTCTTATTCCGATCCAGTAGTAAGTAGGTGAATGGCTGAACACGGAGTTCAGGTATTTAATCTCTTCTTGGTTTTGAATTGCGACCAGATGCGTGTACCTTTGCTGACAGTAAGCGCTGGCTTCGTCGAAAGTCATGGTTTCTGTGGACGCGTTGTACGACCAGGCTCCACTCTCTTCAAACAGGACAAGTGCTAAAGGGGAACGCAGGGAAGGCAGGAGAGGTTAGTCCTGCTGTAGTTCGACTCTATCCACTGGGCTTTTTATAGTCTTATTTTCATCTACCAGGGGCCTTTGGAAAGATTTGAATTTTTTTCACCTTTTCCAAAGTAAGAAGGGGTCTGGAGGGAGAAACTGCTGTTGTGCATACTTTTGGGGGTTGGGCCTCCCTGCACTCACCCACCACAATCTACCAGGATATCCCTATAGTAGTGTAATCGTCAGAATAAGTAAGGTTACCGAGCACTTGATATGCACTTCCAAGCCCTGTGTGAGGCCCTTTCCATGACACTGGACCCTCACGACGCCTCCGGGAATAGGCCACTTACAATCAACACTTAACGCATCAGGAAGCGGAGGCACACGGAGGTTAAACTGCCCCTAACCCACTGCGGACTGCACTGCGCAGAGGTCAGAGACGCTGCTAAACACCCTAAAACACACGCCCCTCCCCACCCCACCCACGAGGAGGAATTATCCAGCCTGAAATGCCCGTGGTGCCAGGATGAGAAACCCTGATCTAATGAATGACATTGACTTACCAAGAGTGAGAGCGGAGAGAAGCTGTGAGGCGATCATGACTTCTCGGGCTCTTTTTATCAGAAGTTCAGTCTTGAAATGCCTTCCTGGGGGCGGGGGGAAGCACAAAATTAATTACAGAAAGAAATCCTAGGCAGCCAGTTACTGAGATCATTCTACATGATGTTTTCAGCAGCATTCTAAGATTTTAGGTAAAGAGTAACAGTGCCGTCGTCTTTGCTTGTTTCCAGGAAGTTGGCTGGAATGAACACATACAAAATTAAAGATTTTCATCATGGAGGTGAAAGAGAAAAACCAGAGTTTAACTCGTCCGGATATAACAAGGAGGTGCACAGGTCTTTTATCAAAGGCTTTCTGCATCTCTATTCGTACTGACAGCCCTGGTTCAAGGTCAGCCTTGCAAAGGCTCTTTGCACTTACTGTTCTGCGATGTCGTGGCTTCGGTGCCGCGTTGGAAATCCTGCTTTTGTTCCTGCTACTTTGTCTCCTTCGGTCAGCGGTTCTGGTGTGAAGTCAGCCGAGAGCCGCAGAGCACCGCTCCTCCTGGAGCGCCTTTATAGGGAGGCTGGTTTCCTGTGAGTAATAATACAAGGATGTGTCCAAACCCAGTGAAGAGGAATTCCCCAGCAGCATCCAAAAAGTTTCCCGGGAATATCCACGACTCCAAAAAATTTCAGTGATGTCAGACTCTAGTCCTCCAAGCTAATTCTCCTTTGTTCGTGTCTTTTAATTTTACATCAATACTACTAATATGGCACAAATGTGGGGTTTTAAATTCTAATAACACCAAATCGATGTCTTTAAAAAGTTTGAAAACGTTGCTTATTAGTAGCATCTCTCCTGTAATTGTAATAACCAGAATTTCATGAACATAAGCAAGCTCTGCGTTGGTTTTAGTAACTGTGGACCGCCGTTCTTCGTTTCCCATCTGCGCTGTCAACAGTACAGCGCAGAGAGTCTTCTGTTTTTTCTCTCTCTCACTTACCAGTGCAACCCGTTTTAAGGTATGCTGTCTCACAGGAACAGGTCAGGAGGTGTAAGCTAATCTTCAGATTCTGTGCATGGCTATAGCTAAATTACTAGAAATAACATCTCCCAGATAAATGTTTGAAATAATGCCTTCTTTCTTTAAAATAACAAAAATGGGAAACAGACTTAGTTGTCCATGTCTGGAAAATGTTTATTCATGATTTGTTCAGTGAAAAAAAAATAAGGATGAAAACTCTATGTACTAATATTTACTTGACTCCAATTTTACTTAACAGTTTTAAAATATGAATGCACAAAGAATAACAAAACTGAACCAGGATGTTAACCGTGGCTGTCTCTGGACAGCAAGACTTGAGGCAACTTTTATATTTTTCCTGGTTATTTTCAGCATTTTCCAACTTTGATGATGGCCCTTTATTACTTTTAGAAGAAAATTACATGGTTTGAAGAATCCCGAGTCGAAATGCAAGCGAAGGAGATATATATAATGTCACTTCTTCTGTTCTTCATAGTGACATTTCCTTGGGGTGATAGCCCCAAACGTGCCTCTTGTCGTTCCCTCTGTGGCTAAATTTACACGGAGAGAACCGCGGGGAGAGAACCCAGCACATGAAGGAGGGTAAGAGAAATAAGGCATGGGAGGAATTTGAAAGTGAAGATAATTCATCTTTATCAGAGGTGTGACATTCCACACCCCCTCGCATTCTCCCAGAATATGCCCCTGAGGTGGGGCCGATGAATCAGACACGTGGGGACAGGGAGCTGAGCGGCTTTCTTCAGGCTGCAGGCCTGCGGCAGCGGCGATAAACAGACCCGTCGGCCTCTCGTGGAGAGACTCAGCACAGTGAGGTGGGGAGGGACGACAGTGAGGGGAGGACCTGGTGAGGCCCCACTTGCTGGAGGTGCAGGATGAGTTGAAAACACGGAGTGAAAACTAACTATTTGGGGGTGTTGAGTGACTATCATCTCCCCCGCCCCAAATAAACCTGTTTCCTGAGGAACAGGCTGACGAGAAGTGCCTCAAGACCCGTAGAATCTTCCAGGCTCTGAAGATGCAGCCTGCTGTCCCCAGAGTGCTGGGTTTCAGCTCTGGCTTCATATTTGCAGTTTCCACTTGGGGGAGGGGGTGCTAAGGGAAGAGGAAAGACGGTGCAAACATGGGTTCACCCCAGGTGCCACCACCAGAGCTCTTTCATCTGTGAGTGCCACACTTCCTGGCGTCTTCATCCCTTTTCCTGGAAGTCGTTTGTCCTCTCCTCTCCAGCCTTTAATGGGCATTAAGGACTTTACCCACCTTCCCTTCTGTGCCCAGGTCCCCTCGGCATCCCCAAGGGAGTGAGAGATGGCCAGGAAGAGGATTTGGGGGTTGCCGAGACAAATGTCCCATTTTTATCCAAAGCCATCCGGTATACTACCAATAGCTAGGGACAAATGAAAGCTACAGACAGGAGACTACTGGGTTTAACGGGAGGTAGCACCAGCCATAACCACAGGGGCAAGACCAACGGTCAAGGTGTGAATCTGGCTTTGGTTCCTCACTGCTGAAGGGCACTGCGAGGCGGGGCACCGGCCTTCCTGAGGCTCTTGGTTTGGTTCCTTTACGTCTGAGCAGTTTGACTGGGTGTTTTTTTTTTTGTTGTTTTTGTTTTTAAAGCCTTGATAGCTTCTGCCAAAGTTCTACTCAGCCAACAGCTACTGTACTTCTGCGGAGTCTCCTGTAGGGAGAAGAAATCCCAATATGGATATAATTCTATCTACAGAGTAAAAATGTAGTATGTCTCGCACACCCAAAATGGTGAAATGAAATGAACAGTATCATGGCATAAAATGGCATTTCTTGTTTGGTCAGAGCATAAGACCATTTGATGGAAAACCAGTCTGGTCCCCTCTGAAGTGGCTCTGCGGGAAGGCATGTTCACTCATTTCACATTTGTAGCTGTCTCAGAACACCTGGGTCAGGCAGGAGCCCCAGGCTGTCTCAGTCTGACCCCCCACCCCACAAGCAGGGAGCTTGTTTAAATGCAAACCTTCAGGTCCAGCCCTCAGAGACTCTGACCCAGGGGGTCTGGGTGGGCCCAGGAATGTACAGTATCATCGGACATCTCAGGTGATTCTGAGACATAAAGGTGACTTTGAGATGTAACAGCCCAGGCCCACCGCATGCAGGAGAGGATATCAAGAAGGCCCTATAGTTGTGCTCAGTTACAGGTACCTTATTTTGACCAAAATGTCACTGTAGGTAATCCTGAGATCCTCTCTGCTGGAAGGCTTGAGGCCCCACTGGTAGCAGTGCTGGGCCCAAACAAGGAATATTTGGGATGAGTGGAAGCTCTGGGTTCTTAGACATGAAAATTAGGTGGGTTTTAACCAAAACTGCTGAAGACGTGATATAAGTATGGGGACATTCAGTGAATCTCTTATCTCCCTTTCAAAGGAGCCTGCAATTCCTCTGATTCCCCATTGCGAACTTCCTAAATGATTCTGAGACTTAGACATTGATGTGTTTCCTCGCTTCCTCTCTGGCAGCGCCTTACCCTGAAGTTTCCGTTTTCTGTTTGGGGATCTAAGAACGAGCTAATGGGAATATCTCCAAAATGAGCCAACCGTGGTGAATTCCCAAAGCGGAAGAAACAAGTGTGGGCAGCCCGGTGCACTGACAGAGCTTTTCCTGAGTGTAGCCAGACTGTTTGCCGACACTGGGCAACTGACTGCAGAAAATGTCCCTGGGTTTCAGAAAAGTCCCCTTGCTTGTTTTCCTTGGACCCAACGCTGCTTATTCCGTAACACAGAGGTTTCCTAAAGGGCTATTCTTAGCTTTGCTCTCCCGGCTTCATATCAGAAAAGTTGGGGTCTGGTCACTATTTGCATACCCAGGATTGCTCTCTCACTCCAGTTAGCCCTCTGGCCTGGAGCAAGATGTTTGTGTCTCTTAAAGCCAGGAGTTCACTCTCAGTATCTAGGGGCCACCTGCATGCCCTGGTTTATGACCTCTTCATCTTCCAAACTCAGTGGTGGCTTGAAGCCCTCTCGCAAATCTCTCCAACTTCTTGGAGAGCCTTGTTGCTCTTCTGTCTACCACTTCTGCATAGGTTTGAAATAGGGGAAGACAGAAGACAGAAGAACCAAGATCCCAAGGCCATGTTTTTTTGTTGTTATTGTTGAAAGTACTTTAAATGGGGTGCCTGGGTGTCTCAGATGTTAAGCATCTACCTTCAGCTCAGATCCCAGGGTCCCAGGATCGAGCCCCATGTCGGGCTCCCTGCTGGAGCTGAGAGCTTCTCCCTCTCCCTCTGCTGCTCCCCCTGCTTGTGCTCTCTTGCTCTCTCTGTCAAATAAATAAATAAAATCTTAGGGAAAAAAAAGTGCTTTAAAAAAGGAAAATTATAATTTTTATTTATATATATTATATATATATATATATATATATATATTTACATGTTGTTAGAGTTCAGCCATTTTTAAGGATCTCAGATGACCTAACCAAACGTGTGCATGTTTTTTTGTCCTACTTCTGACTCTACTTATGGTGTGACCATATTTGCTGAAATCTCAAAGGAGAAAAATAAAACATATTAAAAAAAGCAAACACAACAACAACAACAACAAAATCTTATTCTAAGCATTCCGTAACTTTTTTGTGTGTTTATACTTAGCTGTCCTATCAATAGTGGTTTGTATAAATGGTTAACAAGGCTGAAGATAAAGTTTCTTTTTCTCCCTTTTTTGATCTATGAACTTGCTGCTTATTTTTTGGCCTGTGTGATGTGTGTGTGTGATGTTGTTGTCCAAAAATAAACTGGAATTTTATTTTTGCTGAGTTGTTCTAAAGAAGAGGCATATGGAAGGACTGACTAAATAGAGCCATTTTCTAACGCAAAATGTTTGCTGTAACCCAGTTTTATTTATTGCCCATTAGTGCTGGTGTTCAAATTTCTACTGGAAAAAGGGGGTGATTCTGGACTTCATAACGATGCCTTCTCATAGAGTATTTCATTTGTTGCTGCATTCCCCAGCTCCCAGCTCGGCTGGCTTTTACTAAATGATCATAGATATTTGTTGGATTAAGAAATGAATGAAGTCACTTGAAATGTAAAACACTTGCTTTTGTGTCCTAATCATGGAGTTCAGAATAGTTGACATCCTAAAAAGGAAGTGTTCTTATTTATTAATTTATTTATTTATAACATATAATGTATTATTTGCTTCAGGGGTACGGGTCTGTGAATCATCCGTCTTACACAATTCACAGCACTCACCATAGCACATACTCCCCCCAATGTCCATCACCCAGCCACCCCATCCTTCTCACCCTCCTCCCTTCTAGCAACCCTCAGTTTGTTTCCTGAGATTAAGAGTCTCTCATGGTTTGTCTCCCTCCCTGGTTCCATCTTGTTTCATTTTTTCCGTCCCTATCCCCCACGATCCCCTGCCCTGCCTCTCAAATTCCTCATATCAGTGATATCATACAATAATTGCCTTTCTCTGATTGACTTATTTTGCTCAGCATAACACCCTCTAGTTCCATCCACATCATTGCAAATGGCAAGATTTCATTTTTGATGGCTGCATAGTATTCCATTGTGTATATACAGCACATCTTCTTTGTCCATTCATCTGTTGATGGACATCTAGGTTCTTAAGGACAGTGTAAAGTTAGAAAATCATATGGGAAAAGCTGCCAGCCTCAGTATCTCCTAGTACCAAACTGAATGCCAACTTTGAGAAGCTCAGTGAGAGGTTTGATGACGCTTATGTACATCCCTGTTCATGCTGAGTGCTTACCTGTGGTCAGATCACAGGAAAGGAAGAACTCCTTTAGGGGAACATGTCCATACTGAAAATAATAAGGCTCAATTATTAGAAGTGTTTTTATTTCTAAAAAGCAGTAGGAGATTTTTCTCAATAAGGAATCATTCTGAACTATAGCATTTAGAAACCTTCTTTAAAATATCCTAAAATTCTGGGGTGCCTGGGTTAAGCATCCAACCCTTGATCTCAGCTCAGGTCTTGATCTCAGCGTCATGAGTTCAAACCCTGTGTTGGGCTCCATGCTGGGCATGAGGCCTACTTACCAAAAAGAAAAAAAATCTTAAAATTTTACTAGAATATGTGGAACCTTCCCCAACTAATTCTGGGAAGTTGTACGGTTCATGTCAAAATGCGACAATGCTAGAACAAAAGTAGGAAACCAATCTCTTTTATGATAAGGACATCCAGAAAGAAGGATCCTGGCCGGGACCTTCCCACAGCAAGCCAGCCGTCCTGGCCCTGCCTCTGCGTGTGCACCGCGGAGCCCTTCCCGCAGACAGCAGCCGTCTGGGTATGACCCAGGGGTCGGGCGGTCAGCCTTCTCCCCTTCACCTTGCTTGCCAGCGGTGCAGGGGCTAAGTCAATGTTTGTGTGGAGCAGAGCACGCAGAGGGAAGAAATAATGAATCTGACAGTGAGAGCACGCAGGCATTGTCCGGAAGGAGGCCTGCGGAAGAAGATTTGGGGCTAACTTTGCCAAACAGAATTTCCTTGCTCTCTGGATGTTGGCTCCCTTGACCTTGGATGGTTAGAGGTTCCTTTCCTTGTTCAACAGTGTTGATTTTGGAGAGAAAACAGAGGTCATCCCCTGGGGAATGTTACAGGAATAGAGAGGTCCGTTTCATAAGCCAGCAAGGCCTCATCTCTGCTTCTAGTAGATAGGAAGAGAGGAAGAGATGAACAATACCTTTTTAAGAAGCTCAGTTTTATCGCTTTATCTTACAGAAAGATGCCTCCAGTCAGTCTGGCTAAAGGTAATTAGCATGGGAGCGTCTTTATGATTCTAACAAGTGGAATGTTTCCCTTAATTAAGAGAGCCTCCTCTGACTTGGGGAAATGAAACACTTTCTCCAATGGGAGTGTGAGCTGGCCATAATTCCCACCAACAAAAAACTCAGAGAAATAAGGCAATTATCTGGAGGATCAGAAATGAGTCACTTTCCTCCCTTGAAATATTCAGAAAAGTGAAGCAAAAATACATTCTTTTGGGTTTTCTGTATCTAATAGATAATTGACTAATGTCTTGGCTTTGCTCAATTACTGGGAAGCAGAGAGAAGCAGAAGAAAAATCTGGTCATTGTAGTTATGCACATCAGCAAAACAAACATTTCAGATGATGCCACAAACGGGCTGTGATTTTCAGCGAGATATTAAATCTCTCTGAAGTTCAGGTTCATCATCTGTAAAAGAATATGGTATCTGTAAAATGGAAATTCTTTCTACATTGTAATGCTGTGGGGTTTTTTTTTAGAGTAAAAATACATGAAGTAATATAAATAAAGCACTTAGCATATATATATAGTCACTCAATAAATAGTACCAGGTAAAATACTGCTAGAAATGTTAATTTTATTTTTTTTGGGGGGGTGGAGGGGCAAAAGGAGAGAGAGAGAGAGAGAGAATCTCATGACCCTGAGATCATGACCTGAGTGAAATCAAGAATCCGATGCTTAACCAACTGAACCACCCAGTTGCCCCTAGAAATGCTAATTTTCAGGAGTGGCTGACCTGGCTTTGCCAGATGGCAATTGAAGATTTGCCTGGCCTTTATACCAGAACTAAATAATTGTTCGCAAATGCCAGAATCCTAAAATAGACTCTATCCACCTGGGCAGGCGAGAAATTTCCCCGCTAGCATTGTGAAGCCCTTTCCTTGGGAAGCAGATCCCGGATCGAATGAAGGAAAAGAAATAGGAAAAACTGCCCATGGTAGAGCAGTACAGCGGTCTGGAAGGTCTGGAGAGGATGGATTGAACTCTGGAGGGAGACGCTGACCTTCCTGTGAAGCGGGTATCAAGGCCAGCCAGAGTTCCCAGCTGTATATTTGCACCACAGCAAAATATGTCGACAAACTATTCTCCCCAGAACTCTACTTTCCACACATGTGGAAAAAAATATCACAGGCAAATAAGTTTGGAAACACTGCATAACGTGGCTCTCTTCTTGAAGAGTCTTGAAGAACATGTTAAAGGCTCTGAGAAGTCCTTCAGAAGAGTGGATGTGTGTTCCCAATCCTCTTGATTATAGATACTTTCCCCCTCCAACCCCATTCTCTGATGCACCTCTAACAGTATGAAAAAAGTATGCGCGTGTTTATTCACTATGGCCATAATTTTTAACAGCAGAATATTGGGAACAATCTAAATTAAAACGCACAGCATTTACCCTTTCTCCTTAATATATGTATATATAATTAAAACTCACTGAGCCCTAGAGAGAATGACTCAGCCACTAGCGAGGGGACATTCTACCAATGTGTACTTGCCTTTCTTGTGTGCTGTTAAACCATTCAAATTCCAGTCTTAGCAAAATTATAAATTACCAAATGGCATGTTCATTCACTCAAATCTGCAAATAAATTGCTTTTGTAAGCTAAGGGCCCACTGTATAGACAAGCATTTCTGTAAACATTGGTTCTCTTCTAATGAAAATAATCCTGTTGATAAAAATAAGGAAAACATTTTGTACAAGAATAAGATTCTCCAACCTCCTACCTACATAAGCAGAAATATAAAATGTTTTCCTATCATTTTTTTCCCATCAGTCTTACAACCTTTGTTGTTGGCTTGGACACTCATTTTCCCTTTTGTACATAGTCATGTAAAAGTTCAAGGCAGGAGAAACTTATTTTGAGATTTGTTTTGCTCAGTGATTGATCCCAGAAGAAATTTGGCTTTGCTTTTGCAAAGTCCAGCATAATAGCGTGTGAATTTTTCACGAGTCATTTTTAGAACTGTTCTTATTTGTTTGGATGTGCTAAGACTATGCAGCAGAGCCTTCCTGCCTTAGACCAAACTGGGTACAAATAAGCAGACTCTCGCAAAATGTTGCAGATGTAAAAATTCCAAGGCAAATATGATAGACTCCTCAGGTTGTGCTATTTCTGAAGAGTTAACAGAACCAAACAAAGTCCTAACAAAGCAAAAAAGAATTATGGAAGGTGGGAGGAAGAAGCAGAATTGGGACGATATGAGATTAAACTATTTGAAGAGACGGGAGTCTCTCAAAAGCTTGACAACACACTCTTTTGGTGAGGCTGAGGGGAAACATCATTTTCCTATGTTGCTGGTGCAGATGGGACTGCCCTTAGAGAGGGGAATTTGACAATATGCAGCAAAACTACACAATGCATTTATTCCTTAATTAAGCAATCTCACTTCTAGGAATTTGGGGTAAAGATACACTTCAACAGTATAAAAGTATATATGCACAAGTTTGCATGTTAGGGTATAATTTTAATGGCAAAATATTGGGAATATTCTAAATGGACAAAAGAGGAAACATAATGAATAGACAATAATACATCTTTACAATGGAGTATTTTTCAATTATGTTGCTAATTTTACAAACTCAAGGTGCCAAGGGGTGTATAGTATGCCACCTTTAGTGTAGAAGAAGGGAAATAAATATGTGTGCATCTGCTTTTTTTGCAATAGTAATCCAAGAAATTAAATCAGAAACTAATGAGATTGGTCATCTCCTTGTTGTTAGTGGTGATAGAGTGGAAGAGAATGAGGCTTCTTTGAATATGTGTCTACATATGGTTTTGAATGGAAGACCATACTTACATTTGCATATTCAAAAATAAAAATAAACTAACATAAACTCAAAAAAGAAGAAAAAAGAGCCAATCTAAATACAGTGGAACATAGTACCCTGACTGTCCATGCTCAGTGGATATAGTCTAAGGACAAAAAGAATTACAAAAGTATCTTGGACCTTAGCTTGTAGGATTTTATTGGTAATAACACTGATGCACTAATCCAGAAACTGCTTTTTGTGTAGTACGGATTGAGTAAATGAATAAATGCATTGAAGTTATCAGAAATTAAGTTTATCACTGTGGGAGAAGAGAAATATAAATGTGGATTTGACAAATGAGAGAAACACCCTGTGGTGAGATATCCATATAGAGTCATTGTTTAAAAAAATACATCTCCTAGTTCTATCCACTGATGGGACCTAGACTCAGTGATATCCTACTGGAAATAAGTGCATCTGTTGCACGGAACTTGATTTCTAAGTACATTTCTCTAAACGGAACAAAGTTTCCTTGGGGAAATGACTGACTTCAGGTCTGGAACAAGTAATGTACAAGGTGAGCCTGGAATTTCTTGCTGTGCCAGAAATAAGCAAGTACACAAAAACTTAGGGAAACATGTCAAAAGGACACATGAGACAGCTTGAAGTAATCCTCACTGGTGAAATTTGGGACAATTTGAGCATTAAAAAGAATATTGAGATTAATAGATTATAACACATTGAATAAAAAAGAATCCAAGGCCCATAGAGAAAAAAGGAAGGGGAAGGTCTCACTTACAGAAGAATATTAAATAATAAAGAAGAAATGACAGAACTGGAGGAATAATTGTTTTGCAAAAGACAATTATATTAATCAATACAGGCATTTTATTTTATTTTATTTTTAATTACTTATTTTTATTAACATATAATGTATTATTTGCCCCAGGGGTACAGGTCTGTGAATCGTCAGACTTACACACTTCACAGCACTCACCATAGCACATACTCTCCCCAATGTCCATCACCCAGCCACCCTCTCCCTACCCTCCTCTCCGCAGCAATCCTCAATTTGTTTGTGAGATTAAGAGTCTCATGGTTTTTCTCCCTCCTGATCCCATCTTGTTTCATTTTTTCCCTCCCTAACCCCCAGAAACCCCCCGTCCTGACTTTCAAATTCCTCATATCAGAGAGATCATATGATAATTGTCTTTCTCTGATTGACTTATTTTGCTCAGCATAATCCCCTCTAGTTCCATCCATGTCATTGCAAATGGCAAGATTTCATTTCTTTCAATGGCTGCGTAGTGTTCCATTGCAATACAGGCATTTTGAAGACATATGGATACACATATAAAACCTTCTGTTTTGTAAAAAGAATAAATAATACCATATGCCAAGTGTTTTTTGTTTTTGGTTTTTTATGAGAAACCTTATTTGTCGGTAGATCGGGTCGACCACATTTGAACCCATTGACTGACAGCTAAACATTCACGCACCTCTTGATGTGATGGAATAGGAAGTATGCGCCATCATGTATGAAGTATTCTTGACTAAATAAATGAGCCGGAATCTAGAACAAGCCTCCAGATCTAATCATCAGCTTACAGAAAACACGATCCCATCTCCACTGAGATGATAGAACTTGGTCAGTCTGCCCATAGCAAGCTTGGTGAAGATAAGGAATGTTGGAAAGTCTCACATCCTCCTGGTAGAAGTGCAAATTGGTTGAAACAGTTTGAATTTGACAATAGTTAAATGATGGGAAAAAATCACCTCCTTTCAGGCAAGAATACTATTAATGGCAGTATTATCATTGAGTAAAAATAGTTGGGGACAAGGTATTCATGCAGCCTCAAGATACACCCTACAGATAACTTATTATCAACGAGAAAGATGCCTTTTCAATGGAGAAATCTGATGGATACTGCTTTATTCTAATGATCAAATGCAACATAACCAAATGGATCAAATTGAATCATGTGTCTCCTAAAATGATACATTGGGAAGAATACAGCCCCGTCAATGTAGTTTTCTTTCGTGTTGAACAAGCCACCTAAGGCGAAGACCGGCTTTGTTACTTACTTTCAGGGGTTGTTGATTTTAATTTGAGGATGTTAGATTCCTTATTTTCTTGTCAGGTCAGTAATTTTTAAAAAATATTTTATTTATTTATTTGACAGAGATCACAAGTAGGCAGAGAGGCAGGCAGAGAGAGAGGAGGAAGCAGGCTCCCCGCTGAGCAGAGAGCCCGATAACGGGGCTCGATCCCAGGAGCCTGGGATCATGACTTGAGCCGAAGGCAGAGGCTCAATCCACTGAGCTACCCAGGCACCCCTGGGTCAGTAATTTTTAAGAAGATAGTTCTCATATTTTATTCAGTCTGTTACTTACTTTAATGTGGATGTTCATCGTATTGCCAGAAATGGAAAACAGCAGGGTTTCTTTTGAAAATGTCTAACTCTACATTTACTTGCGTGTGTCACTTAGATTCATAAAGGTCTTTTCCCTAGTAATGTGGAAAGGGCTATAAAAAATGTTTATACCCTTCTATTCAATAATAAGACTCTTGAGAATTTATTCTAAGGAAATAATAAAATAGTAACAAAATGCTATTAGCACAAAACATAACAATTTGATTTGGGCAACCAAATACTGGAAAGAACCTAAATGTCCATTAGGGAAATAATTTACTATGCTGCCACTAAAATGTCTACTATGAAGATTGTGATAATGTGAAAGGTAATTCTGATGCTAAATTTTAAAAGCAGAACATAAAATTTGTATGCATCCAATTACAACTTCTAGCAAAATATGTGTACCTAAGGATACACAAAAAGTAGTTGTTAGAATTAGGAATTATGGTTGATTTTGCTGTTTTAATTTTTTTTTAATACTTGATGCACCATTTTAATTTTAAAATGCAAAAGAATTTATCACTGCAAGGGAAAAAGAGACAGGTTTGATTATTCTATTCTTCCTGAATTCTGGCAGTTTCCTCGTGTGTAAAATGAGGACATTAATTCCAGTTTTGATGAGATGATATTAAAGAATCTAGTTTAGTCACTATCACATGGAAGATAGTAAATGGTTATCAACTTTTTTTCTCATACCCAAGCACGGTAAGGCAAGGGGTGGGTGGGGATTGGTGCCCCCTGGGAGGTCCAGCATGGAGGTGGTAGCACCAGCCACTGAGAGAGAAAGCATCTTAGGAAAGATGGCTGTTCCAGAGCAGATAGCCACGTGAGAATTCAGAAGCAGATGCATCAGGAAGAGCTGTTTGCTAATTCCTTCCCACCCAAGTTCTCCCTTTTCGCTGTACTTTGCTTACCATTCCATGAGTGGAGAAAGAGGAGAGGCAGCCAGCTTGCTCCTAGCTGTTTGCTGTGCTGTTTAACCCGCCTTCCCTCTTCCTCGCCCAATCAACGGAATGGAGATTGGCATTAAGTTCCTGTTCTGCCATTTACAGTGTGACTCTGGGCACATTGTGTTCTCTGAACCTGTTTCTTTGTCTGTAAAAGGGGAATATTAATCCATACCCCACTGCCTCTCAAGGGTTCGTAAGGTCTATAGGGCAAATGCAGGAAAATTGTTATCATTATGTTGCTAAAGTTATTCGGAGACACCACCGGAGAACTGTTGGTTTAACTCCACTGGCACATTCCAGGTTCAGAGAGTATGGACTTAAAAGAAAGGTCTATCCTGAAATATGACTTTCAGCCTATTTTTTCATCTCCATCCTGGACCACCGAGCCCTTGGGAAATGCTTGACTTTACACGGTTAAAAAGAAATCTTGCTTAGTGTCTGACATGCACATGTTCACACCATCTCCTGGAAAACCGATTCTGTTTGTAGGTCACCGGTAAGCTAGAGATTTGGACTTATTATATGCAGAACTGGAGTCTCCCGCTCCCTAGATATCTCATTTTCTGGATTTCACCCTTCCAGCTCCTATGACGGCCCTGAATTCTGCCCTTTGATTCTTTAGGCAGATAAGATTTTGGATTTTTCTATCTAAATTTTAACTTGCTCTGAGGTAAAAAAAAAAATCTGGAAAAAAAAAAAAAGGAAATGTTTTTCATCTTTGTGTCCTTCCTCACTCCCATTGCAGACTCCGTTGCGATGCCCACCGGCGCAGGCCACTCTCCAGAGTCCTGAGCTATGGTCGTTTTCTGGGGAGAGTTACTCGGCTAGACCTACAGCTCCGTGGCTGGAAGCTGGAAACCTCTAAATATAACTGGTTTCTGAACAGCATTTTTCTTCGGAAAGGGCTTCCAGCCACTTCCTGCGTACTTCCTTATTTCCTGTTCTCCTCTGCCATGTTCTTATTTCCTTATTTCCTATGTCAGATTCTTCTGTGCTTGTAGACTCACTGACTATGATCAAGTGTCCCCCATGTTGTTAAGTATAATGTCCCCTTGTGGTATTTCTAAAGAGGGAAAATACTGTTGTTTATTAGTAAACAGTGGCATATAGTATAAAAGAAAAAGCACTGGTCCTTGTAGGCAGGTAGTTCAGGCTCCAACCTTTGATTCTCACTTATTAGCTGAATGGCCTTAAGAAATTGATATAATCTCTACCCATAACAAGTTTCTCGTCCGCGGAATGAGAATAACAATGCCTGTTTTATTGGATGGCCGGGAAGACGAGAGACAGCTCATGTAGCCCCGCCCGGCATCTGGCACGGAGCAGGTGCTCCGGAAACAGCAGCAATAGCGTTTTTAAAAACAGATTTTATATTTATTTTGTATTTTTAAAAAATACGTATTGTAAAATTTTATCTCTTTCTTCGTTTGCCAGAGCGAGAGAAAGAGCACACGCAGCGGTGAGCAGCCGGTGGAGGGAGAAGCAGGCGCCCCGCGGGACACTAGCCCACACTGGTTGTGCCCTCTTCAATCTGCAGATGAGCTGATGCACGACTTCCCTTTCAATTAAATGGACTTGTGCTCTGCCCTGACATCAAACCACCTTCTGACCTGTACTGTAAGGTCTCAAAGAGCAAAGCCTATGGACGTGTGCGAGCATGACCCCGTGCCACATATGGAAGTTTTTATGTCTTGTTCCATGAGTTATTTCTGAATTAAGGATCACTCCCTCGACAGCACTCCCACATTACCAACTCATGTCACACCCAGGCCCTCATCCGTGAAAAGTGACTCGGATCAGCGTCGGGGTCAGGGAAAGATAATCACGCACCAGTACTGTGGTTGTCTGAGGGTCTCCCACCTCATCAGCTCCTTCCTGGTCCTCCTCTTGTAGACGGCATGAGTACGGCTCAAGAGGACATTCAGGGGGTAGATTTTCTCAGTGCACAACCTCTCCATCGCCTCTCACAGTTCGCTAGTTAAATAGGACAGAACATCCAGTGCCTTGCAAACTGTCTTGCATATAACAAGCACTAAATAAATATTTGTTGAATAAATCAATGACGAATCCTTTCTTTTAGATAACTTAGAGGCAGAGTAATGGATTCCCTCCTTTCAAAGCACCCAGACTCGAATCCCAGAATCTTACATGTTGCTCTGCATGGCGAGAGGGAGTTTGCTGGTATGATTAAGGGTATAGACCCTGACATTGTGAGGATGTCCCAGAATGCCCATGTGAGCCCAAACTAATCACACGAGACCTTAAAAGCAGGAAACCTTTCTTACCTAGGTTGTAAAGAGATGAAACAGAGGACAAAGGAAGACATTCAAAGTGACAGAATGAGGACACCCACTACTACCGGCCTTGAGGATGGAGGAAGGGAGTCACAAGCCAAGGAATGTAGATTTGCGGAACTGGGAACAGTGCTCAGCTGACAACAAGCAAGAAAGCAGGGACTTCAAAAAAATGAATTCTTCCAACAACTCCAATAAGCAAGGATGTGGATCTCTCTCTAGAGCCTTCAGGGAGAAATGCAGCCCGTGACACCTTGATTCTAGCCTGGTGAGACCCTGTCAGGCTTTTGACCTGCAGAACTGTAAGATAATAAATTTGTGTTATAAGCTGCTAAATTTGTGGTGACTTATTACTGCAGCAATGGAAAGCTAGTATAGAAAGAATTCAGATAGTGAGTTCTTCCCTGAAAATTTTGCAGATCTCTGGGCCTAGGGCAGGGCAAGCTTCTCAGAGGATTAGCTGCCTCTGTGGCAAATATTACGTCCAGACCTGTAGCCTCACTTTCTTAGGCTCACTCTGTGTGCAGTCTACCCACAGGAAACTCAGAGCTGGACCCTGAGTGTCTAGGAAGAAAAATGGGACTGAAAATGAGTTATGCTCAAGCAGGAAGACAAGAGATAGGAAACTGGCTTTGTGTCCTACATGTCTTGGACTGCGGTCACAGCAGCTTGGTGGAACCTGTTTCTAAGGAAGGACATAACAGTAATAATGGCTGCAACTTCCAAGGACTTCAGTGTCCCTTAGCTCTAGTTGAGCAAAACCGGTTGGAAATGAGCTTAAATGGGGGATTTCCTGAACATATTCCCTATTGTTACGAAGCTGAGTTGGCTTCCTCCTCTGTAATTATGCCAAGCAGTCACACTACACAGTCTCTAGGGACATTGGATTGGTGATTTCTCTCAACATAAGCAACTTCTTTTTTTTTTTTTTAAGATTTTATTTATTTATTTGTCAGAGTGAGCACAGGCAGACAGAGTGGCAGGCAGAGGCAGACGGAGAAGCAGGCTCCCGCTGAGCAAGGAGCCCGAAGTGGGACTCGATCCCAGGACGCCGGGATCATGACCTGAGCCGAAGGCAGCGGCTCAACCAACTGAGCCACCCAGGCGTCCCCATAAGCAACTTCTTAATAGACATTTATACTAAGAGCAGAAGAGTCGATGGTTTTTCCCCTAGGAGTGAAAACGGTTATGCGACTAGGAGGAAGGACTGGAAGAGAGGGATCTCTAGGAAGCCACTACATGGATTGCCACCTGACTCCGTGTTGTGTATTTCCTTATTTTACATCTCAGCAGGACTTTATTTCAGATTATCAATTTGATTAATATTAAGTCATGCCACTGAGGCTTGGTCCAAGGATAGTTTGTTCCCTGGACAAGGAAGATCTAGTTTGGGGTCTGGAGTCATGCGGTCGACTCCAGGTAAGGGTAGCTAGTAACAGCAGTGAGTCATGACTCTCAAATTCTATTGAGCACCCCAAGTGCTGAGCAGGAACAAGCATGTTCTGGCCCATCTCACAAATCACTTGAAAATTTCGTTCAGAAATCTTAAATATAGATACTAAGTAACTATGTCACCAAAGCACAATTGTTATTAACTAAACTCCTGGGCAATTATTTTAGGGACTGTTTTACAAATGATCATAACTGACAGTGGACCCAAGCCCGCAGACTATCCTATAAATGTTTGATTATCCACACAGCTAAAATAAGTTCTTTTATAAATATAATTGTATTCATTTGCAGTTTTACCCAAGTCTGAGGCTAGAACTCTGCCAAGAATAGGTCTATGTTTTCCAAGCTGCTACTGTATGGAGGGATTTGAGTTCACTTGGCAATTTAGACCTACTTATAGGTGACCAGCTAGTCTTTTTCACTTTCTTTGCTTCAGGCATTAATATAAATACCAACTGTAAAAATACCTGCTCTTAACTTGACAAAAGTACCCCAAGTTAGGACAACCTAATGTGAACACAGATAATCATGATTTCTGGTCAATGATGGTCTGTCTGAGAGGTAAAAGATAAAATCGACCAACCCCAGTGGTGTATTTGGCACAGGTAATTAGGTGTGAGGGAGGAATCCAGATGGCTCTCCGTGTTTGGTTTGCGTAGGAAAGGATTGTTAGTCCACACAGCAAAGACGGGGTTACTGCTCTGTAGGGGAAGGTAATGAGCTCAAGTTTCAACAAGCTGAGTTCGAGCATATGAGACATCGAGGTAACTGGAAGCACAGTTCTGGAGCTTAGGAGAGCAGAGTAACTGAAGGCTGACAGGACCGCAAGATGGCAAGGACATCCTGGAAGTAGCCTGGCAGTTTCTAAGACTAAACATGGACTTACCATGCAACCCAGGATTTGAACTTTGAGCGCTTACCCCAGAGAAATGAAAAAAAGATCTGTTGACACAGAAACTTTGTATATGAATGTTTGTAGAAACGTCCTTCTTAAAAAACTGGAAACCGCTCAAATGTCCTTTAGCAGGTGGAGGGTTAAACAAATGTGGTACATCCTTTCAATGGAATGCTACTCAGAAATAAAAAGAAATGTAGTTATGAGCTACAATTTGATTTATACATGCAATAACATGGATGATCTCAAGGGAATTAATGGTGAGTAAAGTTTAAAAAAGCCATCGTCAAATGGTATATATTGACTTTATTTATGAAACATTTTAAAATAACAAAATAATAAAGACAAAACAGATTAGTGGTTGCCTATAATTTGGAATGGAGAGTGAGATAGGGCAGAGTATAAGCATTAAGCGACAAAAGAGCCGTATGGTTGAAGAGTTCTGTTCTCAACTGTGGTGGTGGTTACATGAATCTATCCATGTGACACAACTGCATAGAACACACACACACACACACACACACACACACACACGCGCACGTATATAAAACTGGTGAAATTTGACGAAGCTGCGTATTGTACCAATGTCAGTATCCAACCTTTAGAGCTGAACTATAGTTACACAAAATCAGTTGACTTTAAGTAAAGGCAACTACCTTCGATGATGTGAATGAACATCATCCAGTCAGTTGAAGGTCTTAAAAGCAAAAACTGTTGTTTCCCAGAAAGGAAGAAATTCTGCTTCAAGACGACAGCATTAGGTTCTGCCTGAGTTTCCAGTCCACCAGATTACATCTGTTGTAGCACAAAGAAGAAAGGATGGAAGGAAGGAAGAAAAGAAAGAAGGAAGGAAGTAAACTCCTAATCTTAAGGATTTTAAGGTCTTGATTTAGAATTGATGAAGGACACTGAGACTTGTTGCATATAAAGAATGCAGGGGGACAGGTCCACAAAGGCCCCCAGGAATTCAAGCACACAACTACTTTGAAGAAAAGGACTTGCGGATCCTCTCTTCCCTAACCTGCTGTATCACCACCATTGGCTTCCATCTTCTCCAAGCCATTTGCCAAATCTAAGCCTTCCCTTCACACCTCATGGGAGACACCAAACTACTTTCTTTCTGCCGTACTTTCTCCTCCATCCAAAACATTCTGCATTCCATGTCAAGATAAATTTTCCTTAAGTTGAATTTGCAGCACATTACTTGCACAGTTAAATATTTTTAATGTTTTCTCATTATACATAGAAAAAAGTCTCTGACTCCTTAGCCAGGGCATCAAGCTCTCCCTCATTATACCTCAACCTGACTGCATGGCCCTAATTCCACCCCAGTGCTCATCCACGCACTAGTCCTGTGCCTCTTGCCCAAGTCTTCTCTGCCATTGATTGTTGCCGGAGCAGTATCCTCTACTCAGCTGTGTCCAGTCACTCAACTGTAACTCAGCTCTACTTGACCATATTCAACCTCCAATGCCATGTTCTTGTCCACCCCCTACAAAGAAACCCGCAACTACTTTAGCCCACGGTGATTTCTGCCTATTCTGTTCCTCAGGACATTCTTCTGACTCTAATTCGCACTTGTTCACAGATGAGCTTGCGATATTCCATGCTGACTCACTTACTTTTAATTTTCATTCAATAATCCAGTCACTCGGGTGCCTGGGTGGCTCAGTGGGTTAAGCCACTGCCTTCGGCGCGGGTCATGATCTCAAGGTCCTGGGATCAAGTCCCGCATCGGGCTCTCTGCTCAGCAGCGAGCCTGCTTCCCTTCCTCTCTCTCTGCCTGCCTCTCTGTCTACTTGTGATCTCTGTCTGTCAAATAAATAAATAAAAATCTTTAAAAAAAATCCAGTCACTCAACAAATTCAACAAATATTTATTAAATGTCAAGCAGAATAAGATGTTTGCCTTTCAGTATGTTACAGGCATGCTTGAGATTTCATTTGCTAACTGACAAGTAGAAAAACAATTATAATGCACTGTTTTGTGGTAAAAGAAGAATTAGTGCACAGAGCAGGGGAAACTTTATCCCATCTGAAAGTCCAGGAAGGGTAACTTGCAAGATCACAGGGAATGTGTAGATAGGAGGACACTTTTTCCCCCCATCTGTTTTCTGCCCTGAAGAAAGAAATAACTTTTACAAATGACAAATTCTCAGTTTCAAGGGTATTGCCCAGTTTAAATTAATCAGACATCTGACTCTGACTTAGAAATATTCTCATGAAATTTGGTGATTAGAGACCGATTCCCCAACATGATCACTTAGGAAACATGCCATGAAGAGCTGAGGTGCCCATGGGCAGAAGGGTAATAAAACAGAATCCATTGGTTTGCGTAGGAAACACCTTGCTTAACCTAACCTTTAAAATTGTTTTTTACTATATTAGTCACTAGGACTATTTTCTGATTGCTATGGTAATAGACTATTTTAAAATAAGTTTTCAGGACGCCTGGCTGGCTCAGTCAGTAGAGCATGCGACTCTTGATCTCAGGGTCATGAGTTCAAGCCCCACACGGGGCACAGAGCTTACTTAAAAGTAAATAAATAAATAAAGCACTGTTTCATCAGAAATCGCCAACCATTGTCTCAGTCAAAGTCACCAGCATTTGTCTTGTTATTGACATTTAGGGAAACACCCAATTCCAAGAAGACAAGGAGACCTCTGAACTTTCTAAATGTGGACTCCAAGCTTTCTGGTCTGAACGGAAGCAGTTTGGCGAAATTATCAACCATGACCACAGAGCCAATGGAGTCCCAGCTAAGACCTAAAAGGTAAGCGGAAGTGAGGCCCGCAGAGATGGATACAGAGGCGGGAGAGCGTCCAAGGACAGAGAACAGTATATACGGGTGCTGAACGGTGACAGCCCAAGTCAAAGCCACGAAGAGTTCAGAGAGGTCTGGGCAGTGTAAGGTAAGGCAGCAGGCGGCAGCTTGTGAGCCCTGCGGAGTGAGCGCCGGACATTCCTGCATGAAGTGGAACAGCCGGAGGGTTTTTCACTCAACCGTTCAACGAGCACAGACAGAGAGCCTTTTGCACACGAGGCTCCATCGTAAGCACGGAGGATACAGCAGTGAATGAGATAGCGGAATCCCAGACCGCACAGACCTGACATTTCAGAGGGGGAAAGATAGACAATAAATCGGTAAGCATGTGACTGAACAGAGTCATTTCAGGCAATGATAACCTGTTGCGAAGAATATACAGGTTATGGACACCGACATGGTGAAGGCAGAATGTCGACCCCAGCTGGAATGGTTAGAAAAGGTCTCTGCGAGACGGTGAGCGCACTGAGCTCAGACTGGAGGCCTCCAGGCAGCTGGGTGCGCAAAGATGCATGCACAGATGTATAGAGTGAATGACTAAGGACACATCCCCTCAGGTGGGAGCAAGCCTGGCCTGTCCAAGCAACCAGAAGAGTGACAGGGTGCCTGTAGTGTGTGTGGTGAGCAAGGGAGGACATGGACCGTGCTGGGGCTGGAATTACAGACAGGGCAGAATATTATAGTCCCCGCAGAACATATAGAACATAATAAGAAAATTCACACAAATTTATCATGGATTGTATTCCAGCAGCGTTTGAAAACCATTAGAGGTTTTGATTTATATTTTAAAAAGATAATTATATAGTATTAATTATGAAGATGCAAGAATGAAATAAATTAGGGCCCATTTCAGTATCCTAGACCAGGACTGGAATAGGACTGTAGCAACGGAAATAAATAAAAATGGCACATACTTAAAATCTCTTTTGTAGGCAGAGCTCATGTGATTTATTTGTGGATCATATGTGGGAGTAGAGAAAGGGGAAAAGTAACAGTGACTCCTATGTTTGTGCCTGAACTGAACGGGTGCTATGAGTCCAGGTAATGAACTTGAGAAGAATAAGAACCGTAAGCTTGTTTTGCCAAATTTATTAGGAGGGGCTTTTTAGACATGCAAGGGAAGATTTCGAGAAGGTGCTGGCATACCATCAGAGCTCAGTAGGAAGGAAAGGGCCAAAGAAAATAACGTGAGCGTCCTTGGCTCATGCATAGTATTTAAAGACGTGGTAGTAGATGAGATACTCAGAGTAGTGAAGGTAAGAAGGTGACAAAGGCCTTAGAGTTCTGGGAACATTTAGACAGTTATCAGAGCTATATGAACTGACAAAGGAGGTTGAGACTAAGCAGTCAACGAGACGGGAGGAAAACCAGTAAGGTGCAGCATCATAGAAGGCAAGAGGAGAGAGGGTTTGATAAGGCAGTCGTCAGCTCCCGCGCAGTTGTATAAATACAAGGACAGAAAAGCGCCCCTGGGCCAGGAAATACGAATGATGGGTCCATTGAGTGAAATGGTGAGACAGAAGCTCATTTGGAATATATTAAGGAAATGATGAAAAATAAGCAAGTAGACGCTACAGAGACGTTTTTGTACGAGGGAATAGAGACAAGGAGTCTTAACATATCTTCTTTGTCCATGGGAAATGGAAATGGTTTGGGACAAGGAACAGTATTTTATCCTCTTTTTATAGGACTATACTGCCCAGCATTGAGCTATGTGTGTTGCGTACTCTCCATTCTCACTGGCTGAATGACAGATGTGTGGAAAGATGGATACTTATGATTTGCCACAAAAGAGATACTGGCAACAAAATAAACCAACACTGTCCACAGGAAGCTCTAGAGTTTTAGACTTTTTTTTTTTTTTTTACTATTATGTTGTTAGTCACCATGCAGTACATCCTTAGTTTTTGATGCAGTGTTCCATGTAAAATATGAAAGTAAGACACTGAAAGAGTCCCTGAAATGTGGATACATTGTGTGCTTAGAATTTTAAAATGTGATCATTGATATTGACATGTTTTCATGGGAAATTTGGTGTTTCATTCATTGTGGCTACTATGTTGCAAAGTTGATTTTTGTTCAGGATAGAAAGCTTGAAGTCCCATTTAGAAAGGTCAAAGGTTCACTGGGGTCCTTAGGATGAACTGTTTCCGAAATTCTATCAGTAAGAAGAAAATTGCTAATATATTTGACTGGTCTAGATGATGGAAAAACAATGCTCAAACAAGATTTATTTTAAGAAGATACTTTCCATGGCAATCGGACAATAGTCTTCAGTGACTAACACGGTAAGACAAAGGATATAAGCTGTTTCCCGCAGCCTCGTGCCTTGCCCTACCCTATTTCTCCTCCCTTTGTTCCTGAAACTGTGAAGCCCCTGGAGAATTGCTGTGTACTTAGCCAACATACAATGGACACATTTATAAGCTGTGATAACTGAGTAACAGGAAAAACCCTGGACTGAAAATGAGAGTTTTTCACTTGCAAACATGTTCCCTTTCTCAGAGAAATTACTGGGGGAAATGTCACACAAGCAACATTAATCTTTGGAGTCCCTCTTTGTGTGTGTGTGTCTTCTTCCTCCACAGCCATCAGAGGTATCATTGTCTCTGAATCTCACTTCTAGACACACACACACACACACACACACACACACACACACACACACAGTGATTCAGTAAAATAATTTACATGAGGGGCGCCTGAGTGGCTCAGTGGATTAAAGCCTCTGCCTTCGGCTCAGGTCATGATCTCAGGGTCCTGGGATTGAGCCCCACATCGGGCTCCCTGCTCAGCAGAGAGCCTGCTTCCTCCTCTCCCTCTGCCTGCTGTTCTGCCTACATGCGCTCTTTATCTCTCTGTCAAATAAATTAAAAAATCTTTAAAATAATTTACATGAAAGAATTAGTGTCCTGATGTAACTATATTTTCAAAGGAGTCCCCAGAAGAGAGCACTGTTTGATTCAACAACAGGCTCCCTACTCCATTTCAAATGCTTTGGACAAAAGGTGAGGAAGTATGCATGGATGGGGGTTCCTGGGTCCCTTCCAATCATATGATGTGTGCAGGCATCTCCATGCACCAGATTTTAGATAAAAACTTGCTTGATAGCCTTTCATCTGTCTATTTATTTATTTATTTATTTGACAGAGAGAGAGACAGAGTGAGAGAGGGAACACAAAGAGGGGGAGAATGAGAGGGAGACGCAGGCTTCCCGCTGAGCAGGGAGCTCGATTCAGGGCTGGATCACAGGACCCTGGGATCATGACCCGAGCCATAGGCAGAGGCTTAACGCCTGAGCCACCCAGGTGCCCCTAGACTTTCATTTATTACCTGATTACTTTCTTCTCTGAAAAAAGTGCAAGGGAAAACCACTCACAGTTGACTTTTGGGGGATTATGGCCCTCGGTTGACAATATTTACTTGACAAACATTTATTGACCACGTTCTGAGTGCCTCTTACTAAGGACTGGAACTTAGTAAATATATAGCACATATTATTTCATTTAATCCTCACACACACACAAAACCCCAGGAGGATAGTTTTATAATCCTCATTTTATAGATAAAGAAACTGGTACTTAGATCCAATTAGCTTAGGTACAGAACTAAGAGTCAAAGCATGGTTTCAACCAGATGTTTTTTATACCTCTGGGAGCTGCTTCTCTAGGTGAGTGAGATCTGAGGTATTTCAACAAAGAGAATTATGACAAAGCTAATGGAAGACAAATTCTTAAGAAAAAGGAAATGTCCAAAGTAAGTAGCTTTTCTATTTACCAGAAACCACTAGCTTAAAAATGTAATGGAAATAATTCCATAAACTTTAACAATTAAAAAAATAGAATATATATAGAAATAAATTCAATAAATTTGTAGGACTTGTGAAGAAATTTAAAAATATAAATAGGGCCTTAAGAAAAAAAAAATTGGATATGTGGGGAGATGTGCCAAATTACTGATTAAGGTATTTAATATTCTAAGTGTTCCAATTCTCACCAATTGAATCTATACATTTAATATGTTATCAACCAATATACCAAAGGAATTGTTTACAAATTGTCAGAGTGATTGAAAGTTGACCTGGGAAAAGTAAACATATATGAATAATGAATAACATCTCACTGCCCCTACAAAAGAAAAACTTAAGAAAGGAAATTCTTACTTGCCAGTTATAAAATTACATTATAAAAGTACATTGATTGGGGCACCTGGGTGGCTCAGTGGGTTAAGCCTCTGCCTTCGGCTCAGGTCATGATCCCGGGGTCCTGGGATCGAGCCCCTCATCGGGCTCTCTGCTCGGTGGGGAACCTGCTTCCCTTCCTCTCTCTCTCTGCCTGCTTCTCTGCCTACTTGTGATCCCTATCTGTCAAATAAATAAATAAAATCTTTAAAAAAATACATTGATTAAAACAGTTTGATGCTATTGCCAAAATAACAAAACAGAATAGAAAATCCAGAAGAAAACCCATGTATGCATAGGGAATTAAAATATGACAAACAAGACATTTCAGATCATCAAAAAGGATAGCCCTGGGTAGGTTAAGATAACTATCTTATCGTTGAAGGGGAAGGATAAAATTAGATTCCTACCTCACATCCTACATTAAGATAAATTCCAGGTGGACTGATTTCATTTTTTTGATAGATGGAAACCACAAAATACTTGAAAAAATATGGATCATTAGTCATACAATCTTTGATGGGACATTTTTTTAACATCATGACAGTTGCCATAAATGAGAAGTTTTTTTGTTTTGTTTTTTAGACATTTCACACATGTGCACTCAAGTTTTGGTGGGGGGACAGAGAGAGAGGGAGAGAGAGAGTCTTAAGCTGCCTCCATGCTGAGCATGGAGCCTGCTGGGGGAACCCCATCTTACAACCCTGAGATCATGACATGAGCTGAAATCAGAAGTGGTCTCCTAACCAACTGAGCCACCCAAGCACCCTATAAAATGAGAAGTTTTTAAAATACTGATTTTTAAAAAATTAATTTATATCAAGAGTTTCCATAGACAAAATTAAAAGGCAAGCAGCAAATAGAAAAAAAATTGCAGCATTTATAACCTATATGTATATTTGTAAAATATATATAATAAATATGTATATACATAAATACTGTTAGAAAACAATGAATACTCCTAATAGAATAAGCTACAAAAAAAGCAACTCATAACAAAAAAATCTAAATTATCCATATGTGTGAAAAGTTCTGTCTCATTCTCAAGAAAAGAAATAAACACTGAAATAAGGAAATATCCCCTTTTTTCCCCACGAATAGGCAAAATGTATAAGAATATTTTCTTCCTGGAAAAAAATAAAATATTTCACATATAAATGTTGGGCAGGTAATTGGTGCAAATTTTCTGGATGATAATTTGTCAGTATATATCAGAAATCTTAAAAAAAATGTGTACCCTTTGACCTAATAATCCAGCCAGCATAATTAGGAAGGTGCACAAAGGTTTATACACAAGAATATCTTGCCAAATTGTTTTTAATGTTGAAGATACAAATGCTTTAAAAATATACATCGAAACTATAAATTGTGGCACCATCATTCAATTTATATTATAGAGCCATTTAAAAACATTTCCAACCCCTCCAAAGTACAGCTTGCCCTAACAACATTCTGTCAGAATGCCCTAGCACCATGAGGAATGTAGCAACAGTCGGTGTTTCACAACACTTTGCTTAACGTGAAATGGTTTTCCAATGTCTCCGGGAAAAGGCGAAATTCCTTAAGACTTTAAGATTTGGCTCATCTGTTTCCAAGAACACTACCTTCAGCTTTCCTCAACAAATATTCCCCACACCAACACTTTCCCCACAATGGCTTCTCTTCCTTTTTCAATTTAGCTGCTTCTACACCTCAAGACCTACCTCCCTGAAGCCTGCCCAAGCCCCCAGACTCTAGCCTTTTCTCTAAATTCCTAGAAAATGTTTTCTCTCACTCACCAAAGGCTTTTAGTGCTTGTTGCCTACCCATTACCAAGTCAGGAACTATGGGTCTTACTCTCTTACCTCAGACAGGGCGTAGATAGAGTTTGGCAAAAGTTGTTGATGGGTTAGTCAATGTGCAGAAATACTCAGAGCCACCAGCAACCATATATTATTTCTATCCTCATCAACATTCAAAATTGAGGAAACAACAATTTTCCAGTATAGGAAAGCACAAAACATTGAAATGTGGCATAGAAAAATCCCCCAGCTGAAGCCAACCGACTTTTTTCATCTTGATCCGAGTTGGCAAAATGCAAAAAGATATGAAGAGCTAATGAATGGATATGAATAGGAGGGGTTCTTACGAGCAGCTGGCTTGACCAGATCTCCTTCTTAGCACAGCTGGAGGCACCACACAAGTATGTTTATTCTAATCTTTTATTCAGGCAACACACACAGTACAAGGATTCTGCTAGGTGTTACCATCCAAGGGCTGTTGGCAGAGAGGAGACGTATTCCAGGCACAGGATTTACCATTGTTATCTTACAAATGAGTCACTGGACTCCGTGTCATTGGTTTCTCTCGGCCAAATCCCAAAGCTGCATCAGTCACACTCTGTCCAGTCTGCATCTCCACCCCGCAGCTGATCGCGATCACTGAAAAGCCACAAAACCTTGCTCACCGGTCTTCCTTGAAATTTTTAATTATTAACTTCAAGTGGTCCCTACACTCTCATACCATATTTCCCAAGTTCCATTCATCTGCCTATTGTCTGGATGACTGTTCACACCATTCCCTTTCTCCTCAGACTTCCAGGATCTTCTTCCCTACCCTCAGTCTTAAATGATGACATTGTTTGCTATTTCACTGAAAAAAATAGCCATCAGATGAAGATTTCTACAAAGTCCCACTGCTTCCTCTTCTCCTGTACCATCTACTTTGCATTTCCTCTTGTTACCGTGGGTGTATTGTCTGTATGTGCTTCTCAGGCCAACACTTCCACATGGCCTTGCCAACCAGGACCATTTTCCCAGTGATTATCTTTCTTTCCTTCTCTGCATCAAGTTCTCCATCTCAGGGAAATCAGTCTATCATCATTCAAACATCCTATATTTTATTTCCCTCCCAGCTTAAGAAACCATCCCTAAATCTCATTTCTCCCTCCAACTGTCACTTTATATCTCCACTCCTCAAGCTAGTTGTAGGCAGTTTCTGTCCCTAGTCACTCTCCTCCAGATTTCTTTTGAACATGCTCCATTTATGCTTCCATTGCAATCACCCACCAAAACTGCTCTCATTAACATCAACATTGACCTCCATGTTGCTAAATCCAGTGGATTTCGTCTTACTTGAACAATCTACAGCATTAGACACTGTTGATCTCTCCCTCCATTCATCTGTCCATTTCTAGGACATCGCACTGTCCCGTCTCCCTTCTTACCTCTCTAACATACATTTCCAGTTTCAGGCTTATTTGCAGGTTTGGAGGTAGGATTACATTTTGCTGCCTAGTGAATGATGACAGGCAATGACCACTTAAGATATTAAGTGGTCAGTTCCTTTATTAGGATAAAGGTGATTTCCTTCCCATCACAGGGTGTATTCTTATTTCCAATGTGATTCTTCCATGTCATCGCTCACATTCTTGGCCATTTCCTTTATGTCAGTTGATCTACCCTGAAGGAAATTGGAAAAACATTTGAACTGGTTTTTGGTTTGAGTCTTTTTAAAAAAAAATTATGTATTTGAGAGAGAGAGCACACGTGAGAGAGAGAGGGAGAGCACCAGGGCAGAGAGAGAAGCAATCTCCCCGCTCAGCAGGAGCCCGACTCAGGACTTGATCCCAGGACCCTAGCATCATGACCTGAGCTGAAGGTTGATGTTTAACCAACGGAGCCACTAGCACCCTTTTGTCTTGAGTCTTAACTGGACTCAGCAAAAGACAATTATGAGAGACTGAGGAGCCCCGGGGAGTGGATTCATTAGAATTAGCAGATATAGATACAGACATACAGTTAAATTTAGATGTCAGAAAAACAAGTTCTTTTTTAGTATACACATTTCCAGTAAAATCTTTACATTTTCTCTGACAATTCTACCCAGTACAGGACTAATCTATTTTCAAGAAAGAGCTTGATTTGGTAGCAAATCCTTAGGTGATGAGAAAGGAAGAAGGCTTGTTTTCTAATTATGATGTCTTCCTCCCAGTTTTGTACCTGCCCAGATCTGTAATGAACCCATGGCAGAGTCCAGAGGAGCTGGAGCTGAATGCTTTGATAAAGGAAAGAATAAAAGTTCAAGTACGTCCGAAGCTTTTGCACTCACAGGATGTAATCCCTCCCGAAAGGGGGTCAGAAGGTTCTCTGTGCACCTCACATTGGGACAGCTTAGGCACCTTGGAGCTGCTTGCTCCCTGTGGGAAGTGTGGGGCTTCAAAAGAGACACCAGGACCAGTGGTGCCCACTGGAAGCCCCAGCAGTGCCCATTAAGGAGAGTGGGGTCTTAAAGGAAGTGAAGGTGTCCAGGAAGAGATGGCGGTTCCTGAAAGGCTCAGTGCTAATGCATTTGGCTCAGCATAAAATAACTGTAACATGTAAATCATGAAGAAGAGGCCAGATTTCCTTTGTTTCAAGCTTGGGAATATCTCCTGAGAACTGACAGTGAAAAGAGTACTGGGATGGTCGACACCAGGCTCAGCCAACAAACCCGAGGGTCAAAGACCCAGAGGGGAACAAGGCACCATATCACTGTATCAGGTGCCTGTGTCTGTGGGCTTGAGGGGAAGGTTTGCTGCTGACCACAGAATGACTGCCCTGTGCTCCCCTGAAGACACAACCAGGTCAAGAGAGCCCCACATAGAACACAAGATAAACAACAACAAAGAATGGTTCACATTTCTACTCACCAGGTTTTCATACATCTTAGCCTTTTGCTAACTTTGCAAAAGTTGACATTAGGATGGCTGTTTGAGGACCTTTTCTGTGCCATAGTTCAATGTTTTGTGCTTTCTTGTATGAAAACCTATGTTTTTTTTCAAATTTGATTTCTTGCATGTTAGTATTTATGATAGAAATAATATGTAATCTGGTAACTCTGAGTATTTCCACAAATCAATGAAACTGTTCATCATTATTTATCAACCTCCTATTGTAGAGAAAGCACTGCCCCAGTTTGGGCGGTCAGTTATGTGACCGTGCGTACTGTAAAGCTTTTTATTTGGAGTCACACAGACTTTTACAGAGAGGTTTAGAAAAAAGAGCCAAACTACAGGATGGAAGGTTAGGATCGGCGCCACGGAGGAGGCTTAAGGTAAACCTCGAATGAAGGGTGCGACGTTAAAATCGAAGAGGAAAAAAGGAAAAGAGTGTGGAGGTTCCTCAAAAAATTAAAAATAGAACTATCATCCAATCTAGCAATTCCACTTCTGGGTCTATGTACAAAGGAAACGAAGTCACTGTGTCAGAAAGATACTCTGCACCTCTGTATTCACTACGGTGTTACTTATAGTAGTAAGATTGGAAACAACTTAAGTGTCCATCAACAGAGAAGTGGAAGATGATGTGCTGTGTGCGCACGCACGCACACACAACATGCACGAGTACTATGAGGCCGTAAAAAAGAAAGGAAATCCTCCTATTGCAACAACACGGATGGACCTTCGGGGCATTATGTTCAGTGAAATAAGTCAGACAGAAAAAGACAGGTACTTTGTGATCTCATATTGAATTTAAAAAAACTCACAGAAAAGGAGATGAGATTTGTAGTTATCAGAGGATTGAGAGAATTGGACGTAGAGGGTCAGAAGTACAAACTGCCAGTTTTAAGATAAATAAGTACTGGGGAGGTAATAAAGTACCTGATAACTAGCGTTAACTCTGATATATGGCATACTTAAAAGTCGCCAAGAGAGTAAATCCTAAAAGTTCTCATCACAAGAAAAACTATACTTTTTCTTTTTTTCCTTGCTCTTTTTGTTTCTATATGAGATGACGCAAGTTAACTAAACTTGTGACAATCATTTTGCGAGGTATGTGAGTCAAGTCTATGCTACACATCTTAAACTTAACGCAGTTTAGTGCTGTATGCCAATAATGTCTCAATAAAACTGAAAAGAAAATTAAAATCCAAAGAGAGAGAGAAAGGAAGTGAAGGCGGTCGTAAGGGGGTGAGTAACTTTTGATAATGAAAGATTGCTTTGAGTGGGATAGTTATAACGATGTTGTAGAGACGGGATGGAAATAGCAGTGTTGGCTACATTAGGTGCATCTTGAATGCAGACTAAGTCACTGGAACTTTATCCTTGAGAAAATAGAGATACTAAAATTTTTTAGGTAAAAGAGTAAAAAGATACTGGCCCTTTTCTCAGGCACTTAGACCTTTCTCCAGAAGTGTGTTGGAGAAGGCTGTCCTTGGAATAATCAGTGGTACCAATACAAGTCTTTCTTAAAATTTCTCCAGGAAAGTCTTCCATAGTGACCCCACTTTTATCCTTCTTTATGAAGGCTTCATGAGTCCTCTTTTCTGTAGGCATGGTCGTTATGGTCCGGAGGTAATGTAAATAAAGACAGAGAAAGTCATGAGGGGAGTACTCCGAGATGGTATGAACCTCCTGGTACATCTTATGCTGTGGAGATGAATCTAGAATTAATTTCTTCTTATGTTTTAGATAAAAGATGAATACAAGTGTTTGGTCTAATATTTCTTCTGCATTGCAGTTTGGGGTCTTATATCCCCATGTTGGAGATCATGGTCTTTGAGAATTGGGAAGGCATGAAAGATGTTAATCAAGGAAGAGATGATATGAAATTGGAGAGCTGTGAAGACTGTTACGTGCTGGTGTGGGTCGAATAGGTTAGCAGTGGTTGAGTTTGCATTGGGTGCATTGGGGAATCCTTGATTAGAGAGAAACAAGGGAAACCATGAACTAAACAATGGCAGTGGCAAAACTAGGAATATTTGTTTTAGTCAAATATGAGAAGAAAAGGGAATCAAGAGCAGTTTTAAATAAGGCGACTGTCACAGATTCATAAGAAACTTTAATATACAATATTACATTTAGAGAGATCCTGGCCCTTTGATGAAGCGCGTGCCCTCTGAGGGCGTGAGCCAGGTCGAGGACTCACGTTTGTCCGACTCCTAGTCCAGGGGCCTCTCCAGCACATCGTAAGCTTTCGTGGACACTTACCTTTGCTCTGCGCGTCTGAGTCTGAGATGTGTCTGGTGGTTAAGAAACAATAGAAAGTCCAAACACTCTACACTGCTAGTGACGATGTCAGGAAGGTTTCTGTTGCTTTCCCTGAGAGCTTTATAGACGTACCAAGCTCCCAGTCAAGCAGACTAAAATAAGAACGCGACCTGAGCCTGCTCGCTTGCCCTATGGCACCGTCAGCCCCTGCACGAAACACACGTCATGGACGGACCAGTATACGTGCAAGTGAAGCCCAAGGGTTTGTGCTTAGAGATCTGTATGGGCTTCGCAGATAAGAATGATGGCATTTTCCTTGAATCTTGGGGGTAGCTTTTTTCTTTTTTAAGATTTTATTTATTTATTTGACAGAGAGATCACAAGTGGTCAGAGAGGCAGAGAGAGAGGGGGAAGCAGGCTCCCTGCCAAGCAGAGAGCCCAGTGTGGGACTCAATCCCAGGACCCTGAGAGCATGACCTGAGCTGAAGACAGAGGCTTTAACCCACTGAGCCACCCAGGCGCCCCTTGGGCATAGCTTTTTAAAAGACTGAACTCACACTTTAAAAATATTCATTCTCAGTCATACAATTTAAAACTAAAATACTGGACTGTGTGAGATTATTTTAGAAGAATGCCTTTTTTAAAAAAGTGCCTGTAGAACACATAATTTAGATTGGTAAGATGAAGTTTCAAAGAAACTGTAATTGGTGGCAAATTTTAACAGGAAAAATATTGGCTTTAGAAGCTTTCATCATTCTCTGAGACGTCTCCACATCTGTCAGGTCATGTAGCTCCATGATTTGGAGCTCTGCTTCTAAGGGGACCACCCAAGTTCAGCGCCATCAGCAGCTCCTGAGTTTCATTAGAAATGCAGACTCGTCTCCTGCCCCAGCACCCAAGAATGTGCTTGGCAGATAGTAAGTTCTCTGCACTTCCAACCGCACTCTTCTGAGTCTGCATCTCTCTTCTTCTGAGGCTTGGGTCCAAAGCTATCAGTTACCCTATTGTTCTGTTTCCTGTTAGTTAACCTCTGAGCCTTCATAAATTAAATTTGATAAAGTACCTTGATTAACAAAGGAAATGCACAAGTCACAGTAAAAGGGGTACACAAATGTTACACATATTTGAGGACCCCTCTATTCATCACATCACTTCTATAAAGATCCGGGAGAAATGGGGTGTAACTAGGAGTGCATTCAGGTACTACACCCCACAAAAATAAACTTTTCTTACAAGTATTATATTTCTTTAACAGAAATTTTTAAAGACACAAATTGTCTTCTCCACACAAAGTAAGTACTTTGTGAATTCTTGTTGGAATGAGAACACACCTGGGCTTTACAGTAGAGCAGAATTCTGTGTGATTTGCAGGTGTTGGAGAAAATTCAACCTGAAGGGGCTAGCACCTGGGAGCGGCTCAATTCTTCCTACTCCTAAAATATTTCCAAGAGATAGAAATCTCTGAGTGCATGGTTTTATGTCAGCAAATAGTGAACCTACACAGGATGTCTCTTTAGACCGGTTATGGGTAAAATAATTTATATTCGGGCTCTGAGACATTTGGCTTTGTCACTTACTTTTAAGCAATTGAGCAAAATGCCTATTTGGTAATAATAGACGATAGAAAACTGTAATTACTAGAGACATAAAAATCTCTAATGATTTTCCCTCTAACTAAGGTTCTCTCTCTTTATGCTAAAGTAACAGGACTATAGGAGACAGGGAAGAAAAGTTTCTGGAGTATTTTGTTGGGAGGTCACAGAATAAGATCTTTTCCCACTGTGGGAAAATGAGAAACAGTCACAAAGAGAAGAGCGTGGTAGCTTAATGTTTAAAACACAGGTTTGAACACATTTCCTGTTAAAGGAACTAAAACCGAGAGCATTAGAAACATCTGTGCCATTCTTCCTAGAAAATGTTTCTCTGGGGTAGTTTCCTTAGAACAGGGAATCTGTTCTGGTTCTTATTACAAAAATCCTGGAGAAGCGTGAAAACAGCAATGGAGACAGGAAACAGAGTTCAATTTGTGGAAAGAAAAGCCAATCACTGAAAATGCCGCTCCCTCTGAAGATTCTCAAAACACGGAGGCTGGATAATAGAAAAGCTGGCCTAAAAGATGGGTTAGTGGGAATGTGGGGTGCCACTGACCAACTGGGGTGTTTTGAGTCTGTAGGCTTTTTTTCTATCTTTTCACACAAATTCTCTCCCCAAAAATGCCCCAAACAGTCTTTTCATGTTATTTAAGACAAGTTTCAGAATCAAGTTCATAGACATCCACCAGAAGTGATTTAGCCTAGACTAGCAGAGACCTAGAAGAATTTTGAATCCAGGACAGTTTAGACACCAATAAAGAATTTGAATGAGCCTAGACTTTTCCTGCCTTAGATTTCCATGAAGAGAGCAAGGATGATATATTTTTTTTCTATGTATCTCTTTGACGAAATGAATTTCTTAGCGTGGGTGCGTTTATGGTCGGTTCCTGAGGCATACTGACTTGTTCTCTGTAGCTTCTGATGGGGAGACGGTTGAATGATGCGCGTCTGTTATACTGGGAGCACGAGCTGGGCCTTGCTGATGGGGGGGGGCGTTGGAGATGACAGAGTGGGCTGAGGAAATTCCTCGAGCTACACGCATCGCAGACGGCTAGCTGGATATGTTAAGAGGTTTTTCGAACTGCGCTGCAGCTGCTAGGCAGTCAGGACAGCCCAAGAATCTCGGAGACTCCTGACAGAGAATAGGAACAGACTTCAGTGTCCCCTTGATAAGCAATACCACAGTGTACAGTGTCCAAGGGGGCAGCCACATGGGAGCACTTGCCTCTGTAGCTCTAACCCCCAGTTCGAATGTTTCCCTCAAGTTCATGTGCTGTGTGATAAGATGGTGAAGGCCTTACTCCAGCTCACCCTGGAGGCTGGCCCCCAGCAGCGGGGCTGTGAGACTCCATCTCTCACAGCCCCACGCTCTGCATTTGGTGGCATCAGTTTCTTGATGCTCCTTAGCTTATCGTCCCTTTTCCTATGTCTCGTCAGTTGAAAAGTTGTGAAAGTTTGCAGGACTAAGCCACTGGACTAGCAAGAGGAGCCGAGGAGGCAAATGGAGCTGAGAACACCCTGTTCTGCTTGCCCCATCATGCTGCCTCATGCGGGGCTCACTCTGCCTGGAGGAGAGAACTTCCTTTTCTTTGCACAAAGTCACCACACAGTCCAGCGGCAGCGTGGCTGAGGCATTTGGGGTTCCCTGACCCAGTACTTCTGATTCTACTGCAAAGGCCTAAGATAGATGTCCCCGAAAGGCCAGCCTTCCCATCTTTCCCCATTCCTTCAGTGGACACCATGGAAAAGGGATAACTACCGCATCCTCTTCATCACCTGTTTTGGAGATTGTAATTTTATTGGCCACTTATCCTGTTCTTGGAAGGGGGGAGTAAAATCCCCTCTTGTCTTTAGTAATAGTTGGATTACCAAGCTGTTTGTTGTTGTTGTAATTTTTACATAGTTTCTTTCCAATAGGGTATTAATCCTGAGAAAGCACAACCTTTGACAACCTACTCTATAGATGATGTAGATGATGGTCTTATTATTTTTTTTTAATATTTATTCATCCAATCCAGAGAGAGAGAGAGTAGGGGGAGGGGTGGGAGAGGCAGAGAGAGAGGGAGAGAGAGGGACAGAGGGAGAGAGAGGGAGAGAGGGGGGAGAGAGGGAAAGTGATGGTAGCCCAGGTATAAGTATCTGACCACGACATGTCTTCTCTATTGCTACACGTCTACACTGACTTGATGAGATAAAAATTATTTGTGACTTTCTTCGTTATAGTTTAATATACATATGTATATCATGTATATGACATATATGATTACATATACATTAGGGATTTACGTACAATGTGATTTTTTAAAAGATTTTATTTATTTGAGAGAAAGAGAAAGTGCACGTGAGTTGGGGGAGGGGCAGAAAGAAACAGACTCCCCACTGGGCAGGGAGCCCAATGCAGGGCTCAAGGCTCCCAGCACCTGAGATCATGACATGAGCCAAAGTCAGACTGAGCCGCCCAGGTGCCCCCAATATAATTGATGCTGGATATAATTAGTTTCTTTAACTATGACTTCCATTTCAGAATAATGTAAGGGTGCTAAGAAATAATTGTGATGGGGCTTCTGGGTGGCTTGGTCGGTTAAGTGCCTTCGGCTCAGGTCATGATCCCGGGGATCCTAGGATCGAGCCCCTGCATCAGGCTCCCCGCTCAGTGGGGAGTCTTATTCTCCCTATCCCTCTGCCTCACCCCATCTCGTGCTCTCTCTCTCTCTTCCTCTCTCAAATAAATAAATAAAATCTTTTTTTAAAAAAAGCAATATCTGTAATGAAAGACAGGCATTGGTAAGGTTAAGACCATTGGGTTGGTGGAAACAGAAAAGCTTTTAAAAAGACTTCTATTCAGATTCTGGGTCCAGGGGAGGGTGTGACTGGGATCAGTTCACCGATTTCTTTGAGTCTCGACTTCTTTATCTATAAAGTGCAGATAGCAATTATAACCTAATCGAGGGCCGTTATGAATGTTAAGTATTAGCCTATGTAAAACTCTTCTGCCCAGCATACAGTAAATGCTACAAACTGGTAGCTACTATAATCTTACTAAGTGGGGGTAATATATACTTCACAATGTTCTATCAAGTAAGGTGCTATATAAAAAATCCCTACCTGACTGATGCCCAGTCAAGAGCACATTTCATTGAGCCCAAGCTGTATGATTGTTTTAGGTACCTCCAAGGAAGGGGAAAAAAAAAAAAAAAACTACTTCCAATTATGCTACAGCTATAAATAGGAAGGCAGATCCCAACTTCAGGCATGTCAAATGTGAACATTTTCACATTAGAATCAAAACCTTTGGGGCACCTGGGTGGCTCAGTGGGTTAAAGCCTCTGCCTTCGGCTCAGGTCATGATCCCAGGGTCCTGGAATAGAGTCCCGCATCGGGCTCTCTGCTCAGCAGGGAGCCTGTTTCCCTTCTTCTCTCTGCCTGCCTCTCTGCCTACTTGTGATCCGTCTGTCAAATAAATAATAAAAATAAAATCTTAAAAAAAAATCAAAACCTTTTTCTGTCCTCTTTCTTATTTAACTAGAAAGGAATCTATGCTCCCCAGAATTTGGGATTTTCCTTGGCTATTCTTTTTCCCTAGGGTCGCCTACTCCTTGGCTACAGGGGTTAACAATAAGCACCATAAGTTTTTTTTTTTTTTTAACACTATCCAACAACAAAAAGAGAAAAAAGGAACAACCTATTGATAAATGCAATGACATTAGATGATTAGATTATGTTAACTGAAATAAAGCTAATTCCAAAAGGTGACATACTGTGCGGTTCTATTTGTATGACATTTTAAATTTTTATTTATTTTTTAAAGGATGTTTTAAGGATTTACTTTAGAGAGAGAGCAAGAGAGAAGAGAGCGGGATGCGGGGGCTGGGGTGGAGAAGGAGAGGATCTTTGGCAGACTCTGCAGGGAGCGGAACCCGACCGGTGGCTTGATCTCACTACCCTGAGACCACAACCCTGAAATCACGACCTGAGCCAAAACTGAGAGTTGGATGCTTAACTGACTGTGCCATGGGGGCACCTGTGTATGACATGTTTTAATGACAAATTATAGAGATGAACAGGGCTATAGTTTCCAGGGGGTTAGGAAAGGAAGGAAGCAGAGAGGAAAGTGGGTGTAGTCAAAAAAAAAAAAAAAGGGACAACAGAGGCACTTCTATATTGATGAAACTCTTCTATTTTGACAATATCAATGTCAATTTTCTAGTTGTCATACTGTACCATAGTTTTGCAAGATGTCACCATTGGGAATACAAAATCTCTTTGCATTATTTTTCACATATATTCTCCCACATGAATCCATAGTTATCAAATTTAAAAAGTTTAGGGGCACCTGGGTGGCTCAGTTCATTAAGTATCTGCCTTCAGCTCAGGTCATGATCTCAGGATCCTGGGATCAAGCTCCACATTGGGCTCCCTGCTTAGCAGGGAGTCTGCTTCTCCCTCTCTCTCAAATAAATAAATAAAATCTTTTTTAGAAAAACTAAAAAGTTTAATTTTCAAAATCTGGTTTCCGCACTGAGATACAGAGATCCAAAGGCTTAATTCTAAGTTCAACATAGTTCAACACTTGCCTTTTGTGTCTTTTAAGGTTGTAAAAGGTAGTTTGCAAGTGCAGTCCACAGAGTGATTACCATGAAAGAGACAAAAGATAACAAATGTTGGTGTGTGAGGGTTTCTTAGGGACTGGTCAATCTGCTGATCAATTTACAGAATTAACAAAACTGTCTCCCAGCCCCTGAACAGTGTCTTTTTCACTTAGTTTAATCTTGTGTAATTTCCTTAAAAGCTGTTTCATTTCTGTAAGGTCACTAATAATACTCCCTCTTTCATTACTGATTTTAATAATTTGATACTTTTTCTTGATCAGTCTAGCTGAAGATTTGGCAAGTGTGTTGATCTTTTCAAAGACCCCATTTTGGGTTTTGTTGAATTTTATCTGTTGTTCCTCTATTCTCTATTTGGTGATCTCTGCTTTAATCTTTATTTCCTTCTTTCTGCCTCTGTTGGGTTTAGTTTGCTTGTCTTTTTTTGGTGTTTTGAGGCGAAAATTTAGGTTATCAATTGGTGGGGGTTTTTTTAGTGTTTATTTTTTATTGGGGTTTCTGTGTAACTTTTATACTATCATGATTCCCCTTTATTTCTCCCATCTCAGTGTGAATTCAAGTGCTCAGAATTCTTATTCTTATAGGAGATAAATGAATACAAAAAATAAAAAACTTCTAGTTACCTAAGGTGTTCAGTCTAGTCATTTAGGTTCGTACCATTTAGTGATACATCTGTATAGCCTTAGAATTAATGGCAGGGTCATCTGACCATAGGCACTTCATGTAAACAGGAACTAATGAAGACTGGGAAGAAGTTCAAACTAAAAATACCAAGTGTTGGGGCACCTGGGTGGCTCAGTTGGTTAACCATCTGCCTTCAGCTCAGGTCATGATCCCAGAGTCCTGGTATAGAGCCCCGCATCGGGCTCCCTGATCCGTGGGGAGCCTGCTTCTCCCTCTCCCTTTGCTGCTCACCCTGCTTATGCTCTCTCTCTCTCTGTCAAATAAATACATAACATCTTTAAAGAAAAAGAAAGAAAGAAAGAAGTGTTAAGTTTCCTTGCGAACAAATTTATGTAATGTCAAAGGTGGTAGAAAGGCCAAATAAAGGTAGAGAACAGGAAACGTTCCCACAAAATAATCACCTAGATCTCATCAAATGCTCAGGACACTATTTATTCAATCTTCCCTAACAAGTACATGTTATTAATATAGCTGGTATATTACTTGGATAAACAAACAAACATCATAATTAAAAAAATAATAGCAAAGCAGAGATCAAATATTTGAAACAAGTTTTTGGCTATGCTGTTTGTTTCACTTAGGACACTCGGTGGGCAATAAATTGGTTACTTAAAAGTCATTTCAATTAGAAATCTCTTTAGTCCTTCATCAACTATTTCAAGTGTTCTGGTCTCAAATACATTCCTTTCTTCTACGAACTTCTGAAAGAGATAAGTGCCTCCACCTACACCAAAATAATGTGCTTTGCTTGCTAAAAGCACCCGTCCATTCTTATCTAACAATCCAAGGAATGTCTGGTGCAAAGTACTGTAATAATCTGGATTGTAAATGGTTTCTGAGGTGAGAATGAGATCATATTTTTCAAAGAAGTTCTCACTACTTAGTACAAGCTTACAAAACTCAGACCACTCCCCTGAAAAGAACCGGCATTTACATAATTCTTGTGCTATTTTTGATTTCCTGCGTCTTTTCACATCAGCTTTGTTGACGTCATTTCCTTCACCTTCCACAGTGAAGTTAGCCACTACGTTAGGTAAGGTTACTTCATCAATCACCGTGCTGTTATAATCTTGAAAATGAATTTCTCGGGCCCCTCCCTTGAATGCCGCTATACCGAGCAACCCGGATCCACAGCCAAGATCCAACACTTTCTTCCCAGCAAATTTTACCTGCGCCTTTGTGAAATAAGCCAGTAGGTCAAAGGTACATTCCCAGATTTTTAAGCCTCCTTCATAAACCCCTGAAATCAGATCAGAGTGAGAAGAAATGCTTTGTGACACTATGTTTTCTCCAGGGACATTCTCTTTCAACAAGATGGTTTTCACAACGGATACATTAACATGTTGGGGACCTGGTAATGTTTCCACGACTTTGTTTTCTAGCACTTTCGTTACATCTTCGGGCAGAGGATGCTCTTTGGCCACTCTCACGCAGGGATGGTTTTCATGCGGCTCCAGGTTAGGTGAGCTATTTGCGGCACTGACTGAGCCGTCTGTGTCTTGAGAGGGAGCTGTGCTGCCCACTGGCTTATGCTCCAACAAATGATCCTGAGGCCACTCAAGCTGTTCTGTAGAACGATTTCTGTCCCTACGTCGACCTTTTTTACTTTCTGAGACTGAAGACTCTTTGGAGGAATCCAGGGCCAAAGTTCCATCTCCAAGGGGTGTGGATTCATTTTCCAGATGGTTTTCTACAGTAAAATTAAACTGAAAAGTCATCCTCTCAAGAAAGGCACACAGTCCTTCAATTCAAAGGAGGATTCTTCGACTTCTGGGTAGAACCGATGACACACACATAAACCTGCTTCAATTTTTGTTAGTTTTGTTGGGGATCAATTTTTCCTTCGCTGCTTACACACAGTTACACAGACTGAGAGATGTTTCCACACCCCTTTTTAGAGGTCTTCTCTCTCCTTTCAAATTAGCTCTGGAGGAAAAAAAAAAAAGAAAATTGTTACTAGAAAGTAAAACGAGGGGCACCTGGCGGGGCCAGTTGGTCAAGCATGTGACTCGATCTTAGAATTCAAGCTCCACATCGAGCACGGAGCTTATTTAAAAATAAATAAAATAAAGTTTTTTTAAAAAAGGTAAAATGACATATTTCACTAAAACGTAACATTACACAGCACCCCCCGCCCCCAGCTGCTTTTCTGTAAAAGCGGTGAAGGGAGACGGATGTTAAGGGGAAACACACCCCTCAGGCTTCACACAGACGAGGACAGCAACTCGCACAAACACGAAAGCCCACAACGGCCGAGCGGGAAAGACAAGCCCGACTTCGTCCTCACCGCCGTGATCTTGCCGCGACGCCTCGACCTCCGGAAGCGGCGGGATCTCTCCACTTCGGGCCGCTGCCGCTTCAGGGAACCGAGCCCCTTCGCCCCCGCGCGTGTGCGCTCCGGGGCGCGCCCGGCGAAGCCCCGCAGCGGGAGGACTCGGGAGCCGCCCGCGAAGGCCGGTTTGGCTCCGGAGAAACCAAACGCGGCCCGACCGGAGAATCGCTGCACGCAGAGCCACTTCCCCAAGGCTGCGGGAGGCACCGGCCCCGCGGGACGCCTCGGCGCCGTCCGCTCCAGCCCAGCCCGGCCGGCGGCGTCGTCACGTCAGGACAGCGGACCTACCCCGGGAGGGCGCACGGGGAAGTGGGTGGACACGTGCCTGTTTCTACCCACACCCCCGCACCCCCAGCGCCCCGGGGCTCGGATTCGTTTCCGGCCTCAAGTCCCAGGTCGCCCGGGAGCCCAGAAGTCGCAGGAACAGGCGGTAGCAAGTCGGGGGGCTTCCGCCTGCACCCCGCAAAGCGCGTCAGGGCAGCGCGTCAGCGACCCGGACCTGAGAACGCCCGCGGCCGGGGAAAGTCTCAGCACCCGGCGCGGAAACTCCACGCGCCCCGCGGAGCCCTCCCTCGGGAAGCGGTGCGCGCACCGGTGAGGAGAGTCCTCCGCGGGCCAAACAGACGCGGCTCGAGGGCCCCGGGAGCGCCGCCCGCCCCCTCTCTATGGTCCCGGCGCCGGCGAGAGCTCGCAAGGCCTGCCGGGAGCTTCCGGTCTGGGCGGTGGCGGGCGGGCTTGAAGCTGCGCGCGGGCGAGGCATGTCGGAGGGACGCGCGGCGCCGGGGAGCGCCGCGCCGCTGGAGGAGTTGAGGAGCTGGCCGGAGGAGCTGTGTCGCCGGGAGCTGCCGTCCGTCCTGCCGCGGCTCCTCATATCCTTCCCGGGCCCTCGCCCCACGGAGGAGGAGCGGGAGGCCTCGCTGCTTCGCTCCGGCCGCGGCGCGCTGGCGGCCGGGCGGGCGGCGCTTCTGAGGTCTGAACCCTCGCTGGGTGCGGGTGGGCGGAGGAGCCGCCGAGGCCGAGGATGGCGCGGGGGAGGGTTCGCGCCGGTGGCCGCCCGACGGGGGCCGAGCCTGTGGCGTCTCCTCCATTCCTTGTGCCGCTGAGTCCTCTGCGCCCGGCACGTGCGGTCAGGGCGGACGCGTTCGCCGGGGCAATGCGGGGCACGGCTACCCGGGCCTGACCGGTCCGCTGAGTGAGGGGCAGACGGCCCTGCCCGCCAGGAGGCTGCGCCGGTGCGGGCCCCGCAGCGCTGCGGGCACCGACGCGCGCAGACGTGCCTGGCGCCGGGGGCGTGAGCGCCCCAGGGAACGCGCGCGCCGCCCTCTTCCCGGGGCCGCTTCCCGTCGTGGCTGCGGAGGAGGAGCTGCTGCAGCTCAGGTGGCTCGCCTGCTGCGTCCGCGGGGCTGGCCGCCCGGTTAGTCTCGCTGTGGGCGCCTGGAGGCCAGCACTCCAGCAGCCGGGGGCTCGCCTTCAGCACGAAGCTGCGCGTGAAGGAAGAACCGCCTTCGGGCCGGGGAGCCTCGGATTGCTCACAGCCGCGGGCAGACGCGCGCGCTGCCTCGGGGACACGTCCTCGCGTCGCGTGGGCGCGGCCCCGCCGGGCTGCAGAAGCGTTTCTTGCCGTCGTGCAGGTTCAGAGCCGCGCTCCTCGACGACTGTGACTGGGAAAGCGCGTAGCCGTCCGCCCGCTCCGAACCTGCTGGGCAGTGGTCCAGGCCACACCGGGCGGAGCGCGGGTCCTCTGTGCGCTTCAGGCCGTGGGGCCTTCAGTAACTGCAGGTCCGCGTTCCCGCTCGGTTCTGCGTCTGACATCACCTGCAGGACAACCTAAACCTCGTCTTCCCCCAGTCTTGTCTTGTCTTTTTTTCCCCCCCTAAGATTTTATTTGTTTATTTGACAGAAAGAGACAAAGCGAGAGAGGGAACACAAGCAGGGGAGTGGGAGAGGGAGAAGCAGGCTCCCGCAGAGCAGGGAGCCCGAAGCGGGGCTCGATCCCAGCTCCCAGAGATCACGACCTGAGCTGAAGGCAGACGCTCCTCGACTCAGGCACCCAGGCACCCAGGATCAGTTTTTAATTACAGTCACATCACCCAAACATTATTTGCATATTTTGCATTTTACATATTCTTTTCTAGTCTTTACCTGCATGTCTGCATAATCATAAATGAGGTTTAATTTTGGAAGGGACTAGAGTTTTTTTGACCTTGGCTGAAATTTTTCTGTAAGACAAATTCAACCCTACTGAACTAAGTAAAATGAGTTAATGACTGCACCTCATTTTGATTGCTGCTCTAAAATTAGTATGTGCAAAGTAAGATGTCAGAAGAATCAGTTCTTGTATTAGCGTTCTGGAGTTACAATCTCTTCATTTTTCTTGCTGACACATCCTTTAATACTTCTTTTACAATGAGAATTTCTAATAATTCTTAACGGTGTACAAGTGTACAGTTTATAGTGGGATTACCGCAACTTTTGTAATGGATGTAGGAAAACTTACTGTCAGATTTATAAGTGTCTGCTATGTGCAGGAGAATTTCAGTCTGGCGGGCTTTTTAAGAGTCACACAAGTAACATGAAAAGAAGAACATGTTGAGTGACTTAATGCAGGTGCAAATAAAATACTGGAGAGGTTCAGAGGAGGGAGAAATTCCTTTTCTGTTTTAGAAACAGAAATCTGTGGGTTATTATACTACTGTTCTCTGTCAAAAGCATGTCAACTACACATAGTTTGAAAAGACAGTTTTATCCCTGCTCAGTTTTGAAAGTATTTCCTTGAAGTTTGTTTACCTAAGAACATTAAATTTTTAAAAGTAAAATTAAGCCAGTAATTGGAATTTAATTTCAATTTCTTACTGCTCATTGCCTGAGCTTCAACAAGGCTGCTTTGTAGATTTATTCTTAGCGTGAATATCCTATTACTGTGATACTGTTACCTTCCTTAATTTTTTACTCTATGTATCAGCATTCCGACAATTGGATTGAGGATATTCGTAAGTAAAATTGTCTTGTTTACTTTGATGCCATTAAAGTCTGAGTCCTTCATATCTCAGTACAGTTTCATACTCCCTTTAAATGTATTCTAGTAGTGTTAACAACCTCTAAATTTCAGTGGCTTAAAATGACCAAATTCCTTCAAGTAGTACTTAAAGTTTTAAAATTTTATTTCGGATGGGTGCCTGAACTGTGGTTAATGTCCATACGAGCACATTGAAATTTTAAATGTTGGTTGTTAAACTGGTTAGACTCACATAAAACCTAATTTGCAGTCTGCTTTCAGGTTGACTTTCTCATCTTCTCTGTGCTCTTTAATCTTACTTGGCTTATTTATTTACTTATTTAGTTAGGAGAAGAGATGAATTAAAGACCAGACTACATAGTTTACTCCTATTTTGAGTTAGCTTATTCTATTTACACTTCACTTTGGTTGTGGATATTTATAATTTTCAATCTGTGTTGTGTGTTGGGTCTAGTTTTTTTAAGTAATTTTTTTTTTCCTGAATATATATATTTCTACAGTGATTGCTTCTCGGCCTTTTGGCTAAGATCAAGTGTATTATCTTTCTATAGTGAATATTTATACATATTGTATATTTATACATACTGTTTGTAGAAAAGTTGAAACATGCAGAAAATCAGAGAAGATAATGAAATATCCATTAATCTGAAATGGTTAAGATTTTAGTATAGAACATTTTCATCTTGATTCTATATTTTCTTACCAGGTTATTATTCTTTGTATGTACATGTTTATATTGAGATTGGGATTATACTATTTTGGAAGCTCTATCATTTAACCTTAAAGTATTGTGAATATTTTTTCATGGTTTTAAATGATCTCTAATAATGATTTTAATAGCAAATTCTATTCAGTAGATGTTCCCACATCCTTTAAGTGGTCCACGAAAGGCGGACATACAGATTTTTTTTTTGAGTTTTTGTTTTCTTGTTATTATTTTAGATACTTAATGGTTTCTCTGCGTAGGGGTACCTGGGTGGCTCAGTCGGTTAAGTGTTTGCCTTTGGCTCAGGTCATAATCTCGGGGTCCAGGGATCAAGTCCTGTGTCAGTCTCCTTGCTCAACAAGGAGTCTGCTTTCTATTCCTCTCCCTCTCCTCCCTGCCCACCCTGCTCGTGTGTATGTGTGTGTGTGTGCATGTGTGTGTGTGTAATAAATAAATTTTTAAAAAAGATTATTATTTGTCAGAGAGAGAGGGTGAGCACACAAGCAGAGGTAGTGGCAGGCAGAGAGAGAAGCAGGCTCCCTCCTGAGCAGGGAGCCTGATGCTGGGCTCCATCCCAGGGTCCCAGGATCATGACCTGAGCAGACACCTGACTGAGCCACCCACGTGTTCCAATAAAATCTTTTAGTAAACATAGTTATTCTACTTAGAAAATGGCATTTTTGAAACTACAAAGCTTCAGATTGGTAGTACTTATATATTCTTGCATTTGGGGAAGTGGCAGTGATCTTTGTTCTCCCATGTGACTTAGAAATATGTTACTATTTTGCTTTACAGAAATTCTGAAAATTATTGTGGAAATGTTTTTACCTCATATGAACCACCTGACACTGGAAGAGACTTTCTTCTCACAAGTGCTGCCAAAGGTGTCGTACTGTTGTCGTCTTCATCAGTCTCCGTGTTATAAAGGCTGTTTAAATCTATTCTCAGTTTTAAATCATTTATTCTTAACTTTGGCTCCTTTATTTTTTAATGTATCAGACATATTTGATATACAAATAATTTAGCAAGAAATAGAGCTCAGGTGAGAACATAATGGTGTTAGTGTGATCATTAGGTGATTAAAACCATTGTAATTTTAAGTAGCGTAGATCCTTTAATTGAGTTTATATTATTTGTAGGTAATTTTAAGTACTTCTGTATTTTAAAACAATTCAATAAATATGTGGGATGAGTGATGAAGTTAGCTAAGATCTTCTCTGTAGAGTTTATTAATAATCGTTAAATTTTATTGTCTAGAAAAACGGAGCCAATTTTAAAAAAAGATTTATATATTTATGTTAGAGAGAGAGGGCAGGAGAGAGCACAGGGGGGAGGGAGCACAGGGAGAAGGAGAGAGAATCCCAAGCAGATTCCCTGGGGAGTGTGGAGACCTATGCAGGGCTTGATCTCACAACCCTGAGATCAGGACCTTGAGCTGAAACCAAGAGTTTGACTCTCAACTGACTGAGCCACCTAGGCTCCCCTGGAGCCAAATTTTATTGAAGAAGTCTTAGAATAAAAAAAGGCTGGAATGTTGGTAAAATCAAATAACCAAGAGGAGACATTAAGTTCACCAACTATGTTATTACCTTTTACTCTATTTCCTATTACCTTTTAGGTATATATAGTATACTTTTTCTCTGAAAAGCACAGGCATTTTTTTTAATTGAAGGAATTAAGGGTATTTTGGTGCCAAAAGTAAAACATTTTTAAAAATGATTTCCAAGTTTAGCTTTGAAGCAGATAATCATCAAAATTTCTATTACTCATATTCATTCTACTGTTCTCTATCTAAAAGTTTCTTAGAATTTGTTCTTGACTACCAGAAAAAGATCCAGCTGTTACATAGATTAAAATAAGGATGTTGAGTGTTAGCTTGCCTTTGGGAAACTTTCCTATTTGATTACATTGTGTTGTTATTCTTGCAACATTTAGGCCATTTAAATTGTTTAGAAAAATCTGAGTATTGAGATCTTAGGGTAGCTAACATCACAGACAAAAAAAAAAACAAAACTTAGTTCTTATGAGAGACGGTGGACTCTGAGAAACAAACTGAGGGTTTTAGAGGAGAAGGGGTGGGGGGATGGGGGGATGGGTTGGCCTTGTCGTGGATATTAAGGAGGGCACGTATTGCATGGAGCACTGGATGTTATAGGTAAACAATGAATCTTGGAACAGTTCGTCAAAAGCTAATGATGTACTGTATGGTGATTAATATAACATTAAAAAAAAAGCCCAAAAAACTTAGTTCTAAGGTCACATATAGTACCTCTAACCCAGGAATGGTATTTTTAGTTGATCAAAACGGGAAACTGGTTAAAATGCAAGTGAATAGGTAATTCAACACAAATTCATCATCACCCCTGGAAAATACCCTTATAAATACCCATGTGAACATCTATTGGTTGAGACCATCAACCTTTATTGGTTAGGGTAGCACTCACCTTTGAAGATTTTATTTATTTATTTGACAGAGATCACAAGTAGAGAGGCAAACAGAGAGAGAGAGAGAGAGAGAAAGAGGAGGAAGCAGGCTCCCCGCTGAGCAGAGAGCCTGATGTGGGGCTCGATCCCAGGACCCTGGGATCATGACCTGAGCCAAAGGCAGAGGCTTTAACCCACTGAGCCACCCAGGCGCCCAGCACTCACCTTTGTTATGGCACCAAAAAATGAACTTGGAGTGATTTTTACATGGATGTTATTAAATAGATTCAAACCACAGAAATGGAAAACAAATCAATTTCTGTCTGAAGCTTTTAAAAGATTGTGTTCTATGACTACTTTATATAAAAACATATGCATTGTTTATTAAGTGCAGGTGTTAAGCTAGATAATATTGCGTGGCTATTACGAATAAAAAAATGTTTGATTTTTTTTTCTTTAAAGATATGTCTTCCCTTTCTTGTGTTTTCTGTTACTCCTCTTTTAACATGTTTGCTTTTCACAGACTGTGAAATTATTTGATGACATGATGTGCGAGTTAACCAGTCAAGCCAGAGGACTGTCAAGCCATAATTTAGAAATCCAGACCACTCTAAGGAATATTTTACAGGTGTGTCAAATTTATTAGAAAGGGTATGGGGGAGGACCTTGAACAGTGTAAGAATTTTTATACTGATATTAATTAGCTATATATCCTTTATGTAGTGGCCCAGTGCTAGAATTAAATTTATAGACTTAAAGATAAGAATGCAAAAAAAAATAAATTTTGTGTTTTTTTTATACAGTTCATGCTGAGTAAACACCAAACTTATATAAGACAACAGGTGATGAAGATAGCTTGCCTTACCTATAATTTCAAAACTTGTACGTAGAACACCTGCCATATGCTTTGATGTGTGGGTTAGGATTCTGACTTTTTAAAAAACCAAATGGCTGGCCAGTTGTTCCAGTATTTGTAGTTCTGATAGACTAATGTTCAGTGAAGGAGGAATACAGGATCCGTGTTGTTCACTGCTGTATCCCTAGTACCCAGCATGTCTGATACTTTTTATGTTTGTGAACAAAAACATAGGGTGAATGAAATTTCTCTCCTTATTTCCAGACAATGGTGCAGCTCTTAGCAGCTCTTACAGGATGTGTTCAGCATGTCTGTGCCACCCAGGACGCCATCATTCTAGAAAACATTCATAGTCTTCCTTCCTCAGTCCTACATGTAATCAAAAGTACATTTGTACATTGTAAGGTGAGTATGAGTCTAAGTATACTTTAAATGGCCTGAAATCCACAGGCAAAAGGGCTGACGAAAATAGTGTTGGACATAAGATTTTACATATTAGTCTATATTACTTGAGTAGACTTTTCCATGGAACAAAGAACCACGTACAGGCACACTTAGTTTTATTGCACTTTGCAGACACTGTTTTTTTATAAGTTGTAGGCTTGTGGCAACCCTGTGTCCAGCAAGTCTGTTGGTGCCATTTTTTCAATAACATTTGCTTATTTCATGTCTCTTCGTCACGTTCTGGTAATTTTGGAAATATTTCAAACGTTTTCATTATTTGTCATGGTGATCTGTGATCAGGGATTATGACTTGCTGAAAGCTCAGATGCTGGTTAGTATTTTTTAACAATAAATGTTTTTTGTTAGGGTATATACACTTTTTTTCAACATAATGCTTTTGCACACTTAACAAACTGCAGAGTAATATGAACATAACTTTTATATGCACTGGGAAAACAAACTTTATTTAACTTCATTTTATTGCAGTAGTCTGCAGTTGAACCTGAGATATTTCTGAGGTGTGCCTGTATGTAAATATTTGTTTGAAAATAAGTGGTTATAAGGAAGTGATTAAAAATGGGCTTTCGTGGTTTTGTTTTTGTTGTTTTATTTTTTTTCCTTTCTATAAAGAAAGAAGAGACACAGATTTGTGTTGAGTCACAGGAATCCTGAAATTGTTCTTTCATGGTATTGTTGGATCAGATGAATTCCTTAATGATTAGGTGCCTATAAAAGGACACCAGCCCTTTTGTAGTCCATGTCTACATTCCTAAGGCAACTTTAAAGCATAAAAGCTGGCATAGGATTTGTGGGTCACAGGCAGTTTTGATACTGGGCTTCATTGGGTGAATCAGATCAGTGGTTTAACTAACGCTTCTCTTTGGTGATAGGGTGCTAAGAGTCAGGTACTGACCAAACGTTATGTATCTCACTTTTAGTTCTATATTTCCAAGGTCTGGGAAGTCAGAGATCATGCTTTATACGTGTCTGTGTTTCTTGGAGTACACGATACATAACGGATGGTCACTAAACATTGGTTTAATGAGTAAATATGTAATTCAGGAGAAAGCACTAAAGTTACGTGCAGTGATGGAATGAGTTAAAGTAAACTTGGCTCTTGAGCTTTTTTATGATTTGCTAATTCTCTTATTTTTATTTGTGATCAGGATAGTGAATCTGTCTATTCTGGGCATTTACACCTAGTTTCAGATCTTCTCCAGGCTCTTTTCAAGGAGGCCTATTGTCTGCAAAAGCAGCTAATGGAACTCCTGGATATGGTTTGCATGGACCCTTTAATAGATGAAAATGATGATATTTTGAATATGGTAATAGGTAAGTGAGAAAACTTCCTACTTAATATGTGACATATGCTGACTAAACTATATATCCACTAATTATTGAACCCAACATTGTTTCTAATGCTTCATGGTATTTTACCATGATGTATAAAAAAATTTAAGTCCTACCTGATATATTTTTAATCTTCCAAATATTAGAATTTATAAAATTGATATGTGATGCCTTAACATAAATTTGTATATTCAGTTAATATTCACCATACGTGATTTTTCCACAGTGATTAACAAAGAAAGTCATGCAACTTTATACCTTCTAAAGTAGTCCAGATTCTGAGGCAGGAGCTTTCAGAGTTTTTAAACCATAGTTCAGTAAGAAATGAAGTATATGGGTATGTTTGTGAATGTATCTGTATACACCACATTTATTTATTATATGTAAAATAATACCTGTTTTACCTGTAATGTAGTCCGTCATACTGTTTCATTTTTAAAGAATTGCTGATGGCTGCTTCATAATTTTATCACTCAGCAATGCATTATAACCCAGAGTTTGAAGAACAGTAATGTATAAGGACAAAGATTTCATTGATAGCGTCTGTATAAAGAATTAAGTTGACTTTGTGCAGTATACCAGGTACCTCTTGATCTGTAAAAAAACCACCCCCAAATCTATTAGGTTATAACAACTCCTGCTTTATTTATTGGCGATTCTGTGAGTCCGCAGTTTAGGTTGGGCTCAGCTGGGACAGCTTTCTCTGGTCCACGTGGTATAACCGGCTCGCTCGCTCGCGTTTTTGCAGTAACCACATTCACATCTGGCTGTTGGCAGAGGCAGAAGCACTAAGCTGGGCACATGTGGCACATCATCCAGGAGACTAGCCTGGGTTCGGTCACCTGACGACAGCCTCAGGGTCATCATCAGGAGAGGGCAAGCCCCAGTGTGCAGGCGCTTTTAGATCTTTCTGACCTCGTAGTTATTGTTATCTGACTGACCAACGCGTGTCATACAGCTAAGCCCCGGAGCAATGTGGAGCGGAACTGTGGATTCAGAAGGGGAAGTCACTGGCCATTTTTACAAATAAAATGAAAGAGTAGAAGCCTTTCATAAATACTGCGTATTTGCTCTAATTCCTTGTTTGGTATTTCCTTTGCAGCTTATTTTGTCATTTTGGATTAGAATAGCTACAGAATATTTCAATTATAATAGGGTACAATTTTTATTCTACTGAACATTTCAGTTAATTTAGGTCATTTAGTTTTACTTAGGTGTAAATATCAAAAATTAATTTTCTATAGTTTGTAAAAACCATAAATCAAAAGTATGACACTTATTTTTAAAAAAATTACTTTGAAAGTTTTTTTTCTAACTGTACTACCTACTTTAACAGATGTCAGAATTGATCTGTAGATAGTTTTAAATATAGGAGAAACTCCCCCGTATGACATTTGAATGTCCTAAGAGTTCTGTTATCTTTTTTTGTAGTTATTCATTCATTGTTGGATATCTGCTCTGTTATTTCCAGTATGGACCACGCGTTTCATGCCAATACTTGGAAATTTATAATTAAGTAAGTTTTCTTTCTTTACTTTTATTTTTTTGTAACGTATTTTCCATATCCCAAATTTTAATTATTCATAAGTTTTGTAGATTGCATTTAAAACATTTTGTATGGTGTGTATAAATAATATTTACTGACACTGCTGTCTTGATTAATCCGGAAACTGTACACGGAGCTCCCGAACCAAACTGGGCCTCTTTAATCTGCTACTTCTAAAACTTAAAAAGTTCTACTTTGTTACTAATACTTTTTTCTTTTTCAAGATAGTATTTAAATTCAAGTCTGTTAACATATAGTGTATTACTCATTTCAGAGGTAGAATTTAGTGATTTATCCCTTGCATGACGCCCAATGCTCATAACAAGTGCCCTCCTTAATGCCCATCACCATTTAGCCCATCCCCCACTCACCTCCCCTCTAGCAACCCTCAGTTTGTTCCCCAGGGTTAAGAGTCTTTTATGGTTTGCCTCCCACAAGTACTTCTGAAATTGCCTTCTGCTACTGTTATTTAACCCACAAGGTGTTTTATTTCCAGGCTTAGATAAATTAATAGTTAGAATTAGAGCTGAATATAATCCCTTTATTATATGCCTTTGAGTTGTTCAAGTTTAATTCCACTTACAAAGTAATTTTAGCTAGAGTATTATGAAAGGTTACCAGGGAGAGTGCCCATAGTGTTCATCAGATTCCTGGGGGTGGGAGGAGGTGGATTTGAGGTATTAAAAAATGGCTAAGAACCTCTGCTTTATACACATGCATAAAAAGTAAAGGTCAGTATAATATTTTTAGGTGTTAGGTGCTTTTCTTGCACCTCCAGGAAATCATTAACTTGCCAATAAGTAATAGTGGAGAGGCTTAAAGTGTCAGCCCAGAGCCAGTCTGCATGTGCTTGAATCTATTCTGAAATCACTCTTCTGAACGCTTGGGCAATTTGGTTATCTTCTCTGAACCTCAATTTGCTCATCCAAAAATGGGAGTAATTAAAATAGAGCTTTCTTGGTGGGTGTATTTTATTTATTTTTTTAAAAAATTTTATTTTTTTGAGAGAGAGCTCAAACAGGGAGAAGGGGAAGAGGGAGAGGGAGAAGCAGATTTCCTGCTGAGCAGGGAGCCTGATGTGGGACTCAGATCCCAGGACCCTGAGATCATGACCTAAGTTGAAAGCAGGCTTGTGTGTGTGTGTGTTTGTGTGTGTGTGTGTAGTGGATGCATGATTTAATTTTACTTTTGCTCTGCTAACTCAAGGCAGACTCTTAACCAACTGAACCACCACGCTCCCTCTTGGTGGGTTTATAGTGAGAATTAATTGAGTTTATCAATAGGAAATCCTAAGAACTCTGCATGGCCCATAGCCCAGCGAATTGCCACATCACCTCCTTTATCACTGAGTGTCTTCTACTCTTGTCCTCCTCCAGCTCATTTGCTAGCCAGTATTCAGTCTGATCTTTTGAAAATGTCAATTAGATCATGTCACTCTACTGCTTCAAATCCATCCCATTTTACTGTGGGTTATAACCTAATCCTCTCTGGCCTCTGCCTTCTTCCCCAGCCCGTGTTTGCTGCTCTGTCCCTGCTCCTAATTCCTCAAACACACCGAACTCTCCTACCCCAGGGCCTTCTCACCACTTTCCCTCTGCCTGGGACGCTCCTCCACACCTTGCTGACTCCTGCTCCTCTTTCCATTCTCAGCTGTCGCGTTCCAGCCTCGTGATCGTGTTCTTTGATATTCCCACCCTGAGGATACGGTATTTTAAATCTCTCTACTGTAGCATCCTGGACTTCCCTACCTTAGCATTTATCACAACTGTAATTGATTATTCTTAAAATTATTTAATGTTCTCTCTTGTGCTAGAGCAGAAGTTCCATGCAGACAGAGCAGAGATTATGTCTTCATTCACTTTTCCATCCCCAGGGCCTAGGAGAATACCTGGAACTTTAGTAAGAGTTCAACTAATATTTTACAAGGAGAAGTAAAAAAGTAGCCACTTAATAAGCTAACATGACAGCTTCAGAGGTAACATCAGCACGTCTTAATTATGCCATGCCTAATATATATGACACATTGTGATTTTTACATGTTACTTCAAGTCTTATTTTTATGGACCTGTGTTACTTGATGTGTTCCTTGTGATTGTGTTCTTTTCTTTTTACTCATTTAGGCAGAGCCTTAAGCACCAGTCGGTTATAAAAAATCAGCTGAAACACAGAGATATAATTGCCAGCTTGTGTGAAGACATTCTTTTCTCCTTCCATTCTTGTTTACAGTTAGCTGAGCAGATGACACAGTCAGAGGCACAGGTAAAATACGGTCTAACAGCACGTTGAACAGTAGCTCTTCATTCATTTGGCAGTAACTAAATCTCATTTGAATCTATGGATCAGTTTACCTAAAGGGTTGTAATTTGTTGTTGTTGTTTTTTCGATCTAGGATTATTTATAGCCCATAATTATTTTTCACCCCAAACATTTCATTAGACCCCTACCGACTCTTATTCCCTCTAGAAACCAGCTGTCTCCTGCCTAGCCCCCCTTTTTATGTAATCACGGGTTGTCAAGGCATTCTCCTCAGAATGCTTTCATTCTTTTCTACACTAGGTCAAAAATCTAACTCCTTAGCTCTGTGTTTATGTAAGATTGTCTGGTACACCCGCAGTTGGCCTGTTCTTCCCCAATCTATTGGAACATGTAGTGATGTGATATGTAACTGTGTGTGTGTATCAGTGTTCTCAGATTAATGTGCACTTACTTACATTTATTTTGATTTCAGAAAGTTAGTGTTGAATTGGTATCCCATTTACGAAAGATACTGTATTATAAAAATTTATAAGAAGTTCATTGGGAATTAATAGTTCATTTTCTTACAACAATTTATACATAGTATCTTTTGTTCTCAGACTAGCTCTTTAAATTTATTTAACTCATAATGGCCCTAAATTGTAGCATTAATAGTACTCAGGACCTAAGAGTTGTATATAATGATTTCAATGGGAAAATGAGTTAAATGTTTCTTCCCTAAAGTAACAGTAAGATTTCTTCCCATTGTGGACTTGCTAACAGATACGGGTAATTCCTTTGTATCTGTGCTCGTCCCCAACCAGCCGCTGTGGGGGTGGATGTGTAAGGGTTCCTCCCTTTCCGAAACACTGGTTGTAATTTTTAGGGCAGAGGTGATATGAAAGGACTAACCCAAGGGGAAGATGGAATTTTGAAACTGAGTTTGGAAGGAACTCAGGAGTATCTTTAGGAAGGGGCTCACCTTTTCCTTCTTACCTCTCTTTCTCTTATTTGTTCTCCCCTTACATCCTTTCTTTTCCCCTTTTCTTTTCCACCCCCACTTCCTGTTATCAAGTCCCTTTGCCAGTTCCCCTCACCCTTCTGTAAGGAGGAGGCTTTTGGCTGAGTATCTTGTGTCAGGCAGGAAGATTGTTCCTTCTTCACTTTAAACCTATACATCTGTATTCTCAACCTTGACCTCCTTTTTCCCAGTTTCCTTCTTGCTTAACCTGACCCCACAGACTTTCCAGCTAGTGCTGGAGAGTAAGATCGGAAGAGATGCAGGATGGGAGACACATGGGGAGAGCCCAGGCAATAGTATAGTGGAAGAGAGAAGAGAGGTCCTGGGGCTGCCTGACCAGGCTGGCTGTTTGCACATGAAGTATCTAAGTTCAGCTTATATAATCACTTGAATGTAGAAATCAAAGAATTTACATTATAAACTTTCCTAACTGTTCAAGCAAATTTTCATGTTTTTCCTTGTGAAAATGTGGGACTGATGGAGAGACTAGCACTACTCACTGTCCATTGCCTGAAAAGGACAAGATGGTCTGTTTGGTTTCTCCATTCTGAACTCTAAATTCTGAGCCGCAACGCCCTCTGCCGTTCACTATTGATATATATTGAGGAATCAAACCATTATCTTAAAAGTATTCCAAGAAGTTTTCTCACTTTGTTTTAAAAAAGTCAAAATAAAACTTTTCAAAATAATAGCATATATGCTAATTATGAAAGCATACAGATGTATCAGTCCCTGTATTCGGTTCCTAGGACTTCCATAAGAAATTACCACAAATTGGGTGCCTTAAAACAACAGAATTTTTTCTCCCACAGTTCAGAGGAGAGAAATCTGAAAATTTTTTTTTTTTAAAGATTTTATTTATTTATTTGACAGAGACAGAGATCACAAGTAGGCAGAGAGTCAGGCAGAGAGAGAGGAAGGAAAGCTGGCTCCCTGCTGAGCAGAGAGCCCAATGTGGGGCTCGATCCCAGGACCCTGAGACCATGACCTGAGCCGAAGGCAGAGGCTTTAACCCACTGAGCCACCCAGGCACCCCGACCATGTTCTTTTAAAGCTCTAGGGTAGAGTCTGCTCCATGCCATTCTGTAAGTTTCTGGTGTCCTTGGCATCCCTTGGCTTCCAGCGGGAGAACTCCATTCTCTGGCTTCATCATCATGTGCTGTTCTCTTCCTGAGTCTTCACACCATCTTCTTACAAGGACACCAGGCGTACGGAATTGAGGGTATACCCTATTCCAATGTAGCTTCAGCCTACCTAATTATATCTGTGATGGCCCTGTTTCCAAATAAAGTCACTAAAGTACCGGGGATTAACGCTATAACATATCCTTTTGGGGGATACAGTTCAACGTCTAACAGCTGTAAGATTGGCATTTATTCTCTATTAAGTCTTGAACATGGTTTCAGAAAGAGAATACTGTATTAGATTATTTAACATATAGTTTTTTCTTAATTTTTTTAATTAACATATAATGTGTTATTGGCCCCAAGGGTACAGGTCTGTGAATCCTCAGGCTTACACACTTCACAGCACTCATCATAGCACATTCCCTCCCCAATGGCTATAACCCAATCACCCTCTCCCTACCTCCCTCCCACAGGCAACCCTTAGTTTGTTTTGTGAGATTAAGAGTCTCTTATGGTTTGTCTCCCTCCTGATCCCATCTTGTTTCATTTTTTCCTTCCCTAACCCTCAATCCCCCAGCCCTGCCTCTCAAATTCCTCATATCAGAGAGATCATGTAATAATTGTCTTTCTCTGATTGACTTATTTTGCTCAGCATAATATCCTCTAGTTCCATCCATGTCGTTGGAAGTGGCAAGATTTCATTTATTTATTTATTTATTATTTTTTAAAAGATTTTTATTTGTTTATTTATTTGACACAGAGAGGGAGAGAGAGAGATCACAAGTAGGCAGAGCAGCAGGCAGAGCAGAGAGCCTGATGCGGCGCTTGATCCCAGGACCCTGAGATGATGATGTCAGCCGAAGGCAGAGGCTTAACCCACTGAGCAACCCAGGCGCCCCTAGATTTCATTTCTTTTGATGGCTGCATAGTATTCCATATATATATATATACACACACACACACACACACACACACACACACACACATACCATATATATGATACATACATACATGCCACATCTTCTTTATCCATTCATCTGTTGATGGACATCTAGGTTCTTTCCATAGTTTGGCTATTGTGGACACTGCTGCTGTAAACATTCAGGTGCATGTGCTCCTTTGGATCCCTACATTTCTATCTTTAGGGTAAATACCCAGTAGTGCGATTGCTGGGTCGTAGGGTAGCTCTATATTCAACTTTTTGAGAAACCTCCATGCTGTTTTCCAGAGTGGCTACCAGCTTGCATTCCCACCAACAGTGTAGGAGAGTCCCCTTTCTCCGCATCCTCGCCAACATCTGTCATTTCTGACTTGTTAATTTTAGCCATTCTGACTGGTGTGAGGTGGTATCTCATTGTGGTTTTGATTTGTATTTCCCTGATGCCGAGTGATGTGGAGCACTTTCTCATGTGTCTGTTGGCCATCTGGATGTCTTCTTTGCAGAAATGTTTGTTCATGTCTTCTGCCCATTTCTTGACTGGATTATTTGTTCTTTGGGTGTTGAGTTTGATAAGTTCTTTATACATTTTGGATACTAGCCCTTTATCTGATATGTCATTTGCAAATATCTTCTCCCATTCTGTCAGTTGTCTTTTGGTTTTGTTGACTGTTTCCCTTGCTGTGCAAAAGCTTTTGATCTTGATGAAGTCCCAATAGTTTATTTTTGCCCTTGCTTCTCTTGCTTTTGGTGATGTTCCTAGGAAGAAGTTGCTGCGGCTGAGGTTGAAGATGTTGCTGCCTGTCTTCTCAAGGATTTTGATGGATTCCTTTCTCATATTGAGGTCATTCATCCATTTTGAGTCTATTTTTGTGTGTCATGTAAGGAAATGGTACAGTTTTATTTTTTTGCATGTGGCTGTCCAGTTTTCCCAGCAACATTTGTTGAAGAGACTGTCTTTTTCCACGGGACATTCTTTCCGGCTTTGTCAAAGATTAGTTGACCGTAGAGTTGAGGGTCCATTTCTGGGCTCTCTATTCTGTTCCATTGATCTGTGTGTCTGTTTTGTGCCAGTACCATACTGTCTTGATGATGACAGCTTTGTAATAGAGCTTAAAGTCTGGAATTGTGATGCCGCCTGGCTATTCAAGGTCTTTTCTGGTTCCATATAAATTTTAGGATTATTTGTTCCATTTCTTTGAAAAAAAATTGATGGTATTTTGATAGGGATTTCATTAAATGTATAGATTGCTTTAGGTAGCATAGACATTTTCACAATATTTGTTCTTCAATCCATGAGCATGGAACATTTTTCCATTTCTTTGTGTCTTCCTCCGTTTCTTTCATAAGTACTTTTTTCTGAGTATAGATTTTTTGCCTCTTTGGTTAGGTTTATTCCTAGGTATCTTATGGTTTTGGGTGCAGTTGTGGATGGGATTGACTCCTTAATTTCTTTTTTCTGTCTTATTGTTGGTGTGTAGAAATGCAAGTGATTTCTGTGTATTGATTTTATATCCTGACACTTTACTGAATTCCTGTACAAGTTCTAGCAGATTTGGAGTGGAGTCTTTTGGGTTTTCCACATAGAGTATCCTATCATCTCCAAAGAGTGATAGTTTGATGACTTTTTTGCCGATTTGGATGCCTTTCATTTCTTTTTGTTGTCTGATTGCTGAGGCTAGGACTTCTAGTACTATGTTGAATAGCAGTGGTGATAATGGACATTCCTGCCGTGTTCTTGACCTTAGGGAAAAAGCTCTCAGTTTTTCTCCATTGAGAATGATATTCACTGTGGGTTTTTTCATAGATGGCTTTGATGATATTGAGGTATGTACCCTCTGTCCCTACACTTGAAGAGTTTTGATCAAGAAAGGATGCTGTATGTTGTCAAATGCTTTTTCAGCATCTATTCAGAGTATCATATAGTTTTTGTTCTTTCTTTTATTAATGTATCGTATCACATTGATTTGCAGATGTTGAACCCACTTTGCAGCCCAGGAATAAATCACTTGGTCGTGGTGAATAATCCTTTTAATGTACTGTTGGATCCTATTGGCTAGTATTTTGGTGAGAATTTTCGCATCTGTGTTCATCAAGGATATTGGTCTGTAATGCTCCCTTTTGGTGGGGTCTTTGTCTGGTTTTGGGATCAAAGTAATACTGGCCTCATAAAATGAGTTTGGAAGTTTTCCTTCCATTTCTGTTTTTTGGAACAGTTTCAGGAGAATAGGAATTAATTCTTCTTTAAATGCTTGGTAGAATTTCCCTGGGAAGCCGTCTGGCCTTGGGCTTTTGTTTGTTTGGAGATTTATTTATTTATTTATTTTTTAAGATTTTATTTATTTGACAGAGAGAGAGAAATCACAAGTAGGCAGAGAGGCAGGCAGGGAGAGAGAGGGGAGGAAGCAGGCTCCCTGCGGAGCAGAGAGCCCGACGTGGGGCTCGATCCCAGGACCCTGGGATCGTGACCTGAGCCGAAGGCAGAGGCCTTAACCCACTGAGCTGCCCAGGTGCCCCTGTTTGGAGATTTTTGACTGTTTGAATCTCTTCACTGGTTATGGGTCTGTTCAGGTTTTCTATTTCTTCCTGGTTCAGTTTTGGTAGTTTATATGCCTCTAGGAATGCATCCATTTCTTCCATATTATCAAATTTGCTGGTGTATAGTTGCTCATAATGTGTTCTTATAATTGTATTTCTTTGGTGTTGGTTGTGATCTCTCCTCTTTCATTCATGATTTGATTTATTTGGGTCCTTTCTGTTTTCTTTTTGATAAGTCTGGCCAGGGGTTTATCAATCTTATTAATTCTTTCAAAGAACAGCTCCTAGTTTTGTTGATTTGTTCTTCGGTTTTTTGGGTTTCTATTTCATTGATTTCTGCTCTGATCTTTATTATTTCTCTTCTGCTGCTGGGTTTAGGCTTTCTTTGCCGTTCTTTCTCCAGCTTCTTTAGGTGTAGGGTTAGGTTAGGTTGTGTATTTGAGACCTTTCTTGTTTCTTGAGAAAGGCTTGTATCGCTATATATTTTCCTCTCAGGACCGCCTTTGCTGTGTCCCACAGATTTTGAACAGTTGTGTTTTTATTATCATTTGTTTCCATGAATTTTTTCAATTCTTCTTTAATTTCCTGGTTGACCCATTCATTCTTTAGTAGGATGCTCTTTAGCCTCCATGTATTTGGGTTCTTTCCAACTTTCCTCTTGTGATGGAGTTCTAGCTTCAGAGCATTGTGGTCTAAAATCTGCAGGGAATGATCCCAATCTTTTTGTACTGGTTGAGACCTGATTTGTGACTCAGGATGTGATCTATTTTGGAGAATGTTCCATGTGCACTAGAGAAGAATGTGTATTCTTTTGCTTTGGGATGGAATGTTCTGAATATATCTGTGATGTCCATCTGGTCCAGTGTGTCATTTAAAGCCTTTATTTCCTTGTTGATCTTTTGCTTGAATGATCTGTCCATTTCAGTGACAGGGGTTTAAAGTCCCCTACTATTATTGTATTATTGACAATGTGTTTCTTTGATTTTGTTATTAATTGGTTTATATAGTTGGCTGCTCCCATGTTAGGGGCATAGTTATTTAAAATTGTTAGATCTTTTTGTTGGACAGACCCTTTGAGTATGATATAGTGTCCTTCCTCATCTCTTATTGTAGTCTTTGGCTTAAAATCTAATTGATCTGATATAAGGATTGCCATCCTGGCTTTCTTTTGATGTCCATTAGCATGGTAAATTGTTTTCTACCCCCTCACTTTAAATCTGGAGGTGTCTTTGGGTCTAAAATGAGTTTCTTGTAGATAGCATATTGATGGGTTTTGTTTCTTTATCCATTCTGATACCCTGTGTCTTTTAATTGGGGGTATTTAGCCCATTTACATTAGGGTAACTATTGAGAGATATGAATTTAGTGCCATTGTATTGCCTGTAAGGTGACTGTTATTGTATATTTGTCTCTATTCCTTTCTGGTCTACTACTTCTAGGCTCTCTCTTTGCTTAGAGGACCCCTTTCAATATTTCCTGTAGAGCTGGTTTGGTGTTTACAAATTCTTTCAGTTTTTGTTTGCCCTGGAAGCTTTTTATCTCTCCTTCTGTTTTCAGTGACAGCCTAGCTGGATATAGTATTCTTGGCTGCATGTTTTTCTCACTTAGTGCTCTGAATGTATCATGTCAGTCCTTTCCTGGCCTGCCAGGTCTCTGTGGATAAGTCTGCTGCCAATCTAATATTTTTACCACTGTATGTTACAGACATCTTGTCCTGGGCTGCTTTCAGGATTTTCTCTTTGTCGCTAAGACTTTTAAGTTTTACTATTAGATGACAGGGTGTGGACCTGTTCTTATTTTGAGGGGGTTTCCTGCCTCCTGGATTTTGATGCTTGTTCCCTTTGCTGTATTAGGGAAATTCTCTACTATAATTCACTCCAGTATACCTTCTTCCCCCCCCCTTTCTTCTTCTTCTGGAATCCCAATTCTGATATTGTTTCATCTTATGGTATCACTTACCTCTCGAATTCTCCCCTTGTGGTCCAGTAGTTGTTTACCTCTCTTTTGCTCAGCTTCTTTATTCTCCGTCATTTGTTCTTCTATATCACTAATTCTCTCTTCTGCCTCATTTATCCTAGCAGTAAGAGCCTCCATTTTTGATTGTACCTCATTAATAGCTTTTTTGATTTCAGCTTGGTTCTATTTTAGTTGTTTTATTTCTCCAGGAAGGGCTTTTATTTCTCCAGAAAGAGTTTCTCTAATATCTTCTGTGACTTTTTCATGCCCAGCTAGAACCTTGATAATCGTCATTCTGAACTCTAGATCTGACATATTACCAATGTCCGTATTGATTAGGTCCCTAGCCTTTGGTACTGCCTCTTGTTCTTTTTCTTAATGGTGAGCTTTTCTGCCTTGTTATTTTATCCAGATAAGAATATATGAACGAGAGAATAAAATATTAAAAATGTGGCAAAGACCCCAGAAAAAATGTGCGTTAACCTAATCAGAAGAGACCCCAAATCATGGGGAGAAGAAAGGGAAAAAAAGTTAAAAAAAAATTTAAAATATACATATATATTAGACTGGTGAATAGAACAGAGCCACCGACTTAATTTGGGGTATATTTTGGTCCCTTAGAAGAAACTACCTCCCAAAATTTTAAAGAAAGAAAAACTTATATATGTGTATACACAAAAATAAGGGTAAACATTATGAAGGGATGGAATATGACTGCAAAGATGAAAATTTCAAAATACTCTGAAAAAGGAGTTGATAAGTTGGTTGGGAAAAGAAAGTGGAGAGAATTTGCTCAGGCTGGAGACTAAAACAAAGCCCTGTGCTAGATTTAGGGTATATCTTGATCTATTAGAAAAAGTTGTATCCCAGAATTCTTTAGAAGAAAAAACCCTGTATAGGGTTTTTTAGTGTGTACAAAAAATAAAGTTAGATACAATGAAGGATAAAATAGGACTATAATAATGAAGGTTTAAAAAGATATTTTTAAAGAAAGGTATTGTTAAAATAAACTAGTTAAAAATCTTTAAAAGAGGAAAAAGGAAAAGTTAAAATTAGAATAAGAACAAAATAAAATTAAAAAATTTAATTAACTTTGCAAGATTAAAGAATCATGGGAGAAAGCCATGAATTTCGTGCTTTGCTTTCCTCTCCTCTGAATTCCGTTGTTCTTGATCAGTGAGCTTGGTCTTGGCTGGATGTTCTTGCTGATCCTCTGCAGGAGGGGCCTTTGCCGTGATTCTCAAGTGTCTTTGCCCCAGGCGGAACCGCACTGCCCTTGCCAGGGCCCGGGCTAAGCGATCCGCTCAGGGTTGGCTCGGAGCTTTTGTTCCCTGAGCGCTTTCCAAACTGCTTGGGTGGACAGGAACCAAGATGGCGGCTGCCCAGTCTCCAGCTGGAGGAGACTCCAGTTTCCCCCGCACCCCTCTGCCTGCCTCTCTGCCTACTTGTGATCTCTGTCTGTCAAATAAATAAATAAAATCTTAAAAAAAAATTAATCAGTATATCAAGATGGGATTATAAATTGTACACTTGCCTTTTGAAAATGTCAAAGTAAAAGCTCTAGATTTAATCAGTATGCTTAGTAATGAACTAAAACTAATCCTTCAACCAAACTAATCCTTTCAATCCTTTGGTTGAAAGATTGCAAGGGAAAATTCTACAATCTTCCCTTGAATGAGAAAGAAAAATTGAAAGTAGGCAAACATGGTAAGTTGTGTGTCACTGGCCATTTATTTAATACTCATTTCTAGAGATCTTATTCTGTGTAAGCCACATTTTCTGTCCTCTACAATTTACAGTCTAGGCTGGGAGAAAAATAAACAGGTAATTAGAGAATGGTGTGATCTTTGGAGAACTTGATGTTGGCTAATGGGAGTAAAGGTAGGAGGAACCCAGTCATGGAGTCAGGGAAGATTTCTTGTGATACAACACCTAAGCCTAAGATTTCTTATTGAGTATATTACATGGTCAGCGTAGATTCATCTTTTTTTTTTTTTAATTAAATTTTATTTTTTTTAACGATTTTATTTATTTGTCAGAGAGAGAGAGAGAGAGCGAGAGAGCAAGCACAGGCAGACAGTGGCGGGCAGAGGCAGAGGGAGAAACAGGCTCCCTGCCGAGCAAGGAGCCCGATTTGGGACTCGATCCCAGGACTCTGGGATCATGACCTGAGCCGAAGGCAGCCGCTTAACCAACTGAGCCACCCAGGCGTCCCTAGATTCATCTTTAATGTCCATAATTTTAAGCTTCTATAACACTTTATAAGAAAATTTATGTTTATTATTATCACAGAAGGTGAATTTTCATCCAACTGATTTCTGGTGAGGAAATTAACTGTTTCCAAATATTGTTAATAAAAATTAAAAAGGGTCATTTTTTTTTTAATTTTTTAAATTTTATAAACATATATTTTTTCCCCAGGGGTACAGGTCTGTGAATCGCCAGGTTTACACACTTCACAGCACTCACCATAGCACATACCCTCCCCAATGTCCATAACCCCATCCCCCCCCAACCCCCCTCCCCCCAGCAACCCTCAGTTTGTTTTGTGAGATTAAGAGTCACTTATGTTTTATCTCCCTCCCAATCCCATCTTGCTTCATTTACTCTTCTACCCCCTTAACCCCCCATGTTGCATCTCCTCTCCCTCATATCAGGGAGATCATATGATAGTTGTCTTTCTCTGATTGACTTATTTCACTAAGCATGATACCCTCTAGTTCCATCCACGTTGTCGCAAATGGCAAGATTTCATTTCTTTTGATGGCTGCATAGTATTCCATTGTGTATATATACCACATCTTCTTTATCCATTCGTCTGTTGATGGACATCTAGGTTCTTTCCATAGTTTGGCTATTGTAGACATTGCTGCTATAAACATTTGGATGCACGTGCCCCTTCGGATCACTACGTTTGTATCTTTAGGGTAAATACCCAGCAGTGCAATTGCTGGGTCATAGGGTAGTTCTATTTTCAACATTTTGAGGAACCTCTATGCTGTTTTCCAGAGTGGTTGCACCAGCTTGCATTCCCACCAACAGTGTAGGAGGGTTCCCCTTTCTCCGCATCCTCGCCAGCATCTGTCATTTCTGGACTTGTTAATTTTAGCCATTCTGACTGGTGTGAGGTGGTATTTCATTGTGGTTTTGATTTGTATTTCCCTGATGCCGAGTGATGTGGAGCACTTTTTCATGTGTCTGTTGGCCATCTGGATGTCTTCTTTGCAGAAATGTCTGTTCATGTCTTCTGCCCATTTCTTGATTGGATTATTTGTTCTTTGGGTGTTGAGTTTGCCAAGTTCTTTATAGATTCTGGACACTAGCCCAAAAAGGGTCATATTTAATTAATGGACCATCCATTGCTGTTTTGATTGGTTTACTTAAGGTTTTGCTATACTGGAAAGAAATCCAGCATAGTTAACATTAAAGTTATGTTACTTCATATTAAATTATTCTCAGAATTAAAGACAGTAAGGTATCTATTTGACTTAATTTTATGGTACTAATTTAAGCTTTTTGGAATATAGTGTGTATTAATACCTTGAAGAGACAAAACAACCCACATATATTAAGTTGCCCAGGTGTCAGACACTTTAAGAGTCTCATGCTCTACCGACTGAGCTAGCCGGGTGGTGTCAGACACTTTAAAACTCCAAATAAACTGTAGTATAAGCCACACATTGCAGTCTTAGAGAGAGGTTTAATAGCTTTCCCAAGGTATGTAGTAGTTGTAGTGGGGCTGGGGTTTCAGTCCAGGCAGGATGACTCCATAGTCTCTACCTCCCCTGCATACACTCAGCCACTGTTTTATCAGTTTATAAATGTGATACCTACTCACAAAACCCTCACACATTATAGTAAGATTTAACATGGAAAGTGAAATCCTACTTTTATCTTTATAGAGAGATCCACAGGGAAAGTTTTGACTTATTTTTGTGGGGTTAGGGAGCAAATACTAACACAACACACAGTTTTAAATAATTATAGGATTACATACATATTGTTTTACAGCTTGATTTTTTACTGAATTATCTTAGGGCTTTCTGTGTCTGGGAAGATACATCTACCCAATTCTTTGTAACAGCTCTATGCAATTACAGTTTATGAAAATACCTTGAATTTTTTGACAGATACTTCATTCATTTCACTTTTCACTATATAAAAATGTTGCATTGCATTTCTGTGCTGTCTAGTGTTTCTGTAGGATATATTTCCAGAAGTGGAACTGCTACTGGATCAAGGGAGTTCAACACTTTAGCTGTTAATAATAATGCATTGAGTGTATTATCTGATGCTCCTAGGAATGGTAAAACAAAGTGCCTGTTACCTCACTTCTTCAGCAACTTTAGGATACTATCAGCTTTTTTCATATTTGCTAATCAAATAGCCCATCCCCCTTTTCCTCAAAAGATATATAATTAGGTTATAATTTGATTTTTTCAGTATTAATTTATTGACAGTTTATATTTTCTGTGAACTGTCTTCTCATATCTTTTTCCTGTTTGCTTTCATCTCATTCTTGTATTGATTGGAGACTTTTTTCTTTTGACTGTTCATTTCCATATAGCAAAGAGCAATAAGGTATTTAAATTTCTTTCATTTTCAGATCAACCAGGAATGATCACCTACCTCTTTTGCTTTATAACTTAAGATTTCTTTTCAGTAGAGCTTAATTTTTTGAAATATCTGTCATTTGGTGTTTGTGTTGCTTCTAACAATAGTTCAGAGAAGAGTTAGGTTTGCTTGGAAAATGTTTATACTCTGTTTATTAACAGATCTTTTTAGAAAATATTGTCTCATACGTTTAGCTGATTTCATATTCTTTTCTTTTTCGTTATGCTTTCTTTTTTCTTTTTTTGGAACAGGATAATGCTGACTATAAATTATTTCAGAAAACACTCAAATTGTGTCGTTTCTTTGCCAACTCTCTTTTGCACTATACTAAGGTAAGGCTTATTTTTTATAATGTGTAAATGTGAAATCCACAATAAATTATAAATTGTCCTGCTTTTGTCATTACCACCAAAAACAATATTTTGAAGTTATTTTCTCAAGAATATATTTTATAGGTTTCTTTTTAAAATATTAAATGTTGAACATCTGTTACATCGGTAAGTATAAATATGAATAAAATTACTTATATAAGCACAAGTCAGTTTTCAGAAGATAATTCAGTTTGGCTTTGAATACTGTATAAATTCTACCGTATTTTAAATTTTTTAATTGTTGACATGTTCAAAGGTTTAAAACTGTATACTGATTTTAAGAACACTTGCATTTTGGGGAGTCATCAGGATAGCAGTGATAGTTGAAGATACATGAATAGAGTAGGTAAGTTATCAAGGCAGATTATTTGGAGAGAAGAGCAGAGAAGGCTTAGAGCATCCAGTCAGAGAAATATCATTAGTAATACATTTTGGTGATTAAGAAAAAATACTCTGTCCCTGTTGAATTTGTCTTTAACTTGTCTTCCTTGCTTTGGAGGAAGAGATAAAGATCTCCAATGGCTTTGTTATGATCAGGGCTCTGTGGCAGGCAAACTGACTTCTGACACATTGCCAGCCTATTCCGTGTGCTCCTGAGCTGGGCGGCTGCCACTTTGTAGTTGGCTGCTCGGACCCTGGCTCCTGCACTTGTAGGATGGGTACATCAACGGCAGGGCCCGTTGAGAGGGTCCTGGCACCAATGGCACTTAATGGGTACTTACCCATCTGATACTTGTTTGGTATGTAGGAGGCAAAATTGTGCCGAATTATGCCACTTTAAATCAATCCTTTTCTATCAAAGGAATCTTTAATTTTTAAAAGTTAATGAGAGCTTTTTTCTACATCCTATAATACAGTAAGAACTATTTGCTTTACTTCCTAAGAGATAGCCTAGCTGTAATGGAGCAATCACAGCTGTACTCGGATCCTAGCCTTGTTTTTCCTTTGTGACTTGATCAAGTTACTTGATACTTTGTTTTCTGTGAAATGGGGATAATAATATGTCATAAGATTTTTGAGAGGGCTAAAGTGAAATGAAGTGAAATACTAAAGTCATTTCCTGCATGTCTACTGAGCACTTAGTAGGTATTCAGTACGTGCTAGCTGCTAACTGTGGTTATAGTGATAGTGTTAGTGGTAAATTAGGTGCTTAGCCTTATCCTCCTTTTTATTCTCATGCAAGAACCTTTATTTTTTTTTTTTAATGTGGCACATCCAGGATTTTATTTTATTTTGCATGTCTTTGTGAGAAGATATGTGTTAGAAAAGCACAGTGCATACAAAGAATGAGTAGAGTTGTTTTATTTTAGGAATTTCTTCCTTTACTTTCTGATTCTTGCTGTACACTGCACCAGCTTTATCTTCAGATACACAGGTAAGAAGAACGCCATGTCATTGTCAAAACGTAACGTGACATTTGAACCATGCAAACTTTAAGTGTATGCCATTTAAAATAAAACACGTGAGTAATTTTTTACTGTTTTAGTAAATTTGTATCTGCTTGCTTAAAATAATTGGAGATGGAAGCTTTTAAAGAGTAGCTTCCCTGTGAGTTTTACTTACCTTTATATTCTTAACTAGTACCTCATGCCTGAGTGATGAATTACTGGTGTGGTGATAAATACCAAAGGCCGGGAAAAAAAGGTTATATATATGTAGATATATTGTTTTTTTATCTTTTAACTTTTTATTTTACTTCTGTGAGATTTAAGTCTAGTAGTAGTGAACTCCATCTCAGAAAAAAACGTAAATTACAGAAAAGTATCATAATTTAGATAGGAGCTAGTAATATGTGAAATTGACAATTACTTCCAAGGAGCCCTCAGTTGACACTAAAATACTTGGTCATCTCATTTGTCCAGCAGTCCTCTCTAGTCTCCTAGACAGCTTTTTCCATACTTCTCCCTCCTTAAACTTCCCACATCTCTAACACCTTCTCCCTATCCCCCATTGTCAGTTCATGTCGTCACTGTGTATGTCACTAAGATGGAAGCATGACTTCCTCCGCATGTTGACTGCTCTCCCTGTGTCTCGGCCCATGTGCTCCCCGTTCCCGTGAACAGGCTGTGCGCCTGCCTGAGGCCGGCCTCTCCGAAGGTGCATTGGTTCATCTGCACTCACAAGCTCAGGGACCTCACTCTAGCATTCATTCCCTTTCCCTCTTGCATCACCAGTCTCCCCGCCCCCACCTCCAGCTGGGTCTTTCTTGTCAGTGTACCAGCATGCTGTGATCTCTAGGAATACAAAACATAATCTGTCAATTCCATATCCTCCTCCAAACACCTTCCCACTTCTTCGCTTCTGTTTACAACAGAACTCCTGGGAGTTGTCGGTCTGTACTACTGTCTGTACTTTTTTTTTTCTTGAGACCATTCTAGTTAGGCTTTCCATTTCACCACATGATCAAAACCCCTCTTGTCAAGTTCATCAGTGACATCCACACTGCTGCATCCCGTGGTCAGTTTTCAGCCTCATGTTATGTAACCTGTCAGCAGCGCTTGACCCTTCCTCTTGGACTCTTTCTTCCGTTGGCTTTTAGGATACCGCTCCATCTTATCTTCTTCTGAACTCATTGGCTGCTTCTCCTTAGGTTCCTTGTCTCCCTCACTGAAGTTGGGTGTGCCTCAGTGACTAGTTCTCAGGCCTCATTGATCTCTTTCTGGTCATTTCGTCTCACAGTGTTAAATTCATCTCCCCTTTTAATGTCTAACTCTGCCAGTCAGGGTATCTGAACTCACATTCACCCAGACTGAACTCTTGATTCCCAGCCATTCCATCTCTACCCACGCACAGAACCTGCTTCCCTGGTAGCATCCTCATCTCAGTTTGAATGGCAACTCTGAGGCGGCCTGGGTAGCACAGTTGGTAAAGCATCTGACTTGGTTTTGGCTCAGGTCATGATCTCAGGATTGCGAGACTGAGCCCCATATTAGGCTCTGTGCTCAGCGGGGAGTCTGCTTGAGATTCTCTCTCCCTTTCGTTGTCTCCTCCCCCACCCCGCCCCACCCCAGGAAATAAATGGCAGCTCTATTCTTCAAATTGATCAAGCCTAAAAAACCTTGCTGTCATATCTGACATTTTTCCTTGTTCTCATATCCACATATCATCCATTAGCCTGTCGTCAATATCACACACCTGAACTGTGTGTTTGCTGTGTATGCGTACCCCAGTGCGGCCACTTCTCACCACCAGAACTCCCATCCGATGCTGTCCACTACTGGGTTCTTACCTGGGTTTCCACAGAGATCCTGCCCACTCTCTGCCTCCCCCCTTGCCTTCCTCTATTCTGTTGGCCATATGGTACCCATATGGTACCCAAAGAGTGATAAGACATCAATGAGATCATGGAACTTCTCTGTACAAACCCACCAATGATCTAGTATTCAAACAAAATTCAGTAGGATTTTTTGTCCACCTTAACCTTCTTTTATTTTTTTCTCCATGGCACTTACTAACATCTGTTATATTATGGACTTACTTGCTTATTTATTTGCTAACTACCCCCCTTCATTAGCATGTGAACTTCATAAAGGCAGTGACCTTGTGCATTCTCTGTACTACTTTGTTACCTGCTCCTGGAACAGAGCATGGCACGTAGACAGGAATTTCTCAGGTATCCTCAAGTTAAAAATTCTCAAAAAGGCAAAAAGTAACAAATACACCAAAATACAAATTTTTATTTTACTTCACATAGGTTTGACTAAAGTTTCGTTTCAAGTCTACTAACTGAGACAGTCTTTCATGAAAAAGTCTTTGCATCTTCTTCCAGGACTAGTATACAGTTTAATTCTTGCAAAGCCCTTGTTTCTGAGCATTAATTCATAGCAAATTCAGCATCCTGCTTTATTTTAAAACAACTTTTAACAGAAGCGACTGAGCCAGAATTTATCAGACATATCTTTCTATATTTAGTATTTTTATTGGTTATTTGATAGTCATGTTTACATGGTCTTTTTTTTTTTTTTTAAGATGTATTCATTTTTATTGTAGAGCGAGAGAAAGCAGGTAGAGGGGCAGAGGGAGAGAGAGAAAAATCTCTGGCAGACCCTCTGCTGAGTGTGGAGCCCAACACAGGGCTTGATTGCAGGACCATGAGATCATGACCTCAGCCCAAATCAAGAGTCAGACACTTAACCAACTGAACCACCCAGGCGCCCCTTCACGGTCCTTTTGTAAGGACGCTACTGTCAAAATGGTGTTAAAATGCACCAAAACAATACTAAAGATTTGTCTAAAATTATAAACTTTTAATTTTGTGGAATTATAGTCATGTATTTAGTTTCAGGGTCTTTATATAATTGTGGTATCAATTTAGTGCTTTGAATTTTGTTTTATAAAATACATGCTGTGTGTATTCTTTATATTTTCACTGCTGGAAGAAGATCAGTTTAGACTTACGTCTACCTAAATTAGGAGATACCTGTTAATGGATGTATTTTTCCCTCCCCTTTCCAGCAAATTCCCTCCAAGCCTGTACGCTGCCAGGATCTCTAAAGCGCAACAGGAGGAAATAGCAGGCGCTTTCCTAGCTACACTGGACCCGCTCGTCAGTCAGCTTCTCACATTCCAACCTTTCACGCACGTGGTTTTAGACAGTAAATTAGGTAAGCTTCAAGACAGTTTTAATTTTAAATCATCTAATAATTACGACTTGTTAGAGACAACGTTATTTCCCTAACATAATCATTCTTTTTAAAATTTCTTCTGCTTTTCTTTAAATGAAAAAAATTGCAAAATGCAGTTACGCTTCTGACTTCTTTACACATCACAATCAGATTTCTGTTGAAAATATGGAGAGTATATTTTTACCAATTTGTTGTGACTCACTGAATATGTTTTTGTTGCCTGCAAGAGCTGCCATGTGACCTACAGCTCCCACAGTGTCTTCTGCTGGTTGTCATCATGGATAAGCTGCCGTCTCAGCCCGACCATGTGCAGGCGCTGTGGTGCACAGAGAGCCAGCTCCCGGAAGCTGCGGCCAGGTAGCAGACGCGGCGGTTTTTCCATCTGGTCACCTGGCAGATGGGTTAGGATGCCCTGTCATTTGGACTGATCTTGACATTGAAGTTTTTGGTTACATCAGATATTCTAGTTAGTAATTTCTGTGTAGGCCTCGTATATTGCAATATAAATAAACATAAATCTGTAACAGATGCTAAAAATATATCAATTTTGTTTAGTGTTTTAGAAGCTTTTGTGTAGACATAGTGTTATAAATGTTGGTAATATGGTAGATGTATTTGCTAACATTCCAAGATGAGCTCTGATAAACAGAATGCTGGATTCCGCAAGTTCTGTCCCGGGAAATAGCACTCCTCGTATTCCTCTTCCTCGCCACTGCCAGGCTATAGCAACTCACAGCACGCGCGATTGCTGGGCCCTAGCATTCACCCTTTCCTTGTGCACCTTCTGTGTGCGGAGCAAGTCACCTCGTGGAGCCCGGCTGTGAGCTCCCGCCCCTCCCTGCACAGACACGCAAGCCCCATGCCGGCCGGTCCAGCTCTGCCTCCTCATCTGTCCCTCTGCCGCTTCAGTCCAGTGTTGCTCTGCGTCCTGTCACTGGTACACTCGTTCTCTGCACGTGCCGCGCTCTGGGCACACTGCTGTTCACACCTGTCTCTCCTTGTGCTTCGTCATCTTTGCCTCTTTATTTGTGCCTATTTCTAATTTGTTGTTTAAATCCTCTATGAAGATTTCTTAAAACTATTTTAACCTTAAAATGGCCCCTCTGTCTGACTTACACCTATTTTCTATATAATAGCTAATATATATTTAAATTTCAGGTTCCTTGATGAATTTTGTCTTTGTGTATTTCAGTACGATGATAAACATTTGGTAAATGGTAAAAAGCAAAAATACAGGGAAAAAAATTCTTCTCCTTTAAGGAATTTCTCTAACAGTGACTGTATTTTATTTTTATGGTTACATGTTCACACATATTGGAAACCGTCATTGATACATACCTCTTGAGACATTTTGCTTTGGGAAAATAACCCTCCATCTGCCATATTATTATTGTACCTGCTAAATGTTAAATGTGAAGAGTGTTGGGTTCAGTGTTCTCCATTTCCCTGCAGGATATCTCTGTTCAAAGCTGTTTTCTGCAGTTTTGAGCAATGTGCCGGTGAACTCTCTCTGCCTGTTTATCTGCGAGGAGTAAAGAGTAAAGGGCAAGTGGAAGTTGCCGTCACCCTGTATCAGCATGTTTGTGTTCATCTCTGTGCATTTATCACTTCCTTTCATCCCTCCTTGTTCCCTGAATTGGTGAGTTTGTCACCTGCTGGGCCACGCTGAGGTTATTACTCCTGTGCTTTCTTTTCATTGACATTTTTGGTTTCTGTACAGAAGAAAGGAATAGTTAATGTTTATTCTTTTTGAATGTTGTTCTCTCAGTTTGTTCCTTTTACCCTTTAATTCAGTTATATCTTAGGAAATGGTAATCCTAGAGTCCTCAGATATAATGGCTAGCTAAAACATTTGAGAAAGCATTTTGGGGGGCAAGATATGGAAAGATAGAGTGAAAAGAGGAAAAGTGTTAGGATTTTACCTGATTCAGTTTCATAAAGAGAATGAGAAGTAGAGAGTAGACTGTAGCACCAAGTCTCGTATAGATCTTAGGCATAATGTTGATTTTCTTTAATGGAATTAAAGTAGAAAATATGTTGATAAAATTGTAGGAAAAGAATTCTTAAGATTTACATAAGGATCAATATCATTTGAGATATTTTACAGTGGTTAAGATCTAGCACTAGGATTTTTGTGGATCCTAATGACTGAGTTACCACATTTAAAATCACTTTTGACTCTCCATAGCCCAATGCTTAATATATAGCAGCTGCTCATTAAATGTGGAAGGAATGGTGTTACAGACTCTTTCAGATACTAGAAAGTTGAGCCTTCTCACCGAGGTTCTGTTGTTACTTGGATGGTGATGGTGTTTGATTGTTCTGAGAAATGTAATGTGAATAGTAATGTATCATGAACTTTCTGTTTTTCATTAGGATGTTGCTCTGTTGAATGCTGTGCTCAGTGCTAATATGATCACGTCTCTGTTAGCTATGGATGCATGGTGCTTCCTTTCCCGGTACAGTGTGCTTTTTTGGTTTTTGGATTGATTTATAGTAGTAATTGACAGTAAATGATGTTTTATACTTGTAAGTTTATAGAAAACTTTTGTCTCGATAATCCCTTAGTAGCTCCTCAAAATGGTTTGATTTCGTATCATAGCATTAAATCAGGAGCCAGGCTCCCTCTTTCCTTCTGTGGCTGAAGTCAGTAACTGTTGCTCGGGTGTGTTGGATATTGTGGTGTTCCTGGCCATGGAGAAATTGCAGCTTAGAATATTTATTGCTTTTTGGAAGTTCATCTCCTTGGTTTTCTCAATACTTGTAAAAATTACTTTGGAAAGATAATCTTCTCTTTATCACAGATACGGGACTGCTGAACTCTGTGCACACCATGTCACCATAGTGGCTCAGCTGGTGAGTAGAATTACAAGGTCTAAAATACTCACTTTAGGGCGCCGGGGTGGGTCAGTGGGTTAAGCCTCTGCCTTCGGCTCGGGTCATGATCTCAGGGTCCTGGGATCGAGCCCCGCTTCGGGCTCTCTGCTCAGCGGGGAGCCTGCTTCCCCCTCTCTCTCTGCCTGCCTCTCTGCCTGCTTGTGATCTCTGTCTGTCAAATAAATAAATAAAATCTTTAAAAAAAAAAATTCACTTTACAGGCAGTTCATTTAGGGATATGATAATCTTGAAGAATGTGAATATCAAAAGGACAGATAGTATGGTAGCTAAATTTTTTTGACAGTTTCTTTCCTGTCCCTTAATGCTGATGCTATTGAGAAAGATGTGCCAGAAACTGTCAAACTAGGGAAATTGTTTCATACTGTCAAAATCTTACAGAGTTCTATTAATTGTTTTGGAAAAGAAAGACTAGGTTAATGAAGAGTAAATTTAAAATTGAACACAAAGTAGAAAATAAGAAAAGAGTTAGTTGTAATGTGGATTACTGAGAGGTTTGTTTTTTGTTTTTGTTTTTTTCCTTAAAGTGACTTAGACAAGCTGCCTCTTGATTTTGTTATTTCTCAGGATGATTTGAGAGGGACTAAATGTGACAGTGATTGATACCTTTGGGGAAAGAAGTCATGCTTTGTAAATAGCTACAAAGAGAAAATGATTTAGTGATGATTTATTTTAATTTTTTCAATGTTGACCTTTGCTTTTAAATTCTGAGATGCTTGATTTATTCCATATGACATGGACATGTTTTTGTTTTTTTTGTCCCTGGCCTTTTATAAAGATCTCATCTGGGTCCATTTGTCCTTCGTTTCTTAGTAGCTATTATGTCATACATTTCTTAGTTTATTGTTTAAAGATGTTGTAGACTAAATCCAGGGAAGTGTGTAATAACCTCACAGCTGGAATGTATGTCTCCATGGCTAATCGTCTGGAGCATGTACCCACTTCTAAGCCCTTAACATGTCTTGTACAAGAGCAGTACAGGTAATTTTTATGTTAGATTATCTTCTTCAAATAAAAAACATTTGTTTAATTAAGTAAAAGCTCTCCTAGTGTATTATGATAGGAATTGATCTCTAGAAAATTGAGCTTATAAAATCTTTTAATGGAGCTAATATCTAGAGTTATATTCACTTTTGCACTACTGTGCTTAGATCTTAAAAAAAAATTCCATGAGTTGTCTTTGAGTAAGAAGATTAACATATCAAGTTATCATCCAAATGGTAATCCGAAATAGAAATTCCTGAGGGTTGTTTATAAATACAATGTCAAATTGCTTTCTCATTATAAAAGTAATCTAGGTTAATGGAAGAAAAACAAAGAAAAGCTCTAAATTAAAAATCTAAATAACTTATAATCTTCTGTCTCAGAAACTGTTTATTAACTGCTATTTATTTTAGCACGATTTTAATTCAGTCTCTCCTCTCTGTCTTTTCCCAGATAAAATCTTGCCCTGGAGAATGCTACCAGCTCACCAACCTGTCCATACTGTTGAGGCGACTCTTCTTCTTCATGGCCCCACCCCAACAGGCAAGGACATCATCTTAGTCACTGTCCTTGAGCATCTGCTGAGAGAAGGATTCAGACTTTTTGAAGGCTTCCCATTGCCCCATTTATTTCACATTTAAATGTTGATATGATCTGAGCATCAGTTTTTGACCTATTGATTACTTTGCTTATTGCTTTTAGGTGTGTTTAGATTTTGATGTTGTTAAAGAAAAACCAGAGCCGTACAGTGATAAAAGTGGGTTTTATCCTGGGATTCTTGATGTAGGGGAAAGAGGCCTCAGTGTAAAACTGGGCTCAAGCTTGACTATAGCATAGCCTATTAGGGACTATAATGAAGGAGCAACATGTAGGTCAATGGGTGCAAATTACTAAGAGGAAAAATGTCAGGGCTACGGAGGTAGTTCTTGCTAAACTGGCAGGTAAGATTCTTGCTGGACACACACCGAGGCTGGGAGTGCTTTCCAGGTTGACTCAGCAGGATTCTTGCTAAACTGGATGATGCAGGCCGTCAGTCGTGGCATGATTGTCATTAAATTCCTGTATGATTCCGACACAGACACAGCTTGGGAACCACTAGGTTAGTGAAGGGGGTTTGAATCTTCTGGTTTGAATCGGGTCTTACCGTGACCTCAGGGACGTTTCTGAACTTGGTTCCCTGTCTACAGAGTGATAGGTGTTAACTATTTGAAAACTTTTATTAGAACTTGGAGGTCATATATACAAAATATGTAGCATAGTGCCATGCTTAGAAGGGTGCTCAGTAAATATTGGGAGTGCTTGCTGTTATTTTTATTTTTATTTATTTATTTATTTGAGAGCAAGTGTGCAGAGGGGGAGGAAGGGCAGAGGGTGAGAAAGAATCTCAAGCAGGTGCCACGCCCAGCACAGAGCCAGACATGGGGCTTAATCTCGCAACCCTGAGATCGGTCCTGAGCTGAAATCAAGAGTTGGTGGAGGAACTGAGTCACCCAGGTGCCCTGGGAGTTACTTGTCAATAGAGAATTTGCCTCAGGTCCGTGTCAGCCTTTCTGCCCGAGAGAGGTTAGTCGGGCACCAGAGAAGCCATGCCAGTCTCCGAGCCGTCTTCCTTGCAGTTTGTTCCGAGGCTGAAAGCACACTAGACCCACCTACTAGCCCTCTAGAAAATATGTAAGGGTTAATGTGCTCCCCTCCCAAACTCCGAAAGAGTTGTCTGTTGCATATCCCTTCGAATTTTAATACCTTTTATTCTCTTCTCAAACTCCTGGGCTTGGTTCCTGGTATGTTGTCCTCACAGAGGGACAACCTCCGTTTTCTTATTTGTTAAATGAGAATAAAATTATTCTTTTCCCAGGGTTGTTGTGAAATTTTAATGTTTAGAATAATACAACTCAGAATGAATGACCTCTCAGTGAGATCTAGGAACTTTGATATAAACAAACTCCAGTTTATTTTAGAGATCTCTTAGATACTCCTCAGTTCTAAGTTTTTCCAAGTAGTTGAGGCTATCAGGTATATGTGTTGTAGATATTTGAGGGGTAACATTTAATTTTTCCCTTCAGTTATCAAATACTGATTTCCTGGTCAAGTTACAGTGTTAAAATTTAAACGGACATACCTAAATTTGAATTCTTGTCTGAGAGTCCTTGGGTGTTGGTTTATCCTAAACCTGAGACACTAACCTGAGATATGGGGAGGCCTGGAACGTAAGCTGCTTGAAGGGAGCACCGCACAAGCGTTCGTTCTTCTGCCGGGCTCTGCTCTTTCCCCTTCTCCCTGAAGGGAGGGGAATGGACAACAGTAAGAACTGGGCTGTGTTCTAGACACTTCGGTTCTCAGACTTCCTGTGTCAGCCTGTGGGGTATGTGGATGATCTACAGATGAAGAAACAGCAGCTTAGGGCAGTAAAAGAATGTGTGCAAACTCCCCGTGATGATGGGCAAGGTGGGATCCAAGCCAGACCTCGCTCGCTCCGGAAGCTGCACTTCCCACTGCCCGTGTCGCCTCAGGTCCTTTTCCTGCCGTTGCTTTGGGGCCTCCTCTGTGTGTGGGTTGTTGGTTCTGCCTCCTTACTCCTTTGAACCGTATAAAATCTGCTTGCTTTCTTTACATGCATAAAGCTTGCTCGTTTATTTATTTATTTATTTTTTTTTTAAAAGATTTTATTTATTTATTTGACAGACAGAGATCACAAGTAGGCAGAGAGGCAGGCAGAGAGAGAGAGAGAGGAAGGGAAGCAGGCTCCCTGCTGAGCAGAGAGCCCGATGCGGGGCTCGATCCCAGGACTCTGAGACCATGACCCGAGCCGCGAAGGCAGAGGCTTAACCCACTGAGCCACCCAGGTGCCCCATTGCTCGTTCATTTTTAATAGCGATTTGTGTTTAAAATAAAAAACTTGGAAACCACTGTACTAGATCATGATCCCAGAAAAAACATACATTCTAGTAGAAGTTATAAATTTATGAACGTGCTCGTAGTGGACGGTGGTATGTAATGAGCACCCAGACGGGCACAGATAGGTTGTGTTGGGTGTTCATAGCTTAGAAGATCGTTTCTGGAGAGCTGCAGGATGGGAATAGGTAGGACCAGGGGAAGCTGTTGGAGATGGAGGCATTTTCGATGCAGGCTCTAGGTTGGGGCAGGTGGAGAGGCGGCTGGGCAGGAGTGCGGGGAGAGAGCAGGGCCTGCGGCAAAGGATAGGCAAGTAACGAAGCTGGAAATGATTATTCCTTTGCACACAAGATGGTATCTTTAAAAAGTGAAATAAAACCCCAGATTTTTGTATCAGTGATGCAGCGTTTACATATATGAAAACAGTGAATCCCAGCACAGTGATGTTTTACTTTACAAAAAAGTGTGGTAATAATTTGGGGGAAATGCCAGTATAAATAGGGAGATTAGAATGTGTTTCTTTTTCTATATGGAGAGAAGTTACTGATATCCTATTATTTCTTTAGTGTGTAACTATTGGTAGTATTTCTGTTTATAGAAACAAGCAAAAGTACAGCGTTACCTAAGAGGAAAGGATTTAATATACCTGGTTTAAGTACACTATTAGTTGTGCTACTGTATTTATGGAAAGTAAAAAGTACGGTAATTATTTGCATTTTAAGCCCACTCTTGTATTCTTTCTCCTCACTTTAAAGGAGATAAGTTCTGATTTTCTGCGGATTACTCACTTAGACTTCACTCGCTATGGACCTCTGTTGACACTGGTGGCTTTAAATACTGAAAATTGTGTTGAGACCAGGGTTTTCAAACTCAGAATAGTAAATGGATTACTCTTTGTACATAAGGAAGTTTGTTAGTGCCTACCCTCCTCTGTTGTCCAGGGCACCATTATTTATCATTTCTATTTTGGGGAAGGAACTAGTTCATTCACTTGCGTTGGTTTTTATTATAAAGAAAGGTCATGTTCAACTGATGTTTATCAGTTGGCGCAATTCTCTTGGCTTTGATGAAGCAGTTTCGTTTCACAAATAAAGCAGCGTGTTATAATAGACACGTAGCTCCTCTAGGGTCCATTTTTCTGGCTCTAAGAGCTATTCCAGTGGGTAGCCACACAATTTCCCCTTGGTTTTGATAGCTGAATATTTTTGGCTAACAAAATTCAAATATAAATATAGTATGTAAAACATAGGAAGATTTCATTGTCAAATTTAATAGTGGGTTTTTCTTAACATAGGAATTTGTCATTTATCAAGCAGATTTGGGATACTATAAATTATTCTACTTAAAAATTACATTAATATACTTCCTAGATTATACTTAATTCAGAAATTAAGTGCAATAGTATTTTTGCTGTTTTTCTACTGGAAACTAACATTTAAACTGTTTTTGGTGTTTTTCTTTTAAACTTTTGTGTTCTGTTTTTAGTTTGTCTGCTGATACCTCATTTTAACAAAACAGTGCTGTTTTTCTGTTAACTTGGCAAAGGCTTTGAATTATTTCAGTGGTAGAATAGATTTGCCAGCCACACTGCCCCGGGCTGATTTGTGAAACCAATTTTGTGTGTTGTCTGAGAGCAGAGCCAGCTTGCCCAGTGGAAAATCAAACCTATGACCTTTGCTTCTTTCTTAAGGTCCTGTGTTCTAGTCAGCTGAGATAACAGCCAACAGGGTTACCAGATCAGTCTTTTGGCATATTTTGGAATATTACTTTGGACTCAGCTGAATAAGGTCACAAGCACAAAAGTTCTTAGGAAGATAATAGGATAAAAATAGCTGGTTGACTAATAATGAAATGCATTATTTTTAACATTTCTCAGTATCTTTGTATCACGTTCCATTTAAACTGTGTTTTTCACTTTGCAAACAAATGCGACGACAGCAAAAATGATGGTGTGTGTTCCTCTGCTTGCCGTGGTCTGGTACTTGTGATATTATTACTCAGTTAAAAACTTCTTAAAAACATAAAACATGGAGCGAATATTTAGCTTTTGTGCATCTGATCATCAGGTTGTCTCACGTTACACTTCAATTTGTTTCAGGTGGAGTTTGTCCAGAAGTTTTCCCCCAAAGCAGCAGAAAACCTGCCTCTCTGGCAGTGTATTTCCCTCCAGGCGTTACCCACTGAGCTCAGGAAACAAGCTGTACATGACGTCACCAGAGTTGGGACTGCACGGTGTCAGGAATGGCTCAGCAGTAGCCGGACTTGGGGAGAACTTGAATCTTTGGTAAAACAAGAATTTTAATGGATTTGATTCATTTAGCAGCTATTTACTGAGCACGGCTCAAGGTACCAGTACTAGTACTCGTACAAGGTACTGGTGATGGGCTATTAATAAGATACGGTCTCTGCCCTCAGGTTAGAAACTAGCAGGATTTTCAGATTTCTGTTTTAAAGGGGTCTATGAGAAACTTACTATTATCTTGACTGATGTAAATTATATTGGGGGGCCGGGAGACTGTAGTTGAAGACACACTGGACCAAGATGAAACCTATTATAAAATATTTGTAGTATTTTGCTGACACATCATTAGATTAGGCAGACTTTTTTTTCCCAAGATTTTATTTATCTGACACAGAGAAGGAGAGAGTAAGCACAAGCGGGGAAATGGCAGTCCGGGGAGAAGCAGGCTTCCCACTGAGCAAGGGGCCCTATGTGGGGCTCAGTCCCAGCACCCTGGGATCACGGCCTGAGCTGAAGGTAGATGCTTAACCGACTGGAACCACCCAGGCACCCCAGATACGATTGTTCTATTTGATAAAACACAATCCCCATTTTATACGCCTTTATGTAACTTTGCATTTAGAATACTCCCTCTTAAAATAATGAAATATAAAAGAAATTCATCTGTGAGAAGTAAAGAAGAACATGTTTTTTTAAAGTTTACTGAAAAAATTGACTGTAGTACATGTGGTTGAATTTTCCAGTTTAGTTTCATTTCCTCCTTTGTTCATTCATTCACCCAACAAACATATTTTGAGTGCTCTTACGTGCCATGTGCTGTTCCAGGCATCAGGGAACAAAAGAGAAGTTGTTTTTTTCTCATGAGCTCGCATTGTAACTCAGCTGTGGACAGTAAAATAAGTAATAAATATGTGTATAAGTATGTTGTATCAGCTTGTGGTAAGTGGAGAAAAACAGGGATGGGGACAGGGCATTCAAGGGGTTAGGGGCCTATTTGCAATTTTAAATTAGGAGGTCAGAGTTTTCTAAAGGCTTTTATCTCCACACTGAGTGTAAATGTTCTGATACCGTTATATAATGGCATCTGATGATAATTATCAAGATAATTTAAAACATATACGCAAAGGGAATACAAGTTTTTATGTGCACTTATTTTGAGAAAACTGTTAAACAGCTAGTTAAAAGTAGGTTAAATTGTTCAGGTTTTACATTTACTGTGTACTGATTTTTTGTAGTTGAAGATAAAACATCTTTTGTATTAGGGAAAGTAATGTACCTATTTTCTAAAATTGAATATATCCTTGCCCTCCCTACAACTTTAAATCTTAAATAAAAAGCTGTACGGGAATCACTGAAACTTAAGTGTTGTTGAAGTATGATGGATTAAAGGCGTTGTTACTAATCATTCCATTTCCACACGGCCTTCGCTTTACTCCCACTGTCCCCCAACACTCCCACTCCTGGCCAGTCAGAGAAAGATTCGATATATGAAGGGGAGTGAATCTAGAAAAGTTGGTCTTGTTTTAAATCTAGATAAGTATACTTCTCAAGTTTTGTATTTGCTTATTAAATGCAGTGTTGCTGAGGAATTTTAAAGACATTATAAAACAAGAGCAACAATAAAAATCTAGTAATGTTAAAAGATTGCTAGCTGCATAATGTGAAAAACAATAGAATTTTTAGTTGATGAACTTTCTAAATTAGCTTGAGCTACTGACCGTTTGATTGAGCCTATTTATTAAAATACAATGCTATTTCCATTTTAATACTAAATTTTAACCTAAGAGGAAAAAATATTTAGAAAATGAAGCAAATGTTTCTGGGTATGAGGAAAACCAGCTCTAATAAAATAATTTTGTATTAAGAAGTAGCTGAAAAGATGGCTTTGGGTCTCAGAATATAAATTCGACGTGGGCGTTTAGGAAGGTTACAGTAACTCATAACGTCTGCGGCCTCAGCTCCTTTAGACTGGGGTCTGACCTCGGACCCCTCCCTGTTTCTCCCCCTTTAGAACACGCTGCTGTCTGCGTTGCTTGCTGCATGTAATTCTGCCCGTGAAGCTCTGGATATTCCACAGCAAACTGCGGTTATGGAGACTGGGAGTCAGCTCTGGGCTTTTTTAAACACTAACCTGGTAAGGAAAGCAACTAATTATTTCCCTGAAGAACAAATAAAATACTGAAGAAAGAGCATAGTCCCGAAATACCCGGTAGAGTAAAATGTATGTAATTTATTTAGGGGCTTGGTAGAACTTGTGATTAGAACTTAAAATACCTATTTGTACTCTCCAGCCAGTTCTGACATTAGTAAAACTGGAACCTAGTAGAGTAACAGTGACAGTTCAGCTATTTTCATGACCATTCGGATCCTACTTAAAAAAGCAAATTTCTTCTCCCATTGTTTCTCTCCTCTTTTGGGCCAGTGTGGCCTGTTTCTGTGATTTCATGGTCTTCCATACAATCCTTTGGGCAGTGGAGAGGGACTCGGCTTAAAGGTGGCAGGGGCAAGGGAGTGGCTCTGGCTGGTTCACGTTCCTCTTCCCTAGCCGTGGCAGAAGGCCGGGGGATGACCGGGTTAGAGTTCGGATGCTGTGTGTCCCACAGATTATTGCAGTTTACAAATGACATTTAGTTTAAAAATCTAAATATGATATTGGTTTCCTTTGACTAAGTAGTACCAGCCGCTGGAGGCTGAAGGCAACATTCACACTTTTGGTAAACCATAGAAATGGTTTTGCGGATAATGTTTTATCATTAACGTTTATGTAGAATTCAGTTTCCCTTCTGCAGTATTCTGTCTGTAGTTTTCCCCAGTGCCCACCCATTATTCAGTGAGTACTCCCTGAGGATTCTCTGCCGGTGATGTAGCTTATAATAATACGATAGAAACAATAGTTATAGGGAAGAGAAATGGAATTTTAAGAACACTAAGGCATACACAAGTTTCTCAGCGGCAAATAGAAGTAACTAGATCTCCACCTGCATTAAATTTCCTGTCTTGTGATCTTGAGCAAATTATTTAACCTCTTTCCCCCTTTTTCTTAATTATTAGTAAAATGAGTAAAGTTCTACTTCATTAAGTTCTAAGGTGTATGTGAGGTAGTATAAAGCAATAGCAGGTTGCCTGGGATATATTAAATGCTCCCTAAAAGGTTGCTATTTTCATGTAATTGAAAATTCTCACCAAACTATTTTGTGTTCCCTATTTAAGGTAACAGGTCAGCCACATGTTCAGCAGACGCTTAGTCTTTTACTTCCACTATTGGGATTTTTCGTTCAGACTCTAGATCCTCATCTGATAAGTCAGGTAAGAACAATAAGCTAGTTGATACTTTGTTTGCTGAGGAAATTATTGGAAAAACAGGACTTAAAATAGCTTTCTACAAACAGTCCTTTTTAATGATTTCTTCCTCAATTTGCTTGTTACTTCTTTCCTGTTGAACTGAACTTCAGTGTCACAGATCTGCTCGTCTTAGGGAGGGGTCGTCGCTTTCGCTCTTCCAGTAGAGTGTGGTTCGTATATGGCGCTGTTGATTCAGCCTAAATCTGTTCTTCCTTATCTCCTGATACCGAAGAGTCAGAACTTTTTTTTAACTGCTCCAGAACATCCCTGAGGTTAGGAGTCCTAGATATGTGTGAACCCCACATTCAAGGCATTCCAGCAGCTGTGGGAGTATGGAACATGACCGATGTGGACTTAAGGGTAATCCTCATTGTTTCTTTGAAGAAATAACATGATTTTGATGTTAAGAGGACTACGGAGTTTTCTGTCTGGCCCCCAGCTTGCATGGCTGGGACAGGCAGAACAGAGGTCACTGTCAGGGGGACGCTTTTGAGGATGCCTAGATATGACCTGCTTTTGGAGGTTCTAAGCTGATAGAGGAAAAGGCACTTTCCTGAAGTTAGAGGCTCTGGAATTAGTCTGTACTGGGCAGAACTGATCCCCCAAATCAAGAGCCAGCCAGAGCTCGCAGGCACGTGTAGAAACAAAGTTATGAGGTAAAACTAACTCCTATTTAGGAAGATGATGGAAGAAATAACACCCTGTCATAGGACCTATATGCTGGAAAGTGAAACTATTAATGGTTGGTTTTAGTAGCTTTGTTAGTGGTTGTGTACATTAAGAACTTAGCATTACAAATACTGGATAGGTATATTTTTAAATTACTGTATGTGTAACATGAATTACTGAATTATAGAGACAGAATGCAGTAAAATAATTGATTCAAACTGGATTCTGACAGCTCTAGTAATCTTCTTTGAGAAATTAAATATGGATAACTTTGATAGAATTGTGCCTACTTTTAAAAAACTCAAATAACTAAAGCTCTGAAATTTCAGCATAACTAAATTGTTCACTTAGGCATTGCTTCTTTTATGGACGACTTTCTGTGTTCCTTTGAGTCAGGGGTTGGCGAACTCTGGGTTCCTAGCTAGATTCTGCCCTCCTGTTTACAGGACAGGAGCTAAGGAGGATTTTTACATTTTCAAAGGTCTGAAATAAAAATTAAAAAATAAAAAAACAGTATGCAGCAAGGAACACATTACCTATAAAACCTAAAATATTGACTGACTGGCCCTTCATAGAAAGTTTGCCAATCCCTGCTTTAAATAGTGAATCTCCCTCACTAGAATTTAAAATACAAAACAATTTTTAAGGATTTGAAAGAAGAGCACTGGTATATAGTTTCTCAGGAACACATTTTTTTTTTCTTTACAGCAGTTGGTAGGAGGAACACTGTGATAAGTGTGTCACTTGATCATTTTATTCAAATTCCACATATGTTTAGGCTTCATAGTGTTCGACTGTTTTGGATTTTGTTGTGTTTCCCCTCCCCCACATGCCCATCAGAATCTTCTTGTCTCTACAAAATATTTACTTTCATTTATAACTGTTCTTTGATCTTTACCACTTTAGGTAGTAACTTTGCAGACTTCACTGCTTAAATTAGAGCCTCCTGACCATGTTTGTTTGGCAGTGCTTGATTTTGTATCTTCTCTAGGAAAGTTTTTCATACCTCAAGCTTTCCAGGTAATACTCTTAATTCTTTAGTTCTGTGTTAACAAGATCCTTGTAAGAATTACTAAAATTTTCCGACTTTTAATTTTTGGAATTCTGTGGATCGTTGGCAGTGAAAGTCGGGGGAAAATGTATTTTGTGAAGAGATGGTGACTTTGTCAAAATAGAACTCATTTTAAGTGTTTTTTTGTTTGTTTGTTTTTGTTAGAAAAACATATCTTGACATACAAATAATTGAGAGTTGGCTGTAGTCGGAGAGTCTCCTTCCAGTTGGGCTTTACCACACAGTCCCTGAGGAAGAAAGACATGTTTGTCTCTTATGAAAGAGTATATAATGAGGAAATTTATCTAAGTTGTTCTCGTAGTTTTACATCCATGAAAGGGAGCCTGTTTGTTTTTAAGACTGTATTTCTGAAAGTGTTGCAGAATATTTGTAATTCCGTACAGGCCTGCATACACTTCTGAATTTTCAGACCCACCTCACGGTGAAAGAGCCTCCTCCTCAACTGAGTTTTGCCTTCCTCAGTGCTGTTGAATCCAGCAATTCTAGGTCGTTGACTGTTTTCTTTTTGACCTCCATGGGCGAGACTATAAAAAGCTCCCTGAGGGGCGCCTGAATGGCGCAGCTGTGTAAGTGTCTGACTCTTGGTTTCAGCTCCAGTCGTGATTTCAGGGTCTTGAGATCGAGCCCATGTCGGGCCTGTGTTCAGCGAGGAGTCTGCGTAAGACTCTGTCCCTCTCAAATAAATAAATACATCCTTTAAAAAAAAAAACCAGTTCACTGATGAGGACCTTTTCACATAACTGGAGCAAAAATATGATGGATATTATCTCAATAGATCTTTGAAAGAAAAACAACTGGCTAGTTTCTAAAGGGCTCTATTTATTTATAGGCAAATGATACCATCCTGTTTGTTTTCATATAAGAAATGGAGAGGTTGACAGTTTTTCAACTCTGGACTAAAGTTTCCAAAGATACTTGCATTTGAGCTATCTTCTTTTTTACCATTAAATAAATTCCGGAGTACTCTTTCATTCATGCATAACTGTGGACCCTGGTGGGCCCAGCATCTGTGGAACAGATGGTTTATGAGCAGAAATTACATATTCCCAGAGTGAAATTGAGGCCTGAAAAGTTGACGGATTCATCAGCATGTAAGAGGCTTTTAAAGCCTGAAGATAGATTTATTTATTCAAGAAAAAATTGCTGAGTTTTTGCTATGTTTCAGGTGCTGTTTTAATCACTGGGGATCCATTAATGAACCAAACTAATCAAGCCCCACGCTCAGCCTCTAGAAGGCAACGAATAAAGATATGATGTAGCAGTTAGTACGAGTGCTATGGAGAGAAATAGGGGGAGTGTGTGTTTGTGGGGGCACAGTTTTAAACGGGATATAGGCAGTGTTGGTGTCCACACCAAGGTGACCTGTGAGTATCCTGAAGCTGAGGGAGCCAGCCAGGCAGGCATCCCGCACGCAGGGGCAGTAGTGAGAGGAGAACGCATCTGATCCGCTGGGGGGGCCAGCAGAGGCCACGCTTACACAGTGGGGCTTTGCAGGCCATCTTAAGGACTTTTGAGTTTTACTCTGAATGGAGTGAGAAGCTTGGAAGCATTTATGCAAAGGAGTGACATGCCCTAACATGTTTCAGTACGTGCTCGCTGGGACAGAATTAGGGAAACTTGACATTAAGAATAGGATACTGAGGTTTTCCTCTAGTTAATAAGGTTTGGTTCTCTTTTTAGGACAAACTTCTGCCCAGCCTGTCTTCTATTTTTGCCTTACTGCTGGCTGACAGGAATTGGATAGTAGAACAACATTCCTTGGAGGCGTTTACTCAGTTCGCAGAGGTAATTATAAGACCAACCTATCAAAGTGATCGCCAAAATGTATTATTTGATTTTCTAAAACATTCCAGAAACATTGATTGAGCGACTTTTGGTCTTATTCATGAAAATTTTCCCTTGGAGGAGATAATACCAATGATCTCTTTTGTACCATCTAACAATGGAGCATAGAGAAATGAAGGTAGTTTCCTAAGGTCCTGGGAGAGTAGGAACAACAGACCCAGGCATTCAGACCAGGTCTGTCAACTTGGACACTGTCTTCCAGACAGTACTTTTGAGTGTGAAATGAATAATGCATTTTGTCTCAGTCACTTAGGAGTTAGGTTGATGAACACAGGGACCTGTGAGCTGGGGGCCACAGAGAAGGCGAGCCTCTGTGGGATGCTCCTTTTCTCTTGCCTGGAGCTGTGGGTCCCGCCTTTGGCCCTCAAGGGCCCAGGACAGCAGGATGATGGGGCAGAAGTGACAGACGCCTCCAGCTCTGTGCTCGTGCAAAGCGCGGCCTGGTCCCGAGGCTCCCTGAAGGAACCTGGAGCTGGTGGTCTTTTGAGTATCCTCTGACACTGTTTTCTTTTTGGCTGCCTTTCTGATTAAGGTAGTTCTTACAACGTATGGAGTTGTCTTTGCAAGGTGCTGAGATACATTAAAATTGGTCTCATTTATCTTTTAATAGGGAACAAATCATGAAGAGATAGTTCCACAATGTCTCCGTTCTGAAGACACGAGGAACAAAGTTGTATCCTTTCTGGAGAAGGTATTGATTTCTGTAGATCAAAATATAGCAGCATCACAGATTTTGTCATTGTTTTTTTAAATCGTAGGATTGTAACTAAGTTAAGTATCTTCGTAGCTTACATTTTTTATAGTGCTCGGCACCGAGGTGGCACATGAAACAGCTGGCCCCTGTGATGAGTCACAGCAGTGGAGCGTCCGCAGCCCCTCGGCCCACAGGGCGGGCTGTGGCAGTGCTGCTCGTTCGTGCGCTGGGAGGACCGGGGGGACCTGTAAATGGCTCCTGTCAGACTGCACGCGTGGCAGCAGGCCCGAGAGGCCCATGTGTGTGTCCCGAATTGAGACACACTTTAGCCAAGGCATTGCTGCATGGGCAGAGACGAAGACCTAGTTATAAAAACAGCTTCAAAATGTCACTGTTTGGAAAGTTAGAACCAAACTGTTCCATCATTGGACTCCCATGTTTGTGTACCCCATGCAGCTTATCTGGGGCTAGTTTTAGGGGAAGAGCTCATTGCAGCCCTAGTAGAACAGTTAAGCTACACATTTAGAAGACCGAGAGAAAGTGAATTATGCTTAACTACTTATTTTTTTTTAATCCCACGCCCGTTATTAAGCTGGGCTGTGTGTACACACGTGTGTATTACCTGCTGCCACATACCCGATCAAGTATGTGGTTGCACATTTTTGTGTTTCTTACCCTACACATCGTAGACTATCATTTTTCCAAACCTGGAAAAATGACAGTTCAACTTTTCTGTAGGGAAGAAGAACGGTGTAATTTTATCCGGATTCCACGACGATAATGCATTTACAGATGAGTCCAGCTTCCAAAATTTGCTGAGCTCACAGGCCAATAAGCCAGAATAGTTTAACACCGGGAGCCTAAACACAAACACAGCACACATGCATGCACGTTTGTGGTCTTTTTTTTTTTTTTTTTTTTTTTTTTTTTAGTTGGGGGCAGGAGGGGTAGAGGGAGAGAGAATCTTAAGCGGAGTACATGTGCCTGGCACGGAGCCCGAAGCGGGGCTCAACCTCATGATCTTGAGATCTGACCTGAGCCGAAATCAAGAGTCGGATGCTTACTGAGCCACCCAGCCTTCTCATTCTCTGAATATCACATCTGCTTGGTGTTTACTTGTTTACTTGGTTTGTCATGATCCACGGCAGACCGGGCTTGTAGACGAAACTGCAGTTGCCAGAGTGGAACGTGTGAAACAGGAAAAAGGCATTTTCCGGGAACACTTTGCTACAGTTGCTGTAGAAGCAGCAAAGTGGTCGTCTCTACAGGTATGGACTGCATTTCAGATAGGAGAAATTCTCCCCTTCTTACTGGTAAAAGTAAAAAAAAAAAACTAGTATGGCTTCTGGCCTCATATTGACTGTCACAATATAATCAAATCGATCTACACAGGTAAAAGTCTCCTGTTTTACAGTAGCTGCTCTTTAAAAAATTGTTTCTTCCTGAAAGGTTATCAACCATAGAACAGAGGTGGGACTACAAAAATACCAGATTTTCCCTTTCAGTATGACTTTCAACTGTTTATAGTAACCTTCGGGAAAGTTATGTATCTGGATCAATGAATCTGGATCAGTGAAGATACAAATGTAGTTTCGGAACCCCTGCAGAGAACCAATGAACTCACCTTCCAAAATGTTTCGGTTGATCCCTTGCTTCATTCATCAGATCGGCCTAAATAACTTCTGGCAGTATCTAGAAAGCATGTCTACCTGTTAAACGGCAGAAATCTGATAGGACTATAAGGATATTCAAAATATTGTTTTGGGCACTCAGACTGTGTTTAGAATAGCAATTTGAGAGAGGAACAATGTTCTCGTGAGTTGTAGTTACAATTCTTATGTAAAGAAAGTACATCTGTGTGAATAACTTGTTTTCAAGACCTATTTAACTTTATAGATTTCAGGCCTAAAAATTACATAGCTTTGCTCTAAATAAGCCTTCAAGAATTTATGACCTTCCTTAGTTAGACTGTGATTACAGAAGACATCTTGGTCCCGATCCCTACGCAGGTGCAGTGATGTTAGAAAGCCTGACGACTTCCTGAATTGGATTGAAAAGCATCTGAAAGACCATAGCACGTAGCATTAAAAAGTAAACCAGAACCATTTAGAAAACCCATACCTAGAGCTTTTTTTGTCAGGACGAGATCTTCCCAAAGAACACTCTCTGGAAATTACCCAACCAAGGCAGCATTCCTAGTGTCCTTGAGCCCTAATGGTAGTAGCACCCTGAATTACTGTGACAAACCAGAAATGCCTTCATGTGTTTTTCTAGGTGATACAGGGATGGTGGTTCCCTCCTACCCTTGTGAGCCAATGATAAAATAAAATTTATGTTTTTGAAGTCCCAAAAGAAAGTTCTCGATCATCTTGGGAATGGGTATCATGGCATTACTTACCCCGTGTTGTTCTCATTTGCCAGCCTGATGCAAAGCGAGCCCGTCGGGAGTTCCCCTTGGAAGAAGAGTACAGGTCAGCGCTGCAGGCAGCATCAGGGGCTTTGGAGGCAGTAGAGTCCTTACTCCAGAAGGCGCCGGCTCCAGACTGGCTTCCACTGAAGATGGAGATGCTCCAGGAAAGGATTGATGAGCTGAGACGACGCGTACTCTAGGCTGGCTCTCGGATGGACCGGCGCGTGACCAGACAGAGCTAGGTACGATTTCCCCCATCCTACACCGTACTCGGTCTGTGAATGTACTGACGTGACTATAACTGCGTTTTCTAACGCACAGAAAATAGCTTTTGTAAAGCTGAACCTAGTGAAAAGAGTCTTTATTGGACATTTAGAGAACAGGTGGTGGGGGAGATTCCTCGGGAAGAACTTTGGGACAGTGTAATCCGTGTGGCCCAGTCGGGGACGGCCGGGTACCCGCAGGGCCACAGACACTGCAGCTGTCGACAAATAAATAAGCTGCCTAAGAAAACCTCGGTAATTTCAGGTCATTTCTATACTTTACAGCTAAAACTTTTTCAGTAAGTTGTATTTCATAATAAAGCTTACTCTTCTGACAAAGAAATGGCACAAAATGAAGCTAATCAGCTGGAACTTTTGTGTTTATTTTCTTTTGGAATCGTCCTGGGAAAAAGCAGTAACTTCAGCCTTTCCGCAGCTATACCTGCTCTGCACAGAAACTGGCCTCAGACGCGCACGGGCTGCTCCTCCACGAACCAAGCGCCGCGCCTCTCCGCGGGGCGCCAGCCAGCACTCGGGGGGCTAGAGCTTCAGTCGGCACAGACGGCAAAAACGGAGGCTTTTGGGTTTTCTTGTCTGCAGAGCCCGCTTTGAGGTATTAGTTTGATTTTTTTGTTTTTTGTTTTTAAGGAAATCCTTTTCCCTAAAGTTACACCCGTTGTCACCAGTTATTATCTTCCCAGTTCAGCTCCCCTTCGTCTCCCCAGCCTTCAGACTCTCCCTGCAGCGAGATAAAGCAAACCAAGGGCAGGCTGCTGAGACCAGTCGTTTCTGAATGTAAAGGGGCCTAACCCTCCTGCACTAGGCAAAGGAACTTCCCTCAGCCGGACGCTGAAGAGGAGGAGGATTACTTTGGTTCCAGAGCACTGGAAACCAGCTTCCCAGGGACCATATAAGTACAGTCTGGTGACACCCTATTCTCGATTTAACCTCTTTTTAAATCAAAAGGTTGTAATAGTAACCAGTGGCCCCCTAACCAATCTAAGCACTGCAGTTCTTTCTGGGGAGGGAAAGACACTGTTTACAGGAAGCGACTGCAGTCACTGAGGGCCGCGCCCCTCATTGCGAGCGACTGTGCGTGGGCGCGTCTGGTACCGAGACCGGCCGCTGGTATGCGCAAGGGCATCCCTGGAACTAGCAGCACGACTTACTAAGCCTCACCTCAGTCATCTCTGCTGCAGCAAATTTTGAGGAAAACTGCGTCACTGGTGAGATGTCATCCTTGTCAGAAACCATCATTTCTGTCCTCAGTTCAGGCAAAATAAGAAGAGCAGCTGAAGGCTTAATTTCTGGAATCATATCGGCAAACCAGTCCAACTCTGGATCTGGAACTGGCTTCTTTTTTACCTGGATGGTGAACTCCTCTCCTAAACCAAGTTCTGATGAAGCCGTGAGGCGCCTTTCTTGTGACGACAATTTTGGTGGCTTGGTTTGGTCTGGGTCATCCCCGCTTTGTGCAAGACTGGTCTTTTGGGGTAGACTCGGTTTCCAAGGCTTGGACTCTTCAGTGAGTGAAAGCAAAGTAGGAAGAGCCTCCTGTTCCCTAGAGGCACCTGGGGGCACAGCTGGGCCTCCACCTCCCGCGCTTGGCTCAGCATCCAAGCTGCCGGGCTCCAGGTCGTCCCACGCCGCCTCCGCCTGCACGTTAGCGAGTGGGGATGTGGAGGCATCGTAGGATTCTGTAGGACAAACCCGGATGCTGACAGCTTTGTTTTCAGGCTCCTCGGGCTCGCTCCAGTCAGGCCACTCCTCAGACTTTTTACAACTTGATGGGAAGTTCTCACGATCTCCTGAGGTATTTTTCACATCTGAGAGTCCGTTCATGGGAAATTTAATAGGCTGAGGAAACAGATCACCTGTGGGGACATGTACAAAACTTAACTCTCATAAGGTGTTAAAAGCTAGCAGTATCTTTAGGAAAAGGTTAACACTTAAAAAAAAAACAAAAAAAACATGGCTCTAATTTCTTAGAAATAGACCCAGGTTACTAGATTCTACTTACACAAGAGATCCCAGCAGAACAGAGCAAGGGTATGATCTATGTTATTCAAATACTTAAACTAAACTAACTGGAACATATAATCATTCACTAAATATTCAAACAGACTGTTTGTTGGCATAATTGTCTATAGACAAATACAGAAATGTTTGGAGCCAGGCAGTGTCAACCCCAAGAAGCGTTGTGTGGTCCGGTAAGTTTGTCTTAACCCAATATACCCTCAGTTTACATTTTAAATTTTGTTTATTTGAGAGAGTAAGAATCCCGAGCAGGCTCTATGCTCAGCACAGAGCCCAATGCAGGGCTTGAGCTCATGACCTGAGATGAAATCAAGATTAAGATGCTTAACAGACTGAGCCACCCAGGTGCCCCAACATACCCTCTATCTTAAACAGATTTCCTTAAATGCAGTCAAGGCCTTTTTTTTTAAATTAAAGATTTTATTTATTTATTTGAGAGAGAGAGCATGAGAGCTGAGAAGGTCAAAGGGAGAAGAGGACACCCCATGGAGCTGGGAGCCGGATGCGGGACTTGACTTGATCCCGGAACTCCGAGAGCATGACCTGAGCCGAAGGCAGTTGCTTAACCAACTGAGCCACCCAGGCGCCCAAGGCCCTGGCATCTTATGCAGTGTGTCCGGACTCTGCTACTAACATTTCCCCCACACTTACTTAAGCACACAGCTCTTTTTCATGGCATATCTCCTGCCATCTAACAGAACTATCATCCTCTGATACAACTGGAAAACGCAGCACTAAAACATCAGAAGTACCAAAGTAATGTCTGCCAGCTCTGCTCACCAGTTACGAAGAAACGGGAGGTATGTGCCCTGCAGTACAGGAAACACAGAGGAGACCCCAGCTGACTACAGACTTGTAAGTTGTAACAGAAATCAGCCTCAGTATTCCCAAAGTGCCCTTAATTTCCAGAACTTAAAACTTGGTACTTAGAAAAACATTCATCTAAACAGTGGAAAAGCTATATAAATGGTATATTTCTACCTGTCTGTAAACGAGTATTGTAGCAAGCTCGCTGTATGCGCTTCTTGCTGATGGGCATGCTGCCAGAAGAGAGACATTTAGGGAATATGCCAGAGGAGGGGTTCTCCAAGACTGGTGCCATCTGACTCTGCTGGCTACAGATGACGTGCAGGGGAGAATCTGAAGTTAAAAACTCCCAAAAATAAAAGGGATAGTAAATTGCTTCTTGTTCTATCAGGGTAGGTGAGCAACAATTAAGGGAAAGGGGTCCATTTAACACAGTTAAAAAAAATAGGTTGTAGGGAGAGAGCATCTTCCAGTATCAGGAGAAACACACCTGTTACACAGTGGACTGCCTGTCCTTGATGTGTTTCAGGGCAGGCTGAGTATCTATGTGATGTTAAGGGACTTGTAAGGATTCAAGCATTAGGTGAGGAGTTTTACAAAACTTAACGGCCTTTGAACATTTTGGCAATTTAAAATCATAATTGATTCTACTTTTAAAAAAAATAAAAAGTCTAAGAGTAAAGCACACCAATGTGAATGTACTTAATGCCAAACACTGTACAGTTAAAAATGATTAAAATGGATTTAAAATAATTAACATCCTAAAATAATCACTTTACTACTTTGGTGTTCACTTTTCTAATCTTAAAAAAAAGATCCACGTGTATTTGTAAACATAAATGTGTTTTAACTTGACATGATATTGTAAACCTTTTTTGGTCTTAGGTTTGAATTTGAAATGTGTGGTGGGAAATTTTAAAATACGTTTTCTGTATATTGTACAATCCGTCCGTCCCCACACGCAAACAGGCATTTTATGCGTTACATATGATTAAAATGTAATAAAATGGGAAAAAATGGTTAAAATGGTAAATTTTATGTCATGGTAGACATTTAATCCCGGGTGGGGTGGGACTGTTTAAAAAAAAATGTTGTCTTTAACAGTTTACCAAAAGTTCATAATCAACTGTGGGCACTGGTCAAAAGAATTAACAGCAAAATTTTTGGCTTAATACTTCCTCTGCCGGGGGTACATCATCACAGGGAGGCCTTGCCTGGCCTCCAGGGCCTGACCTCTGCAAGCCCCGCACACTTTTGCTTGCTCCTGCCACCATCTTCCCTGCTGACCGCCTACCAGTGGTTCTTACCCAGTGTCCCCTTCTGCAACGCTCTTCCGTGCAGATGGACTTCCCTGAGGTACCCTTTTCATAAACCTCAGTGTTATCCCATATTAAGTCTGACCAGATAGGTAAAGTGCAGAACAGAAGGAGAGAAAAGTCCAAGGATCCCCTCCTATATACGTGCCCCCTCCCCACCGTTCTCCCAAGTCCCTGCAAGAAGGGCCACTCTTAACTGGGAGCTGGGAACGCAGGCTGCCGCCGCAGCTCAACCACCGTCTTGGAGAAAGAGCTTACCTAATTGAGAAGTCAGTGGGGTTAGACCTTGATCTGTCTTATTAAGTCTTCCCGGAAGTTTAGTAAAAACTAATGTTACTCCTGCTTTGGTGCCCTTTTGGTTTCTTACAGAGATTACGGCCCAACAGTATATAAAATGTCCAGAACTAGGAAATGGCAGTAAATACAACAGGTACGAGGAGTGGGGACTCCTGCCAACTTGGCACGCAAAGCCGCCCTCCGAGAGGGACTCCCGAGTCTTCTCTCAAAACTGCACACACCACCGTCCCCATATTCCTCTCCTATGAAAGGTAAATACATCTCCCATCTGCTGTTTAGTGACACACAGACTCCACTCACTCAAGGTGTACAAGCACATCGCACTTGGAGAGGAGGGAGCAGCGGCTTACATCACCCTCTTCAAGCTCCTGACACTGACTTCATCAGCACCAAGAAGAGTTGGACCCATCAGAACTGCAGGAGGCCAGTGTTGCTTTGCAGATTCTCGTGGCATCAAAATTCTGACAGTTCTTTGCTACTGTGTGCAGTTTCTGTGCACTCTCGAATTCACTACCCATGAGAACCGAGATCTGCATTTCTTAACAAGGTTACCGTCCTAGTCAGGGTTAAACCAAGGAGCAAAGAAGCAATGATGCTGATATAAAATTCTTACTCTTGACTTTTATAGCCTACAAAGACCAGAAATTACTGCTCCGTCCCATATAACATCTAATGGGAACAAGCCAGAAATAAGAATTTCTTGAAGTATCTAAAAATCAACAGCTTTTTACCTAAAAGGCCATCAACATCAGAAGAACTTAAACATCTAGTGTTACAAGCTGCTACAACCTTTTTAGCCGGTGACAGACAGGATCTTAAAATTTTAAATATATACCCTTTAACCCAATAGGTCTACTTCTGGGACTTTATCCTCTAACAATAAAAGCCATGCTACATGAAGATACAAGACATAGAAGACATCAATTGCAGCAATTAATAATCCAGAAATGAAAGCAATATCCAACAAAATCCATCAACAGGGAAGTCACTGAATGAATTATATTCAATGAAATATTAGGCAGCTGTCAAAAAGGGTGCCATTTCTATGTACTGACCTGGAGACCAGTCCCTAATACGCTACTACACAAAAAAATTATGTTGTAAAATTGCGTATCTTCATTGTTTTGTTAAAAAATCCTATATATGGGCATTGTGTATTAACATACATCTGTGTTCGTGTGCTTAACAAAAGGGAAGAAAAGATTCCCACTAAACTCTTAAAACTGGTTACCTTACACACCCAGAAGGAACTGGGTTTCTTTACCATTCTCTCTCATTTGATGGAAGACAACCCACCTGCATTATTTGTATGTTAAAAATCTAATTAAACATTTAAAATAAAAAGCTATACTTTTTAATCATTCTTACCTTCCAGGGAAAGGTCAACTGTTTTAGTAAAACTTGGGGCAGTGCGTTTGAAGATCTTGGTTCTTTCTCCTCCCACAACCACCTCTGGTCCAAGTAGAGACACCAGCACTGCCAGGCTGTGAAGAGTAATGGCCACAATGGAATCGCTGGTATCACGCAAGCCCAGTAACACCTAGGAGCAAATCAGGTAGTAAGTGTACACAGCCACGTTGCCGGTCTTTCTCCCCATAAACGAGCAGCTGGGCTGCCGTCAGACTAGCTCAGATGTCTTTGTTTCTTACATTGGTGTCCGAGGTCAGTAGCTCTCAAACTGTCTGTGGTCAAGAACCAGTATTTTCCCCTCCTAAAAAACCACGAACTGATACATTGTTAAAAATACAACAACAAAAATAAATACATTGGAAATAACAAAATTACTGTTAAGCTACTCTAAAAGGTTCTAGACTTGTCCAGGATACAGGTCAGCTCCTGCTCCAGGACCAAAGGCAGCTGGGCACTCCAGAGATCTCAGCTCTTAAGCCAGCAGCACTGAGTATTCCGAGGAGACCATCCAGCAACGACTCATGGGGACTGACCCTGCTTCGTGTCAGATCAGCCGAGAAAGGGTTCAGGGTAGTATAGCTGTAGAGGACTCTCCGAATTCTTGAAGAATCGAAATACTCCAATCAAAAGACAGAGTGACAAGAGCCTATACCTGTGGCAAAGAGGCTAACTGCAGACATGTAGTCTGACCACTGGCCCTAACTACCAGTGAGCCCACAGCAGATTCAGGCCTCTCAACAGTGCAGGGACCTAACACTGCCCAGTGTGCCCACAGCAGTCAAAGTGTGTCACTGGAGCGGCCTGCGCTGAAGGCAAACGTGGCTCAGCCAGAACAGCAGGGTACACAAAGCACACATAGGAGACACCCCTGGAGTGCCTGCTACGGATGACCTGGCAGGGAAGGCACTGCAGGGCACCACAGGACCTCTTCCACACAAGGCCACTACCTTCAAGATGTAGCTGACTTCCCTGATACATAGAAACAAACAGAGACAAAATGAAGAGCAAAGGATTATGCCCCAAATGAAACAACAAAAGAGCTAAGTGAAATGGAGATAAGCAAAATGCCTTATTCGAAGTAATTGTCATAAAGATACTCACTGGACTTGAGAAAAGAATGGATGAACTCAGAATTTCAACAAAGGTAGAAAATACAAAAAAGAATCCATCACAGATGAATAATCCAATAACTGAAATAAAAAATACACTATCAGAAATATCAGTTGATTAGCAGATGCAAAAGAATGGATCAGCAATCTGGAAGACACGGTAATAGAAAGCACCCAAAATGAAAAGCAAAAAGAAAAAAAAAAATGAGAATAGGTTAAAGGAATTGAGTGACATCATCAACACAGTAACACTGGCATTAAGGGAATCCCAGGAGGGGAGAAAAGGAAGCAGAAAACATGTTAAGAAATAATAGATGAAGACATCCCTAATCTGGGGAAGGAAACAGATAGCCTGATCCAAGAAGCAAACAAGACCCTTAACAAGATTAACCTAAGAAGGTCCATGCCAAGACACATTATAATTAAAGTGACAAAAAGTAATCAAGAGAGAATTTTAAAAGCAGCAAAAAGCAAATAGTCAAGTAAAACCCTGTAAGGCTATGAGTTGATTTTTCAGCAGAAACTCTGCAGGCCAGGGAGAATGGCATGACATTCCAAATACTGAAAGGAAAGCCCTACAACCAAGAATAATCAACCCAGCAAGGTTATCTTCCAGAATAGGAGAGAGTGAGTTTTCCAGACAAAAATTAAAGGAGTTCATTACTACTAAACTGGCCTTACAAGAAACATTAAAAGGAATTATCTGAGGGGTGCCTGGGTGGCTCAGTTGGTTGGGAGTCTGGCTTCGGCTTGGGTCATGATCTCTGGGTCCTGAGATCCAGCTCCGCATCGGGCTCCCTGCTCAGTGGGGAGTCTGCTTCTCTCTCTCCCTCTCCCTCTGTGTGTATGTCCTCTCTTGCTCTCTCTCTCAAATAAATAAAATCTAAAAAAAAAAAAAAAAGGAATTTTTTGAGTGGAAATAAAAGAACATAATCTACAGTAAGAAAATAATGAAAGGAAAAAATTTCACAGGTTAAAAAAAAGCAAACATGTAGCAAAGGCAGTAGACTAATCACTTTTAGAGCCAATGCAGAAGTTAAAACACAAAAGTAAAATCAATTATGATCTACAAAAATCAGCCAAGGAACACATAAAAAAAGATGTAAAATATGACCTCATACACATAAAAGGGAAGTAAAAATTAAGTTCAAACATGTTCTAAACAAAGTACTGAAGTGACCATCAACTTAATAGAGACTGCTATACACTAAGATTTTATACCTGGGCCAGTGGTAACCACAAATCAAGCACTTGTAATAGCGACAGAAAAAGTAAGAGAAAGGAATCCAAGCACAACACTAGAAAACAAACCGCAAGAGAAGAGACCAAGAAAAGAAAGGAATGAAGAAGAACTAGAAAAACAAGAAAACAATTTTAAAATGACAGTGAGTACACATCTATAAACATACTTTAGATATGCACAGACTAAATGCTCTCATCAAAAGGCCCAGGGTGACTAAATAGATAAAAAACAAGATCCCTCAATGTGCAGCCCACAAGAGACTCACTCAGACCTAGAGACACGTACAAACTGAAAGGGAGGGACCAAAAGAGATATTCCATGGAAATGGAAGTGAAGAAAAGCTGAGGTAGCAACAGTTTATATCAGATAAAATTGACTGAGCAGGAGACAAAGAGGGGGACAACAGAATGACAAAGGGATCAATCCAACAAGAGGACATAAGATTTATAAATATCTATACACCGACCATATAAGCAGCTACAGACACAGAGCAAATATTAACAGACATAGAGAAACTGAGTGACAGTAACTGTAGATGACTTCAACATCCCACCTACCCAGATATAAAATCAACAAGGGAACAGTGGCTTTGAATGACACATTAGACCAGAGGGACCTAACAGATATATATAGAACAGTCCTTCCCAAAACAGCAAAATACACTTTCTTTTCAGGTGCACATGGGATATCTTCCAGGACAGATCACATGTTAGGCCGCAAACCAAGTCTCAATAAATTTAGAAGACTGAAACCATATCAAGCACCTTTACCAATCACAGTGGTATAAAACTAGAAATCAATTACAAGAAGAAAACCAGGAAATTCGCAAATACATAGAGTTTAAACATGCCACTGAACAACCCATGGGTCAAAGAAGAAATCAAAGGAGAAAACAAAAAACTTTATGAGATAAATGAAAATGGAAAACAACATACCAAAATTTATGCAATGCAGCCAAAGCAGTTTTAGGAGGAGAATTTACTGTGATAAACGCCTACCTCATGAAACAAACAAAATCTCAAACATCAACTTTATACCTCAAAGAACTAGGAAAAAAATAAGTGAAAAAATAAATGAAAATGAAAAAGGAAACAAAAAATTCAGAACTAAGCTGGTTCTTTGAAAAGATAAACAAAATGAACAAATCTCAGCTGAACACATAAAGGAAAAAAGGACACAAAACCAGAAATGGAAGAGATGTTACAACTGATACCACAGAAATACAAAGGATCGTAAGAGACTACTTATGAATAATTAGATGCCAACAAATTAGGCAAATAGAAGAAATGGATAAATTGCTAGAAATACACAACCTACTAAGACTGAATATAAAGGAACAGAAAATCTGAACAGGCTGATTTTTGGTAAGGAGACCACATCATCCAAAAACTCCCGAAGAACAGAAGTTCAGGACCAGATGGTTTCACCAGTGAGTTACACCGAACATTCAGAGAAGAAATAATACCAAACACTAAATTGAAAAGATGTCTGCACACCGTGCTTCCTGCAATGCTATTTATAATAGTCAAGACAGGGAACAACCTGTGTCCATCAACAGACAAATGATAAGAAAGATGAGGTGTATGGGACGCCTACTCAGCCATGACAGAAGAGGAGATCATGCCATTTGAGACAACATGGATGGACCTAGAGGGCGTTATGCTAAGGGAAGTGAGGCAGACTAAGAAAGCCTAACCCCATTTGGATTTCACTCAGCAGGAGCCTGCTGCTCCCTCTCCCTCCTGCTCCCCCTGCTTGAACTCTGTCAAATAAATAAAATCTTTAAAAATAAATGAAATAAATAAAAAACAAAACACACACACAAATGAATAAACAAACAAAAAGCAGAATCAGACCTGTAAATACAGAGGGGGAGGGAGAACAAGGGTTGAGGACAACGGGGGAAGAGGAGGGGGAGACAGACTTCTGGTCACGGCGTAAGTCCCAGAAAGCACACGCACAGCAGCAGTACAGTGACGCGGCCGTGGCGACGTGACAGGACAAATGAGCTGTCGCCTCACACCTATTGGACTGGCTTCCGTCACAAAGACAAGCAGTAACAAGGACATGAGCACGTGGAGAAGAGGGAATGATGGTGCACCACCGCCTGAGGGGAAACTGGTTCAGCCACTGTGGAAAAGCAGAGAGGTTCCTCAAAAAGTCAGGGAAAAAAAAAAAAAAAGAATTACCGTAAGATCCACCAATTCCACTTCTGGGAATTTATCCAAGGAAAGCACTAATTTACACATAGCACACGCCCCTGCTCACTGCAGCATTACTTACAGCACTGGAGCTATGGTCACCAAGTGTCCATCAACGGACGGAGGAATAAGGCAAATGTGATTTTACATATGCACACGCACGCACACACGAACGTCACTGAGCCACGTAAGAGATGAAACCTTGCCATCTGCGACAACCTGGATCGACTCAGCGCATCGTGCTGAGTGAAGTGAGAGACAAACACTGTATGATCTCACTTATGCGAGGAATCTAAAAAAAACCAAAACGGGCTCCAAGCTGGCTCAGTGAGTGCAGCGTGCGACTCCCGACCTCAGGGCTGTGGGTGCGATCGCTATGCTGGGCGTGGAGATTACTTAATAAAGATTGTATTTATACATCTGAGAGACAGCGAGCAGGAGAGGCAGGCAGAGGGAGAGGGAGAAGCAGACTCCCTGCTGAGCAGGGGGCCCAATGCAGGGCTCAACCCCAGGGGCCTGAAATGAGGACCTGAGCAGAAGGCAGACGCTTAACCATCTGAGCCACCCAGGTGCCCCGTCCCCCAAAACTAAAATATCTTTAAAAATGAAAATACAAAACAAGCTCATAGAGAGAACAGACTGGTGGTACCAGAGATGGGAAAGAGGATGGTGGGGAGGGGCCAAAAGGTACAAATTTCCAGTTATAAAATAAGTCAGTCAGAGGTCCCTGGGTGACTCAGTCGGTCAAGTGTCTGACTCTTGGTTTCGGCTCAGGTCATGATCTCAGGGTCATGAGATCCATCCCCGGGTCAGGCTCCAGGCTCAGCACAGGGTCTGCTGAAGTTTCTCTCTCCCTCTGCCCCTCCTTGCACTCACTCTCTTTCTCTCAAATAAATAAATCTAAAAAACAAAAGGTCATGGGGATGTAACATACAGCACAGTGACTATCACTATTTTTAAAAAATTTTTTTCTTTTCAGCGTAACAGTATTCATTGTTTTTGCACCACACCCAGTGCTCCATGCAATCCGTGCCCTCTCTAATACCCACCACCTGGTTCCCCCAACCTCCCACCCCCCCACCTCTTCAAACCCTTCAGATTGTTTTTCAGAGTCCATAGTCTCTCATGGTTCACCTCCCCTTCCAATTTCCCTCAACTCCCTTCTTCACTAATATTATTTTATTGCATAAAGTTGCTAAGAACATAAATCTTACAAGTTCTCATCAAAGGAAGAAGAATTCAGTAAACTACATATATGGTTACAGACGAACAAGTCTCACTGTGGTGACTGTTTCACAATATACACAACTACTGAATCATGTGGTGCACCTGAAACTAAGAGCTTATATGTTTATTATGTCAATTAAAAACCTGTTTTACATGTTCACTCTCCTTATCTGTACGTATGTCACTACAGGACCAGAAATATAGTTGAGAGACAGACCACACTTAGAACCCCTCGTCTACATCCCTCGTGCTTATGTCCCCAGCCCCTGCCCATCTTCCCAGCTTTACACACATAAAGGACAGGACTTGGAAAACTTGTCTTTACATCTGGTGCACAGAACACCTGCCCTAAACGGAGCCAGCTATGACCTCCGTCAGCACGAACTGGAATGTGGAGAGACCAGTTAGCTCTGTGGCTTGCTGAAAGGAGGACAATAAACTAGGAGACTACAGGGACAACCATGCTGGCCACGCGTACATCGAACACTGAAAGCCCGTCTTCGGGAAGTTACAGTGCGACAGATAAACGGAGAAAGGAAAGAACTGAAGACTGTCTGGCTGAGTCCCAGCAGCGCGTGGTCTCCACGTAAGGCAGTCTGACATCCTTCTAGCCAAGTCTCTTTTGGCTTTAGCTCGTCTGAGTGGGTTTCGGTTACTTGCAACTGGAAGAAACTACTAAGACAGTCACATGCAGTCCTCAGGAGACGCTTTGCTCTGAACCAGCAGAGTCACGTGTGCGGGGGGCAAAGCCACCCGCGCCAGCCAGATTCGGGCCCAGGGTAACCTGGGTAACCAGGCCTCCCCAGGGGTGACAGCACGGCCTCCTGGGTGCCAGGAACTCTGGGTTCTGGTCCCAGCTCCTCTAGGAATTCTCATTATGACTTGACCCATCCTTTAATTTTCTGGTCTGGTTTCCTCACTTATCTAAGATCAAGATTTCCAACAAGACTCAGTAAGAGAACGTCAGGCCCAATGCTCACAAATCAGGCACCTTCTCAAAACAAAGCTGTACAAATAAGCTACAGTGTGTTTCTTTTGCAAATGATTAGAATTCCAACTGCTACGGCAATCGGCAATCGTAACACAACAATCCTCCCAAGCCACAAATCCGAGAGTCCTCCTCAAACCTTGCCTCTCCTGAGCAGCTGAGTCCCGCCCACCCACCGTCTCTGTGTCCCTCTCCCACAGCCACCGCCCCGCATCTGCCCCGGACTCTCTTCGCCTTCTCCTCGCTGGACTAACAGCTTCCCACCTGACCTCCTTTTCTATATTCTACCTTCCACACTGCTACCAAAGTGAGCTTCCCAGCGCATAAATACTGGCCAAGTGGGGCACCTGGTGGCTCAGTCAGGCGCACATCGGACTCTTGGTTTTGGCTCCGGTCATATTCCCGCAGCTGCGTGATGGAGCCCCGCGTCGTGCTCCGTGCGCTCAGTGCGGAGTTGGCTTCGGAGTCTTTCTCCCTGTCCCACCCCACTCGCACCTGCGCGCTCTAAAATAACAGAATATACTTTTTCAAAAATTGGCCAAGTCATTCCCCTACAGAGGAGGCCTTCACTGTCTGCACACACTGAGCACAGACTCAGTCTTTGAGCTCGGCTCAGAGCCAACTCTGAGACGTAGAACTGCATTTCAGAGACAGAGTGCTCCGTCCCTCTTCGGCATTTTCAGACACGACGACACCAGGGTAGCAGCGACTGCTGCAGACAGAAACACAACATGTGGCGTGGGGGCCACCTGGCCCTAAAGCCAGCCCTCCCAGCGTGGTCCCCAGTGGCGGTGTGCTGTCAGCCAGCACCTACCAAACCTGGGCTGACTTGCACAACCCACTGGAACCAGGAGAATGGAACAGAAGTGACACTGTCCATTCCTAACCTATGCCTCGGGAGAGCTGCCCTGGCGCTTCTGGTAGCCCAGGGCAGCCACGTAAGAAGTCCACGGACACTGTCAGAGATGTGGCAAAGGGGAACAGAGGTCCTGCCACATCCCGAGACTACATGGAAAGAGAGGCCCCGCTAAGTCTAGACTTTCAGCCATCCCTTCCGCGGTGCTAGGGGACTGCTTCTCAGCTGACCTCACGTGCGACAGAATCCCCAAACTGAGCCCGTCAATCCAAAGAACTGTGAGGCCAAAATGGCTACTGATTTAAGGCACTAAGTTTTGGGGCGCCCCAGGAACAGATAACAAACACCTCTGTGTCCCACTTCCTAGCTCCCTGAAAGCAAAGTGTTATACACCTCTATGGCCCCAGGACCTAAGACCTGGCATAAAAACAGGCCTTAGGAATCATTTGCAAATACATCAATCTCATAGGAAAATAAATTATTTTAAAGTTCCTATATGGCCGACAAAATATTTTAAAACCTTGTACTGAGCTGAATATTGTCTCCTAAATATTCACGTGCACCCAAAATGTGACCTTAAAATGATGTTGCACTGGTTAGAGTGGGTCCTAAATCCAATGATCTGGATCTTTTTAAAAAGGTCAAGTGGGGGCGCCTGGGTGGCTCAGTGGGTTAAGCCGCTGCCTTCGGCTCAGGTCATGATCTCAGGGTCCTGGGATCGAGTCCCGCATCGGGCTCTCTGCTCAGCGGGGAGCCTGCTTCCCTTTCTCTCTCTCTCTCTGCCTGCCTCTCCATCTACTTGTGATCTCTCTCTGTCAAATAAATAAATAAAATCTTTAAAAAAAAAAAATAAATAAAAAATAAAAAGGTCAAGTGAAGGGACACCCGGGTGGCTCAGTGGGTTAAGCTTCTGCCTTCAGCTCAGGTCATGATCCCAGGGTCCTGGGATGGAGCCCCGCACTGGGCTCCCTGCTTGGCGGGGAGCCTGCTTCTCCCTCTGCCGGCTGCTCCCCCTGCTTATGCGCGCTCTTGCTCTCTGGCAAACAAAATCTTTAAAAAAAAAAAAAAAAAAAAGGCCAAGTGAAGACACAGGGGAAAAGGACAATCAAGGCAGACTGGCGCAACACAGTTCCAAGCCGAGACACACCGAGGACCGCCAGGAGCTACCAGGAAGCGGGGCAGCTGGCACGGAAGGCTTCTCCCCTAGAGCTTTCAGAGGAAGCATGGACCCACAGACACCATGATCTCAGACTTCTGGCCTCCAGAACCGGAAGAGAACAGATTTCTATCGTGGTATTTGCTCTCTGAGCCCCAGCGCCACCAGCACAAACCTGAGCCCCGGGTGAGGGGTCATTACCAGGTCCCCAGTGGCTGATAAACCGGCCAGAAGGCTCGGGTCCGAGTCATCTCACGCGCCTCTCCGTGATGACTTAATTATTTTATGGTATTTAATTACAGACACTTAACAGTGTCTGTCACAAAGCACCCACAAAGGATTCCTATTCCTTTTCCCCAAAGAATTAGCAAGCAGAATCAGTTTTCCCAGGTTAAGACCAAATACGCTAATTTGGTCCACATGCCTGTGTGAGCAGAGTGGAAATGTGACTCGTCTCAGCCCCTGCTACCCCCGCGGCTTTCACGCCTGACGCCACTTCCAGACTCCTGAGCCAGGGTCTTCGAGTTCCAGGGCCCCCCAGCCCCGGCCGCGCCCTCTGCACGGAGCTCCTCTGACCTGCGGCAGGATGACTTTCTTCAGCTGCTCCTGGGTGAAGTGCCCCACGTAGGCCTCCAGGTGGGACAGCAGCACCATCCGCACGTGCTCCTCGTGCACCTCGAACAGCCGCAGCAGCACCGGGATCACCCGCGACTGGAACAGGGCCGGCGACAGCAGACAAGGCGGCTCCCCCGGCGCACTGTCTACTCCCCGTCAGAGGCAGTTACAGAGGAAAAGGCAAACTGTCACTTCCGGGAAAGGAGCACAAAGAATTTACAAACCAAGCCCAGGAGTCGCCGCACACTCTCAGTCCTCTTCCGAAGGAATTCTCAGGCCCAAACCAAAGGAAACCTTTTTGGTTGCCCCAAATCACTCACGGCTTAGTTTTCTCAAACACACTGTACTTGTAGAATTATTTTTGAGATACAGCATCAGACTCAATTGAACAAAGCAAGCCTGTATTTTCATTGACTCCTGAATCAGTAACTGTACACGCTGCTGTAATCACGGGAATTTCATACACTAGATCAGATCAATAGGGCTGCTTCACTGTCACCTGCCCAACGAGGAGGTGGCAAATGTCCCAGTGGGACTTGATGCTGGGGGTCCTCCCCTCCTGCTAGTTACGGCAGTGGTTACCAGAGACACCCCACCGTCATTCGGGGACCGTTATGAACAAGGATCGACAGTCCTGCAGGCCCATTTGTAAAAGGCTCCCCAGGTGACTCAGAAGCACACCCCGCTGTGTGTTCGACCGAGCAAGAGAACCACAGAGCTACAAAGAAAAAACTCAGGGAATGACAAAGCGTATAAGGAAATTCTATGTTGTAAGAGAGTTACTTATAATGCTGCTTTGCTGGATCGAGATCTTTTAAGAAAAGAGATTCTGAAAGCAGAATTCCGTCTAACATGGAATTCTACAGAGCGACGTTAATGCTCTGCTCTCTAACCTGGTATGCTGCCGTCCGCCGTGCTTATGAAGCTACGGAGGGTCCGAACAACACCCTCATTTCACACTCAGAAAAACAGAAATTCCAAGTAGGAAAGTTACTTCTAGGCTTTCCAGTCTTTCCACTGGAAACACAAACTAAATGGGTCGCTCTTGGGGAGTCAGAAGGCACAGACCTCACTGCAAATGCAAAGTCCCGTGAAGACAGAGCCTTCTCCTGACACTCCATGTGCGTCTCCTCTTCCAGCCGTACGCATGTGGTGACTTGTTTCCCACGTGCCAGCCTTCCCCGGAAGACCTGACTCTCCAGGGGAGGCTCCTTATCGAGCCAGTGGGCTCCGGAAGCCCGCTCTGAGTCAGACGGTCACTCGGGCCACCAACTATTCTCAGAGACAGACCTAACCACACCCGGCAGGAGTCTCCCTCGGCTCAAACAAGGGCTCATCATGCCCAAACTCCTTAATGACCAATCATCCTTTGAAAAACATTCACCTTTTTTGGGGCCGAGCAGATGAGGAAGAAAACTCTTAACAGCGACAGGCTCCGCAAACACCAGCTGATTAAGCAGCAGCGGCACCAACCGCGAGGCTATCAGCTCCTCCGAGAGGCCGCGGACTCTGTCCAGCAGGAACCTGGGGGCAGAGAAGAGGAGCCTGGGAACCTGGGGGTGACACTTCAGACACAATCCCCTCCGACCTCGGTCCCGGGGTGTGTGTGGAGGGTGGGGGACACGGGGAATTGTGGCCGGGGAAGGTGAACGGGTGCTGACAAGGATTTTAGGAAAAATGCAGTAGGTGCGAGACAAGGCCGCCGGCATGCAGACAAGCTCCAACCCGAGCTAGGGAAGGGGTCACCAAACTGCCCCGTGTTTACGGCGCCAGGGTCCTCTCCCCCAGTAAGCCAGGAGCTTCCCAGCCAATTAAAATGACTTTCTGCACATTTAAAAAATGTAGGATATTAAATTGTCTCGAGTTTCCACAATAAATAAAAATACAAGCTTTTGTCACTAAACTTCCTAAAATAGCATACGTAAGAGCACTCTGTGAAAAACACACATGTGTCCCGGGCCCCTGGTGGCTCATCGGGTCAGCAGCTGACTCCTGACTTCGGCTCAGGTCACCCTCTGGGGGTCGTGGGACTGATCCCCGTGTTGGGCTCTGGACTTGGGGACGGGGGTCTGCTAGGGATTCTCCCTCTCTCCCTCTGCCCCAAGCCCTGCTCTCTCTCTCAAGTAAGTCAATCTTTAAAACAAGGGGAAAAAAAAAAAAAGACACAGGCATTAGGAAGTCATGGGGGCAAGCTCCCCCTACAGCATCGCCGGTGGCAGACTGTGCCTCTCACTGCCCCCAACTGCTGTCACCCCGCAGCCCGTCCTCCTCGGGACCGCAGCCTGGACGGCACCCCGCTCTGCTCCCCCAGCCGAAACACCGGCTCGCATCTCTTCCATTCTGAACACGTCCCTCCCGTGTCCACTGCCTTCTCCAGCTACTCTGTGCTCTCTCTTCTCGGAAGTTCTGGTCTCGGGAGGTTCTACCCAGAGTCCACTCCCTCGCTCCCATCCCTTCAGAGCTCACCTGCGGCCTGGCTCCCCTACCCCCAGCAGCTCCTCCTCAGCTGAGGCCGCTGGTGCCCCCGATTCCTCAGGGACAGGGATTCCCTCCACCTTCCCTCATGTGCCTCTGCCGGGAACACCGGGCTTGCGCACATTCTCTGGCCCTCCTGTCCCCATCACTGCTTTGTCGCACTGGTCAGCCCACCCCCTTACGAGGCTGGGTGGCTGCCCCCACGTTACAATTTGGGTGCTGGGTATCCCCCAAGCCTCTACTTTCTCTGCAGGCCGCGGCGCCCTAGTCCTCACTGCTGGCTCCGCGGCCGCCGCCGTCTCTCCGGGGCTAGTGTGGCCAGGTGCCCACGCACATCTCTGCCCACAGCCCCCCCACACATTGCGCAGGGACCCCTGACCCCACACTGCTCACATGCCCAGCGGCTGGGGCCTCTCCTGCGGGATTCTCTCATGCTCTTGGGGATCACCACTAAGGGCTTGCCAATCTGATGGCGGAAGGCCCCCTTCTCTGTGCCTTCACCGTATCCCTGGAGCCTGCCACGGGCTATAGACTGATCCAAGCCCCTGGAAGAACTCAGGCTGTGCCCTCCACAGACACCAGAGCAGTCCGCTCCGGGAGAGGTAACTGTCTCACGGCCACTTTCACGGCTTTGATGCCTGAAGCCCGCTGCTTACCGACAGTGTCACTGGTCCTCACCGCCCCCCAACTCCAGGAGGGTGCCCATCTCTCACTCACCCCTGCCTGGGGTCTGCGCTCCAACAGGACCCAGCTGCTGGTGGTGCCATGCTTGGCTCGCACCGCGCCCTGCCTCTGTGCATTAGTTCACGCTGTCTTGGGGCCCACACCACCTCCTCTCTGACCACCGCCGCCCTCCCCTCTGGGGTCTCAGGACGCCCCCCACAAGCTCATCACTGTTTCCCCCACCAGAACCAACCGTCCATCCCAAGGCCTACCAGAAGGACAACACAAAGGATGTCCAACAAGCTCGGTCCGAGAAAGTAAGCGTGGACTCATCTCTCCAGAACACCCCAAGTGATTATATGGACTTAATCCAAGTTACTGAATTATAAGCCCTTCACTTTTTGAACTTACTTGAAAAATTCCGTTTTCTCCTCTTCACTCTTCAATGTTAAACTTTTCAAGAAATTCACAACTTCTAGAAAATCATTCCTAAATGCCAAAGAGGAAAAAAAAATGTGCAGGACAATAGGTTAGAGAAGGCATGTTAAATACTGAAGCCATAACCACAGACCACATTATGCTAAGGGCCAAGGAAGCATTCTCCTGTGCCACTTTGAGGACAAGCAGTCATGAGACACGTGCCATGAACCAGCCGTGGAGAATCCAGCATTTTAAGAGCAGCAAAGAGATGTGTGAAGAGGATATGTGCTTTAGCGCACACGGTGCGCAAACACACCCTCACAGACCCGGGGGTTTGAGTGGTCAGAGTCATCTGAGCTTCTGCTGCAGCAGGATGTGGTGACATGAACTGTCCTGAGAGCAATGGTATTGGGTGACCAAGCACCACCAACAGTGGTCGGATCTCCAGTCTGTTCTGGGGCAGGAAGAACTCTGAGAGGCTTGGGCAAACAGGCATCTCTCGTGCCAGTCACAGGAATCTTCCCACTGCTCCTGCCCGAAGCAGGGAGGAGGGTGAGGGGTCAGTAGGCACACACTGCTCAGCCCCAGGGCAGCGCTGCTCCCGTCCTCCCATCCTGTGGGAGTCCTCCCACCCTACAGGACGGGGCCTGTAGCCCATCCGCACACAGCCCCACCAGCATGGCCAGCCGCCCGTATCTCCACATCTTACATCAACACCCCTTTCCCTCTGGCTCAGCAGCAGAGAAAAGCACAAATGTCTTTCTAATCCAGTGGGCTCCTACATAACCAGCAGGCTTCAGGAAGAGGGAGCCTGTGTGGGTTTTGGCTTTCTTTCCCCTCTCTGCTTCAAATACAATTCTTACTAACAACTCTTACCACCAGTGATGAGATAATCTACTTGCTGTAAAGGGCTGTCCTTTGTAGAGATCTTGTATCAAGGTAAATTAAATACTGGTATGAATTATACAAAAGGACACAGAAATGCCTCTCTTAAAAGACTCTTGTAACGAGAAAGGTTTTGAATAGTTTCTTTGAAATGTAAACAATAAATAAAATTCTAATCACTAGAGTGACACTACTTCTCTGCCCTGTTAAATAACACGGCCCGAGTCCTACCCTAGAGGTCCGTGCGGCCCTCCCAGGATAACGTTAGCTTTCGCTCCGCTCTGGTTTTCCCGGGGCTCTCCAACTGCACACTAGGGTCTTTGGTTTCAAAACAACATGAGATCGATTTCGCTAATAAAAGTTGCGACTTTGGGTGGTGGAAAGGAAGAGGAGGAGGACACACAGTTACAACTGACCTTGAAGAGAGGTTCAAAACCATCTCTGAGTCCAGCGATAGGGCTACCGCTCTAACGTGCCCCCCTCTATCTGTGCCTCTGTGCTCCTCTTCCACCGTGTTACTAAACCGAGAAGACAATCTTCTGCCTGAAGAGAAACGAGCTCCTTTCCCCCAACAAGAAAAAATTTCAACAGTAACAAATTCTTATCAACAACAGGATGGCAGCAGAGAGCTCCCTGATGGCTGCCAACGGCCGACACAGCCTTGCCTCTGCATCGACCCAAGTCCTAAGGGCCCTGGGCTGTGGCCTCCAGACTCCAGCCTTGGCCACAGTTAAAAATTTCTCAGACTTCCTGTGGTAAGACCCCGAGACGCAGCGCACCCCTGCCCTCTGCTGCCCCACGTGGACGCAATCGAACCTCTCCTGACCGCGAGCGGCAAGCACAGGCCAGAGCGTGTGCCTGGGGCCGCCACACCGCATGGCCGGACGCGGGGTCCGAGAGCAGGCCGGCGGCGGGGACAGCCGGGCAAGCCCGCCAGGCGCCCTCACCTGAAGAAGTCATGGGACAGTAAGGTGCGGAGCGCTGGCCGACATTTTGGAAGGGGATTCAGCAAGGCTGAGTGCAAGGTCTGTTGCAAGCTGGAGAGAACGTCCGCTGAAACTGAAATCCAGAGCGACAGTTAGTTTCCAATGCCTTCTCCCTCCTTCCAGGACCTCTATAGCTGGAGACTGACGAGAGCAAAAACCAACCTGTAAAAGCCCAAACAAACAAAGGCCTGGCTGTTGCCAAACAGCTTCCTGCTCGCCTGAAGCCAGACTCCATGGCCGGAGCAGAAAACGCAGCTGCCCATGCAGCCAACACCGCCCCCCCACCCCGGCCTTGCCGCGGAGCCCCTCACCTCCCGGCTGTCCTGTCTGGAGGACAAGCTCAGCCGCGGGAAGGCTGGAGAGGTGGCAGGTCCCCAGGCCTCTCCCACCAGGTTCCTCATCCCCAGAACACAGCAGGTTGCTGGGACGACCGTGTTTTCTAATCTCCCAAAGACAGCACGTAATTACCACCAGGCCACACTCAGTGGGGTAGTAAGTTTGGCCCCACGAGGGAGGCCTTAGGGCCCTAAGGGTGTAATTCTCAAGTATTTCTAGGCTGAGACGATTCCGAGCCAGCAGCTGAATGACGCTTGTGACTCCAGAACACTGCAGACACCGGGGGGAGGAACCACATCAGAGCTGCACCGAGCTCGGGCCGCCTGCGACCCGGCCAGCAGGGGCCTCCCGGGGCAGGGGCCCCGCGCCCCCCGCGCGCCCCGCCCATCAGCAGGCTCCAAGCGGCCGCTGGAGCGCTCAAGAGAGAAGAACACAGGGTGCTCAGGAGCCTGGGCTCTCCGGGGCCGTGAAAGGAAAGGCAATAAGTACATTATACGAAGAAGAAAAAAATCAAAAGGGCTCCGAAAGAATAAAGGGATGTTAAGCTTTTAATAAAAAATGTTGAATCCTCCTCTTTCCTTCAGGTCGCTCCACATCAGTCCGCACCAGGGCTCACTTCCGCGGCCGGCCGGGTAAGGAACGCAGGCTTCAGCCCGCAAGGACCAATCCCAGTAAGTATCCCAAGAGTGACCGCGGATACCCAGAGTCAGAGCTGAAAGTGGCTCCTACTTAAAATGCTTTAAGTCTGCAAAGTAAAGAAATCAGAGCTTCTTTCAGCAGGGAAACTGCTGTTAAGATCTTCCCTAGACAGGTTATGTGGTGAGCAACAGGTTCCTTCCTGCGATCAAAGACCGCAGTGCTCTGAATCCACACGAACAGGCTGTGAATGACCTTCCTACTTATTCTGTGGATGCAGCAGCACAACCCCGACTCACCCTGTCCGCTTAAGATTGTGAGCAAACTTTCCACCAGTGTCCCAAACGCATAGGCGTCCCGGGCATGTCCGTGTGACTCGGGCAGGGTCGTGAATTCTGGAGACTGAAAGCAGGAAAGATGATTAAAACCAGAGAATCTGCCTTATACACCGGATCTCAGTTTTCTCTGAGGTCCCCTCCCATATCTGCATTTATGACACTCCAAACTAACCTCATGGTACCAGCCACGATCCTGTAGGCTTCTACAGGATGAGGGAAAGGAATTTATCAAAGACTTAAAAATATCAAACAAGGGCAAAAAGAAGACAAAAGGGCTAAACAGGATATGTCTGTGGCTTTCAAAAATATTTCTGACTGCAACCGATTTTTAAAATTTTTATTATCATTATTGTTAGTGGCAGCAGTACAAACACATAAGTATAAATACACACACAATGGAAATAAAAGTTTCACAAAACAATACTCAGCCTTACTACCTATAGAACTTAATGAGATTTTCTATTTTACTCCTTTTTCTCAAAGCTTGTCAGAACCTCTAACTTGATTTAAAACCCCAAAATCAGTCTGAGAAACACTAGTACATACACACGGTACCGGTCTGGATCAATGGGGCTTATTTCAAGGCTTGGGTCTACACTCAAGTTTGGAGTTGGGTCTGTTTCCCATATAGCAGTTAAATGTGTCTCTGGGGATCACTGTCTGTTTACAGTAGTTACGAAAACAAATTTAGAGGAAGCAACTTCCTCACATTTACTGGTAAATACAATCTTTCTTCACCAGCAGCTAGTGGTGAAGACAAGAAACAGAATAGAAAGGTTCATCGACTTGGCAGGGAAATCTGTAGAGGGAACCTTCATCACACAAGATTATTAATGCCAATAATCACTCTGCTGCGTCTCGGGGAGTCCCAGCTCATAACCAACAGGCCGATGCGTGGCTTGGGGGAAGCGCAGGAAGGGCTGGGGCTCTGCGTCCCCAGCTCTTCGGGCTCCCAGCAACATACAAAGACCATGAAGCGGGGACGAAGCCCCGGCCCTCTCTCTCTACACGGCACCACAGGGGTCCGTACCTCCAACAATGGAAGCGGACTGTCAAGAAAACGGCTCCCTGCTGTGGTGATGAGATTAGTCTGAGACGCTGTCACGGCCAAAGGCATTAGGAGGCATCCACGACTTGGCCAAGAAAGAGGGGGCAGGTGAAAGGTTACGTTTCATACTCAGTTACCCAAAGAAGCCTTCGTTACAGCTGAAGCGTATCATCTTACCATCTCTTCAGGAGGGATAGATGCTGGGTCTCTGACTGACTGAATACTCCTCAGAAACTAGAGAAATAAATTAAGGAAAATAATTCATACATAGTTTGCTGAACCAATCTCTTACACCAAGTTACAGAAGCAACCAGCAATGGAAACAGCAGCAATGACGCCTTCACGCCAGTGCCGCATGTTAAACATACACATCTGCAATCTGCTAACTGAAACGTGAATACAGTACCTGGCACAGCGCGAGGCCCAAGAAAACACGGTTAGGTCCCTCGCCTCACCCCTCAGCCGGGCAGGCGCCCTCTGCTGTTCAGAGGCTTCTCTGCATCTCACTCCCTTGCACTAGTCATCGGGGATGCATCTTTCTTACCCTGCCTACTTACTGACAAATAAAAGGCTTTTCTAGCATAGAACATAATCCCTCATTAATCTTCTGGCTGAGTCAAGTCAATCCTAAGGAAAAGTTGAGGACTTCATGAGCGACACAGATGATGTCCACAGAACAAGGACACTGATTCACTGATTCGAAGACTATTGCTCAAGAGCTTCTATGTCCCAAACACCACAAAAGGCACGAGAAATACAAAAGGAATATGACAAACTCCCTGGCCCAGCCAGGTGCTCACAACCGAGAATGTAAACTAGCAATCTGAGTGACATCCTGAGTGCCGTGGAAGCACAGGGGGAGGGGCAGATTTCACTGGGGAGGGAACACCCAGGGGAGGGCGCCTCGAAGAGACTCAGCTAGACTGGAGACTTCTGGAGGATGTTCCATCCTCCAGAGAGCCCCGGGAATGAGGCACCCAGCAACAGAATGGCGCGCAAGGGCAGAAGAGGTGCAGGATACCGGCCCTGAGAGAACACGGGGGGTGGCCAGAGTGCAGCTCAGTGACTGAAGTGGTACGTGAGGCTGAAGGGAGGCTGGGGAAGAGCCTGGAGGCCACGGTGAAGACTCTGGAACATGAGTCACAGGATGACTTACGTGCTGTTCCATTAATTAGATGTAAGGTGAATTCTGAGAAGAAAGGGATTGACTGGGGCAGAAATATTATTAGAGGAGCACCTCTGTGGTGGAAGGAGCATTTGAACTGGGCAAGAGGCCACGAAGGTGCACATTTAACGTGGCTCATGTGTGGAAGCCCCACAAGAGAACAGGGAAACCAGACAGAGCCAGTAAGTCAGCGAGCTGCCATTTCCACAGGGCTGCCATGAGGGGCCTGGTTTGGTTTTGTTCTGTTTTTCAGAAAGAGCAAGCCTAGTGGCAACAGGTAAAATGGTGAAAACAAGAACCAAAACAAGAGAAAGGTTCATTAACTGAGGCGGGAAATTTGTAGATCCTGGTCAGACAAACCATGAGAGGTACAGAGGCAGCGACAACACAGCCCGCCAGGAGGATTAAGATGCGCGGGTCTTGACTCCGGCTGGTAGGACACAGTGTGTGACTGTGGACACCGTGGATAGTTGTAAACGAACATTTGTTCCGTACCTAATGCACGCCTGGCACCACTCTGGGAGAGACTAAATCTAAGAGACTCTCAACCCCTCAAGAAGCTCAAACACTGGCAAAGAAAACAGACACACGAAGGTCATTTCAACACTCGACATTAGGTGATGTGATTAAGTGCAGGTACTGGAGGAGCAGCAGCAAGAACATTCCATTAAAAAGCTGACCGAGCCAGTTTACCTCTCAGTCTCAGTTTCCTTAGCGACCAAATCAGGAGACAAGAAGAATGGAGACGGGGGCCCCTCTGAAGAGAAAGGCCCAGCGTTCTGGGAACACGAGCACCGACAGCGAAGTCACATCCCCAGACCTACGCTCGCCCTAGCACTGCAGAAAGTCCCCAGGCAGGACCCACATACCAAAATGCTACTGAGTTCAGAGAGGCACCGAGGGCCCACCCCCTGGCTTACCTCGGGTGTGGCCTGAGGAACTTTGCAGACGGTTTCCATCCCTCCCAGCTTCCAGTGCCCATCCTCGCTCACAAACACAGAGGATGAGCAGACATTGTTGTGTGTTAGGTGTCCCTGGAGAAAAGAACAGGAGGAGGCTGCCACTAGAATTTCTGAAGCAGGAGTTTAAAAAAACTAAATACTGAAGACCAGGAAGAGATACGGTGAGTCATCCCACTCGCGGTGTGATAAATGGAAGGACAACCGGAAGGAACGAGGGACGGGATAAGCCTGGCTCAGCCCCGTGAGGCCGGGGAGCACGAGACGGCCACGGAGGGCTCTTCCTCTGCTGCCCGTCCCTGCTTCCGCTGGCGTCAGGGGAACCAAGTTCCTCAAACATGAGGTCACACGTCTTTACAGCCTACATCGTTTGCTTCCGTCCTTTAACGATAAAGTTTACCTCTGCTCTCACAGGCTACTGTATTGTTTTTCTCCTCTAAGTTTTTTCTCACCTAAATTCTATCACAAACCCAGACCCACTTCACCTGAAATCTGTCAGCAGGCATTTAAAAATCCTGCTCAAAGAAGAGGAAAATGGAATTTTCCCCCACAGACCACAGAAGTGCCAAAATTTAAAACTATTAAAAAAAAAACCAAACCAGCCAAATAAATAAGAAGAAAATGAGAACAGGATAGAAGCGTACTTTGTTCCAAACCAGAAATCATTTCAGTAGACAAATGTATTTTAAAGATTCTATTCACTAGGTCAAGTATGTGCAAATTTTGATAGGAAACACTCCAAGATACATACATATATTCTAAAGGAAGGTTGAGAACAGTGTGTACGGTATTTTTACATTTGAAAAAAACAAAGGAGAATAGGCACAGGGACACGTGGTTCATATGCACACCAACCCTCTCGGGACTGAGGGGCTGATCACTGTGGGGGCTTCTGGACAGAGGTGACGGGCTGCATGCGGGGTGGGGGGCTTACTCTTCCCTGCACGCACTCTCCCACTATTCCAACTTTCTACCATGTGCATGTACCTTCCCCAACAAAAAAAATACTCCTTCATGTGAAGCACTAATAATTTTTCTTTATAGGAATCTTAGACATATGTATATTTTAAAGATTTTATTTATTTATTTGACAGAGATCACAAGCAGGCAGAGAGGCGGGCAGAGAGAGAGGAGGAAGAGGTCACAAGTAAGCAGAGAGGCAGGCTCTCCGCGGAGCAGAGACCCTGATGCAGGGCTCGATCCCAGGATCCTGGGATCATGACCTGAGCCGAAGGCAGAGGCTTTAACCCACTGAGCCACCCAGGTGCCCTGTACCTTAGACATATTTTTAAGAGGTGATAAATCAAGGTGATATCTGGAATCTGTCTCCAACTAACGGAAAAAGTTAAAAAAAAAAATACACTGAGATGAGTCAAAAGCAAGTGTTTCTAACTGGTGACTGGTAACTTTTCATCTCAGAGGACTGCCAAAGGCCTCAGTACTTAATGGAATGCAAATTCCATTAAGAAATCGCTCAATAGGGGCGCCTGGGTGGCTCAGTGGGTTAAAGCCTCTGCCTTCAGCTTGGGTCATGATCCCAGAGTCCTGGGATGGAGCCCCACATCAAGCTCTCTGCTTGGCGGGGAACCTGCTTCCTCCTCTCTCTCCACCTGTCTCTCTGCCTACTTGTGATCTCTGTCAAATAAATAAATAAAATCTTAAAAAAAAAAAATAAGCTCAATAATACTGTCACAAAATAGACCAAAAGTAAACCTAAGACTATATGCTTATCCTCTTAAGAGCAAACCTGACCACAGTGTTAAGAGACTGTCTCCTCCGCCTTCGGCTCAGGTCGCGATCCTGAGATCCTGGGATCGAGTCCCCATGGAGCTTCCTTCTCCTCCCTCTCTCACTGCCCCCCTCCCCATGCTCGCTCTCGCTCCCTCAAATAAATAAATAACCTTAAAAAAAAAAAAAAAAAAAAAAAGAGTCCATCTCTAAGTAAACACCCATTCAAATGAGAACAGGTGTGTAAAGCTCTGCCTTTTCCTAAGAAATGGTCATTACTTCCTTCAAAATCTAAAATGTCACAGAACTCCGGGTAACAAACAGGAACTCTGGTTTACAGCAACACTGATGTTAAGGCTTTCTCTTTTTCTTAAGAACAGTAATACCCGATGCAAGTGTTTTTAGGTAAAGATTTCCCCCAAACCAGAGGGAGGTGGTGGTAAACCAAAATAAAGTCCTATAAAAATAAAGTTCTATAAAAAACTGGCTAGAGAAGCCCTTGCCCACTGCACACATGACCTGTCTGGAGCCCTTCTCATGCCTTCCAATAAGCTCGTCTTCCACAGGAAGATTCATGTGAGAATTTCTGTTCCTCCCCTAACTTAGAAGCACTCCCACACACGCCAGCCCTCCGGTCTGTGTCAAGGCCCCGGGCAGCCTGTGTCCACGGTACTTACTCTGTCGTGAAGGAAGATGAGAGCCAGCAGGATGTCGTAGATGCCGGCACAGACCTCAGCGGAAGACAGTGTTTCTAAAGCCACTTCCAGAGGCTGCACTCGCTCAGTGACTAGGTGAATTCCATCTGCCTCCACAGTGCAAGATAAAAATCTCAGCAGGCAAGGGTGACGGAGTGTCTTCAAATGCTTTAAAGATACAAACGCAAGGAGTGGGAGAGTTAATGACTCAGAACCAGACTAACCGTAGTTTCTTATACATCGCAGTCCGAGTCAGAACATGGTTAGTTCCATTCAAGGTCCCGCCCAGCTCCCTACTTTCCTCACCTACCCCCCTAAATTTCAAACAAGGCACAGGAAAATCTGTGACCTGTTCTGACTTCATTCACTTTACCAACATTTAAACGATTCTACAGAGACTTCCGGTTCCCTTCCGACAGTGTAAGCCCCCAGGAGCCCGGGCCTCTCCATGACACTACCATACACTCTGAACAAAGTACCCCAACAGTGACCTGAGAGCTGGGCAAGGTAAACAAGAGCACGCAGACTACACACGGGAGTCAAGATTAGCAGAAGAGACCCCCGCGTGTTCGGGTTTAGGGCCGGCCCTTCTCACAGCTGTGTGCTGAAGGCAGGCCCCGCTTGGAGGGCAGAGTAGCAGAGGGGGCTGAAACTCTGACCGAGACCTTGGCAACTTTCTGGCCAGGAGGACAGAGAGGAGTCCAGACAAGCTTGAGTATGAGGCTATTCCAGAGGGGAAGGAACTGGAGAAGGAGATGCTCTGGTTATCTATTATACCCGCTCGGGTCTCAGACTAACTCCTGAATCAAGCACGGACAAAACAGACCCAAACCGGCGTAGCCAACTTTTAAGAAATAAACTGAGGTTAGAACCACCACGCACAGGAAGGGTGCAGGAGAGCAGCTGGAAAACTTGAAGCCTGAACCAAAGGGGATGGACTGCTGAATCAGAAACCTCAGCAATCTCTAGAAGATTTTAACACAACCAAGAGTCAATGCAACATGACATTCAGAATGTACGGGATGCAACCCAAAATGTTCCTACTCAACAAAGAACCATAAAAAAGTCAAAAGACAACCAAGAAATACCAACCCTGAGATGGCCCGGATAACAGAATTCTTAGGAAGAATATAAGGCCGCTTCCCCACTATGTTACAACCATTCTTCCCTAGAGGTAAAGGAAAACAGGAAATAAACGAAGTTCTCAGCAGAGAAAGAAATGTTATTTAAAACAAGAGGAAGTTTTAGGAAGGAAAAATAAAATATTAGAAACTAACCCAATGAATGGACTCAATAACAAAATGCAGACTGATGTAGAGGCAAGAGTCAGTGAACCTATGCTAACTAGTCTGAAGAACAAAGAGAAAAATTTCTTTTTTATTTTTTTTTTAAATGATCACAGCATCAAGAAACTGTGACAATACTAAAGGTCTAACATACATAACTGGAGTCCCAATAAAGAGAAGAAAAGAACTAGTGCATAAAAAGTATAATGGCCTGAGAACTTTCCAAATTCAGCCAAATACTTAAGTTTACAGATTTAAGAAGTTCAATAAACACCAAACAGGATAAATCAAAGAAAACTACATCACACACATTATCGTCAAACTGTAGAGAATGAGATAAATAAAAAAAATCTCAGAGGCAGCTAGAGAAAACCATTATTACGTGGAAGGGAATGACAATTTGAGTGATGCAAACTTCTCATCAGAAAACACAGAGGCCGGGGAGCCTGCGCAGCACAGTGGTTGGGCATCTGCCTTCGGCTCGCGTTGGGATCCTAGGGTCCTGGGATGGAGCCTGCGTGTCCTGGGATGGAGCCCCGCACCGGGCTCCCTGCTCAGTGGGAAGCCTGCTTCTCCTTCTCCCACTCCCCCTACTTGTGTTCCCTCTCTCGCTGTGTCTCTCTCTGTCAAATAATAAACAAAAATTAAAAGAAAAAAAAAAGAAAAAAGAAAAAAAGAAAAGAAAACACAGAGGCCAAAAGACAAAGGGGAACACTTACTCTAAAGCACTGACAAAAAAAAACAGTATCAACCCTGAATTATGTAGCAAAAATATCCTTCCGGGAAAAAAAAGTAAAATAAAGGCATTTCTGATGATGAAAACAGAAAAGTTATTGCCAGAGAACCCACCCTAAAAAAAAAAAAAAAAATAGAGGAAATGACACCAAAGGGAAACGTGGATCTCCAGAACTGAAGGAAGAGCAGCAGAAATGGTAAGTATCAGGATGGGGTCCAAGGCCCCACGTCGGCCTCTTGGGTAAGGTGCGCAGGACTGTGCGGAGCAGACATGACGCCACTGGGTCAGGTTCTCCACGTGAGTGATACACAGGGAACCCCCGAACAACACAGTAGTTTAAACTGTGTCCATTTCTATGCAGACCTTTTCAACAAACACTGCACAGTGCTGTACGAGGCTTTTCCTTACAACTTTCCCAGTTAACATGTGCTTTACCTTACCTTATTGTAAAAATACAGTATATAACATGTATCAAGTAAGATGTGTTATTGACTGTTTATATTATCAGCAAGTCTTCCACTCTACAGTACCTTACTAGCAGTTAAGTTTTGAGGGAGTCAGCCCAGTTGTGCGAGGCATCAGTACCTCTAACCCCAATTTAACCGTGGGCCTGTGTGTGTACGGTGTTGATACGTATGGAACAAAAGGACAGCAGGGTTGGGGCTGGAGACTTCTATCTGATTCCAAGCCTTCTACATTTTATGTGAATGGTACAATTCTAACCCCAGACAGATGATGATGAACTAGTTATTAAACTGAAATCCTTAGGGCAACCATTAAAAAAAAAATAAAGAAATGTAGCTGAGAAATCAAGATAAAATGAAATACTAAGGGCTATTTTAATAAACCAAAAAAAAAAAAAAAGAGAGAAGGGGAACAGAAGAACAAAATTCAAAAGGGGGCAAATAGAAAACAAATAACAAATAATAAAATTCAACAACATTAATAATTACATGAAATGTTAATGATCTAAACACTCCAATTAGGAGTAGATATAAGAGAAGACCCAACAATATGGTGCCTATGAGACTTACTTTAAAAATAAAGACGGAGATAGGTACGTGGACAGAAAAGGATATACCGCGAAGACATTAAGCATAAGAAGGCTAGAGTGGATGTATTCTCATCAGAGAAAACATACATCAAGACAGTATATTGCAAGACATCAAATGGGACATTTTTTGAAGAATAAAAGGACAATTCATTAAAAAGACATCAGAGGGGCGCCTGGGTGGCTCATTGGGTTAAGCCGCTGCCTTCGGCTCAGGTCATGATCTCGGAGTCCTGGGATCGAGCCCCGCATCGGGCTCTCTGCTCGGCGGGGAGCCTGCTTCCTCCTCTCTCTCTGCCTGCCTCTCTGCCTGCTTGTGATCTCTCTGTCAAATAAATAAATAAAATCTTTAAAAAAAAAAAAAAGACATCAGAATTATGAATGTGTAAGCCCCTAACAGCAGAGCCTTAAAATACACACAGAGCAAAAATAAAAGGGAGAAGCAATTCCGTGATTCCAGGATCATAGCTAGAGATTTAAAAACTCCTCTCTCAGCATCAATTGAACTGGCAAAAGTAAACAAACAAAAAAATAAATGAAAGCATATGAAACCTGATCAAACTGACAATTGGAAAACACTAGACCCAGCAATTGCCGTACACACGCTCTTCCCAAGCCCAGAAGAACGAGTCCGAGAAACACTCCACACCAGACCACAGAATCATTTTAAATGGATAAGCACCTTAGCCATCTTTTGTTGACCTTGCTTTCTTCTTTTTTTTTAAGATTTTATTTATTTATTTATTTGAGAGAGAGAATGAGAGAGAGAGAGAGCATGAGAAGGGGCAGGGTCAGAGGGAGAAGCAGACTCCCCGATGAGAAGGGAGCCCGATGCAGGACTCGATCCTGACCTGAGCCAAGGGCAGTCGCTTAACCAACTGAGCCACCCAGGCGCCCTTGTTTTCTTACTTTTCACCTCACTATTTATCAAGCACTTAATCCCCTTAAAAATATTTCACCATCTTTAAAATTGTTGCCATTTTATTAATCTAGAAAAGTTAGCATTAAACATTTTCGCTCACATACTTCACACCAGTAGCAACATTAGATGAGAAGCTCATATATGTACCTACGATATACGTTTTTGATTTACATATATAAATAAAATACAAATACCATAAAATCCCCACAAGATAGAATGTACCAAAATAAAAGATTAAAAGTAAATTAAAACACTCTTGACTTTCTCCCCCGATCTGCAATGCATCAGTGCAGGGCCCCGAGGTCATGGATGTCCTGCTTTCGAACTCCTGCCGTGCAGTAATCTCCGCGCACACCGTTCTCTGAGCAGACACAGAGCACAGAGACGCCAGACAAGGGCGTGACCGAGCTGTGTCTGACTGTGAGAGGCAGGTCTGCAGGGTTTTTAGAGCCCTATCAGCTACAGGCTTCCCAAGCTCCCCTCGTGCTGCATGTTGTGGAAAATCTGACCTGAGTAACTCAGACCCGTTGTCCACGATGCCCAACCCAGCTAGTAATAACTGTATCATTGTTTACAACAAAACTTAAAATGCCGGAATAATGGTTTTCCTTGCAAATCACCCAGATTTTCTAAAAGAAATTACGTGGCCTTCAACCTCTGGGGTCTGCCCTGCAAGAGGCACTGGACACTGAGGAAGCCTCGCAAACCTCAGCGAACCAGGAGATGGATGCACGATTCCACTGGGAGAAAAACCTCAACATCGGGTTTCATTTTCACAAATAAGCACTCCGTAATGGAACACTCTAAAATACCTTCTTGGAAGAATAGGAGATCATCTAGGAGCCCATAACACAGCACTGGTACAAGTTTTCTATCAGTTGCTTTGAACTAGTCTATTAGGGAAAACCGTAGGAGAATCTTCTGAGGAAAAGGATGGTCTAATTTCTTTTCTTTTCTTAAGATAATCTCAAACTTTGACAACTCTAGAAATAGCTCCAATAGGATTTTCTGCTTGTAGAAGAAAGCTGTTAGCCTCCCCTGGGTTACTCTAATAAAAAATACTTAAGAAAATTCTTACACAATTGTGAACTATTAATTTGTACATATGCCTTTAAAATAATCCCTACGTATGCACATAAACGCAGCAAAGACCCAGAGGAGCTGTGAGCTGTGCCAGGCTGAACGGCTACGATTAAGTGGAGAGAACTTCTTGCAAGTGTCTTTTAAGCTATGGTTTCTGAGTAAAATTATGCAGCCTCCCTCTTCTTTTTGCGTTTTAAGAATCATTTCAACTAATTTGCAAGACAAAAGTTAAATACTTCTGAACTTTTCACTTTTGCCCGTTCAGGAAAATAAAAATATTCATTCAGCTTTTATTTGTTAGGAATCTAAGTATTTTCCTTGGGTTTTCTGTGCCTTCTTTTACTCCTCTAATACTCAGAACAGACCAGTGAATCTGGAGAAATACTTCCTGCCTGAGTACTGGCATAGAAATACAGAGTCAGTAAATTTCACCCCGTTAATAAGTGAAATAATAAATTTCATTCTGCCTTTTTTTTAACCCTACATTCGCAGCAGAATTCTTGGTCCACAGTGACTCGTTTGTTTACTGTAGAGGAAGGAAGGAGTAAGTCATTGCATGATTCCAAACAGGGCACTTAACTTAGCAGCCATAACCTCACTCGTCACTCCTCTTCAGCACACACAATATTTTGCATAAATTATACATCCAGATTCACAGGGAAGTTAGCAATTAATCAAACAGAAACGTTTCTTGATTTAAGCTTCTGCTGCCCCAAAGAACAGAGGGGGTGACAAGATGCACCTGTGAAGTGTGATGAGATTTTCTCATCACCGGAAGAGATAAATGACTCTTGTTCTGGTGGAGAAAGGGGACTGTGCGGAAGGAGCACCTGGAAAGTAGCTCTCGTAGGGGCAAGCAGGTGGCTCAGTCGTTAAGCATCTGCCTTCAGCTCAGGTCATGACCTCAGGGTCCTGGGATCGAGCCCCGCATCGGGCTCCTTGCTCAGCACAGAGCCTGCTTCTCCGTCTGCCCCCCACCCTGCTCTTGTGCTCTGTCTCTCTCATACTCTCTCTCAAATAAATAAAATCTTTAAAAAAAAAAAGTCTCTGTCCTAGAGTTACAAATCCCTGTTACCCCCATGCATTGCTCTACTGCTGGCCTTTGGAAGAGGATTCTGAATAAGGACCTTGATCGTTAAAAAAGAGCAGCGCTGGGAAACCTGTCCACATTCATCCGCGTCCATGTGCACAAGGAGATGTTAAGTGTGAAAGTCAAGTCCTGACTAGAAACCCTTTCTACTTTTCGGAAAGGGTTGTGAGCCGCAGCAGGGTAACTCGAGCCCTAGGGCTGAGCTTTTCACTCCTGTCCTGCCCTGGTCTGGTCTCCTTTTTCACTCTGAGAACCACACAGCACAGCGGCTACTCAGCTCCGATTCACTTGTAAGTTTCTAGCCAGGAAGCGAGCCGTAGTTTCACTGCCTTGAAGAACAATGACAGAATAACCAAGCTGCCTGAACTAAAGAGCAAGAATTTTCAGGGAGAAATATTCTTCCTTCTCCCCTTAAGACGCGAACCTGAGACAGCGACGAAGTACAGGGTTTCTAAATGCCAGCACCTAGAGGTTCGATGAGAAACGAGGAATACAGAGCAGGACGGGAATGGCAGAAAGGATCCCAGGCTGCAAAGCCCGCATCTGAGGTGCCAAAGAAATATCCAGGTTGAGATTTCCACAGGCAAGTGAGAATGTGGATCTGGAGCTCAGAGAGGTTCCGGCGGACACCTGACTGGGGGCAGAGAGCCACAAGTCGGCCACCACCGCCACCACCACAAGGGAGAGGAGGAGAACGTGAAGTCTGAAAATGGGCGTGGCTAGAAGGGGCCCGCGCCCCCTGGAGGTGGCCCAACGCAGCCCAGGGACGGGGGAGGGGAACTTTTGAAGCTCTTCTGACTGGCTAATGCTTAGCAACCTTAAGAGAGAACTAGATTTTGATTATATGGGGAAAGAAATATTTTCTTAAGAAGCTGACAGCGTAGGGAAGTTGATTTACTGGGATAAGGGTTGTAAATAGCACAGAAAAGGCCTAACAGGGAAAGGAACAAAAAGACCACGTGGACAGAAGAGCCTCAGAGCATTCCAGAAGTGATCAGCGCGAGCAGTCATCTCTTCTCATCACCACACGATGTGCGTTCTCAAAAATGCCGACCAGCCCTTCAGCAGGGCCGCCTGAATCCATCACGAAGGAGGCCTGGGCACGGCAGCCACATACGTACTCCCGGAGCCAACGTGGCTGCCTTGGTGGCATGAAGACAGTCAGGAATCCTTCTGCGAGTCCGTCCTTCCCGTGAGGCCCTAACGAAGCGCTCAGAGGACAGCAAACACAGTAACCAAATTCCAATTTAGGACTTATCATTCCTTACTCTTCATTAGAAATGAGTCATAACCACCAGGGAGAAAATGCTGTAACAGCTAAGAAAGTCAAGATAAAACGAAAAGACCTCTAATACTGTTTTGTGGCCAAAGGTTACGCCTGCATTTCGTCTTATTCCAGAGGTCACATCGCACGGGGCCTGTTTTTATTTACAACAGTAGAGGAAGCGCACACTCACGACCGAACAATGTTTGCAAGGAAAACGCTGTATACCCTCTTGAAGTGGTCACTGAAACTACCAGAGGGAGGACTGGGAGCCTGAACTCTGGAGGAAGCGAGGTGAGTTGCCTGTATTAATGTTTCAGGTATCCAGGAAAATCAAGGTCCTAAAACCTGATGAAACGGGATACATTTTTTCAAGTACTGCATCTAAATCAAAACTCCGTATCATTCTGTTGCCATTTCACATCCCCAGATTCATGTGTCAGGTGTTCAAAGCCTCAAGATAGCCTGCAGAACAAGAGACAAAAACTTCTGGAAAAGAGTCAGCTGTGGTTTAGAAGATTATGTACAAAGGGGGAAAATGTTCCCTCTCAAGTTCTGAAGTTCCTTCAGCCCAGAAGTCCTCAAACACTGACAGTGGATCTTTTTCTCCTTCAAAAACTTTATGATCTGGGGACCCCTGGGTAGCTCAGTCGGTTAAGCATCTGACTCTTGATCACAGCTCAGGTCTTGATCTCAGGGTCGTGAGATCAAGCCCTGGGCTGGGCTCCATGCTGGGCGTGGAGCCTACTTAAACAAAACAGATTTTCTGATCTGGGTTATTCAATTTTCTTGGTACATATACCATAAAGAGTAATATAATGTTAAAAAATCCTATGGTTCTATTAAAAAAAACTAAGAATGATAATAAATCTCTAGTATTTCACTAGTAATAATCATCCTAATCACCATAATTTTTTTTTAAGATTTTATTTATTTATTTGAGAGAGAGAGCAAGAGAGGGAGGAGGGTCAGAGGGAGAAGCAGACACCCTGCTGGCCTGCTGTGGGACTCGATCCTGGGACTCCAGGATCATGACCTGAGCCAAAGACAGTCGCTTAAACAACTGAGCCACCTAGGCACCCTCACCCTAATTTTTTTTACTTAAAAATGTGCAATCTGATTAAATGAAAGCAGGAAGCATGTTAGATATGAATTGCACATAAGAATCCGACAGTGAAGCAAAGCATTTTATCTTTTGCAAAAATCACAATAAAAAGTATTAACAGTACCTGGATGGGATAGAAAGACAAAAAAATTGTCTTACCAAAAAGTGAAAATACTTAGCAATGAAACAGCCAGCTATGCTTTTTACCACAACTAATAGAAAATGCATCCCAAGGGGAATGTGATCCTTAGGCACCATCTTTTTTTTTTTTTTTTAAAGATTTTATTTATTGGACAGACAGAGATCACAAGTAGGCAGAGAGGCAGGCAGAGAGAGGAGGAAGCAGGCTCCCTGCTGAGCAGAGAACCCGATGCGGGGCTCGGGGCTCAATCCCAGAACCCTGGGATCACGACCTGAGCCGAAGGCAGAGGCTTTAACCCACTGAGCCACCCAGGCGCCCCTAGGCACCATCTTTTAACTTTTTAAGAGTTAACTTCCTGCCTCATCAAAGACATAACATCACATAATGAACTGATGTGACAAATAACAAATAATAAATAACATGCCGAAATTGTATCACTAATAGATATACTAAAACCCTTTATAATCACTAACAAAGGTAACAGCCATTTCAAAAGCCATCTCTGTGGCGGAGATACCCATGTCTCCTACCTATCGCTAGCACGAGGGACTCACCGGACTACAGATCACAACTCGAACAGAACAAAGCTCTTAAATCCACCTGAAGCAATGTGCCTGCATTAACACTGAACAGCCACAACTCTGCTTCCCTGCCGAACCTTCCGGAAGATAATGTGAATGACTCCATATCCAAGGAAATACCAACTAAAATGTTTGTTTTCTCTAGTTCAAAACAACAGCTAAGATTGTTCTACCGAGGTACTATCACATTTTCTGGTGAGAGGTCGGGGTCTCCTGCAGGTGCCCCTCCAGGAGCAATGGCCGCAAGGTGGGAGCAGGGAGGCCCTCCTCCTGAAGAGGAGACAGAAGCCTCTAGAAGTGAAGGATCTGAGTGAGGCCCCTCCCAAGGACTAGAGTCCAGGCCCAACGTTCTTTCTGGGGTGTCCAGCTCAACAATCTTTCTCGGACCTCACAATGCCTCGGGAAAAGAAAAAACAAACAGCAGTCACACTTTCTAAAATATTCTATTTCTAGGTCTGTTATCAATACACTCATGGTGTGCACGGCCTACCATACAGGGAAGTCGAATCACTATGTTGTACACCTGAAACTAATGTGACATTGTGTGTCAACCGCGTTCAAATTTAAAAACTAAAATACAAACATTAGAAGTTAAAAATTCAAATAAATAAGTAAAAATAAATAAATTTTACAAATTAAAAAATATACTTACCAAAATGTCAATACTTAAGAGATTTCTGCTAAGGTAGATTATAATACTTCCTTTACCTTCTACTGGCCATGTAAAATTACCTTCTGAACCTTCTCGCTAAAAAAATACGATGATAAAAGCTATCATACCAAGTGTCATGGAGCTTTCTGGCTATACCTGGCATCTGACTGTGTCACGCAAATTGGGAGATTTGCCCACGAAGGATGACAGCGGAATAAGAACACTGTTCCTTATCATCTGCCTCCCTGGACCTTCGGTAATTTCGACTTCACATCTTTAAACAGAAAACGAGATGGGAGAAAGCACTAAGAAGCCTCACTATCACGGTACCTTGGCAGCTTTGTTAACTTTGTCTTCGTTTTCCCTCTTATACACGAAGACGGAAGCGCATCTGCCATCCTGCAGGACAGCAGGGTAGATGGCGAGTCCAGAGGGTAAGGTGAAAGGCGGCTCCTTCAGCTTGTAGCTCTTCAAAGCACTGCTCTCCGATCCCATCCCTTCCGCAGTGGGGCAGTGCGGCGCCTCCTCCTCAAGGCCAAGCGGGGCTGAAACAGGAAACACCCACCTAGCGTGAGTCTGTCTGCCACGTGTCCTGGAGATCCCAGAGACCCTGACCCAGCCCCTCCACCTGCCTGTTCCTCCCATCCTCACCAACGAGGCCGTGTGACAGTAAAAATGGCAAAAGCTCAGCCAGTTACCAGCCAAGCCTGCAAGTACCCATCCACGGCTCCAGAGAAAATGCACTTAAGCATCACAGCCCCATCACGCCCTCCCTCCCACGGAGACACTTCCCTGGCTCGGGGCCCATCAAAACCAGGACAAGATCATCCGTGCTCCCTAACCTGTGCACATACCGGCCTCACAGAAAAGGGCAGCAAAAATCTGATATTTCATCAGTGAGAAAACTTCTGTATAATAATGTGGAAGACAACAGCTTAAAATTATAAAAAGAACATTATAACCTAGAGTATTTTTTTTTTAAGATTTTACCTATATTTTTGACAGAGAGACACAGTGAGAGAGGGAACACAAGCAGGGGGAGCGGGAGAGGGAGAAGCAGGCTTCCCACCAAGAAGGGAACTGAATGGGGGGCTCGATCCCAGGACACTGCGATCACGACCTGAACTGAAGGCAGACACCTAATGACGGAGCCACCCAGGCGCCCCAACCTGGAGTATTTCTAACAATGAAGAAAAACATGTTAACAAGTGGAAAGCTCATACACGCCAAGCAAAGCAGTGCGAACACCAGCAGAACAAGGGGAAAGGAAAGAGATAACTCACAGAACACAAAGGGCAATGACCACAACAGAGAGCGCTCCTGCACCTCTCCTCATGCTCCAGCCAAGTCCAAAGGGGAAAGTGCGAAACTCTCATCCCAAATGCTAAAAAATGCACACAATACGTGAAATTCCAGAAAATGCAAACTACCCTATAGTGATAGAAAATAGATCAGCGGCTGCCCGGGGTGGAAGCCCAGATAGAGGGGTTGGGGGAGAGGAGAAGATCGTGGAGGGTGTAAGGAAACTTTGGGGGGAATCGACAGTTATTATCTTGATTATGGTGAAGGCTGATGACAAATACCAAAACTTGGAAAATTGTATGCTTTAAAGTATGTTCGGTTGATTATGTGTCAATTTGACCTAAATAACACTGTTTCCAAAAGAAATATACATCATATTATCTATGTCTCCACCTCTGCGTGCATCTACATACACGCATACAGATACATTCACAGAAAGACTTGAAAAAACATGCTCAAAAAACCCCAAACAAACAAAACCAAACAAAAAAAAAACGTGCTCAAGTCCTAACCGAGGTTTGGGGGAGGGGTCAGATCATGGGTAATTCCCAGACAGACAGACACGTGCCTGCATCTCCCCCATCTTTCTCTGCAGCGGGGATACAAATTCCCACAGTTCGAGCAGGCCTGCTGCCGCCTACCTGGAGGCTTGGCTCTGAGGGGAGCAGCCACCCCCAAGTTCCACCCAGATCAGGCCATCTACCATTAAGGATCCAAGAGCCTGAAGATTTATGTGGAAATTTCCATACTTTCCAACATTGGTTCAAATGTTTTTAAGCCCGTAGAGGCCAAACTACATGTTTGAAAAATGCATGTCAGTATGCAGTTCTGGCTTTACCACAGTGTAAAGAATTAAACATAACGAGGGCTCTTAACTAACTCTGGCAATGGAGCAAGAAGTTGCTAGTTCTAAATAACAGGGCCAAACGTGCAACAAAGATCTTTAAAAATTTCAGTTAAAAAAATCCCATCCTTTAAATAAATATATACCAGCAATCACACATGGACCCATTACTGAGATTTTTTTTTCCACTTTAGTGAAGTTCCACACCACAGCGTGTTACTGAAGCTTGAGATGCTGCTCAAGACACACGCCTACCAGACAGTGCCAAGGCCCACAGACCCCCCGACGTAGTGCAGTGGGAACACACACGACAAGGGCTGCGGCGATCTGAAATTGGAATGACTCAAAGTCCAAGAATATTTCTGCGGATAAGAACTAAGTCGTCTTTGTAACAAATCCACTGAGCTGCTACCTCCTCTACAATTTATCTTAAGAACAGTAAGGGGGGGGAAACGGTATTAAAAATGCCAAGTGTCTCAAGTATATGTCCCAGTCTCCGCGAGGACTACAAAGAACATTAGTTGTTAAAGGAGGCTCACGGGAAGAGCGACTTAAGTCCCCCGTTCTGGAGCTGGTGGGTGCCCACCCCACCTGGGACAATCCCCCGCTGAACCATGAGGGTAACGTGCAGCACTTGGGTCTTGCTCCTCTTCTCTAGAGCGTGGTTAATGGGTCAGGCCGTTCCCTGGGTCAAAGGCCAGTCAGTTCACACGTTAGCCATCCCTAGCACCCGGGGCCCGGGTGAAGAGCTAAACGGGCCAGGGCCTTGCCTGCCTCAGGAATTTGAATGATGAGGGATAGTTCCATTAGCTAAAGGCAAAAGGATGCCATGAGGTAGAGCCAGGGCCATGGCGAGGCAAAACCATGAAGCAGAAGCTTGGTAAGCACAGAGGAAGGCAGCTGGCAGCAGAAGGAAAAGCAAAGGCTGGGAGCAGCTCCGCCAGGTCTGTAAGGCACACTGCTACCCTCCATCCTGAGGCCCTGGGAAACCCAGCTGTAAATCCATTTCCTCCCTGCCTCATTGACACTCCTACTACCAGGGGCGGCCAGAGGTCCACCTGAGGTAGCCTGAATGGGTCCATGTTCTTTGAAACCAGCTGCCATTTCGTCGCAGAAAACGGTAAAAACCAGTCAGACTGGAGGAATTAGAGAAGGGTTACTTTGAAAAGTGTGTATCTGAGGTTAGTCTAACTTCCTTCTCTGTTTGCCACAAACAGAGCTGTCCAAAATCAACACATAAGGAACTGTAAGAAAATGAAAATCCTCTTGGCAGAATATCATGTGTTTGTTTAGTTTTAATATCAGTCTCCAAAGGAGATAAGATGGTCACCGGGATTGAGGAGCGGTGCTCTGGCTGGATCAGTGGAAGTCAGCAGAGGTACAGCAATGGGCATTTAGTCATTTTTTTAAAAAGATTTTTTTTTGGGGGGGGGCGGGGACAGAGAGAGAGCACACACAACAAGCAGGGGGAGTGGCAGAGGGAGAGGGAGAAGCAGGCACCCGTGCTGAGCAGGGAGCCCAATATGAGCTCAATATGGGCTGGAGGCAGGTCTCATCCCAGGGTCGTGGGATCATGACCTGAGCTGAAGGCAGACGCTTAACCGACTTAGCCACCCAGGCGCCCAACTTAGTCATTTCTAAATAGCAAAATACATCCCTGTGGGAACACTGGGCTTTTCAACATCTAGAGTTACGAAATCTTTATGAGGTTCAAACTGGTAATTTTCTTAGCAGTGTGTATTTTGGGCTTAAGACACTAAGAAATCAACTTCAGAAAGGAAGGAAGGAAGGAAGGAAAAAGAAAAGAAAAGAAAAGAAAAGAAAAGAAAAGAAACGAAACGAAACGACACGACACGACACGACACGACACGACACGACTCCCTTTCTCGAGAAAAAAGCACGATTAACCTTGCCGGAAGTCATGCCAGGAGGGCAATGCTCTCAGAGGAGTAGGGGTACAGCCTCCGTCCAGGACAAACTTTATTAGGAGGCAAGAAAAAGATGTGCTGTCGACTGCTCTGAAGTAAAAAAGTCACAAAAAGATAGGAAAGGGCAGCCTCAAATCCTGCCCCAGCAAGGTTATTCCGCAGGATTTAGCACCCGCCCTCTGTAACGCGACGCTGGGTCTTGCTTCACCTGCCCCCTCCCCCGCTTCCTGGGCAGCACGTCGCGTTTCTGGGCCACCTGTGGAGGACGCAAGCGCTTGTCTAGGTCACCCGGCAACTCACACGCTCCGCCAGGAAACCCGTGTCGTCTGCGGGACTCTCGCTCCTTCCTCCAACTTTAACCGAGACGACCCGGTTCTATGCTCCCGGCACCGAGCTGCAGGGAGCGGACACGGCGGTCCGGTGACGCCGCTGCCCCCGCCCTGCGGTCGGCTGCAGGCGCGTCCCCCGTGCCGAGCGCAGCCCGCGGCACGGAACCGAGCCCTCCGGGGCCGGGAGAGCGCAGCGCGGCTGCAGCGGGTCTCAGACGACCGCGGACACGCACGCGGGTCCCAGGAACTACGCGAGCCGGCGACCCCGGGATTCGGGGCCCGCGTCGGTGCGCACCCGGCTGCCCAACACGCTCCTCCGGGACGCGCTTCCCCCTCACCCTAAGGAAAAGCACGACGCACGCACGGAGCCAGCTGGGCCTCCCGGGCCCTCCGCGGCCGGCGCTTCCCCCCAAGAACGCGGGCGGCCCCCGCTCCCAGCCCCGCTGCCAGCGCCCCGCACTCTCGCCCGACCCGTAGCGCGGACGGCGGCCCGGGGCCAGCGTGGTCCCTCCGCTTCCGCCGGGGGCGGCCGGGGCGGCGCCCCCTCGCACACCTGCCCGCCAGGCCCGGCTCCGCCGCCCGCGAAGCCCCGATCCGCAGGGCGCCCCGCACAGGCAGGGGGAGGCCACAGCTCAACCGGCAGCCGCGCCGCTCCGAGCGCCGACCCGCGAGTGGGGCGCGCTCCCCCCGCCTCCGCTCGCGGCCGCTCCCCCGCGGCCCGAGCCCGCACTGCCGCGGAACGCGGCGCGGGACTCCCCGTTACCTGCGGGAGGGCGGCCGAGGGTCTTGGCTCGGGGACCCTCTTCGCCCCCTGCTGACACCAAGCGCCCTCGCCTACCCTGGGCGGCCGGGGCTACCACACGCGCAGTCTTCGCGGGGGTACGCTCCCTCCGCCACCATAGAGACGGGTCCGGAAGCCGGACAGAACGCCAGCCTTCAGGCCTCCGACACCGCCACTGGGGAGAACGAACCCGGAACCGAGCTAGAGCGGCCGCAAAGGTGACTCTCAGGCCGGTGCCATCTTGAGTGTGGGCGCGCGCGCGGGTTGGGGGCGGGTGGTTTCCTGTCGCGTCTTCAGTCCCCGCTCCCAGCGGCCTGGTCAGCCTGTGAAGCCGTTTCCTCTCCTGGCGTTTAAGTTGAACTCGCAAGCTGGTCTTGACTTTAGTTTTTAGGCCTTAAGCCGCGAGATTTAACTTGACATCCGCCCGAACCTAAAATGGCCGCCGTCGCCTCTAACAGGGAGTAAGGGGGCGGGCGCAGAAGGGAGGACGGAAAGCCACCGCGGCCTGTCGGAGAGGGACGTCTCTCCAGTCCGCAGCAGCTGCTGGTGGCGCCGCGTGGGCCTCAGCTACCCGGGGTGGGGCGGTTCCGGCTCGAGCGACCGGGCGGGTCCCTCGACGCTGCGCGCGATCCAGCGAGGAGCACGGCGGGACGGATCGTGCTGTTCGTGGCTTGTTCTCACAGGACGTTGAGAGAGTGAAGCGAACGTGCTGACGGTGTGGAGACGACTGCCCTCGGGGTCAGCGGAGCCCCCGCTCGCAGCACTGCTGCGTGGACGCCCCACAGCGGGCCGCGGAGGCGAGGGCTCCCGGCGTCCCAGGCCTTCAGGCCGTCCCCGGAGGCCGGAAAGGGGTTCGGTGGGAGGCCCGGGTCCCGCGCGTGGCTGAGCGACGGCGGCGGGGGTCGCCCCTGTCCCGAAGCGCCGGAAGCCGGCGCCTGTTGGGGTCGGACGGGCAGCCGTCGGCGGGGCGAGCTCGGCTCCGGGTGGGGCTGCGCGACCGAGGCGGGTTCGAGCCGCGACCCGGGCCTCGGTCTTTAGCGGCCGCAGACAGCGCAGGAGGAGGAAGTGAGGCGAGGGCGACCCCGGCGCGCGGTGACGCGGCGGCTGCGCGTTCAGACGCTCGGTGTGGGGCGCTGCGGGACGCTTTCGCGCCGACTCCGCGTCTGGTATTTTGTTCGCGGCATGGACCGACCGCGCGTCACTGCCCCGCCGTCGCTCGAGCGCGGCCACCACATGACGGAGGGGACAGTCCGGGCGCGGCCACCACCGCCCTGCGCGGGAGAGTCGGGTTCGGCGCTCAGTTCGTCCGCGTCGGGCAACCGCAAGCACCGCACCCCGGGACGCAGCCCGCAGCGGCGCCGCCGAGGCCCGAGGCCAGCTCGGCTTTCCGCGTATTCGGACGCGGAGAGCGTCTTCGGAAGGACTCGACGACTCGCGTGTCTCGGGTTCTTCTGAGCCCGTGTCTGCTGTTCGCCGTGGCGCTGAGGCGGCCGTCAGCCCGTGAAACCCGTCTCTGACCCTCGTGATCGCGGACGGAACGTGCGGCGGCGGCGGCGGAAATCCAGCCTGTCAGCGCCGCCATGGGCGCGCCTCGGAGTGCGGCCTTGCGGGGGGCGGGGACCGCGGGGCGCCTTCCTGAGGACTGGGTGTGGCCGCTCCCGGGCCGAGCGTCGCGCCGGCCGCGCCGAGGGACTGATGTTCTCGTCGTGAGGAACGTCGCCGGCCGGTGAGCTCAGCGCTCTGCAGTGTTGCATGCCAGCAGATGTCACACGTGTCACCAACTTATGCTTATTCCGCGGTTATTGAACGTGCACCTTTTCCGCCTCAGGTTAGGCTGACCACTGAGAGGAGGAGGAGGAGGAAGACCCAGCCACTGCCAGTAACTGGGCTCAAAGGGCCCGATTACGACTGTTTCTTTTTAAGCGAAGATGCTGGGAATGTTCGCTCAGATTTACAAAGTGCCCCGCCCCACCGGCAGCCCCTGCACGTTTCAAGCCACTGTTGTCTGAAGCTGGACACGAGCCAAATGACTCTGCGTGTCCCTGAGCCCTCTAAGGCGTTCCCGACACTTGCTCGGTTTCCTGACTCAACACAGCGCTCGCTTTGTCGTGTCCCGACTGTGCCGGCCTCGCCTCTGCGGACTGGAAGCATCCGCAGACAAAGCGGGGTGGATGCCCTGTTCTCACAGGCCTCAAATTTTAGGGGTTGACGGGTAAGGGGAGAAACAGACACTAAGAATACAAATGAACAAAAGTCAGTTTGTACAATTTAAGTTCTAGTAAAAAATAAAACAGGATGTTAAAGAGGAACAATTCCACTCTGCCCTTCAAGATTCTTCCGGCTGTACTAGCAAATTGACGTGAGAAAATCAAATCAAACAGAAGTTTAATAACATGTATACGTCCTGTACACATGGGAAAGACCCAGGAAAACCAAATAACTCCCCAGATGACCAAAACCATCACCTTAAATACTATCTCCACAGAAGGGGTGGAGGCAGGGGGCATTTTTTGGAAGTTTACCAAAAGTCCAGTAAACAAGGATAAGGTTTAAGTCCATTCCTTCTCCGTTGATAACAGTTTCTAGAGATTTAGGGTCATCCCCTTTTTATGAATGGACATTTCCCTTCTACATGTAAATTTCTCTTACAAGAGGGTAACTTCTACTCAGTTTTCAGAACTTCTCCTGGGTTTGCAGTTTCTTAAAAATAATCAGTGTAGAATAGTCAAATATGTAAAAGAGCATATCTTGGAATTTAATTCATTTAAGCCAGATGGCAACAGCATGTCACACATGAGGAAACCGATGTACAGAGAGGTTATGATAGAGTAGGTACTTAGCTAGATGTGATCAGGAGATGGGACATTCCAATCATTTTTAAAAATTATTTATGTATTTGAGAGAGAGCAGGAACATAAGTGGGGGAAGGGAGAGGGTGAAGCAGACTCTCTGCTGAGTAGGGAACCTAATACAGGGCTTGATCCCAGGACCTTAGGATCATGACCTGAGCTGAAGGCAGACATTTAATGGACTGAGTCACCCGGGTGCCCCAGGACTTCCCAACCATTAAAAAGACAAAAATGCAAGAAACTGCTGACCACCACCAAGGCACAAAGAACTGGAAAAGACCCCTGGAGGATATGCATGCATTCCTCCCTATAACCTGCAGCCCTACAATAACCTATACTTTAATTATAATACATTTATGTTGCAGTTTTCTCCCCTCTGAGGGAAGATGGCAGCCATGACAGTACTGACAAGGGCCATATAGGGCCTAAACTCCCCTTCTCAACAGCTAGGAGGAGTCCCTCAGATGACTGGAAATACCCTTGATTGGAGACCATCCTACCTATGACCCATAAGGCTGCAAGGATAAAAAGAAAAGACACTAAGACTCTCAGTATGATTGCTGTCTTGAGAATGTACTTTCACTTTTATAATAAACTCTTGCTTACTTGAGAGTTTGGCTCTGAATTCTTTCTTGGCTGAACTCAACAACCAAGGTCTGCATGGAAGCCAGGAAGGAACCCGCCACTAACAATTACATCAACCAAGTCACACAGCTGGTAATGTCATAAAGTAGTTTGGGTACAGATTTCCTATTCTTAACTATGGTAGCATACTGCTAATGTTTTGGTGAGCAACAAGGTAGGGAGAAGACAGGAGAGGAAAGGGAGTTACTTTAGATGGAGCTCCGAAGACAGCATCACTGAAAAGGTGATCAACCTGTGACTCTCATATTTGCCTGAGAGACTACATTCTACCTTTTAAAAAAATTATATTTGAATGGCTTCTTTCTCCTCTACTGTAGGTTCCACAAGGAAAAGAATCTCTTCTTTGTTCATTGATTGATCCTAGGTGCCTAGAAAAGTGCCTAGCTCAGGAGCTCAACAAGTATCGATAAATGAATTGTTAGAAAACCACAGGCCCCAAATGGTGTAACTTGGGCTGTGCCAAACCAGGCCTTTGCCTAATCTAGCTGCAGTTTCAACCCTCCCCAGTAATGTAGCCTTAAGGAGTTAGTAAGAAATTCTCTGATGGGTGCCAATGGGTCCGCCACATGGACCCTCCATCCCTCACAGGAAGATGAGATCATCTGCATGATTAGTGCCCCCTCCTAGTGAGGGGCTCGGTTAAGCATCTGCCCTGGGATGTAGCCCTGCATGAGGCTCCATGTTCAGTGGAGAGCTTGCCTCTCCCTCTCCCTCTGCCTGCCTCTCTACCTACCTGTGCTCTCTCTGTATCTCTCTGTCAAATAAACAAAATCTTTAAAAAACAAAACAAAAAAAACCCTCCCCAGTCATTCTCCCTAAAGGAAAGTGATCTTGACTGGAAGAATCCTTTTTTTTTTTTCCTTTTTTTTTTTTTTTTTAAGCAATAACTTTTTGCCCCACCCCCTTCCTATAAAAACCTTCCACTTTGTACAACTTCTCAGAGCTCCTCTCTACTTGCTAGATGGGATGCTCCATTCTTGAATTGTTTAACAAAGCCAGTTAGGTCTCCAAATTTACTTGGTTGAATTTTGTTTTTTTTCACAGAATGAATAGAAATATCATAAGATATGCGCTAATCTGTTAACAGTCCCTGTGGGGGGTAGTGATCGGGGATTACTTCTTTTGCATTGTGTATCTGCATATAGTTTTATGTGTTACCATGAGCATATGTTACTTCTGTAATTTTGAAGTTAATAAAGGAATAAGGAGCTGAACTGTACACTTAGATTGGAAGCTCTTGCAGTCTTATGTCTATAAACCAGCGCTCATGATTATTCATTAGGTGGTAATGTTGGGGCGGGGCTTGCAGTAGCATCTGTGAAGGACTTGATAGGAATGACTAGAGGGTCAGTGTGGGCATTTCCTGATAAGGTGTAGATGGCAGTTCCGTCAATGTCACACACTTCATCTGAGGAATAATGACAAGTGATTCTCTGCTATTTTCTCAGTTATCTTTCAAAGCTGAACGTCTAGTTCAGGATAAGTTAAACATTATTTGCCCCATTTCCTTAAAGATAAAAGTCCCTGTGCCTCGCCACTCCCACGAGTCTTTCTGCGTGACCATGGGCCACCTCGTCTCCTGAGTTACTCCCCCTGCTCCCTGCACACGCTCACCCGAGTCTGTGCTGTAAATTGAGGACGCGGCAGCTACCTGGGGCAACTGAGTGTCCCTGGGACAAAGGGATGGCGTAAGTAACTGTCCCATGGTCAGCAGACATTTTAAAAACAAGCGTACAAACAGATCCCAGAAATTTCAGAGCTCCTCCTTCAAGCTTTCGCCTTTCCTTTTGACACCAAAGGTCTTAAAAATTATTTTCCCTTTTTCTTGCAACATTTGTTTTCTTCACTCTTGATCCTTTTATATACTTCTCTTTCTCACTGTCTGGGGAAAATAGACTCCAGGGACATTCTCAGCAGCAAAGGCCACACTGGTGTGTACAACCAGGTGGACAGGAAAGAGGCCTGTGTCACAAAGGCACAGGACAGCACCCCTGCTGCTTCCTGCTACTTTGGTAAGAGGCGGGAGCGCACAAGGAGGGGCTTACTGGTCTTTGTTGCCTTCTCTAAGAAACAGGAAAGCAAGAAAGACCTAAGGGAATCGGGCAGAGAGGTGCTGAAAGCAAAGTCGCCCTACATGAAGTAGGTAGGCAGGGCATTTTGATAACGGGAAATCAGAGCAAGGAAGGGCACTTAACGTATTACATGAAGATGTGGTCTCGCTAAGAGTTTGGGGAGAACGACTGAAACAGGAGATGTCCTCAGCTGGACTCTCACAACAGACAGGGCTGGGGAATAAGCCTGGTCAGGTTTCAGTTCGCGGGCGCTCTTCTGCTCCCCAGCGGCCGGAGTGATGAATGGAGAAGCAAGAAGTGGCGTATCCATAAGACGGAACATTATTCAGACATGTGCGGAGCAATTACATATGCCGCGGCCTGGAGGAACCGTCGGACATGATGTGAAAGAAGCCGGACACAAAAGGCCACGTATTGTATGAGTCCATGTCTATGAAATGTCTGGGACCGGTAAGTCCACAGACACAGCAGAAGAACGGTTGCCAGGGCCTGAGGGTAGAGGGGACGTGGGAATTGCCAACTGGTATGGAGTTTCTTTTTCGGGGGATGAAAACGTTCTGGAATTAGATAGTCGTGGTGGTTGCACAACCTTGTGAATATACTAAAAATAACCGCTGAATTGTACATTTTGGAATAGTGACTTTCACAGCATGTGAATTATTTCTCAATAAAACCCTCGTAATGTGTGTGAGCAGGCACACGTGTGTACGTGAAGAAGCACGGGTATCCTTTTCGTGAGGCCACTGTACAACAGCTGTACCAGAGGGGGACTCCACATGACCAGCAGGTGCCTTGTGCCAGACTCTCTTACTAAAACTGAAGTAACAGGAGTCCCATGTTGAGTCGCAGAGAGAAACCACATCAGACAGAGCTGTTGCACAAAGTTAATTTATTTGCAACAAACAGATCAAGAGAATGGCTTCCCAAGCCGGGACTCTGGAGCGGGGGTGGATGGGCTCCTTTCACTTAGGGTTAGGAGGACTATCTAGGTGGGGAAACCTTGTCATGAGATGCAGAGGCGGGTGTGAAGTCGCACATGTGCTTTAAGGAGCAGGCCTGTCACACATCGGAGTCGTGTGAGTGAGGCTTGTGCTCCCCCTCAGATGGAGATTTTTGAGATTATATAGAGGTAAAGGTAGTTGTTGGTCGCTCTAGAAGTCACCCCATGGCCCTCTGCACAGTGGAAGTCGGAGGTTATACTCAAACTGGTCTGGTAGTCTGGACCCGCTGGAGGCCTTGTAAGGGCAGTCACTGTCACTGGAGGGGCAGCTTCAGTTTCCATTTGCCTGAATTAAGAGGTCAGCTGGAAAGAAGTGCTTAAGGAACAATGTGAAACACAGGTGGGTGAGTACAAGCAGGTGGGCAGTAAAGGTCAGGTCTTGGAGTCTAGCTGGTGACATTATTAAAAATCAAGTGTCAGAAAAATGGAAAATCAATTGGGAAGAGTCATAAAGACAGGGTGGCTCAGTGGGTTGCGCCTCTGCCTTCGGCTTGGGTCACGATCTCAGGGTCCTGGGATCGAGCCCCATGTCGGGCTCTCTGCTCAGCGGGGAGCCTGCTTCCCCCTCTCTCTCTGCCTGCCTCTCTGCCTACTTGTGATCTCTCTCTGTCAAATAAATAAATAAAATCTTAAAAAAAAAAAGAAAGAAATAGGAACAAAACAGGTAGCTAGACTCAACTAATTTCAATGAGAAATGACTGATAAGCTTGGCTTCCCTTTCCAAAGTATCCCATTAGATTTCTGGACTTTGCAGATACCTTGAGCTCCCCAAACTTCCGTGGGTCTCCTTTTCAAAATCACCGAATTAAAGCGGATTCCTTCATACCCAGCAGTGGAAATAAATGTGCTCTGAAAGTTAAGCTAATTGAAAAGCAACACTTCCTTACCCTGCCCTCCTGGGGTCTAGCCCTTGATGGGCAGCTCCATGTTCCACCTGGTGCAAACGGTAATGGTCGTGCTCTGTGGGCTCGACTTCACGGTGATGCACTAGGCCAGTGCTCATTACACAGCTGACTTGAGACACTGGCAAAATTGTAGGCAAGGGGGAAAAAAGCTGACTCATGAGAGAGATTTATTCTGGTTTTGAGTAGCAGTTACCATCCTCCAGATTGCAGATCACTTACTTCAGTGCCCCAAACTACCAACCCAGCAAGATTGAAGGCTTGGAAGAGAAAAAGAGTAGAGAGGTGATGTTCACATTAAACATTTCTTTTCACGGTTATTTAACTGCAGGGTTTCTATATTGAGTGGTCATGAGGTTCAAATAAAAGTACTTTTTTTTGTGTGTGTGTGACACTGCAAAGTCCTGTAATTTGGACCTCTGGTAATCAAAATATTTCTAAATGCCTTGAGAGATCATGATTTGTAGTAACTTGAGATGAATTTAAATTTCTCAGACTTCAGAGTGGCACATTGTTCTCCATTAGTCTTCACTGAGGTGGTAACTCAGGAACTCATCATCTCTGTGTCTGTGGACGGTATTTGTGGTGGGGACAGATGTGAGGAGAACGGAAGGAGGCTTGAGGAGGGCAGAGTACTTGTGATCTGAGGATTTGTATAGGCCTTTGGATAGATCCCTCTTGGATAGAATTTGTATTGTTTATCAACTGCTGCGTCACAGACCATCACAAACTTAGTAGCTTAAAACAACATGACCTGTTTTTTTGCTCACGAATCTGCAGGGGTTGGGCAGGGTGGGGCAGGGCACTCATCTTGGCTTCTGAGGCCTCAGCTGCGGTGGCTCCAGAGCGGGGGCGGCTCCAGAGCTGGGGCTGGAATCTTGGGGAGGTTCATTCACCTTAGCGGTTGACTGCTTGGTTGTGTGCTGGGTCCTCCACTCTGGCCACCTACTGCAGCCCCTCCACAGGGCCTCTACCTGTTGCTTGGCCTTCTCACATCATGGCAGCCGGCTCTAAGAATGAGCTTCCCAAGAGAACAAGGCAGCATTGAAAGGACTTTGTCTTAGCTTTAAGTCTTTCTGACTTCTGCTTAACTCTACTGGTTGAAACAGTTTTTAAAAAAAGTCCACTCAGGTTCAAGAGGAAGGGTATGGATTCCGTGTTTAACTGGAGAATTATCAGTATAACTTTGTAAGATGTGCATGTGAGCCAGAATGCATGGGGTGGGCATCTTTTGAAAATACCACCTGCCACATCAGCCCAGAACTCGGAAACTTAAAACAGCAGCACATTATCACTTTTCACAGGAAGTCAGCTTTCTGTGATTGACCAGGCAGTCCCTCTACTGGTCTTTCTTGAGCTCACCGGCAAGAGTGCATTTGGGTGAGCTGTCCGCGGAGGAAGGAGGTGTGCCCCAGTGAGACAGCTCAGATGCCTGGGCTTCTCTTCCAAGTTCTCCACAGCCTGTCAGTGTCAGGGAGCAAACCACAGGGCAAAGGCAGCAGCTGCAAGTCTCCTGTAGGCCCTAGACTCAGACATCATTTCTCCTATGTTCTGGTGGTCAAAGCTGGGTGTTATGTGAGCCCAAATTTAAGGCCACAATTATTTATTTTTTTTTAAAGATTTTATTTATTTGACAGACAGAGATCACAAGTAGAGAGGCAAGCAGAGAGAGAGAGAGAGGAGGAAGCAGGCTCCCTGCCGAGCAGAGAGCCCGATGCGGGAGTCGATCCCAGAACCCTGAGATCATGACCTGAGTGGAAGGCAGAGGCTTAACTCACTGAGCCACCCAGGCACCCCGGGCCACAATTATTAACATTCTGTTCATACACAAATTATGCTCCCTCCTAGCCCAAAAGTCTCATAACTTTATGTCATTAGGCTGTGGCTGGAAGTGCAAGATACCATCACAAAATCATACTCAGCAGAGGATGAGGCTTCCTGGGTGTGGTTTTCAGGTTCTACTTGAGTTTGGTTCCTCTTGATTCAGAGAGACTTGTGAACTGCAAGAGGTTATCTGCCACCTCCCCTGTCCACTTCTACCCAACAACCAGTGGTTGGGACAGGGACAGGATAATCACCAAGGATACTCTCATTCCCAATGGGGAGCAGTGGGAGATATGCATAAGTTATCGGTTCATCACAAATCTAACTCCTGCTGGGCACCCATGCAACCGGGAGAGTCCCCTTCCCTTCCGGGCCAGGGAAGGCTCTTTAGCTGGGGCCATGTAACGTCAGAAGCCTGAGGACAGTCCGTTTCTTGGAAGGATGTCTGTTTCCTTTTATCCTTCTTTTCAGGATTCTCATGGAATTTTAAATTCCTATTTCTCAAGAATTTTTCTAGATCACATCAAAATAGAAGTCACACCCATTTTAAAAAATGGTTACTGTATTGTAGGGAAAAATCCATTGTAGCCCAGAGATGTTTTCTTCTATTTTGGCTATTGCTCCTGTATCTTTCAACTTTTTTTGAATTTTTATTTGTTTTTTGGAGAGATAGGTGGAGGGAAGGAGGAGAGCATCTTAAGCAAGCTCTATGCCCAACTCTGAGCCCAGGGCTCGACGCGGGGCTCCTTCTCACAAGCCTGAGATCATGACCTGAGCCAAAATCAAGAGTCGGATGCTTAGCTGACTGAGCCACCCAGGCTCACCATTCCCGTAACTTTTTAAAAAGATTTTTATTGGAAAACCTACCAGCCAAATGTTGGTGCTCTGATTTTTACCTTCTGTATTATTCTTAATCTACATTCTTGTCCTCTGCCTCCTTAGAGAGCTTTTTGACTTTTTCTTCCAGATTACTGATTTTTTTTCCTCAATGTTCTTTCTCTCGTGCCTATTTCAGGCCAGTCTTTATTCCAGACAAGCAGGGAGGTGCTGCCGGACTCCAAAGAGAACATAACACGGAAGCCTAACGCATTATCGCTTTAGTGGACTTTCAACCTGGCGAGAACGTGTATGTGCGATTTTTGAAATCTGAGGAGGTATCAGTATTTTCCACATTCCCATTAAACTAGCAACGAAGACACGAAAGACCTCTCACCTCACTGAAAACCTCAGTGTACCCCCAATGCTTGAATGTGGGAAGACTTGCCGAGGCAGCTGGGGGGATTTAGGAAAAATCCTCCAGGTGACACTTGGAAACGTGGAAAAAAGTGAAGATCAGTTTCTATATCTCGAATCCTGTTTCATGACTGGAGACAAGACAGCTGGTAAAAACTCACCTTGTTACAAGAAACAAAGACTCTAGAAGCAGGCGTGCGGCTGGGTTGAAGAAAAACCGTTCTTGTCTGTGGGACCTTCTGACAATCCGGCTTGGGTTCGCAGCGCGCCCCCTCGGGCCTGGAGCGAACCACCCTGCGCAGGGCCCGGTGGGAGCCCGACGCCAGCTGCGGTCACAGCGCGACTGTGGTAGTGGCCGGTCATCTTGTGCCACGTTCGTCACGCGTCATTCCCGGAGCTTCGGTCCAGTTGCAGTAAGCTGGAGAGCTCCAGTTCTGTGCAGAGAAGAGTGGGAGGCGCTTCGTCTGCATTTGGCAGGGGACAGGCGAGGGGACAGTGTCTCCTACCCAGGTCCTGCTGGACACAGCAGCTGCTCGCCCTGTCGGGGGCGGCGCTACGGTAATGAAGGTGACCGAGGGCCGCAGGGTGGGGACAAATTAAGGAAACACAACCGAGGAAGTCGTTCTGGCCCTGTGTGACAGGGCAGCTCAGGGAGCTCTGAGAGAGAGCAAAAGGCTCCTGAGGAGAAGTCATTTCCAGCCTCGAGCCCTGGCAGTTCAGCTATTAAAGCGCACGTGACTTCCATTTGCAGGCAACACCCAGGACACTCGCTTGTCTGTAAACGGCGCTTCTAAAAGTGCCCGAGGCCAAAATCTTTGCTTCTCTGAAGTAAGTAAATTTCAGATACTCTCCCTTATTCCTGTAGTGAAACTTTCCTTCATAAGTAATGTAAAGATAAATCAGCTCATGCCTGAATGGGAAGTTCACAATTTCAAAATTTGTGAAGCCCTAAAATAATGAAAACAATCACACAGGGAGGGAAGCACGGGCACCTCAGTGAGCGCAGCCCTGGGACGGCCTGAGTGCCCCGCACGCCCTTCCCCAGTCAGCTCCCCACAGCGTGAGGGAAGTTATGCTCCGGAATGTTTGCTTTCTCCTTCTCTTAACGTCACCTACTCCACGTGTCTAGACTTTGTATGTGGCATAAATAACACGGCAGGATATTTGTTTTGAGTTTACTGGATTGGAAACTGGAGACGCGTCACGTACCGACCAAACGCACGAGCTTGGGCACGTCTCTTTGTGTCCCCTGGCCACAGCTTCTTCAATGGAAGGAGTGGGACAGGGCTCGGCATCAAAGGCTCTTTCCAGCTTTAATGCTCTGTGGTTAAACGGAACTGGGACAAATAAATGGGTGCTTTCAGGAAGATTGATTAGGTTGTGAGGTCGAAGACACAAATCGTACCTTAGAGTCACTACCCGGGAGCACACATGCTTCCTGATACGCAGCGGGTGATTAAGACAATCTGTTCACAATATTTAAAATTTTTATGTGTTTGGTCTCTCAAATCCATAGATACACTGAGTTATTTTAAAGGCCCTTTCCAGCTCTATTATTCTATGCTTAAAATATAAATCAAGCCAAATAAATACTGTAGTAGACCACTGAGGTTTTAAAATTCCAGGACAGAAGTCTTATTTTTTGATCTGTGTATTCCCTTCAAAGCCTAACATTACTCCTTCCATAGCAGGTCCTCAAGGAACTATCTCTGTGTTACGGTTATTTGTTTTGCTGTGTTTGTCAAGTATATTTCCAACACTGTAACATTAATGAGTTGCTTTCAAAATTCATTATTAATTATAATGTCTATTTCTTACCACCCAAATCTTACAAAAACAAGAAAACAAATGGGAAACAGGTGAGAAAAATATTCTGTTCCTTAGTTTTCCTGTGAGATGGCTTTTCCATACTTTAGATGACACGAATAATAAAATTTAAAAAAACCCAATACGAATCTAGTTGCACATGCACTACCAGACGTCTCAGGCTTTCTACCTTAAAATCAGAAAGACAAGAATTCTAGTTGCTGAAGAGACTCCGCATATGTAACATAATCTACGGCACATGTTCCATTACTCATTGAAAACTAGTTAACTTTGGGAAGCAGCCCTGGAAAGGCAGACGGCATGGGAAAAAAAGGATGATATTCTTTTCATAAACTTGAAAGCCACACACATCACCTGGAGTACTCGAGTTTACAGGGAAAGTGCAGGGAAAAGAGAATCCACACGCACCTACACAAGCAGGAAACTCTCAAACACATTACATAGAAACACATGACTTTCATTAATTCATTTGCACTTTATCCTTCTTTTTAATAGAAATTAAATTAGTCACTCAATGTACATAATGTAGTGTGTTTTCCAGGCTGGATGTTTTTCAGCGTTTACTTTTGCGTCTCTATGAATAACACGGGAAATGTTATTCACCATCCAAGATGTGGTGAACAGGGTCAAACTATACGTAACAGAGGACAGAGGGATCAGAGTTAATTTGTAGCTAACAACACGGGAAAATAAAAAACAAAACAAAAACACAGACCTGCAATAATATCCACATGCATTATTAGCCAAGATTCAAAGTTAACCCAACCCACACAGATTTCTTCTAAGCTGAGAGCACACACGGAAAGGGATGACTTTATCGAGATCCATAGCCATAGTAGTAAGGCTCATCAGGGCGGAATCCATAGGCTGTGGCAGGGCGTCCAAGAATGCCAACTGGCTGGCCAAAGCCATCCATTCCAAGGCTGAAAAGAGAAAAAGGTGTGATAAGTTCTATTGTTCATCACCCAACCACAACGTAGGCCAAGGGGAGGCTGGGAACTTTACACCTCCAAGATTTTCTTCCTAGCAGCAAAAGTGATTTATGTGGCTATCATTAGGCCTTTCTCTTGTGTGTGTGTGTGTGTGTGTGTGTATAGGTATATATACACACATATATGAAATATACACAAATATACATATACATTATATAATATGTATAATATTAGTTAAATTAATTTAGCCACAAATATGTGCATAATAAATATTTACTTCTAACAATGTGTTAAAAATGTGGGAAACCTCTGTCATCAGGTGCTATTCAAGACAAAAAGGAGGACAGATCAGAAGAGTTTTAATAAATTACATTCATATATGGCTTTTATGCTAGAGTATGAAAAGATTTTATGTGTTGGCAAGTATCAGTAATACACTGCTAGGGAATGATAAAACTGAAGCTGTAGTAAGATGAGTTTTATTATTCATAATAAGATCATCTTTTCATATGAAGATACAGTGTTATTAATAAGGACATGCATTTTGAATTTTAGCAGTAAACTCTCACCTAGGGCCAAATCATACTATAAGCCGAAACTGAAAGAATAAGACAAGGAATTTTACAGTATTTAAGTTAGCCAGATTTGTTCTGCAAATCCTTCTCTGAGTCCTCAATTAAAAAAGCCCAAATAAATCATACATGTTTCTTTTGAATGACAGTAAGACAATTATAAATGTTGTTTCAGTTTATTCTATGGAAATAACAGAAGCCTAAAGATAACATTCAGAGTTATAAAGATATTTGAAGCACGGGTAACCTTTATTACTTTAAAAATTATTCTTTCATCTACTGATAGATTTAAAATCTTTTCTCCAAAGCACTTGTTAAGGATCAGAGAATTCTGCAACACTTAGCAAAACGACAAGAGACTTATTTTGTCAGGCGAAGATGGCAGCTATGACATGCTCATGCACAGCTCATGCAGTGAATGCCAGTGAGCTCATTTCCAGTCAAAGGAAACAATTTATAACGCAGAAACAGAAACTTGGAAAAAATAAATACATTTAAATGTTTTAGTATTAGAGAGTATACTAGATGGAAAGATACTTTATCAGCAAAATCTCAATATGACTAAAAAATATAGAGGCACTAACTTCCTCTCACAACTCAAAATGAGATTAAAACACAAAAGAAGTAGTGATTAAAATGCTGTTTTAAATACCTTGGTGTGTATGTGCACGTGTGTGCATGTGTGCACCGAGACGGACTGCATACTAAATGTAGAGAACTAGAATACGTATAGGGCGTGTTATTCGTGTGACTTACTGCTCCAGGAAACGGGTTTTCTGAGATAAAAGTTTTATGTTAGCATTTGTTAGTGAGTGATCCTAAAGAAAACAAACTTTTGGGCTCCTTCTAAATAAAAACCCGTGTCTATAATTCCTAAAAGTTGATTGACATTTTTAAGTCTGAATTTTATTTTGAAATGGCGAAATATAGGCATGTCCTTCCTACTTTGGTCTCCTGGGAAGACATTTTAATTTTATGATGAAGGGAAACTCTGCTCTAGAGGCAACTTGACTAAAGAAGTTTCAGGAAGTAATGCAGCCCATGAACTCAGATACACCCGTGTCAGTTAAAATCGAGGGAAAGCTGGCCACTGGCATTATTCTCCCGAAGCCCTTAAGGCCAGCAGACACTCATGTGTCCCTGCAACTCTCAACTACGGCTGGTGGGACAGCTCACGACCTTCGACTCCTCCCTTTTTCATCTCCTGCCCGCCTGCCCCGGACACTGGCTGGATTTTTAGCATCTCTCTGAGCCGAATAGCAGGAGACTTAGGTTAAACTCAAGTTAATTTTGTCTTTGTTTCTCAGCCTAGAGGTTTTCAGGAATTTGGGACCAAGAGGCAGTGCAGACCAGCAGAGAAACACGCGAAGGTAAGCGAAGTGCAGCGAGAGGACAGTCCCCAGAGGGGAGGCTGGCAGCCACGTTGCTCCTCAGAGGCCACTGTCAGTAACTCACCTAAGTAATGCTTTGGGTGACCTGTAACTCTCTCAGGAATATCTGACCTTTCGTCAGGCTTGTGCTCACTGAGGAATGGCTCCTAAAGTTCTGAGAGCCTGAGGTCACTACACGTTCAAATTGCAAAACTGTATTTTATTTCTAAGACCAACAGGAAATCCTATTCCCACGTGGCTTTACACCAGGGAAAAGGATAAACTTAGACTTTAACCAATCTGCCTGGTGTAAATAGAAAAATGGATATTCTGTTTCTTAAAAAATGTCAGTCACATTGTTGGTAAGAATTTGCACCCCGTAGTCCACTACGGTAAGACTGGATCTCGAACACTGCAAGTTTACTCAATAAAGTTCTATTTATGTGGTCAGCACTTCACTCAGAGACAAAAGTGTGTTCAGGCCAAAGTTTCTAGACTTCCACAGATACTGTTTGGGAAAAAATTTTAAGGAGAAAAATTAGAAACTCTTAACGTGAGTTTTTCTGTAATTATCCACCATGTATCACAGATGCACTTGCTGTTTAAAGAAAATTAGGTCTGAAACATTCTGACCAGTTTGGATGGTACTTTGATGTAAGTCCGAGGTCCTTTTGTATTATGAAAGATCAGCTATATCTACATAATTAATATCTTTTAAATAAAATTCACTCGGAAACAGAATAGCTTGATTCTTTAATGTCTCGTTTGGTTCTAATATAGAGGGGAAATTGGATTTTCAGGATGCTGAATCCTGCGGATAGATGTTCTCTTGGGATGTGTGGGCACATGTTTTACTTTCTCCTTTGGGAGAAATCAGAGCTGCTGTTCGTGCTCTTGCCCCGTGGGACTGCTCCCCTTCAGAGGAGAGTTTGTCTATTTGGGTGTTTATACTGGGTTTAATCTAACACGGCACGTGTGTCTCCATATGTTTGCTTTCTTCCTGGTACCCCTAACCTCCACAGAAAGGGTGTGTCCCTCTAGATCAGAGAATGCCACTCCTAGACTGCTTTTTTCAAGTAGAACTATGTAGTGTCATTTAACCACTATCTTCAATGTCCAGATATCATTTTTTACCTTTAAATTAGCAAACATAACAAAATGCAATCTCTTCTTAAAAACACATATTTCTAGTTCAAAGAAAATGGTTCCTGTTTGTTGTGAAAAGACAACCAGGAAAGGTGAGGCCCCCAAATCCTTCTGCTACTAAGTTTTATGTCCCAAAAAGTGATTTGGGGGTACCTAGAAAGGAAAGTGACAAATTCTTCATGAGTAAAAAATTATATTTGAAATTCAACAACAAATATAAAATCACATCTAAAGCTTATCTTTAAACAAACATTTGGAAATCTAATAGCATTCAGCAAGCAGGAGACGGAATTTTCTGTAATAGTGACAAGGCTTCAAACAAATTTTTAACAGCATTCATTGTATTTCTAAACTTGCAGTAATTTAGGGAGGGGAGAAAAAGAAATCCAGGCATGACAAGTGATAGTTCCCATGCAGCACATTACAAGGGGAATGGCAGCCAGGAAGGGGTCCGAGGCACTCTGAGGCTCTGACCGGACTTCTGTGCCAGAGTTGACATTCCTGTAGAGAGGGAAGGAAATCACCTACCTCTAGCTGTTTGTGAGGCTTAATTAGTGCATATTTGTAAAGCACTTTGAAATCCTTGGATGAAAAGTGCTGCGTAAGTGAAAAGTATTATCATTATTTTATTAAAATTAAGTAAAGCAACACAAGTCTTTCTCTTCTTTGAAATTCTCAAGTCAGAAAATGAATGCAGAACAATACATCAGAGGATGCTACAAAAAATAAACAAAAAGTAAATTCAAGCCTAGTTCGAACCGAACACAGGTTCACAGAATCTTTGACTTGGAAACATGTTTGGAAATGATCTAAGCTATGCTTCCATTCACAACATCCTTGACTGGGTCTACTGAGTTCTTTGCAAACATCTCCATAAGTGGGAAGGCTCACAAAGCAGCTCATTCCATTCACGGGCCCATCAAACTATTAGAAAGTTTTTGTATCTTTTTTTTTTTTAAAGATTTTATTTATTTATTTGACAGACAGAGATCACACGTAGGCAGAGAGGCCGGCAGAGAGAGAGGAGGAAGCAGGCTCCCCACTGAGCAGAGAGCCCCATGCGGGGCTTGATCCCAGGACACTGGGATCATGACCTGAGTGGAAGGCAGAGGCCTTAACCCAATGAGCCACCCAGGAGCCCTGAAAGTTTTGTATCTTGATCTGAAATCTGTTAGTTCTAGAATTACCCTCTGGAACCACAAAAGAAAACTGATTCTTCTTTAATGTGGCTTTTCCACAACTCTCATTTAATCAATCCTCATGATATGGCCTCTGGGATGTTTACCATCTCATTTGCTCTCTAAAACAACTTTGCTACTTTTCAATGGTTATCTTAAATGAAGAAGTGAAAATAATGTGATACTGTACTTATTTCATGGTCTGAAATCAGCACAGAATATAATGAGATCCTGTTTCTAACTCTCTAATACCATAGGCTAAAAATTCATTGATCTCAAATTTTTAAAGGAGTCCTTACCACAAAATGGCTCACATTGAATGTGTATGTGGGTGTGCAGTTGTGTGTATGTATACACACAGACACACACATGAAATTTTCATGTTGAATTTCATCTTTTTGGTGTGGGTCTTTCTTCAGGAATTCTATTCTCCCTAAAATAAAATCCTCTGTGACAATATTTATATTTATAAATATATTTGTATTTATAGAGGGTAGTGATAGAGGGTAGTGATTTTTATTAACTGCCTATCTTTGTGGTCCACAGGATAATACTGAAGTTTGGAATTCTTTTGGGATTCTGAAGTAAAAGGACTTAACATAGGCTAACTTTCTTCAGAGGAAGCTTTCCAGGATATTATAGAGCTGCATGAAATGATCCTATAATAGCTTTTGAGTTCATTCTTTTTATCAATTATTCCAATATATCAGTCATAGAATCAAAATCAGTATTTTATTATCTAAGATTACAAATTGATCAGTAATTTCAGTTTAACTATAATTTGTCATGAGAAATTTAGAAATATGCAATTGTAGTAGTGCAATGTAATAGTGATCCTTTGTAACCAACCATCCATCCGTCCATCCATCCATCCAAATGGACATGAGTTCCTACAATGTGTTAAGTATGGTGTTGACAGTCAATGTTAAAAGAAAAATGTGGTACTGGGAAGCCAATAATAAGACATGGTCCTTGACCACGGACTGGAGGCAACTAAACATGAACAGAATTCCCGTAATATGTTGTATTACCCTAGTACTTTTATAAATTACTACAGAAGAATAGAGGAGAAGCAGATATTTACTATATGGTGAGAGTATATTAGAGGTATGTATAAATTGTTACAAAAGAATCTAGGGTGCTAGAAAGTCTTTAAAGAAAATACTTTTAAAGATTTATTTATTTATTTGAGAGTTAGCGAGCAAGCGGCGGGGAGGGCAGAGGGAGAGGGAGAGAGAGTCCCAAGGAGACACTGTGCTGAGCGTGGAGCCCAATGCGGGTCTCAGTCTCACGACCCTGATGACCATGACCCAGCTGAAACCAAGAGTCAGACGCTTAACCGACTGCCACACAGGCACCGCCAAAATACTTTTATTTTAATGCGTCTGTCACTTCCTCACTATGTATCTTTTTACTTTATTTCCTATGAAACTGTAAGTACCATACAGGGTTAAAGACAGTCACTGTCTCGTTAACTGCTGCGCCGCTAGCGGCTGGCTTTGTAGCGGGCACAGAGGGGCCTTCAGAAGTATTTCACTGTGTGAACGGATGGATCTACAAGGACAAGGAGGACTCACAGGTGAGGAAAGATGCTGCAGCCTGAGCACGCGAGAAGGCGCTGAAGAACAGAAACTGCTTATGCGTGAAGTCAGGGTTACGGTGAAAGCAGGTGACAGGAGATAAGGCCAGAAACGGAGGGTAAGGCGAGACTTTGAAAGCTCTTCAGCTGCCAGGCTAACTATCCACTTTGGAGAGTTGTCTATGGTTTTTGAAAATGGGGAAAACTTAATTCTGAGTTTTAGCAAGAGAACTGTGACAACTATGGGTGTTAAGAGACAAAAGCCTGGGGAACATTTAAGAGAATATCATGGCTGTCCATACACGGAGTGACAGGAGCCCAGAGAGGCAACGGCAGAGAAAACAATCAAATATGCTATCTTCCCTGATAAAAAAATGCTATCTTTTCTCTTTTGAGATGAGTTTTTTAGTTATACTTTTACCATTTAAAAAAAATATTTTATTTATTTATTTGTCAGAGAGCACAAAGCAGGGAGAGCAGCAGGAAGAAGCAGGGGCCCTTCTGAGCAGGAGCCCCATGTGGGACTTGATCCCAGAATGCTGGGATCATGATCTGAGCCACCCAGGTGCCCTATACTTCCACCATTTGAGAATGAAGGAAACAAATTTCAAAACTGCCTGAAATTTTAGAGGTCATAGTTAATTGGAATGAAACAATTTTGGCACTTTCCCGCAGGCTTCATCAAATAACTAAGAGGGTGTGCTGTTCCATGTAGGTGAAATCAGACTGTAGAAGTACTTGGCCTCTGCAGTCAATAGGCTGAACTATTCTGGCAGAAAAGAACATTTTTTTCTTAAAATTCCTATATGTAGTAACAAAAGAAGTATAGATAGAATGATATAATGCCTATAAAATTATACCTATCAGGGCACCTGGGTGGCTCAGTTGGTTAAGCAACTGCCTTCGGCTCAGGTCAGGATCCTGGAGTCCCAGGATCTAGTCCCGCATCGGGCTCCCTTCCTGGTGGGGAGTCTACGTCTCTCTCTGCCCCTCACCCCTCTCATGCTCTTTCTCTCTCATTCTCTCTCAAATAAACAAAATCTTAAAAAAAAAAAAATTATACCTAGCATTAGATATGTTGAAATCTAAATGCCTGTAATTTATGAACCAACCACTAGATGGAGAGCTTGTCTTATCACTGAGTATCATTTGCTTTTACAAAGTTTTAAACCAAGTTTTACCAAATTTAAACTCTCAGCAAATTCAACATTGACAGAATATGGTTTCCACTGCTTTCTCATATAGTCAATGCTCTCCTTTTATGAATGTGAAATAATTTAGTTAGAGCTAAATAGGGATATTCACATGCAAAAAAGTTTTGTGAATGTGGGAGCCTATGAAAATGATAGAAGACGCGGATCATCTTGGTCACGGAAAGATGTAATGAACGTGCACGTTAAGGCAGTACTACTATATGACAACCTCTAAAATTTTCATTGAACGTGTCGAAAGCCTCTGTTTCTATAAATTTGCACATAATACATATTTGAGGCTGCTGAAGGGTGTTACTTATTAAGCTGAGCCTCTGGATTAGTGAGTAGATAGATGAGCACAACTGAGCAGCCTTAGGATGAGCTTTACCGATACATACCAGTGTTGCTGTCATTTCCCATTTAGTTTTTATCCTTAATCTTTTATATGCGTGAATATCAATTTTCCTTTTATTATGATAAAACTAAATGGCGAACGAATCTTAAAGAATCACATGTTAGTGAAATCAAACCAAGTAATATTTTTCTAAAAATATTATGATATGAGTAGTGGGAGGCTGTATTTAAAGCGTTCATCTGGAATTTATTTAAAAAAATTTTTTTAAAAGACATCCGTCAGTTCTAAGGGGAAATATACCACCTTGGGGATACTAAGATGCTTCAGATGAAAACTAATTTGTAGTAATGATGGAAGAGGCATGTATAAAATAGTCACTGATTTATTCCAAATGGTAAAGAAATTCTGCTTCACTGATGCTTCTCTAATCTCATTCAGTTCACACTTCTCTTATAATGCATCTTAATCTGTTGTTTTACCCATCTCGAGGGGCTATTTTATTTTTTATGTGGAAATATTATAGTTGGCACTTTTTCATATTATACCATTGCATTAATTTTCTAAATTCCTTTTTATTTTTAAAAATCTTATAGTGTAATTGAGATTCTTCGATTAACTCTAATTCTTTGGCATCTGCTCTTACTGCTGGACCTGACAATTCAACGTCATCACATTCCTTTTTTCAAGAGCTTTACAATTTTTTACTGTGTTCAACTTCAGGGTTGGTTTTTTTTTTTTTTTCTCTCATTTATTTTTGCCTGTCTGTTGGCCCTTGAACTTGGAAAATATTTCTACAGAGAGGTTCTGTATTTGTTTATAATATATCAAGACCCTGAGGAGTCCATTGTCCTGGAACAATTTTAATGACAATTTCTTGGTTTGGGGTTCCCTGAATTAGATGAATAACATAAATTCTGAACCCACTCATGCACATGGAGAAAGCTTACGATTTCTCTTTCCCTTGGATGACTATCCTCCTAACCTAGGGCCTTGGAGCCGAGGATAAGTTTTGGTCACTTTTCCAGGCTGGTGAATTAAGATTATCTAGTCCTTTTTTCAAGTGATGAGAAAAAGGCAGCCCACTGAAGTTCCAGGCTTTATATATGGAATTTAGTTTCATTTTCCTACACTATATAACCTATACTTAGTTCAATATATTCTTGTGGGTGGTTATTGTGTGTGTGTGTGTGAGAGAGAGAGAAATAGAGAGAGAGAGAGAGACTGGGTACATTTCTTATCTTTGTGAATCTGGTCATGAATTATGAATTTTTTGTTACATTTTATCCATCTTTTCTATATGTCTACATGTGGGGGGGGACCTTCTAAGTCAGCTCAGTTTACCATCTTGCTGGAAGTCCTTTCCATTTTAGTCTTATTATTCTGCTCTGCACGTTCAAGAAAAGAATGTTTCAACCCTGTATTCCTGTACTCAGAACTGGCTTGCTTGAAGAGAACAATGACTTGAAAGAAATAATTGGAGCCATGAGAAGATATTTTCTTTTTCCTTATTTGTAGCAATTAACAGAAAAAATACTCTGATAGGTGCCTAATGGAAGCTGTCAGATGTGATTATCAAGGAAAAGTGATATTTATTCAAACCTATAATGGTCTCAAACTTTCCTTAATAATCTTTTAATGAAAGTATACCATCTAGTCATCTTTAACTTACATTTCTTCAGTTAAGTCCAAGGACTTCTTGAAAGTGGCAGTTCTATAATATCAAGCAATGCCTCATTCCATACCACCAAATGTTAAGGGAACTTACTGAGCTGCTTAAGTAACCCCTAGGTCAATAAACTGAGTCATTAGCACCTCCTTTGAATAATTGTTTGTCTGTTACTAGCTCAACATTTATATAATCTGTCATAATACCATGGTTTTTTAAGGTACAAAAATTACTGCTGTAGGCTTAAAGTAGAGAATATAACATAAGTAGCAATGTTTTCACAGTGATCGTTTAACCAGACTGCCTGGTACTGAGTGAGTTAAAGCCTGAACACCACAGCTAATTACTATGTAATGCTAACCTTAGTTGCTGGTTCATTTTGAGACTCTTTAAAATATGAACTGTGTATTTTACCCCTATGCACTCTCTTAATGATTTGTTTTTTTAGACTGAAATCACTTCCAGCCATCAGTTATACTCCTGGTCTCTACATATGCACTTCTCCAAGCACAAATATTTCTTTTTCCTATTGGTCTGCCAGCCCTGTCAGAGCAAATTTCACTTTAAACTAAATGCTATGATACTTAAAACCTCTTGGATTACTCAGGCTGCTAGTGTGATCTATGACCTTCCAAGAATGACAGCTGAACTTTCCAATTTGCTTATACTGCTTGGGGAACTAGAAAGCACATGCCAAATAGGAAAATGTTTCTGATGTTGAACAGAGAGAAGTTCTTGTTGGAGGTGGGAGCAGGAGACTATTAAGTACTGAAAAATACTAATAAGAAATGAAAAGAAACTAAACATGCTGCAAAGTCTAAGACCTTGAGCATAATTCAAAAGTTAATACTAGTACTAAAAACTTTTCAGTCCAATATAAATGCCCCTCAGTTGCTGTAATTTAAGCACCATTCAGAATCTTAAAGGGATAATGTATTACGAAAATGAACAAGTTCAAGAGATGGAAGAGAACCTAAAATTATCATGAGTACTATGCAAAACGGACTATTGCCATTTCCCCATCTTTATTCATGAAACAGAAATCTGACATATGGACATAGTAAATATGGCCATCTAGCATGCATGCTATATGCCCCTCTCTCAGAAATGAAAAATTAACATTAATCTTCTGCTAAAACCTTGTCTCCCAAATCCCTAAATTAGTAGTACAGTGTGGGATATTTTCATATAGTTTTAAAACCTTTCACTTTCAAAAAAACCTTTCACTTTCTTTTACTACTTTACACAAGAGGTGGACAAGTGTTTGTTATAAAAAAAAATCTGAAAAATCTTATTGAATATAAGAAGCTTAATGTAACATTTCCAATTTACGTCATAGTCTACTTATTCACTTGTCTCAGTAATTTTTAGGCTAATAAAAATCAAATGCTGGTTGATAAGTAGAGACTTATTTTGGTACCTAAAATCAAACCAAGTGACATTTTTCTAAAATTGAGGGTACAAGTATGGATAATAGAAACTGTATTTTAATAAACTGAAAGTGCATCGTTTTAGGTAGCTAAGCATGACAATGCGAAAATTTGATCCAAAATATTATTTATAATATTAAATATACCACTAAAATGCATTGCCATACATTATTATGATATTTTAAAACATCTATTTTGGGCAATGTTACATAAATATTTCCAGCCACTAATTCAATAATTTCAGTAATCACTACAGGTCAGATAAATATTTCATAGTTATTTAGCATCCTCTAGAGCAATAAAAATCTCAGTATACTGTAGAATACGCCAACACTGCATTTATCACTACAAGAACAGGTCCTAAAGTAAATCTCTACTCTTAAATTTCATAAGCTCTCTTGTCCTTGGAAATACATTTGTTATACTATGGGTCTGCAAAACAAAAACAAAAATGAGTTCACTTTCTACCTATGTCTAAGGCCAATTTCAGATTGTCAGGGTATGGACTGACTGAAGTCATTCGGTTCAAACAGACTGTAGTCTGTTGATGACGAGACAAGGTATTTCTGTATCATCTTCACAGGACGGGTCCAACTACGCTCTGGGCACATGTGGCATTGACGCTGAGCAAATTCGGTGTAGACTGGAATGTATAAATATGTGATACTAACAATTACCTTTCTGACTTATACCCTATTGCCATATTTTAAAGTTATTTTTAAAGCAATATAAGAAAACAACATATTTTTTCCTCTATTACTGACACACGTGAACATTTTTTCTCCCATAATTTAAGAACTGGGAATTATGTTTATTAGCAAGACTAACTTAAGTATGAACTTATCAACAACTCTTGAATTTTATTAAAGTTAGTGGAGTGCAATGACCTCAAAACCAGAATATCTGGATATGATTTCTGCTTCTAATGACAGAACTTGTTACAGCCCATATTTGTAACTGTCGTAATTTTTTTTTTTTTGTAAAATAAGAATAACGGCTATCCCTTTTAACATCTGCCTTGAGATTATTATACTTCCAAGTCTCTTACAAGAACAGTACAGAGACTCCTATATATTTGGTGGTGTTACTATTATGACATATGAAAATGATAGAGCCTTCCCTAAAAATACTTATGAAATTCTGGCTCCTGCCATAAAATCTAGACAGTTAGGAGATACTCTATCATATGTGGCATGCTTCTTACACATGCTTTCTGTTTGCTTTTATGGGGCTGTTACATAATTCATAGAGATTTATGCCTACACATAGGCAACTAATTGTTATTGCACTAAAATAATGCCATGGCCAATCATACCCTCCTTTAACCACAGTGAGACTAGACTGCTTGTATAAATAAGGTTACTCAAGCAAAACCCTCCAGATTCTAGATCATGATTGATGCAAATAATACAACACATGTTGGGATGAAAAATACCGGGACTGTCTCTTTACATGCTTCTTTACCTTATTTTATATTCAGTGAGTTTATTTTGAAAGTAGTAAATCAAGGATAAGGTTTTTAGTGATTCCACACAAATCATCACTTCCCAAACTGCACACGTTTCTGTACTCAGGTTTACTGCTGTTTGAAAAGGGCACAGGTCATGCATGTGTTTAGGACAGGCTATTTTCATTCTGTGATGTTCGTTATCTTGGGGTTGTGCCAACCTGACAATCTGGGACTTATAAATGAAGCTGGGCAACTAGGAGCAGAAATCTTCAGGGAGACGGGAATGCACCAACCATACATTTTTGAAATTATAGGCAGTATGGGGTTTTAGGCAGTATTTCAAGCTAGCATATAGGTATATCTATGTTAGTTTTCTCAAGTATGCACGACATGGGAAGATTACAAGCTGACTTACTTAAAATCACTATGGTGTCCACTTGCTGATGGCAAACAACACCCCCCACCTCAAGATTTTAGGGGAAAAAGGCAAGATGCAACTGTAAGAAATCGTAAAAGCTTATTTTCTTGCCTTAGTATATCCACAGAACAAGCTAAATTACAAAAGTCCAGTATTTACAAAGCCCTTAAAACCTGGAAAACTTAAAAAAAAAAAAAAACTTTTTGAGACTTTAAAGAATTCCTAGTCTTTTACCACTCCAAAAAAGATCTTAGCATGATGTTTGAACACCCATGTAAATGAAGTCTTATGGGGTTTCTTGTATCAATTTGAAAAGATTAATATTTAGGCTACAGTTGCAATTTAAAAATTTACTTGCCTAACTATGTTCATAGAGGCCTCCTCCATCCTTTCACATTTGAGGGGCTCTAAATTAGCCACTTGATACTGTCCACACAAATTTGGATTCTTTTTTAAGACTGTATTGCCTTTTAATTTCTGACAGGCCAAAATGAGGCGCTTTGTTTTTGGCTGGAAAAAAACCTGAAATGGAAAGAATTTCTGAAAAACTGGGATGTATTAACCTTAGATCAAGATAAAGAAAATAGGCTTAATTAATATATTTCTTGAGATATAATGCAGATTTATGCCACAAAAGAGAAGATATTCGGGAAATCATTAATTATGGCCCTGTTTATGAGTCTTTTCAAAAAGACTTATAATCTTTAACAAAAAGGCCTTAAGAAAGCATTTGTTGATGTGCCTTTCTAGTCTGAAATGAGACTGCAGAAATATGTGGCTTTTCCATAAAAACATAGACATACAGATTTTGCATTCACCTAAAATTAACTGTTAAGTAGAAGTATATACAGTATATAGTTACTAATCATTCTTCTGAAATATAAAAATAAAGTAACATTTGAAAATTGCTTCTCTTACAGACTGTCCCATTTGTCTCTTTGAAATACATGAGTTCTATTTAATTAATAGAGGCACTAAGCAGTTATGAGATTACCAAGTGATTAGGGCTACTACTGAAAGGCTGCATATTGGCCTAAAATTCCTACAGGATAAAATCTACGGGATTATAGTCCATAATTAATCCCCGTAACTCCAGACATCTCTTCCACTTCCAAATAACCACCAGTGAAAGTTTACTGCCTTTTTTTTTTTAAATGAGAAAACTTGATACATCTTTGTAATCTAAAACTGTTTCAGTTAAAAGTTTTGAGAGTTCATCCATAGTTATGACGTCAGTGTTAAAAGAAGTTCAAAGACTAAAATGTAGTGTCGTGTGTTCCCTTGCGAGTATCTATCTGCCTGCCTACCTACCTACCCACCTACCTTCTTTGCCTAAAAATGAACCTTTGCTTAGGAGATGGGAGGTATTAGAAATCAACATTCACATCACACTTTCATATAATGGCTCTCCTCAAATCTGGCAATTATTCAAATTATGTTTTGTAGGACACTGATGTATTTGTAAAGAGGCATTGTCTCTATTTACAAAGACACTGTCTGGACTAACCTTGCCAAAGTGCCTACTGTTCTAATGAAGTAATTAAATTCTAAGGAATTACCAGACCATTAAAGTATAATGTGTTATTAAACAGCCTATATAATTCAAAAGGTTTATTTCAGTAATAATGTGGTTCTTTGTCAAGTATTGCTCTGCTTATCTTAAAATGCAAAAAAATCTGAATCTGTCCCTCTATTTGCTTTGTTATCTAAAAAAATTCATCACGACATCTTTAAAAATTTTTTAACTTTATTTTTTCCAGCTTTGAGATATAACTGACATATAACATAATCAGATTATCTAATTTTTTTTCTTAAAAAAATACTAAAGTTATATAATCCTTTGTAATGGAAGTAAGTTAGGAAACGGGAATGCTCCAAACAGCATATTCTTACACACCTGTTTGCTAAGATATGGTGGCACCTTTTCTAAAGATTAACTCTGTGTCCTCTACAGATTAAGGACAATTCAGAAGTGTACAATGCATTTGTTTATTCATTAAATCATTTATTAATGATTAAATTTAGTAATCATCTTAATCAATTAAATTTATTAGTTATTCATTTATTTATTCAAGGAGTGGGAATAACATAAAATGTATTAGATTTAGTATTAATTCCTTAATTCCCTTTCTAAGCCTGCTAACACAGTACTCTTAAATGTTTTCAAAGAAAGAAATTTGATACAGAGAATAGTAAGTAGGATACTGTAAGTCATTTAAAAAAATTATGTTTAAACCCTGAACTATAAGCTTCTCAAAGGGAAAGTGATTATTTGTTACTGATTCTATATCCCTAGAGCCCATTCAAGTGCTTGTCAATTAACAAGGTTACTGAGTAAAGGAAAATATAAGTGTGAAAACATTTAATGAACGCCCTTACCTAGAACATATCTTTATTTTATACTCTATAAAGTCAATTTCATTTGTCATTACTCTATAATTTCATTAAATTTCTTTAAGTAAAAGTTAAAGGTATCTTTCGGAAATAACAAAATAACCTCCAAGGGCATAAATGCTATACTCCTGATTTACTGATTACCAATAGGTCATCGTTACTTAAGACCCAGCAAAAGGAAAGAAATATTAAAGAAATCCCCTTTTATTCATTTTAAGTATGACACAGAATTTGTTTCTAATAGAACATAAGCTATTTGGTAATGAAAACTAATGTAAAACTTGTAATATCCCTTTTGGCAATAAAATTTTTTTATGGTTAGAGAATACTTACATTCAGTATGGATGAGTATTTCTTAGTAGATTAAAATAGATATGTAACACTATAAGGCATGGATACTAAGAATTCCTTAATTCAATCCTAACTACAAAGGCAAGCATCTTTATTTGTATAAAATACTGCAATTCAAAAGACAGCTTTTATCTTATATGGGTCATTCAAAATTTTCTCATATAGCACAGGTTCCTATCCCAAATTTTATAATACAAGCATTATATATATATATGTGTGTGTGTGTATATATATATATATATATACACACACACACATATATATATATAACATGTATAATAAATACTCTGCATTGTACATTTGAAAGATTACTGAAATGGTAAAAATTAAATATAAAATTAAGACACTGTAACAAAAAAGCTAACACTGAAAATAAAATACAGCATGGGAAATGGAGTAAGACATGTATGTGTTTAAGTAATGGCTCTGACCCTTATAACTCATTTATTAAACAAGTAAGTACTGAGAACCAGTGTCTGCCAGGCACTATAGATACAACTTTGAATAAGAAAGTCTAAGTTCCTGGTCTTCTGGAGACTACATTCTTGTGGAAAGAGGTAGATAAACAACAAGTGAGCCACAAAACAGATGATTCGCGTGCTACAACAGTGACTAGAGGACGGGGGAGAAAGAGCAGATTTGATAGTTTCGTCAGAAAAAGACTCTGAGGAAGTAGTATTTGAGGAAAAGGGAGGAACCAAGAAAGGCTCCAAAGTCTATGGCTTGACCTACCTTCACTGAGATGGGAGATTAGGGGAGGGACCTATTTGTATGCAAGAAATCAAAGTTACAGTTGATGATTTTATGAAACATTCAACTGAAAGTGTTAAATAGTGACAGGAATGGTTGGTGCTCAGAGAAGAGGTCTCAGATGAAAACACAAGCTTACAGGCCACGGAATCTAGATGAAAACCTTTCGGTAGTGGGTGTCATACAGAACAAAGCCAAAGTCCTGAAGTAAGCAGTGTTTAAAGGGGAAAAGGAAGAGGAATACCAGCACAGAACACTGGAAAGGAACGGAGAAGGGCTCAGGGGATAATCAGAAAAATGGGGTATCTTGAGAGATGAAAGAAGACAGACTTAAAAAGCAGGGCCTTGACATCTGTGCCGAACTGCTGAGCTAAAGATGAGAAAGGCCCACTGGACCTGGCAATATGAAGGTTACGGATCATTTCAACTAGACTGGTGAACCGAAGGGTAAATGGGAGTCTTTTGAGGAATGTTACATGAAAGCAGTGAGAAATGAGTAGTAGATAAAGCGTGATGTGGCGCCAAAGAGAATTTAGCCCGGGGGATTCCAGATTCTGACCAGGAGCTGGCAGAACTGACCCTGCAGAGGGAAAGAAGGGGGCACAGAGGTCCTCGACAAGGCGAGAGGAGATGGGATTCAGAGCGAAACGAACTGACTGGACTTTGGTTTTCTTAATAACAATGTCTTCTTCCCTGCGAAGACTAAATTAGATAAAGAATGTAATAAACAGCAATCCGCATACTGCCTGGCACTCACCGACTGTATCTCAACAACGACCATCACTACCAATCAACATGTCTGATTGTAGACAGATGCGAAACCATTTTAGAGAATGACTTTTCAAATAACACAGTTTGAATAAAGACTGAGTCTCTATGGTATTGAAGCCTGTGTTGTTTCTATTCCTTTCCCGTAGTTTAAAACTGCGCTGGACAGTTCATGTTCTAGAAACAAACTTTTTTTGAGCAGCTTCACTTAGTTAAGATTTTCTTTTTTAAAGAACAACAAAAACGTCAAAAAAACTAATGCTTGCGTTGTGCAGAAATTTTCTGTGGACTTTCAAATATAGAATTTTGGGAGGGTAATGGACTAATGGTCTGATGCAGATTTAAAGTGGCAGAAAAACAAAGAAACAGACTATAGAACAGCCTTCCCTACCAGATACAGAGGCTACAATTTTATTTCAGCCTCAATCATTTTTTTTTACTTGCAAACTATGATGTTGTGGTTTAAGTACACAGACAGGCTTATTGGAAAACATAGTAATTCCAAGAGAACAAACTAAAATTTCAAAGTTCGATATTTCTACACTATATATAACACCTGCTGGAAAGGCCTAAGGCCTTTTAAAATTTTCAAGCCATTGATCTCCTACCCTCCTTTCTTATTGGGGTAACTAACAACTGGCACTCTTCCCAAAGCAGGTCCTCCCTCTGTTTTATCAGATGCAACTTGACTGCCTCCAATTCAGAAATATTCTGAGTTTCAGTATTTTTCATGATTGTTTTTATGACAGTGATCTAAGTCAATGAATGGGTACTATGCACTATTGATTTATCCCAACATTTTTACTTTTAGGAGAGTAGAAATGCCTTACTCTGTGAAAACAGATGGCTATTGACAGTAACTGTGACTTCAATGGTGAGAAACTAAAGGCAGCTTGCTTTCTTTTATATATAATTTATTCTATAATATATCATACTTATATATTTAAACATGATCTATATAATCATATAATATTAAGAGAGCATATTTATCAATGCTTATAACTTAAAATGGCCTCTAAGTGTGAATTTCTTGAGAGGGAAGTTAAATTTCTGTTGCCAACTACAAAACAAGACAGAAGAAAAGATTAAAGGTGTGAGTGAAATAAAGTTAACAACATATAGTAACTGAGTCAAATAATGCCTCAACTGAGACTCCACTGTAGCCAAAAGAGAAAGTAAAAAAAAAAGTAAGATTTTAATGTATTTCAGTATGCAGATGTATATATTTAATAAAGTATTAAATTCAGCTGATTGTGATTTTGAATTTCCATTGGTTTATTCAAGAGATATTTATAATATTACTAAGTATGACCCATTTGATTAAGATAGTTCAGTGGATTCTTATAAAAATGTTTTTACCTTAAGAACAGCTCCATTAATAAATTCCATTAAATACTATAGAATCTTCTCTACAATCAAAAGTGAAAAATAATATTCTGACTTATTAAACTCATTAGGTACAAATTTATGTTGAAATGGAACATACAACATAATCAAAGTAGTAACAAATCAGCTTATTTATCTGAAGAGAAAAGAAGGCTTGGTCTTTCCAAAGCATTGAAGGGGACCCGGTTTGAATCTCAATGGTGGTGTACATGCGCGTGCACCCACCTCTTCACTCCTCCTCCTCAACACACGCACACCTTTCTCCCTTCAGTTTATTGACATTCTAAATCTTTCTCCCAGGTTTGGCTTTGCAACTCCTTACGTGATAAAGTAGGTCACTTAAAAAGGAAGAAAGCCCAATAAAATGAATTACAAAGACAACAAGATTAAATTGATTGCACTGTTTTCATACATTGTAGCTAAAATTTTGCAAATATGCAGTTGGCTGTGGTTTGGCATTTAACAGCATGCGATCAGTGAGGAGAAGGAAATTTTATTCTCATTAACTGTTGCAGATTTACTGCAGTGAAAAGGGCTATGTAACCCGAGATGTGACAGTACAGAAAGATCAAAGCCATGCACTGGAAACTAAATAAACCCTCTGGCTACTTCCTGCAAGGAAAATTCACTCTGGCAATGTAAAACAGAGCCCAGTTAAAAACTACTCTCCGTTTTATGAGCTGTCATAGCAGCTCAAGTGGTTTGGACCGGCTGAGTTTAGAACATTATATTTCCTTGTTTTTGTCTTAGATACTTCTGTAAGCAGTTTTATAGATTTTTTTTTAACACAATAACCAAAAAAATTTTTAAAAAAGGAACTCTTTTGGTTGAAACTGAGAAGGTAACCACTAAACTTATTAAAAGCAGGCAGGTCTTCATTTGCACATTCTTTTCTCATTTACTACAGTTTAATATTTTGCTCTTAGATTTATTTGGCAATTATACATATACTTTAATAATTCATCTGCAATCTATACAATTCCTATTCAAAATAAGTGCAAATCAGTTTACAGAACCCATATGGCTCATGTATGAAGGGTAAGCTATTTGTAATAGCACATCTGGAAGACTACGGGCAATATGGGAAATATGGGAATTAATTAATATTATATTTAAAAACCTATAGGGTCTAGACTGCATGTTCTTTAAAACAAATAAGAAAAAAAATATTTGGTTTAACATTTCTAATATAAGGAATTTTTAACAATTGTTCACAAATACTTAAATCACATTGTTAAATCAATCAAATCACAGATAAGCTACAATAAGTCAACTTTAGATTAGAAAATATCTCTGAGTTTAGGAGTAAGCTCACTATCACTGAATCCAGATTTATAGGAAATAAGAGATGACATACTGTGTTTTCCTCTCTCTTTTTTTTTGGAGAGGGTGGTGGTGTTTATCAAATTGCTTATAATTTTGTTGTTTTGATTAGAATGTCATTAAGCAAGCCTTTATAATGGTAATTACATCCCATTCCTTTAAAAAAAAACGTTTTGTTTTTTTTAAACTAAGAGCATGTCACAAAAGCAGTTGTATCTGCTGATGGACTTTCTACTTTCTTTCCACTTAAATTTACAACGAATTTTTATATAACTCTAGAGTCAACAAAAATGTGATTAATACATATAAAAAATGTATAAACTTTAACACTAGATAATCACTCTTAAAAGGTGGTGATATAATTAACTTCCCAGTCATGACTGCATTAACTCCCATGTCATTTCTTCTAGTACAAAGCTACACCATAATTGATGTGTTAACATTTTTATAGGATGTAGTCATAGATTACTTTTTTTTTTTAATTTATAGACTCAGTTATGCTGAATTTCATCTAAATAAAAGTCATAATAAAGTGACAATAAATTTGGGTGTCTTTGGGAGCATCTTTGTACTTTATATACAGCTAACATGTATGCCTCTAAAACTCTGCTCTACACCAGACTGAAAATTACCAGAAACTTAACGAGGGTAGTTTTGTTGCCAACTTCTCTTGCTTCTAAATTTCCAAAGGAAAGTAAATCACTTAAAATATTTTTCCAAGTCAGGAGTATAATTTCTCTAGGATAAAACATCTTCCCAAGTTTCCAGGATTCTAAGCCTCGAATTTTGGCTTGTATTACAGTAACGTTTACAATTTGCTAATGCTGATGTGTGATAATCTAATAAAATCTGGCCTTAAAAGTTATGGGCCCAATTTACTAATAAAACCTAATTCAATTCTCCTTGGGAAATGCAAATCATTAGTGTCCAAGTAGCAGAACCAAATTTCCTTGCCTTTGTTAAAGGTTAGAAAGAAGCTGTCTCTATAAAATGTCTAAATAAATAAGACAAGTAATACTAATATCTGAGGATTCGTGTATAGGCATAAAACAACAGCATCATGTATCTGAACATTTACATTGGTTAATTGGCGAAATGAATGATTTGCATGAGATATTAACCTTCATAGACTGAGATTATTTTACTCATTTCATCCTCTTTTTTTATAGGACTGGATTATTCTGTGGAGAACCTAATGAGCTAAGTACCTAAGACAATTTAATAGTAGTGAATTAATCAGTTAATGTGTTAATATATTTTTAACAACTTGCCTCCAAGCAATCTGAAGCACCAATTTGTAATAAACAACGTCATATGAATTAAAGTAGGTAAACAATGTCATGCTGTGTAACAAAGATTACATATCTTACTCTGCATTTTAGTAACATTTACTCTAAGATACGCTAAAGCACAGTTCACCGTCAGACTAATAAATCTGCTTGCCTTTTGGAGGTCATAATGGTGTAACAGTAAAGGCTTCCTTATTAGCTATCTGGTTTTGGACTAGTTCCTTAAAAATCTCTAAGTCTTCCTTTCTACATTTGTTAAACTAGGGATGATACTATTCTTTCCCTCACACACTACTGACAATTAAATGAAATACACGAGAATGTAAATGCTAACCAAATTCAAGTTATTAGTCTTTGTATACTTTGACTTAGGCCAAAAAAAGCAAAACAAAAACAAAAACAAAACACCTTAAACATCTTATTTCTTGAAACCTTTAGAAGGTTCCTCCTATGACATTCCATCTTCTGAAGTAAAAAATAACTGGCAGAATTGCTATGAGTATTTAGAAAGAAAAATGCAATTTAATGTAAGAATTGTTATAGCAAGAGTCTCACAGTGTAAAAATAACTTACTTGCATTGGTTTAATTTTCTCATCACAACTGTGTTAATCTCCTGTTCTCACCATACCACAAGTTTAAAAGTAAAATTTCATTACCTTAGATAAAATTTTACCTGTCACATGGTATTATTTCTTATAAGTGGTTCTATTGATCTTTAAAAATTTCACCATATATATTTTTTAAGATTTTATTTATTTATTTGACAGAGATCACAAGTAGGCAGAGAGGCAGGCAGAGAGACGGGGGAAGCAGGCTCCCCACTGAGCAGAGAGCCCAATGATGTGGGGCTCCATCCCAGGACCCTGGGATCATGACCTGAGCTGAAGGCAGAGGCTTTAACTCACTGAGCCACCCAGGCACCCCTCACCAGGTATTTCTGATTTGTTAATATTGATGAAGGGAGGGAGAATTTAGAATTATTATTATTATATTATAATTATAGCACTAATTACTAGGCTTGAAATACATGTTTACATATAATAAGAACAATGCTATTTGGATAACAATACAATTATAATAAAAATTTGCACAGATCTAGGTATTTTTAGACCAAATCATATACCCCGAAACAGAGCAACTTTTCAAAGTAAATAGAATATTGTTGGTTACCCAACTCCATCAGCTTCTATACAGAAGTTCTACTCTAAGTGTTTTAATCATGACTTCACAAAATTGCATTTAAACTAAGAAGTAACTCTTGCAAATAACCCAAACTAGATACAGCCAAGAATAAATATTAGGGACCTATGCAAATGTGTATGCCAAGAACAGAGAGTCAATAAGATATACAATTGTGCCTTGCATATATAAAGCATCCAGTAAGTTTTTGTCTTTTAATATTATACATTCTTTAGTAATAGGCTTATCTTAAAATGAAAATATGTTTACATATTAAGATTAAACAAACAAATCTCTTGTCATAATGTTTTAATACATGCAAATGAATATAAATGGAATGACCAAATACTCCAAACTTACTGCCGACTTTCATTACTAGAAATCAGAGATGTGGCAGTGCTATATTCACTTTGTGCTATCAAAACATTATGGGTGAATAACATTTTTAAAAAGAATTTTCAAAAAGGAAAAACCAAATTAAAAGATCTCTGATCAGTTCTTTAAAAAGTGGAGAGTTTAATGTAAAGTGATTACCTATTGTTAAATATATTTATTTTTACCTATTTTGGCCTTCATATTTATGTTCTTAAATCAGAACACTGGTGTAATATAATCTGAAAAAAATCATGTGGCACAAAAGCAGGTGCTAAAAATAACATTTACTCCACAATTAGATAAGGGTACACTACATTTACTACACTCAGTGACCTATACACTTTGGCACATGACCACTTATTTTTTAATAGTTTACCTATCTAGTGTTATGTCTAATAACTTCATTAAGGATAAGTCATTAGAAATGAAATTACAGAGTTATAGGAAAGGAACAAGGTAAGGATCTTGTTTTCATCTTTTTTTTTTTTTTTTTTTTTTTAATTTTTTTTTTTTTTAAACATATATATAAGGATCTTTTTTTCTATTACCAAATACATTCCACAAAGATTTTACCCATTTAAATACCCATAGAGGTATATCAGAGTACTTCTTTGCTCCTAGGGTGGGTATTAGTATTAAAGAAATTTTGGCAATTGATAGGTGAAAATGGAATCCCGCTGCTTTATTTTGCAACCATCATGTCTGAAAAAAATGACTAAAGCTGGGAGTTTTTTAAAAAGGCTTCTCATGAATTTTCTCCTCTTGGAAAAATCGATAGGAAAATAAATAAATAACTATGATAATTTTTTTAAAGATCTTATTTATTTATTTGACACAGAGAGAAAGATGGCAAGTAGGCAGAGAGGCAGGCAGAGAGAGAAGGGGAAGCAGGCTCCCTGCTGAGCAGAGAGCCTGATGGGGCCGATCCCAGGACCTCAAGATTATGACCTGAGCCAAAAGCAGAGGATTAACCCACTGAGCCACCCAGGTGCCCCTAAATAATTTTTGATTTAATAGCACACTAAATACAGCAGTATTTTAGTGAATGACTATCTGTAAAGGATTTCATCCTTTAAGTAATACCATACCAATTCATACGTTCTTAAAATGCTGCTGAACAAATGGCTGGTCTCAATGTCATTCAAAGGAACTATTTCTAGGAAGTTCTTTTCATTTTCTTTTGATCATTCCATATAGTTTCTGTACTACTTACTCAGTAATGAAGGTCACTAAAACTTTATTAGAATAGAAGAGTATGGGTTATCAATTAAAATTGATACAGAATTATCAAAGAGGGGATTTTATAGGCATATGTACATTTCTCTCAATATAAAAGAACTTCTTGACTTGCCAAATTAAGGGTTGTACGAAAGACAATAATTTGATTTCTCCTTTGAATAACTGCTTTGAAATAGTCTCCTAACATACAGTTCTAAGAATAATATGTAGTTCTGTAAACATTACACAATGGCATCTAGACAGAGTATGTAATTTTGGGGTTACTTTTTTCAAATGAAAAAACTGACTAAATAGCTGAATATAACTAAAGTGGCCTGAAAGCTAAAGAAATAAGTCTAATTTTGACATGTAGAATCCTTGTCTCAGGAAAAATTACACATTTAAAAATTTGGATAAAAGATTTTCTTTATATATTAATCTGTTAGTTCTACTCAGGATGATTTTAAAAAGTGTTACTACCATTTCAACTGTGATTTAAATGTTTGAAAAAATAAATTAGAAAGAATGGACTAAAAAGTGTGTATATATAATATATAATGTATACAATGGACAGAATAGTTAATGTCAAAGTATTCTCAGGAAGGGAAAGAAAGAGGAAAGCTATCTAAAACACAGAAAACGAAAGTGTAAGAATCAGATGGCTCAGATAATGCAAACATCTATTTCATCTTTGACTCCAGTGAAATGGTCAGTAAATGACATCACTGTGCCAACCACAAAGAAGAACTCCAGGCCCTCTGAAAAATATTTTTCAAAGCCCCAAGGAAACCTAAGCAGTCTCTGCAATTTTTTTCCCAGTTTATGAAAATTGGATTCCTATAAAAGAAAAATGGACCATTTTTACTGCAACAAAAACTGATTTGTAAAAGCTGGAAGCAGTTTAAAAATACTCAACATGAGGTTCTTGTTAGTCTTGAAAAGTAAGAGTTATAATAAAAAAATGGTCCAAAAATATGGTGCGGATATATTGTATATAAGAGGAAAAAAAGCAAGTCCTACTCCTATTATTTTTAATTAGCTTTAATAGTAAGTTCCACTTTACTTTCTAACACCAATTCAGATTTTTTTGGGGGGGTGGTTGGTGGGGAGGAGATTTACATCTAACCCTCTGGGATTGGCAACTCTATAGCTAATGCCTTGGAGCCCTAATGTATTTTGCATCACCTCTAAATGTCGGGAAATTCTGGCGCCAAGAGGTTCAAACTGATAGTGACACATGTCTAAAACCAGGATTTGCTGTCCAACTGCCAGTATCTATTTTATCAAACATCCAGTCTCCCCTACAGAATAGGATAGATTAGTTTAAAATTTTCACTGTTTCCAATTAAACTGCCTTGGTTTATTGCAAAAGTGTAGGCATTCAGATTAAGAAGGATTCCCTGACTTAGATTTTTAAGAAAAAAATACCAATTTAAGTGGTTTAAGCAATTCTCTAAATTTGGCTTAGTGTCCCCATTTTAACAGATTTGTGCTATTACTAAACTTTGTCATTTTAGGAATAAAGTGAAGAATTTTTCTTTGACCAATTAAAAAAACCTCTCTAATCATACAAATTAGAAATTTATTTTTTACTTTTCAGGAACGTGGGATCATCTACTTTACATGAATCCACTGGAACTAATATGTTAAAAAACCACAAGGACAGAGAAGCCGTGAGTACTGGCTGGAGAGCACGCCACTTGGCACTGTCATATCATTTCACATTCTCAAATCATTAAAAACAATGGTAAAGATAAAAATTCACATTTATACATTAATTTTTAATGTATTCTTTACATTCTTTAACTTGACAGTGCTTATTTATCAAAGACATATGATAAAGAACAGGGAAAAATTTTTAAGTTATCTGGACAACTTCCCTGATTTAAAGGAAAAAAACCCTCAAAATAGGTAACATTTCCACTTTTTACAAGTATTTAAAGAACAGTGTTTTCAATATTCAGAATTCAATCAAGACATTATACTTAGAAATTTCATAGTTAACTCCAATTTTTCATGCTGCCCATGAAGTCTGCATATTTTCATCTTTCCAAAGGAGATGAAGAACAAGAGTCCAATACCCTCTGTTCACATTTCTCAAAAAATACTCCTATTTTGTTTAAAATATTCCTATTCTGTTAAAGTAAACAGTTTCAAAAGTAGTATTTTAAGGCAATGTTATTTGGTCTAATTGGCTTTAAATTTACCTATTGGATATCAGAAGCTAAAAGGTAGCCATTAGTTTAAAATTTCACATCTGGGACAGTATACAGCAAAATGATTATGCCAAATATGTGAATAATTATGTAGCAATTTAAAATACTTAAATCTTTGCAGAATTAAAAAGTAAGCCAGAGTTAAGATCCATGGTTTGTTACTATCAAAGAAGAGCAGAGAAATCCTATTAAAAGAGAATCCTAACTAACCAAAAATGACTGAATAAAAGAAAGAGTAAATGATTCCAGAGTAGGTCAATAAAACAAAATGTAGCAAAAAGCAATCATGAGTCTTTGGCTATACTGTATACTTTCTCTGTGTCTCTGCTGATACAATTTACAGTCCCTTGTTATTTGATCTGTTACCTACAAAAAACTGAGGAAATTCATTGTAAATTATTTCTTCTGGAAATAAAAAGAGAAAATGATACAGTTATGTGATTTAAGGCCTGAAAAATTACAAAAGACAAGAGATGAAAGACAAAACTTTCTCAGGGGAAGTTTTTTTTTTTTTTTTTTACAGGTCAAACAATTCTCAAATCAAAATGATTATAAGTATTTCACTCCTTTGAGTTGACAAAATAGTCTACAGTATGTTTTGTGGCTAATCCTTTAAGCCAAACATTACTGTGATGTATCTTTTATGATGTAAAAGAAGCTACTGAAATACTTTTTTCCTTGCGAAGCAACTGAAAGTACAAGGTAAGAGGCTTTCCCAAAGTCTTTTTTTAAAAAAAGTTATTAACAGAACTGGGGAATAAAATCCTGAAACCTTTGGACACAATGTATAATTTACATTTTACTGGGTACCTATATTTCTTAAAACACTTTTATTGTTTTATAAAATGACCATTTTTGAAAACCAGAAATGAAACTTTGCTGAATTGAGCTCATAAGTCCACTGCTTTGAATATTCAATTTTAATGAAAGTGTTCAGGTTCTTAATCATGTAATTATATTAAAAAATGAAGGCAAGTCTTTCTGAAATTAGTAATGCATGATTAGTATCAGTCTGCTTTCTTTAGATTGGCAAGATCTGCAGGAGATACCAAAATAATGTTTTTGTTTACAGTGAAACATAAATGGCACAATAATTGATCTCGTAATGCTCTCAGCAAAAATTTCAATATAAATAATTAGGATTATACACCCAAATCATTTCTTCCTTTTCCAATTATGTTTCAGAAAACATTTTTACAGTGAATTGTCACATGATGGAGTATAGTAGTTACAATGATTAAAACAGAGCCTCTATTTAAATAATTATAGCTAATATAGACAGAAACATCAGAAGCAATCAAAAGCCATATGCTTTCTGATATTTAACCATGTTTAACTTTTATGTCCTGAGGCAAGGAGTTTCTTACTGTCACAATCCAGTACACCAATGAAACTATTTCCAAAGTGTTATTATTTATTTAAAGTCCACTAAAGAATCCTGAGTCCACTAAAGAATACGGAACTATATATGAGGTTATACTGCATTTCATGTACTACTCCTACGTTTTCAACATGCTTTTAAACTTTGGGTCACAACCATCAACGAACTCTGAAATTGGTAGGCTGCAATCTGTATTTCAAAGATGAAACAGAATAGGATAAAACAATATATATTTGTGCATTACAGGTAATAAGAATAATTACCATTTAACAATTTTTTTGTTTTACTTATATGTATAGATATGTATGTATATAAACAAATACATAAACATATATATAGCATATCTTTGTGCTTGCACTAGGTTGCAATATGAAACGTATTGCTTTATGTGAGCTGTGATAAAAAAAAAAAAAAAACAGAAACACTTAAAAGTCCACTACTGTATGTGATGTTTCCTTCCAAATTAGGCATTATTTTATATTAGAAAGAACCTAAGCTTTGGGGACATACAGACCGGAGTTCAAACTTTTTTTTTTTTAGCATAATTTTATTTTATTGTAAATTTTTTTAATTTTTAAAATTTATTTTCAGCGTAACTATTCATTGTTTTTGCACCACACCCAGTGCTCCATGCAATCCGTGCCCTCTCCAATACCCACCACCTGGTTCCCCCAACCTCCCACCCCCGCCCCTTCAAAACCCTTAGATTGTTTTTCAGAGTCCATAGTCTCTCATGGTTCACCTCCCCTTCTAATTTCCCCCAACTCCCTTCTCCTCTCTTCTCTCCCACCCTATTCATGTGAGTTGGTTATTTAAATTTAAATTATTAGAGACTAGAGTTCTTCATTTGTAAAATGGCTGCAATAATACTTGCTTTAAAACACTGCTGTGCAGGTGGCAATAAATGAAGAATATTCATAAAACAGACTATGCATGACAGATGATCAATATTGTCTACAATAATTATTGGATTAAAATGGCTTATTATAAGTGATCATTAAGAATTATAACATATTGGTCACAATTTTTTTTAAAGAAAAAAATGGTCCAAAGGGCAACTAGTCTCCACCCATTCACTGAACCAGTGTAATGCGAAATTTCAACAGTCAGACTACATCGAAAATATTACACCTCTAAGAGTGATATAAAGAGGAAAATACTGTGCACACTTTCTGATAAAATTTTAAAAATCTATGACACCAGTAGTGGAGTGGAATATCTGCTGGGAGAAACGTCATTATAATTGTAGAATGAGGCTGGCATGCCATATTTTTTTTTCCTTTAAATATTTTATTTGAATCCCACGCAGGGAAGAATAGTCTCCAATTGAATCAAAGTGTCAACTTTTAAAAGCAGTGATGTCTGAGTAATTATTAAAATACATGTATTGTGTTCTTATATTTTACTGGCTTTGGAAAGCACTTAGGAAACAATGTGAGTTCATTAATTTGGCAAAAGAACTGTGTATTTCAATGGACAGCCTGTATTTCCAAAGTGATGAAGCATTTTTTTTTTCAGATCTGCAATCTTCATTTTTTAAATATAAAAAATGTGACTCCATAAGTAATTTAATATCAAACAAGCATGTTCTTGAAAATGTTGAGGATTTTTTTTTCCTCTTTAATGAAAACAGAAATGGGGGAGTGAAGAGAATTCTAATTTTTCAAAAACAAGGGAAACACCATATATTAGATTTTTCTTGGAAGACTATTATTTACCTGCCAGGAAATGAATGCTGCCCAACTACATCTCCATTTTGAAGGTGATAATCATTGAAGAAGTCTGGACTTATGGCTCCTTCAGAGGCAATTAATCCATCTAGAAAGAAGGAAAATTGGTTAACTAGTGAAACTTATTGGTAGGGAATAAGAAGGAAATAATGCTAAGAAGCAACACAACAGAAAATAATCTGTATATTTAATCTGGAAAGAGAAATGTTAGCACGACATGCTACTCTCTCTGGGACCAAGATAAGACAATACATACTTAAGCCTTCACAAAAACGCAGCAAAACAACTGAACACTTATCAAGCACCTACTACTATGTGGTAGCACTACACTAGCATGGAGATAAATAAGACAATCTCTGCCTCCAAGGGACTTATGGTCTTGTATAAAAACAGAGAAAAGATAAGGGGTGAGGTGAAGTAGTATGTGATAGTAAGGATGGTCCCCGCTAAGAAACCAGGATGCACAAAGACAACGAGACAGTAAACAGCATGGCGTGAGTAATTTCACACCCAGACAGCTTCATTTGTGTAGCATAATTAAAAAATTAGGTATTTCAAGTGAGTTAATTTCTAAGTAAGCACTGCTCGACACTTTCAGTGCCAACCTTAAAACACATAAGCAAACTTGGGTTAGAAATGTTTGTAAATATATTTTATATTCTCTGTGTTTTTAAAAAGTATAATGAACATAATATATTACTCCTTGATGATTTAATCTTCATTATAAGTTTCAATTACTTTTTGGTCATGCCCTGAGTTATTAGATTTATTGGACTACCTATGCTAATTTGCTCTACACCACTATGCTTTTGAAGAAGTTTTTTCTTTGTTTATAAAGTACTCCTTTTTCTTTATCTAAGTCTTCATTATTGCTTCCTGCTTATTTTAGAATGATACTACTTTCTTATTTACTCTAATCTAAGAAACCAGATAACCTATTATTGATAGAATTATGAATCAGTTAAGAATAAGAAAAGAATTTGAGGCAAAAAGCTCTAAGTGATGGTTTCTGGGCTGACTGAGGCATAAAAGAAATGTATTTCCGTATGTGGCTTTTGTAATAATTACTTGGAAAGCTGGCAGGCCTTTCGAAGTTTCCTTTTCTGAAAGTATTCTGGGTTGTTAAGTGACCTATAGATAAGTGTGGGCGAGGTCATACAACATTGTTTATAAAGTTGGCACAGGAAGCAAATTATTTAGTCACCAGATGGTCATTTACATCTACCACATGCATAAAATACTCTGTTAGGTTCTAGGGGAACTACAAAAAGTCCCAATACATAATTTCTGTTTTCAAGAATTTTAGATTAAGTGAGACATAAGGCAAACACTTAAGATGCAATAAAATAATACATTTATTTAATAAATGACATACAGCAGGAATGGATATAAGTAATGAATGAGTGCTGCAGGGAGAGGAAGGTGTAAAGAGATTGCTGTGCTCTGTAGGGGTTAGAAAATCTTACTTGGGGAGGAGGGAGGCAGAGGCATAATTGATTTGAGTCTTGAAAGACCAGTAGCAATTAATGACAAAATCTATTTGAGGAGCAAAGTTATTGCAAATCAAGTGAATGATAAAATTAAGTAATAGTGTTGGCAAGTGACTAAGTAAGGTGATTTGTATTTCCAAACGACCCCTGTACCACTTTTTTGTTACATATCATATACTAAAGATTTGTATTATTATATAATTGTTGAATTGCTAATGAGTATCTTTGGTATTTCTCTTATTACTTTAGTAAATTTTAAATATTTAAGAGGTAGCTTAAAAGTATCTAATATTTAGTCCAGTTTCCATGTTCTCAAAAAATTAATAAATCAAAAGACCAGCTAAACAAAAAAGGTTACAAAAAATGAAATTATGGGAAATGCCAAGACACAACAGATTGAGTTAAGCAGTTGCAATAATATTTTACATGGATTGAAGACTTCTTACAGGAGTTTGGCTAAAATTAACAAGGTTAAGACCAAAAACATCAGTAAGTTCCTCTGTTAAATTAAAACCAAATAATTAAAGGTCAAGTTTTAAGGAATCTGTGAATTTCAGAGGAACACAACTAAGTAACATGCCAAAATAAAATATTTATCACACTTTGAAAGTGAATACAAAGATATTCAGCATGCTAGTAGTATAGAAGATTCTGATACCCCGAAAATAAATACACCAAATAAAAAGACACATGAATTGTATTTTAAAAGTTTACATATGAAACATGACCTAATGAAGTAAACCAGATTAAGAAGAAATTAAATGAAAAACTGTTGTCAATTTCTCAACATCTTCATTTTGATTTGGAGCTCTCATTTCCCAGGGAAAAATGAGTAGCAAAAGGATAAAGGAAATACAGAGAACTACAAACTAGAAGCTCATCAAATAGAGATCCAACTAAAAATGTGGAAGTTTAAAGATTCAGCCAGCAATTTTATATACCTAGAGTACAATTAGGATAATATAATAAACCTGACATAATGTAAGAAAAAGTAAATTTATACTTCTGAATTAATTTTTAATAATCTGAGAGCACAGCAATTCATTCAGTAAATTATAGCTTCTACTGTGTCCTTTATAATGTCTTGACAAAATTTAGGCAGCTCTGCTGTATGGGCAATCTTTCTTTACTAGAATGAGGAATAAAAGTGAAAGAATGGGGAATAAAAGTGAAATTACATCTTAGATAAAATCCTCGACTCAAATGCCTTGACTTCTTTGGAATTACCTATTTGTTTCTTAGCATTCTGCATCCAAAATTAATTCTTTTATAGAAGTAATAAAAAGGAATCATATATTCCTGATTACAAAATCAGCTAAACCTAAGAGTGTTCTTCCGAAGCTCCTACTCTAACCTTGATAGCGACAAGGAACCAAAGAATTTCATGGAACACTTAAACTACCAGAGAACAAACAGAAGACAGAGATGATATACACCAGAGCCCTTTGTAAGCTGTACAGCATTATAAACTTTTTGGTTCCTAAATTATATGAAGCCTCTTAGACCACAGCTATACCACACACCTTTTTGAGGTGCTCCCGGTAATGATGATAAATATGACTATGAGTAAAATGGGGTATGTACTGGGGCAAGAAGGAAACCAAAGCAAATTTATTGTGAGCACAGGTAATTTATCAACCTTCTGATTTTTGCAACCCAGTAAAAAACTGGCTTATAGAGATTGTGAATAAAAGTAAAATAGGGGCGCCTGGGTGGCTCAGTGGGTTAAAGCCTCTGCCTTCGGCTCAGGTCATGATCCCAGGGTCCTGAATTTGAGCCCTGTGTCGGGCTCTCTGCTCAGTGGGGAGCCTGCTTCCTCCCCCCTCTCTCTCTCTCTCTGCCTGCCTCTCTGCCTACTTGTGCTCTCTCTCTGCATGTCAAATAAATAAATAAAATCTTAAAAAAAAGGTAAAATAACTCAGTATCTTCTTATATACATTGTTACTGAAATAATCTTTATTTCTTAAAGTCAAATGAAAATATAATATTGGGCTTTTTAGTGAATGAGTCAAAAGTGAAATTGTGACTGTCTGGGAGAAAACAGATATCAATAATGAAGAAAGTGAGAAAAAGAAATTGCTAAAATAGAAAAATCAAAACTTACCAAACTACACCTTATAAGACATATCACAGAAACATACAGGTAAACGAAAACTATTTTTTTTTTAAAGATTTTATTTATTTATTTGACACAGAGAGATCACAAGTAGGCAGAGAGTCAGGCAGAGAGAGAAGAGGAAGTAGGCTCCCCGCTGAGCAGAAAGCCTTATGTGGGGCTCGATCCCAAGACCCTAAGATCATGACCTGAGCCGAAGGCAGAGGCTTAACCCACTGAGCCACCCAGGTGCCCCAAAAACTATGGTTTTACAATAATCCTGAGACAGAAACACACATTGTAAGCTTCATATTCCAGAAATATATTAACATATTAAATGCTAAGAATAAGATTCAGCAAGTTGATGAAAAAACAACAAAAAAGTCATTTAGAAATATGTAGTGGTAAGACAGCTTTATAAATTATACTTCCTCTATGGGTAAATGTGTTAAAGCAAACAGCATCATTTTTACGATGGAATAGGAAATTACTCAGTGACTACATTCACAATAATTTTAGACTTTAAGGAAAAAAATACCATAACTAAAGGAGATGGTAGATTCCTATTTTCTTGTGACAATACTAAGATCCTTTTTAAGAATAAAAAGAAGAGAGAAACATGTATTTTCACATATTTAACAGTTTGAAAATATAGAGGGCAGTACTGATGAGTAGCAGCAACAAATGCTATTTCATTTGAACATAAAAGATAAGACCCAGGGAATCACGGGCCACTTAACTTCACCTCTGTAGCTGAAAAGCTACTATGGCTGCTTTCATCAGAGGCAGCCTATAGTTTCATGCATACCAGGGACTTGAATAAGATGGCTCAAGTGTTCAAACAAATCTGCAGTTTTACAAATTTCTCTGGTGTTTCTGAAGATGCAACTGCACACAGTGAAAGACAAGAGGCTGCTGTTATCTAGGTTTCATGATACGCATCAAGAGGTACCACAGATTCATTCAGTTGAATTATTCATGGAACACGAACTAGGGAAAATAACTAATAAACTAAAATAATATAGATGGCTTGATATGAGACCTTTATCTTTATTAAACTCACAGCAATGTAACCTCCACTGTTAAATGTCTACCATATCATCAGTCTACAGGGATTAAAAAAAATAAGGATATCTAATTATTATATTCTACTCCTCAAATGCTTGAATTTATTTATTTTCCCATCAGCTGTGGTTGCTTCTAAATTTTGATATATAAAAATATATATAATTCAGATCTCTCACAAAAGCATAAGTTGTACATTTTAATTATAAAATATCTCAGAAAAATATTTATGATTTTCATTTTAAGAGGTTAACCTATGTGAATTAATTTTGGGAATGTAGTATAAGTTTTTAGAAATTTGTTCTGAAGTTCTAATCATATTAAAACAACAAAGTTGAACAGTGAGATGGTTAAAAGTTTTATTCGGGGGCGCCTGGGTGGCTCAGTGGGTTAAGCCACTGCCTTCGGCTCAGGTCATGATCTCAGGGTCCTGGGATCGAGTCCCACATCGGGCTCTCTGCTCAGCAGGGAGCCTGCTTCCCTCTCTCTCTCTGCCTGCCTCGCTGTCTACTTGTGATCTCTGTCTGTCAAATAAATAAATAAAATCTTTAAAAAAAAAAGTTTTATTCGGTTTTGGAAACTAGTAATTGATTCACACTGAAAAGCAGCCATCAATCTTCAAAGCAAGAAACTTGATTCCACAGAATTCTGATTCCGGTTGACAAAAAAATTCATATCATATATATTTTACATCATTTTACTTCATGAATATCTGAATATGTAAGGAACAGCTGCTTGCCATTACTGAACTAAGGCACTCTGGTTGGCTAAAATTAATGATCTACTCCATCTGGTTTGAAACACAAGGCAGTATTTCATAACTACTGTAAAGTTCAGTTTGGAAGAAATTAATTTAATTTTTAAAGTAAAGTTATCAATTTTCCAAGGTTCTAGTATCTATATCAAGTATAAAAATAATATAGTATTTATGGGCAATTTGCACAACACAAAATTATAAAAATAAAGTGTGATGAATACATAGCAGGGGGAAAAAGCCATTAATTGAGACATAATATTTTAATGCTTTTCATATCCAACCTGCTACAGATCTTAATTAGAAATCCTTTTCTTGGGGCGCCTGGGTGGCTCAGTCATTAAGTGTCTGCCTTCGGCTCAGGTCATGATCCCAGGGTCCTGGGATCGAGCCCTCTGCTTGTGTTCCCTCTCTAGCTGTGTTCCTCTCTGTCAACTAAATAAATAAAATCTTAAAAAAAAAAAAAAAAAGAAAGAAATCCTTTTCTTCCTTGCAACTAAATGAGTTCAATGAAGTAATATTAGTATTGGCAACAGCGCAACACTTTGACAGCCAGAATATGTAGAAATTTACCAAATCTTTGTGCCAAGATCATCCTTGGAAAAGGCAGTATGGCAGAATCAACAGTTATAATATAAGTATGATTTATATAAAAATTAAGTTTTACCCTAAAAACACTAGCAGAGTTAGAAGGAAAAAGGTTTAAGTGTCTAAATCTTCCCAACCAAGTAGAGTTAACTAGTTCAAAATGAAAGCAAAACCATGGTAAAATGAAATACATTGGAAAACAAAACATAAATTAGTTAAGTTATACATTTTTTTAAAAAAGGTTTTTATTTATTTGACAGAGATCACAAGTAGGCAGAGAGGCAGGCAGAGAGAGACGGGGGGAGGGGGGGAGGGAACAGGCCCCCTGCTGAGTAGAGAGCCTGATATGGGACTCAATCCCAGGACCCTGGGATCATGACCTGAGCCGAAGGCAGAGGCTTTAACCCACTGAGCCACCCAGGCACCCCTAAGTTATACATTTAAATAAATCCCAAATAGAGTAAAAATGAAAACCCTGAGGATGTCATTTTAAGTTATACAGTCTAGAAAGTAATAAACTGGGTTGGGGGGGTGGGTGAGCCTGGTGGTGGGTATTAAGGAGGGCACGTATTGCATGGAGCACTGGGTGTGGTGCGTAAACAATGAATCTTGGAACGCTGAAAAAAAAAAAAAAAAAAGAAAGTAATAAACTAAGAGTAATGTTCCTGGGTACAACATTTTTTTATGGAGATCACATCAAAGACTAAGTTGGAAAAAAAGGTGAGTTAACAGGTTTGCACGGTGTATATGGATGGTACTTCTAAAATTATTTGCAGAATTCCACTTACATACTACAAGAAGTGCTTCCAAAGCTTGGGAACGAGCAAGGCTGGTCGACCAAAATCCCTACTTATGGCAAACAAACTATTTAATTTTGCTTTGGTTATCACCTTACCTGAGTTATAGAAGAGGTCAGGTCTTTCAAGAATATCCCCTTCATGGATGTACGGTTCAATGCGATCATCACCATACAAGTACTGCTCACTCTCATCCAGCTGGCGGCTCTCTACCATCTCCAGCCACTGAGAGTTATGCCAGCGAAACTTTTCACTCTGAATTTTCTTAGCCCATTCTTCATCATATTCCTATTGAAAACAAATAGTCAGGTAGTATTATGTAAGCTTATAAAGGAACTACCTTGGCCCTCAGATAATAGTACTAATTTGGAGGCTCTTTGTTTGGGTCAAAGGGAACATTAAAATACCTGTCAGAATTAATATATACAATAATCAATAAAACCAATTAACTACATATATTAAAGACATCTGTTTGAATTACTAATTGCTAATGGCAAAATCTAAAAGTTTAAACTTCACAAATTCTCTACTACTAGAATTTAGGTGTGCAATCAGACTTTGGCTCTCAAAGAAATCTGCGGCTATAATCACTGGTGGCAGTAATGATAGGTGCTTAAGCACTAAAATGACGTCTTTCACTACATCTTCTCTGAGATAAACACTTTTCAGTAAGAAAGAAAGGTATGTCTCCTAACTACTGAAATGGTTTACCAGGGAAAACAAAGAGAATTTAATTTTATATTAAATTAAATTCTAAGCAAATAGAATAAGGACAAATTAACATTATCTTCTTTTAAAAAAAGATTTATTTGTTTGACAGAGATTACAAGTAGGCAGAGAGGCAGGCCGGGGGGCGGGGGGGAAGCAGGCTCCCTGCAGAGCAGAGAGCCCGACACAGGGCTTGATCCCAGGACCCTGAGACCATGACCCAAGCTTAAGGCAGAGGCTTAACCCACTGAGCCACCCAGGCGCCCAAAAAACATTCTTACTTAGTCATAATTACTTCTTTGATTGTCTATTCCTTCCTCCAATCATGAACTCCTGAGGAGCAACTTTTGACTGCGACTGCTTTACTGCTGTCTTTCTCATACCTGTTCACACAGAATGCCCTTGGTGAACGTTTCTGAAGGACTTTTCAGCAAGTTACTGTTTGCTACAGCTGAACCGATCTAGCTCTTGATTTCTGCCACAGATTGTGGCTACTTCTGACTAGTATAGCCACCGAACAATTAATGGACAGTACCACTGATGGCATAGATTTAAACAAAAGATTTCAAGGTACTTCTTGTCACTCTAACTCTAGGGTCTTAGTTTTAAATTTCTCTGTCATATCTGTAACGTTTTTGTTTATAGTCATCTAAAAAGGACTTAAAAAGGTGCCAGGCAGTACTACTATCTTCCTATAGTCAAGATGAACATGATAATTAACAGGTGGACCAAAGATACATTTTAAATACTGAGCAATTTTCATCCAAAGCTGAGGCTCAGAGTAAAAAAAAATCACCAGAGAAGGAATTTCTGGGGTGTAAGAATAAGTCTAAAATTTTATTAGAATGTAACTATTATTATTATCTTGTTCAAATTTTTCTTGTTAAATTTGTAAGTTTCACATGATCGATAAATCTCAGTGTCAGCTATCAGACTGTGTGTTCTAACTTGTACATCTTTGAAACTATGATAGATGTCCCTCTTTAACTGAGGGAAAAGTAGAAAACCTTTTTGGCTATGATACTACTGATGGCAGTTTTGCTACCAAATTATTAACTTTTTTTTTTTAAGATTTTATTTATTTACTTGACAGAGATCACAGGTAGGCAGAGAGGCAGGCAGAGAGAGAGAGGAAGGGAAGCAGGCTCCCTGCTGAGCAGAGAGCCTGATGCGGGGCTCAATCTCAGGACCCTGGGATCATGACCTGAGCCGAAGGCAGAGGCTTTAACCCACTGAGCCACCCAGGCGCCCCTAAGCTTTCCTTTTTTAACAGTTAAATATTAACAGTCCTATTAAGCTATTTCCTGATATATTATTTAAAATTTAATTGTATAAAAGATCAGTTATAAACATTATTACATTTTACTTCAAAAATAATAAACATTTACTAATCCAACTGTTATAATTTCAGTATTTAAATCACTGGATTTTTTTTTTTAAAGATCGATTTTAGAGAAAGAAAGTGTGCATGCATGCCTGCGAGAGTGGGGAAGGGGCAGAGGGAAAGAATTTTCAAGCAGACTCCGTGCTCAGGACTTGGGAGTCCAAGGTGGGGCTAGACCTCAGGACCCAGGAGATCACCACCTGAGCTGAAACCAAGAGTCAGACACTTAACTGACTGAGCCAGTCTGGTGCCCCAAAGGAATTTTTTTTTTTACTCCAAGTTACAGCTACAGTTTTAATCTATATTTGAAATTGACAATTTAGATATAAACAATAAATGCTAAATCCAAATCCCATCTTGTTGGTACGCTTACAATGAACAGATATGATGATAATTAATACAGTCCTCCATTTACTGATTACACATTAGTTGTTCTGATAAAATGAGATAATACATATAAAGCATTTAGAAAACCTATATTGAAAACACTTAATGTTAGCCATTACTGTTAATTAATCGAACTGATGGCTTCCTGAATAATTACTATAATTATTATCATGTTATAAATGAGAAAACAAGGCCCAGGACACTGAATTAACTTAAGTGCACACAGCTAATGTGGCTATTACAGCATTGTAAACCCTGGGTTAGTAATATGGAAAAGGCAATTAAACAGAGGACCAATGAGTGTTTGTCAGGGTCACTGTGGAATGGATTCTTTAGTAATGAGAATATAATAAATGGACTCCAAGGTCAACTTTGAGCTCCAAGGTTCTACGAATGTGTTGAACTGTTGACCAAGCAGTGATTTGAGAGGAAGTAGCTTCTGGTCTGGTAAGTTTATTTTGTAACACACGGTATTCTCAATCATGTTCTCTCTGACCTGGCCGCACATGGGAGGGTGTAAGGGAAAGAGGGAGTTAGAAAAGCAACAGCACAGAGATGTTACAAGTAGTTTCACTGGCTACAGATTTGAATGGTTCACTTTGGGTTTCCAAAACTAAATGAAATACTAAGTGGTGCTAATTATGCAATATGAGCACTGTGATTAGTTTTAAAATAATTTTGCCCAAATGCTAAATTTAATTTTGAACCTCTTTAAAATTCATGCCTTTGCAAATATACTTCTTGGTTCTCTAAGTGGCACAGTTGTATGTTAGCTGCAAAGTTGGCTGTACAAATATATTACTGTCATATTAGAAGTGGCTAGATAATTTAAAAAGAACTGATCACATACACTTAGAGAAGAAAAGAATGAGCTTATTATCCATAAGATAAAAAAATTAATGCATAAACAAAAAGTAAATGGTATTTGGGGCAAGAAATTCTCTGTACTAACTGGCTTTTTTCCTTAAAGATAAACTAGTTACAGGTCACCAAAATATGCCTTATATTATGCCTTATTATACCCAGAAGATACCTTATAATACCAGAAATCCTATTAAATCCACATTAAATACTGGAACTAATTTGATATGTATTGTTTATTTTGTGAATACTAGCTTGTTTCACTTGGCAAGAGGTATGAAACAAACTTATTTTGGTAGACAAATTTTAAATTTGATTATCTGAATGAAGAAGTAGTCAAGAAAGATGATAGAAAAACACATGACTTGATTGCTTTATTATCATTTAGTTTCAAGCATATGGATTCCTAGTGTAAGAACAGGAGATAAAACCTAGTCAAGTGCTCAAAACACAGAAAAGATGGGGTTTGCTATTCCACTGAGAGTAAAACTTGCTGCTTTTATCTGTGAAATGTTACAGAAATAGGTATAAGTTTAAAAGTAAACTGGGGTGCCTGGGTGGCTCAGTCAGTTAAGCATCTGACTCTTCCTTTCGGTTCAGGTCATAGTCCAGGGTTGTGAGATCAAGCCCCCGTGTCTGGCTCATGCTCAGTGCAGAATCTGCTGGGGATTCTTCCCCTTTCCCTCTCTCCCCGCTTCTGGCCCCTCCCTGCTCATGCTGGTGTGTGCTCCAGTGCTCTCTCTCTTCTAATAAATCAATGAAAAATAAAGAGTATTAAAAAATCTTTAAATCACATATCCCTAAAATGTATTTAGCCTAGTAAGTAATGCTCTGCACAAAGAAAAAAAATCATGCTTATTCTAGGCATTAGTAACTTACATGCTTCTCAGAAGATTTTAATACTCTAATAATAAAAGTACATGTAAAAATGTGTAAGAAGATGCTATTTTCTTCACAAATGCCGTTCAATTGTAAGCCTTCTTATCACCCTTCAAGCTTATGGCAATGTTCTTATTAAGGAACCTACACATAGAAGGCTTAGTATTTAAAAAGAGACCATCTCTCCACAGCCTATCTAACCGTCTGACAGAAGTCCAAACACACAAAGTGTGAGCATCCGTGGCTAAATTTTGGCCTTAAAGCTTGATTTGTTAGTGTCTTGGGAAGCTGATTTTCCAAGGCAGGGAGTTAGCACAGATCTAGCACTAATGTAATTAGACTACTTTTATGCAATCTGAATTCTTTTAAAGTTTTTACCATTTTTTTGGATCAGTTTATGATTGAGTAAATTCATAGAACCAAGACAGATCTTAACATTATAAGGCCAAAAAGTATAGTAGCAATGATGCAGACTGTACTGTCCCTTTTAAAAAAATAATTTTATTCTAATTTTAAGTATTTTTGTACTATAAAACTATAGGTTTAATTTTCTATGACTAACATAATGATTAACGTGTGCCCATTACTGTTTACAGAATCACAATGAAAGCACTATGACCGCCTGCTTAGCTGGTCAGAAAACAACAGTTTTTTCTTCAGGAAATAGTAGACAAAATCTGTTATTCCATACCAAGCTGTATAATCATCCAGGCTATAGAAAATTATGTTTTGCAAATGATCCAAAGATTATAGATCCCCACTACAGTGAATCCACTACAATGACAACAGGGAGTTTCATGGGAGGCAACCTTAAGATTTAATAAGTACCTGTGGCTTTTTGTTATAGATCATAGCAAAGAAAATAAACCTTGACAAACCAGTATCAAGGCCTTAAAGTCTCAGGTAGTTACAACAAGACCATTTGAAAATATTTATAACTGTAAAACTATTTCATTATCGAAAGAAAGCTGAAAATTGTAGAAAAATAGCCATACCGTTAGCTAACTAGAATACTAATACTATATATATATCCTATTGATTTTCAATGACTTCCTTAATTCCAAAAGTAATTGCTAACTTTAAGAAATATTTTAAAATGAGTATTTTTAAGATTTAGAATCTAAGTATGAAACATTATTAATATACTGTATTTGTGCCATAAAAGTTTGCTTTAGGTTGTGATAATACAGCTTCAAGTACTTGAATGTTTACCAAATAAAGCATTTTGGAATGAAGTATGTTGTGAGGAATACAATATTGGTTTAACTAATTAACTTCTCCTTTTCCTTTGTAGTACACATTAGTGAAAATCAAATGCGACAGTACTATTTTCATATGTGATGTCGGCTTTTCATCGTTATATTTCTGAAACACTGATTTTTATGTCCCAGGTTCCTTGACTATCAAATATTTTACCTTACGGCTACCAAGAATCTATTTAGTACTAAATTAATAGGCTGGGTAAGACAGTGGTCCCAAGGATTTTAGATTTTGGCAAAGTTTCTGAAACAAATTTCGGGGACTGATGTTAAATGTAAATCAACTGCCACCTACTATTATTGTCTTAGAAAAGAAAGACTATTTTAAGACTAAAAATGTAAGAAAGACGATCTCAAAATGAAGATCTACTTTCCCCAAACAAATCATGTTAACGTTATTGCATGTAACTCTTCCCCAGCCTTGCTCTCTATGTGTGTCTCTCCCCTGACCTCCTCCCACCTTTCTTTTTTCCCCCCTTTCTCTCCCATTTTAGTAAAAACCAGTACAAGCTTTATCATGCTCCAGGGATGAGCACTCAGGAAGACCTGGCCTCAGCTCTCTTCTTTGTGTGTCCTTAGTGAGCGTAGTTTAACAGCCTTGGTACAGGCAGTTTCTTGGTGTCTCAGAATCTGAATTTACAGGTGTCAGCGATACTATGGTAAGGTGTACTTCAAAGAACACTGGATTAGGAGGTAGGAGGCCTGGGTTCTGTGTTTCGCTCTGATACTGACAGAAATGAGCGACTATCTCCAGGTATTTTATTCCTTTTGGTCTTAGATTCTTCATTTCTAAAATGAAACGGATCTAAGATTTGCTCAAGTTCTAACATTCTATAAATAAAAACCTCTGATTAATACCATTATTTCATAAAGCTACTGAGATACTTATCCCCCAAACTGAAGAATCCTGGCAGTCTAAGGAGTTTATTTTAAAAAATCAAATAGCAACTCTGTGAAATTGTGTGAGACCGATGACTCACAGACCTGTCCCCCTGAAACAAATAATGCATTCTATGTTAATAAAAAATACTCACAAAAAATTAAATAGCAACTCTAAAAGGATATCCAGTATCAAAAATTTAATTAATTCAACATATAGCAATTAAAATCTGTTCTCTCTAACCCCTCTCCCCAAAATCTCTCCTCTCTTAAACTACCCCTGGCCCCATTGTCAGGAAATAACCAGGAATTCAGGGATGTCATAGCTCAACCATAGCCAAGATAAGTCATAAAAGTTTCTCAAGCCATTGTGGAAATACTCCAGGAATATAGTTACTTTTTACTTCATTTTTGAAATGCTTCTTTTTACAACAAGGGTACCCTGATGTCCTTGCTTTGAGACTTGAGTTTGTCTTGTATTTGAAGGTACACATGCTTTGTTTTTTATTTTCTCAGCTCCTGACATGATCTTAAGCACTCAGTTTCTATAAAAACTAAAGTGTCATTAAAGACTTATGGTTTGGTTTTAAATGGAATGTGCCATCCTTTTTGAAGTCCTACATTGCTTTGTTTACTACTTAACCACAGAAACATCGTGAAGCCTTAACCAGCCTATTATCAGAGCCTGTTCACGATCAGGAAAACTCTTTGTAACTGGCTTCCGTCACACCTTGTATCTGATTAACACACTATAGGATAACATAGAGCTACACAGATCTGCTTTGTGTTCTAACATACCTGATGGAAAGCAGATTTTCCTTTCTCCTTTAATGTGACAGCCCCCTAATTGAGAATGTAATATGGTTTATTTAATACACTTCTTCATACTAAATTAAAGCAGATCTAGAGTAATTTAGTTGCTCATTAAAGTTAAGGTAATAACTGCTAAGAAGATGCCTTTTTATAGCTTAGAAAACACTTATCCCAATGATATGTACAGGATAATTAAATACAGGTATACACGTAATTAAACACACATACATAACAGAGTTGACTTTAATGCACATACTACCTATTTCTCAAAAGTACTATCCCAAGTTTTGTCCTGTAGTCTTGACTATGACACTTTCTAACCAGACCTCAAATATAATTAATTATCTCTTCAACCACTGCTTAAAGCACTGAGGAGGCTCATCTGTAAAATATCATTTCAAATATCACGTTCAGTAGGGACACAGAGTTAAAGACAGATATCAAATCACAGGGACCTGTGGCTGGAAAGACAAGAGACATCACCCCTTCACCAGAAAATCTAGGTACGCCCCTTTTCCCATAAATACCTTAGAGACACAATGGGCCACTAGTATAGAACATCTGTTGCTAGGGCCAAAGAGTAGTCCTGCTCCTGGAAGGCGAGCTCAAGTCGAGATGACAGTCTGCGGGTGTTTTCTAGAGTACAGAATGTAAACTTGACATTCTGGGGACTTTGTGTTGTTGAGTTTTGTATTCCTAGTATCTTAGTGTCTTAACACAGTATGTCCTTAATAAAATAAACTAAATGTTTTACAACCCAGTAATGTCAGGGGAGAAATTTGTTTACCAACTGGGGAAGAATTTATGAGGTTGTCAAATACTTCATGCGAAGCTGAGGAAGTACTGAAGGATAAAAATCTAATTGGGTTTTTAGAAACTGTCTACGATTAGAGGATTCCATTCTTCCCTTCAGGATTCCCAAGGCTTGGAGAAGAAAAGACAATGATCAACTACCATATATCCTCTTTCCTTGTCTCCCTACTCCTCTCTGAAGCCACTCTAATCCCTGCCTCCCAGAGCTACATGTAAGGCCTAGTCAGACAGGTGACAACTTGCTGATGAGCCCATAGAGACCACATCACCGAACAGAGAGTCCTCCAGGGTACAAAGAGTACTACCACCACACATCTGTTTCAAGTCACCAATTGTAGGGCTTGGGCCCAAACACACTAAACAAATCATCACCAATGTAGCATTTCCATAATTTGGGGGACAAGTTCTTTACTGCACAAGGCATATTTCCCTAAGGCTTGCAGGGTACCGAAATGTTTCTTATTATTCTACCCTGTCTTAAATAAAAAAGAAGTTTGCTTTCTTAAATTGCCTCAAGCTACAAATACTCACATTAGCTCTTTCTTAAAAATTTTTAATTGTTATAGTACATAGTCATGCTGAGAATACTAGGATATCAAAGTCCAGAGGTAAAAAGAATCTTAAGAGATCACCCACTCCCATTCTAGGCAGGTTTCTAACTATTTAAGAAAGTTGGTTATTCAGTTATTACTAATGCTGACTGGACAGAGGCTTTACATTCTCCCTTGACAGCTTATTTCCAGTGTTTCATCATCTTTGCTTTGTCTAATCAAAGTTTCTCCTGTTTTGAATTAAGTCAATTTCCTCTTGTTTTACTCTTGAAAAAGATTTGGGACAAGAAAATAGCACCCTGAGTCATGATCAGTAGTAGAGTCTGAGCTCAAAGAACGGGACTGGCAGCTATGTCCTGTCCCAAGTGAACCTGAGAAGCTGTCATTTTACTGATGCCTTAAAATGGCCCACTCCTCAAATTTCTCCCAAACAAGGAGGCTTAGCAAGGTAGCAGTATAACTCTGGCCAGAGGTTAGTGGATAAATTGAGTCCAAATTAAAATAAGTCACCGCAGATTCAGAACATGGGTAATTTAACAGATGAGGCACTTCTACACTAGAAAAGGCAGATTCCTGTTTACCACACTGTCCGAATCAAGGCCTTTCAGTTAATTACCCTATTTAGAACTGCTCTGACATGGAGTTTTAAAATGCCAAATTCAGCCATTTTGCAGAATAATCTTAAACTGTAAATAGCCATATGTCTGGCCAAAATAATACTCCAAATAATGTTCCATAGTTAAAATCCAAACAGTGAACAGATTATCTTCCTACACCACTTAAAAAATTTAAATGAAAATAATGTAGATAATTAACTGTACCAAGGAAAGAAAATGTTGGTCCAGATAGGTAATCCACATATAAACTTCTCAACAAGGTCTGAGTTTTGGCCTAGTTCGAACAAAACTGAGGCTGACCATCATATGGGATATGCTCCGTATTTTCCCTAACTCAACTAACAATAACTCTCTAATCCCCAGAAACGTCTCTGTAAACTGAATCTTCAAAAAGTTATACACTGTCTGAGATTACTCAGCTGGTGAAAAGAAATAGAATCAGTTGTATTCTAGATGCAATACTCTGTTAGACCAAATTGCCATGTTATAGAGGCCAAAAGTTGAATGTAAAATCAGAAACCCTACTCAGCTGCGAAGGGGAGAAAAAGTTTTGGGAAGAAGCTGCTCCCAGTGGTGCAGTTCCTTACTATCAAGCTAGAACTGAACCGGGGCCTTGACTCTCATGAGTGTATAAGAGCAGGAAGGTAAAGAAACATTCTTCCAGCAGAATGTGGGATGTTTTGAGCCCTTCCATCAGCTGTAGACCACTTCTGTCCATTTAAGAAACTTAGCTGTGAATATGACCTGGTTGGGTAGCACAGCAGGACTTTTAAATCACATAATTCACACATGAGTATCTTTAAATATTGTATTTAATAAGTTTATTATTTCTAAATATCTTTTCAGACTAAACTTTTCCAATGTGTGAAATGAAACAATCTAAAATTACTTGGCATAATATCAAGTACTTACTTTGTTAAGTCTCATGTGGGGTCATAGACAGATTAGGTGAACCTTCAAGATAGCTTGTTCGAATATTTTTATACAAAGTCAAGTGATGAGATACCATCTTAGGGAGTCATATGTAGCTGGCTGATGTATCACCAGTTTCATTTTGCTGATTATTCTTTGAAGACCTTATCAACAAGGTTCTTTGTAAAAATAATTACCTAAATAATTTTGTTTGTTTGCATTTTAACTCTGATCAGGATTTATAAATTCCTTTAAGGACGGTAAGATCAACAAAGTAAAATGAAGATTAAAAATCCTCATTGGATTTAGAAAAACGAAGGCCAGGGTGACTTTAGTGAGAACTGTATCAGTGCAATAATGGAGGCAGAACCCCAAATTGGTACAGATTGAAAGGATGAGGGGAAATGAAGAAATAAAGGAAGTAATATGTAGACTTTTTCAAAACATTTGTTTGACAGGGAGAGAGAGAGAAAGAGAACTAGGACAGCAGTCTAGAAAAAATAGGTAGACACAAGGTGAGGAAAATTTCTGTTCAAGATGAGAGACTTTAGCCCAGAGTTTAAAAATAATTGGGAGTAAACTTTTTCACCTTATATTCATATTTGATTCTAAATATTTTTATAAGAAGACTGAGCTGGCATTTTGGAACTATCACTAATTTATATTCTAAACCAAACACGCCTAATATGTAAATCTAAACATTATTGCCTTCAAACAAGAAGGTAATTTATTTATTTATTTATTTTTAAAAGATTTTATTTATTTATTTGACAGACAGAGATCACAAGTAGGCAGAGAGGCAGGCAGAGAGAGAGAGAGAGAGAGAGAGAGAGAGAGAGAGGAGGAAGCAGGCTCCCCACTGAGCAGAGAGCCCGATTCGGGGCTCGATCCCAGGACCCTGAGGTCATGACCTGAGCTGAAAGCAGAGGCTTTCACCCACTGAGCCATCTTCGTACACTATATACTTCATATACAACACTGACTGAGTGATCTACAAGAAAATAGTATACGAGGGGCACCTGGCTGGCTCAGTCAGAGTCAGGTTAGTGTCTGATTCCTGATTCCAGCTCAGGTTGTGATCTCAGGGTCCTAGGATTGAGCTGTGGATCAGGCTCCAAGCTCAGCAGGGAGTCTGCTTGGGATTCTCTCTCCCTCTCCTATTGCCCCTCCGCCTCCCCCTCTCTCTCAAATAAATAAATAAATATTAAAAAAGAGAAAATTCTATATGAGCCATGAAATTATTCTCTAGGAGTAATAAATATTCTCTATAAACCCTGTGACCAGGGGCCTACATGTCTGAAACATCTTACCGAAGCAAGAATTTAATATGTAAAATTTCCTTGGGGTGCCTGGGTGGCTCAGTGGATTAGCCTCTGCCTTTGGCTCTGGTCGTGATCCCAGGGTCCTGGGATGGAGCCTCGAATCAGGCTCTCTGCTTAGCGGGGAGCCTGCCTATCCCTCTCTCTCTGCCTGTGATCTCTGTCAAATACATAAATAAAATCTTTGAAAAAAATATGTAAAATTTCCTTATTTTAATGAAAAGATCAAAGCTAAATGCCAACATACTCATTTAGTTTTAAACCAGTAATGATAGTGGCACCTGCGTGGCTCAGTTGGTTGTATGTCCGACTCTTGATTTTGGCTCAGGTTACGGGCTCAGGGTTGTGAGACTGAACCCTGCATTGGGCTCCATACTGGGTGTGGAGCCTGCTTAAGATCCTCTGTTTCTCTACCACTCTGTCCCTCCCCCACCTCACACATGTGCTCTCTAAGGAAAAAAAAATGTATAAAGCAGTAATGACTTGACTCAGGCAAATCCAAAAAGCAGATGATATCAAATAAGATCAATTTCTGTAATAAAATGCAAGAAATTGACAAGAAGTTACCTGATAGTGGTTGTCTGATTTCATAATGTAATCACTAGAAATGCCAACTTAAAGGATTTCTAATAAATTTGTTAACTGACTCTTTAAGATGTTATTCTGATTCTTTAAAAAGCTTAAGTTAAACTTTGAAAACTACTGAATAGGCTATATTCAAAAAGTTTTTTACAGGGTGAGTCAAAATAAAAAGTACTAATCCACTTCAAAGAAGGAAGCAAGCAAGTTGTGTGCAGCAATATATGCCATAAGTGAAAATACATTTAAAGTATCTAGTGTACAGTACATCCCGGTACAAGGCCCAAGTTTAGGCAGAAGACTCTGGTGGGCAGCATGAGCATGATTTCTGAAGAAACGTGTACATGGAGAGCATGTTTCTAATTGCTGACTCAGATTACCCTTCTGATTATATTCCTTTGGTTATAAATCCTTTCAAAGGTACTGCAGAAGGCGCCCGGGCAGCTCAGTCGGTTAAATGTCTGCCTTCTGCTCACATCATGCTCTCAGGGTCTGGGGATTGAGCCATGGGTTGGGACCCTTGCTCAGTGGGGAGTCTGCTTCTCCCTCTGCTGCTCCCCCTGCTTGTGCTCTTTCTCTCAAACAAATAAAATACTTAAAAAAAAAATAAGATTTTCTACAGTCATGAATAACGTTATTTTTATGTTTCATCATTCCAAAACAACTTACAAAACAGGTATATGCATATAGACAAAAATCAAATCACTGAAATAATAATTGACTTATTAAAAAGGTTTAATGGCCAAATTGCAAAACTGACTGTGTTGAGTTTTGGTAGAAATTCTCATTAAACCCCTGCTCCTATGAAATAATTTCTCTGCAAAACAGATGATTCTGAGATGACGTGTAGACCAAATCTAAAACACTTAATATGTATAAAACACTTAAAAATTTGAAGGCTAAAGGTCTTTTTTTTTTTTTTTAAAGATTTTACTTATTTATTTGACAGACAGAGATCACAAGGAGGCAGAGAGGCAGGCAGAGAGAGAGGAGAAAGCAGGCTCCCCGCTGAGCAGAGAGCCTGATGCAGGGCTCGATCCCAGGACCTTGAGATCATGACTTGAGCTGAAGGCAGAGGCTTTAAACCACTGAGCCACCCAGGTGCCCAAGGTCTTAATGTTTTAAACATGAATTTAGTATCACTGAATTTTCAGAGATTTACCAAAATACAAGTTTGCATTTAAATGAAATGCAAAGTTCTAAACAGTTCTTTTCTCCCAAATGAAGACTATTATCATACTTTGTATAAGAAGAAAAATTACTTACCGCTATAATATCTAATGTATTATCACAGACCTTTCGGATTTCATTATTTTTATCATGCATCAGATCTATGAGATATGCTGGAGCCTCTGAATAAAAGTGGTTAAAGATACAAACTCGTTTGAGATTGAGGTTATTCAAGCATATTAGAAAATCCCACATTTCTCTAAATTCAAATGCTGCCATAAATCTAACTTCAAATTTTAAAGTAGGATTAGTAAAAGATGACCAGAAACATTTAACATTTCATTTTTTTAAAGGACAGGGATAACAGAAATAAAAAAGAAAAAAAAAAACCCACTAAATAAAACTGGGTAAGGAAAACAAAGCCAGTAAATCTGAGAAAAGTACAAGGCCCAATTTTTGGAAATATTCAGAAAATAACTGAAGAGGGAGCTCTAGAGCTGTATCACTATAAAGCTTACTTGATCACGCTGGCCCACCTAAAGGTTTAGGAAAATTAATTTCACAAAAAAATTGCAGCAGCAAAGTATCAGTTATATCTTATATATGGTTATTGCGAGAAAAATAAGGCATTTTCACATGAAAAATGAAAGCTATAACCCAATATTTCAAAAAGGAATAAAGGAATTTAAGAAAATAGAATATATGTAAAAGAACAATATAAATCAAAATTAGAAAACAAAATAATTCAGAACTAAAAATAAAAGTAAAAATCATTTCAGATATATACGAGCTAAATTTATAATAATATATGAGTAAACAAAAACAACAGATAAAACTCCAAGAGAAATGGAAGGTAAAAAGGAAGAAAAAATGTGAAATTTAAAAGTAAATAAAAAGAAAATATTAGAAGATGATAAATATTAAAGATAGGCAAAGAAGATCCAATATAACAGAAATTCCAAAGGAGACAACAAAAGCAATAAAACAGAACAACTAACTAAAAACTATAATTCAGGAGAACTTTCCTGAAATTAGGGGGTAAAAAAGAGAACTACATACTGAAAGATCACATTTGATACTTGGAAAAATCAAGCAAGGATGATGAATACCCAGTCAAATTCTAATAAAGCTACTTGGCTTTAAAAAAAAAAAAAATTCCTCTGGTCTCACTGGCAAAAAATCAAAGTCATTTATAAAGGAAAAAAAAGTAAATTGTCGTCGGACTTTATGACAGATACCAATAATTAGCAGACTACAGACTTCACACAGGCATTAACTCAGGAAAAAAGACAGTGGAAAAATACCTTTCATTTGCTGAGGAAAAATAACTAGCAATCTAAAACTGCATATTGTGTTAAATTATTATTAAAGAAAAGATGCTAGTTATTTTCAGATAGAGATATATTTTATTATTCATAGATATTCACTCAGCACTTTAAGAGAATGTAATTATGAAAGAAAATCAACTCAGAGAAATAGACAAATGGAATTCAAGAAAAAACAGAAAACAAGGAAATAGGTCAACATATTATAAATCTTAAATAAGCACTGGTTTTTAAAAGACAATAACTTAATAATCCATTTTCAAATGTTACAAAAATGAGGTGAAATAATTATACTAGACAGTAAATAACGTGGAAGATGGGACTGGAAACATTAGACTTAAGTGAAAGGATACAGGCCTCTAAAATTGGAGAGAATACATGTTGAAATTTGGGTTTAACTCCCAAAAGAAAAAAGATGGCATATATAAATAACAAATAAGTAGGGGAGAAGGAAAGAATAAAGAAAACTTAAATCAATTAGGAAACCTCAACGAATCTCAAAAAGGCAGTGAAGAAAAACTTATGATCTCTAATATTAGTCGGTCTTGGTTAAAATTGTATTTGAAACAGAAGCCACAGGTTTCTATCAAGAAAATTTAGCACATGTGTACAAGCAAATGACATTCCTTGTAGCACTGTTAAAATGCCGAAAAAATTTTTATCAAGTTTCACAGCAAGTAGCAAAGACAGAGGTTAGCCCACATCTTCTACCCATCAGTGCTACTTACTAATTTTCTTGGGGACTAAAAGGATATATTTAAAATATAGAAAAAAAGTATAGAATAATATATTCTCAGGAGGACTCTAAAAGTCAAATTTGGCTTATTTTCCCTTTCTACAATTTTTGGGGTTGTATGAAAATTAATTATTACAATAGCACTGGTTCTCAATTTCAGATTCTCAATTCCTATGATTGTGCTGAGATCTATTTTAAATATTTCAAACAACTTAACATAAATCACATGTTTATCTAATATAAGTCTAAACCTGCCATCTCAAACACCAAGTTTATTTCGTTCTGTTTAAAATAAAATGTTGATCAAATTCTTTAAATTAAAAAATGAGAAAAAGAAATAGTTTACTGCCTAATAAATCTTTACTTAAAAATTTAAGTATATCAGTCATAGCAAAAATCACAATAAAAATGCTTAAAGTTACAGTGAAATATTTTAATAATAATTTCTAATTATGTGACAAAAGACCTATTTAAGTATCATTGACATCAATAAAAATCCCTGGTTTTTGAACACCAAAACACTGGGCAAAAGCACTCTAGCAATCTTTATACAATCTTAAGGGATGGATGCAAGCATCAGATCGAACTAGCATTCCTAGTGCTTTTGTAAAAATTTTAAATCAGCAGATTTTTTTATGTCCCATTCCCTCCATTATCAACATACTACATTCTTCAGAATAACTATTTGAAAAGTACTCACTTCAGATCAAGTGGCTTAACAAAAATCAAATTTGGGAGAAAATAAAGTTACACTGAGAAGAAAAATCAAATGGAAGTTGTCTTAAGATTGTGGCTTTTTTTTTTAATTAAAAGATTTTATTTATTTATTTGATAGAGATCACAAGTAGGCAGAGAGGCAGGCAGAGAGAGAGGAGGAAGCAGGCTCCCTGCTGAGCAGAGAGCCCGATGTGGGGCTCGATCCCAAGACCCTGAGATCATGACCTGAGCTGAAGGCAGAGGCTTAACCCTCTGAGCCACCCAGGCACCCCATGATTGTGGCCTTTGATAATAAGGAACTGACAGTGCATCTTAAACAGACCAGGTTAGAGACGTTTCTTCACTAAGTACCAGCACTTGGTACGTACTACAAATACTTCGTTCTTCAGTAGTCCTCAGAAAAACCCCTACATGATTACATGTAAACAAAAGTGGTCTTTCAAAGAAGTTACCTAGGAAAGCTATGCCTTCTCTTCCATGTCTTCTAACATGTGTTTCAGAGATGCTCAACCCAAAAAAGCATATTAAAATTTCTGAGAAGACCCTGTAGCAAGAAAACCTGTTTAATTACGTATATTCCCAACTCATTTATTGAAGAACCTTTTTCCATTAAGCAACTATTAAAAAAAAAAAAAAGTTCCACAGAACACCACTGGGGAAAGTGAATTTATTCCAATGATATGAAGACTTACTGAAAGGAGTGTATTGGAACTTATTTTCCTGAGAGAGTCAGTTTATAAACCACATTTTAAAAATATTACTTTGTGATAAAAGAAGATCTCTCTAATGTAATAAAGGCAAAACAGTATTTGCATATTGATAGCCCATATAAAAATGAATATTTCTCAGTTAGACTTGTTACTCTTCAGACTTGACTTCTGGGAGACTTTATATGGCTCCAGAAATCAATCTAGTCCTCAAAAGCAAGAGAATTTCCTCCAAAGATGATACTTATGATCTTGTGTCATTGGCTTTGAATATAATACTGAAGGAGTTGCAAATGTTTTGAGTGAGGACCCAGATCATTAAAAAAAGAAAAAGAAAAAAGTCTCCCAAGGTATTACTCCTAAAAGAACATTTGCCATTTAGACACATGTTCATTGACCAAACCAGTACTAACCACATGCCAGATACTATGTAAACTTCTGAGGACAGATGAAGATGAGGAAGACAGAGCTGGTCCTTAAGCTGAAGAGCTCAACATCTTTTGGTAAAAACAGGCATACAAATACACAATTTGAAGTTCTTTATTGAAGGTCAAAATAAATTACTCCTACTGGGAAGGAGGGAGCTTAACTGCATTAGAAAGGCTTAACTGAGAAGACGGCTTATAAATCTGCCTTTGATGAGCTGGGATTATTAGGTTAAGAAAGAGAAAAACGCATTTGAGGCTGCTAAGGCACACAAAGAGGCAGTAAGATGGGTCTGTCCAATATGATGACAAACTTTGGTGTGATAAGAGAAATTGCATATTGTAGAGTTAAAGGAGGGAACTTTGCAAAAATAGATTACGGTCAAGTTAAATGTGGATTTTTAACCTGGGTAATGAAGAACTTTACCGGTGGAGTTCAAAAGCAGATTTTTTTTTTTGTACACAAAAAAGCAGATCACCAACATGTGTGTGCATGCGCATGCACACACACACACACACACATTCAGCTCAGATGCCGCTTCTACTGCCAGCATTTCATGACATCCCCAGACTTGATTATATATCTTCTCTTGTGCCCAATGCACACACCTTTATGACATTAATACACTGCATTATAATTTTATATTTCTTATTTACTTATCTTGCCAATTAGACTATAAACTCCTTGAATACAGAGCCTGATACTTTTTATACATGTAGCACGTAAAACATTATCTGTTCGAAGCTCAGAACTTGGCAGACGTTTACATGGTGAATGACTGTAACAGGAGAGCAGCCGATACAAAGTGTTCAGCGATGAGACTGGGTAGATGGTACCTTCCTCACCCACTCTGAACACAGAAGGCAGACTGTTTTTCAGGAGAGAATGTTGGTATTGAGTACCCTTTTGAATGTAATAACAATCAACTGTCACTTACTATCTCTGTTAGAAACAACTACACGCACTTTTAAGTCCATTGGTACTTAGGAACAATCATACAGGGCAGGATATCTTCTTTTCATTGTAATAATATTATGGCTATTTTACAGATGAAAGATTTTATGCTCAAGGGAGATTAGATAATTTATCCAAGGTCCTGCAGCTTTTAAGTGGCAAAAGGTAACCTAAAATTTGGACTATTTGATTATAATGCTCTTTAGATCGGTGGAAGACATCCAGATGGCAATTAGCAACAAATGCCTAAGACTCAAGAAAGAGATTTTGAAGATAGTAAATACTTAGTATAGAGTTGGTAGCTGATGTCATGGGAACAGATGTATTTTCCCATATAGAGTGAATATGATAAGATTTTTGAAAGAGTACTAAGGGCAGTCCTAGGAACATCTGATAGTTAAGTTAATAGAGAAGGAAGTTCTAATATGTGTGTTAAGTTCTTAGGAATCATAGCATGACAAGTTAATAGAATTGTTTGCAAGAGTCTACCTATAACAGATTTGGGGTCAATAGCTTCCATGAAAAATACCTAGCCTTCTAAAATTATTTTGAAGTTTGGTATTTTTACATTACTTTAACATATGCTAGAAAAAATACCTAAAGATGCATTTTTTTCTGAGTATGTGAATGTCATTATCTATTGTAAATATTAAAAGGATACGCGTTTCCTTGATTATGACATCTCTCGTGGCTTGGTGGAAAACCATCTGGTAGAAGACGTAAATTATCTGACATACAAATTCATCATCTTCTTGTTGAGCTGAAAGGAAGCAGAACACTTCAAATGAAAGAATGCTATAGTTATATATAAAACTGAAAAACATTGACTGGCACAGTGGAGAATGAGAAAACTGAAAGTGACAGGAGACAGGTAAGGGCCAACCGGTATACATTATTTATAATACATGGTGGCATATGCAATTTATACATTTAGGTATTTTTTCTAAATTCCATGATGATGATCTGTGAGGAAATTTATAACATATTTTCAGAAGTTTTCAGTAATTTTGGTTACAGTTCAACTAGGTTAAATTACTTTGAAATACAAAGGTAAAAAATAAGATTTAAAAAAAAATATATTAGCTCTGATTTTAAACCAGACTATTTGAGATTGTCTCAAAAGATCAGGTTGTACTTAAGAAGAACAGAAGGACAAAACTGGCTTAAGAACATAGTAATAGTGCTACTCTATAATTCTCACTATATTTTGCCAACAGGTATAAAGAAATTATTAAATTAACTTTTAGGTCTCTAATGTGAAATGGTAACACTTACTTCTTTGTTTTTGGTTTGGTCCATCATAAGAATTTCTAAAACAACTCTAATTTGTGAAATAAATCTGGTTCTATATTTTGCCTTTATAATATTAAATTCTAAGTTTCTAAGTTTTTGGTAGAAAAACTACTATAAAGACATATTATTCTTGAATAATGTTAAAAAAGTTAAATTTTACTTATTGTCATGAAATAAGTTATTTCAGTTTTAATCAAATTGATTATAATAGTAAAAATAATGTTATATAACCACAAGGATAATTAAATTAAATGTTTAATATAATACAAAGAATAGTTTAACAGAATAGCTGATGTCCACTGATAATTATGTAACGGCAAAAGCAAACACTTACAGAAATCTAATTTTTAGGTACTGGTTATGAAATTTGATATATTAATAGTTTTTTGTCAACTCTTGACAACAGTTCAATGATATCTGTTAGACACAGACTTATGGGTCAACAGAGCATCTAACTAGTTCTGTAGAAAAAATTGTGGGCCCCTTAAAGTCCAAAGGAGTCTCTTCAATAAATGGTGCTGGGAAAATTGGACAGCTATGTGTAGAAGAGTGAAACTCAACCATTCTCTTAGACCATACACAAAGATAAACTCGAAATGGATAAAAGACCTCAACGTAAGGCAGGAATCTATCAAAATCCTAGAGGGGAACATAGGCAGTAACCTCTTCGACATTGGCCACAGCAACCTCTTTCAAGGTATGTTCCAAAGGCAAAGGAAACAAAAGCGAAAATGAACTTTTGAGACTTCATCAAGATCAAAAGCTTCTGCACAGCAAAGGAAACAGTCAACAAAACAAAGAGGCAACCCATGGAATGGGAGAAGATATTTGCAAATGACATTACAGACAAAGGGCTGATATCCAAGATCTATAAAGAACTCCTCAAACTCAACACACACAAAACAGATAATCATGTCAAAAAATGGGCAGAAGACATGAACAGACATTTCTCCAAACAAGACATACAAATGGATAACAGACACATAAAAAATGTTCATCATCATTAACCATCAGGGAGATTCAAATCAAAGCCACATTGAGATACCACCTTACACCAGTTAGAATGGCCAAAATTAACAAGACAGTAAACAACGTGTGTTGGAGAGATGTGGAGAAAGGGGAACCCTCTTACACTGTTGGTAGGAAAGAAAGTTGGTGCAGCCACTTTGGAAAACAGGGTGGAGGTGCCTTAGAAAGATAAAAATAGAGCTACCCTATGACCCAAAAATTGCACTACTAGGTATTTACCCCAATGATACAGATGTAATGAAAAGAAGGGCCATCTGTGCCCCAGTGTTTATAGCACCAATGGCCACAGTCTCCAAACTGTGGAAGGAGCCAAGATGCCCTTTAACAGACAAATGGATAAAGAAGATATGGTCCATATATACAATGGAGTACTGTGCCTCCATCAGAAAGGATGAATACCCAACTTTTGTATCAACATGGATGGGACTGGAAGAGATTATGCTGAGCGAAATAAGCCAAGGAGAGAGAGCCAATATCATACGGTTTCACTTACTTGTGGAGCATAAGGAATAACACGGAGGACATTGGAAGATGGAGAGGAGAAGAGAGTTGGGATAAATCGGAGGGGGAGATGAACCATGAGAGACTGTGGACTCTAAGGAACAAATTGAGGGTTTTGGAAGGGAGGGAGGTGAGGCATTGGGTGAACCTGGTGGTGGGTAGTACGGAAGGCACGTATTGCCTGGTGCACTGGGTGTGGTACATAAACAATGAATTTTGGAACACTGAAAAAAAAATTAAATTAAAAAAAAAAAAAAAGTCCAAAGGATTTCCCTCATGTACCTGCCAATGTACCACTCTCCCAGACTACCTGGGCTAAAATTCCATTAATTATTCTCTTGGTATACAGTGTTTCCTCACTTAACCCCAAGGGTTTTAATTTTGAAAACCCATATATTTCTTTATTTTATATTGTTATAGAAGAACAGTTGACATGTTTTATTCATTTCAGGTGTACAGCAGTGATTCGACAATTCTACGTATCACTCAATGCTCACCACGCTAAGTGTACTCACCGCCTATCACCATACAGTATTTAGGTATTATGGACTGTATTCCCAGAAATCCATGTATTTCTTAAAAAGAGAGGTATAGACTCTCTGCTTACGATAACCTCATGGCAGAGAACATTAAAACAAGGTAAATAAAACACTGTGAGCTGGCTCTGTCAACCTGCTTCATACATATCTCCGCTCTCTCAACCATAGTCAGTGCGGAACAGCGATTCCAGAACATGTCATCTGTTTCAACTTTCTCCAGCTCATCAGAAAATCCTCATTCTCACTCTGCCAACTACACTGTCTTCACTCATACCTCACAACTACCTCTCTTTTAATTATTTCTAATTTGAAACCTTCTGTGAGAAGGGTGGACCGAAGGACATTTATATATACTTTATGTGGGAGCACTTCAACTATGGAGGTATTATCTCTAGGTGACCTATTAAAATGCATTATGTTAAGGAATCTGTAAATCAACTTTTTTAAAAATTCTAAAGAGAGTAGTGGGCAAAAGACTTAAATAGGTACTTAACTTTATTAGCCATAACAACTGGCCAATAAATACAAACAGGTACTCAATTATAAGTCATTAGGGAAATGCAAATTAATGCAAATTAATGCAAATTAAAACTGCCACTCTGAAGGCCACAATGAAAGAGACCAATGACGTCCAGATACGGGGGTGATGCAGAAGAACTGGAACTTCAGCACATTTCTGGTGGGACTGAAAATTGGCACAACTACCTTGAAAAACTTACTGGCATTATTTACCGAAGCCAAACATATGGGGACTCTATGCCCCAACAATACTACTCCTAAGCATATGTCTAATAGGAATAAATACACATATTTACCAAATGAAAGGTTTAAGAATGTCCACAGAAACATTATTTATAATAGTCCTTCTCCTATCAAAAAAACAAAAAACCCCTATTGTCTACCAAGAGTAGAAAGGATAAATAGTGGTATATTTATACAGCAATGAGAAGAAACACAGTTCTGCACACAACACAGATGAATCTCACATTATAATTTAAGACAAAAAACCTGGATTCTATTTATATAAAGTTCAAAGCCAGGCAGAAGTAATCTATATACAATAAAAGAGAGGACAGAAACCAATTTGGATAAGGACTGGGAGGTGACACAGGAGGGACTTTCAGGGTGATGGTGAGGTTTCATTTCCTTATGTGAGTGGAAGTAACATGGGTGTGGCTCATTTTGAAAATCATTAAGCTATATTTTTGTATTTTTCTTTATGTATATGTTATACTTCAAAAAGGTCTATTAAAATTATACAAAATGAACATATATTATACCTGTACAGGAAAGACTGAGATTAGAGTGTCTTTTTAGGCTTCCCATACTTTGCAAAATTTCTGTATTAAAGCCCTAACCCCAAATGTGACTTTAATTTGGAGACAGGTCTATAAGGAAGTAATTAAGGTCAAATGAGGTCATAAGGGTGGAGTCCTGACCCCACAGAATTAGTATCCTTATAAGAAGAGGTACCGGAGTGTTGTGTGTGTGCTTGTACTCTCTTGCTTGTGCTCTCTGCCCTGTGGGGATGTGATAACACATCAAGAAGATGGGCTTTTGGAAGCCAGGAAGAAAGGCCTTATGAGGAACCATACTGGCTGGCACTTTGATCTTGGACTTCCCAGCCTCCAGAACTTTGAGAAAAAATATATATTTTTGTTTAAGCCACCCAGTCTTTTTGTTATAGCAGCCTAAGAATACTAACACAAGGTTCTAGAGAACTTGACGGTAACAGAATATTAGATTCAGATAGATTTTGTATACCATGTGGAAAACAATGACTCCTGGCCCCTTAAAAACAACACAAAGGTAATAAGGTAAAAACTCTATCCAGGCCTCACTGTCTAATACTATAACCATAGCCACTGTGGCTAATTAAATTAAATACAAAATTCAGATTCTCAGTCCCAATAGCCACATTTCAAGTACTTGACAGCCACATGTGTTGGAGAGCACAAATAGAGAACACTTTCTTCATTATAGAAAGTTTAGAGGATAATACTGGACTTAGGAGGGAATAGGATGCTTTGAATGAGCTTCCGAATGAACCTTCCTGATTAAAAAAAGGGTTTGCACAACACAGGAGATCTGATTCAATCAACACAAAGCTCAACAGAAAGAAGATAAAATAGAATATTAGTATTTCATGATTGCAGATCTTTTATATTTAAAAGTGTTAACTAATACCCTGTTTATATATTAACATAAAAATGAAATAAAATAATTATAATTTACCATTTAGCAATTCGATGAGTGCAGGGATTATCCCAGATTTGGCTAGCAGCGCAGCACAAGAGTCATCCATAGACACAGTTCCGATCATTATGACCACTTCTAAGACAAGGTCATCTTCTGCAGCACCTAGTCAAGTCAAACCACAGAAAGTTCAGAGAAATGTCCTTACCAAATCCATTTATATTACCAAAACTTGGAATGCACAGAAGAAATATTATAAGCTACTATATTAGTTCTTATGAAGCCTTACTTAACATGCTTATAAATTTGTCCTCTTCCCCATATTTCTAAGCTCAATGAGGACAGTTCAAAGTGTTGGGGGAAGGCAGTAGAGAAGTGAAGATACGTCTCTGAAAATATAAATGAAGGACAATGTAAACAGAGAAAATAGAAGAGTCACTTGAATGTCTCAAAGAACTTTCTGTGTGCAGCTGTATGCATATATAGAGATATATGGCATTTGGTAATTTTAAAAAGACAGGATAAAAAAATTAGCAGGATAGGGAAGGGAAACTAATATTAAGAAAACATATTGTTAGGAAGAATAATACATAAATATAAGAGGAGACCTACTGACCACCTCCCTGGGAAGAAGAAACTAAACTGAGCTGAAACTCAAGGTGTAGGAAGAAAACACGCCACCTAGTATAATATTGGTCAGAAAATACTGTTTGAGCAGCCTTATCCACAACAGAAAGAAATAACTTAATGATTATGCAAAAGGAAAATACTTAGCACAGACCTGGTTTTAGTTTATCCTTGAGATACGGAACTAACTTGTACTCCTTAAGAACCAATTCCCAGTCTAAATCTGGGATGGTCAAATTTGCAAGAGTTCCCAAACATTCAATCACAAACTCCTCTTCCTCATCATTAGAGATCTGGGCTGCAAGGTCCCCAACATAATCCTAAATAAAACAGAATTTTAATACACATTTATAATATGATTGCTGCAGAAAAACCAATCTGATAATATAGCCATAGGAAGAAAAAAAGAAGTATCGAACATGATTCTTATTTCAATAATCTTAAACCAAACTGCTATACAAGCCATTTGTTTAAGGGTTGTTTGTTTGTTTGTTTGTTTGTTTTTAGTAATCTCTACATCCAACATGAGGTTCAAACTCACAATCCTGAGATAAAAGTTCCATGCTCTTCCAAATGAAGCCAGCCAGGTGGCCCAGAAGCCAAAGGTTTAAAAGGCAAGAAAACTGGAGTGAGGATGGAAGGGTAAAGGGTAGGGATCATAAAACAAAAACAACTTTAAAACTTAGATTGAGATTTCTAGACGCTAAACTTACAAGAAGTTGATAAAAGAGCAACTTGGGTTATGAGTTAGTATTTGATAAGAGCTCAGTAAGAGGTTTTTTTTGTTTGTTTGTTTGTTTGTTTGTTTTTTCTCAGTAAGAGTTTTATTTCCAAATGTAGCACTTTAAAGCTTTAATTTCCAGGCTATTTTAATAGACAGAAACAAAGAAACTATACTTACAATAAATAAATTTTTAGTTGGTCCATCATGTTGGGAAATATTTCTAATCATTTTCATCAGCAATGGATCCTTGAACTTCAGAGCCCTCTTCATGAGCATCTTCAGCCCATTTCCTACAAAAAACCAGCAACTCCTTCATTAGAATTAAGGTTTATTTAAGTTTAATGATTTTTTGTTGTTGTTTATAATTCTCAAAAAAACCCCCCAATCTACACACGGTAAAATGCATGAATCTTAAGTGTACAACAAATTAATTTTGATAAATTTATGCCCCTGGGAAATTCATACTCATATCAAGATATAGAATATTTCTATTCACTCCAGAGAGTGCCCCTTCTCAGTTAATTCTCTTCCCCAAATGTGATAGCTTCTCTTCTCCTTTTCCTCTTCCCCCTATTGTCTTCCTTCTCTTTCTTCTTTTTAAACATAGATTAATTTTATCTGTTCTAGAATTACACATAAATATATGTGCGCTTTTGTGTGTGGAATCGGCACCACAAATTTAAAAAATGTAAATACTTTTTGATCCAGAAAATTTGTATTTCTAGGAATGAATCTTTTTTTTCTTTCTTCTTATTATTATTTAAATTTTAAATTAACATATAATATATTATTAGTACCAGGGGTACAGGTCTGTGAATTGCCAGGTTTACACACTTCACAGCACTCACCATAGCACATACCTTCCCCAATGTCCATAACCCAATCACCTGTTCCTTACCCCCTTCCCCCTTGGGCAATCCTCAGTTTGTTTTGTGAAATTAAGAGTCTCTTATGGTTTGTCTCCCTCCCGATCCCATCTTGTTTCATTTATTTCTAGGAATGAATCTTAATATAAAAATGGAAAGCTGAACAGTTTCAGAGAAAGAAAAATTACAGTAGCATGGTTTGTTACAGAAAAGAAGTGGCAACAAATTAAATATCTAAAATATCTGATTAAATTCTAGAAAATCCCTTAATAGATTATTTTGCAGCTGTTAGCAATTATGTCATATGTTTGGATCAACCAGGAAATCAAAAAAGAACTTAAACAATTCATGGAAACCAATGAGAATGAAGACACTTCAGTCCAAAACCTATGGGATACAGCAAAGGCGGTCCTAAGGGGGAAATATGTAGCTATACAAGCAATTATGTTTTATAAAAGTATTTAATCACATGGAACAAGATTCAAGATATTACTAACAAAAAAAATTTTGTCACCATATATAGATAGAAAAACCCCATTTTAAAAATATACGGACACAGACCTGTACCCCTGAAACAAATTATGCATTATATGTTTATAATAATAATTATAATAATATACAGAAGCATTATACCAAAATTTTATCTATCATTATGTCTGGATAATGAGAATAAAGATTTTAATTTTTTCCTATTTATTCATTTGTCTTTTTTTTTTTTTTTGCTTTAAAACAAACATATATACTTTTCAAATAAGAAAAATCTACTGAGCAGGTTCCAAAATATCATAATGCATGACAAGCTACTTTACAAAGTTATTATCTAAACAAATACCTAATACATATTTTTCTACTGAATTATCTTACACTGTAACAGATTGTTTTGCAAATAAAGAGTTTTGTTTCACCTAGAAATGTTTTCAAAATTCAAATTTCAATTAAGTATACCTAAACCCTGGTTTATAAAATGTTACTAAAGGGTGTTTCTACTCATGACATAAGAGTATTTATTCTGAATTCATGTGACCTTTTAAGATGAGAGCTATAAATTTTTACAGCTACTTAAAAATAGGATTTACATAGCTAGTATAATTCTTAATTCCTAATTATTTCTTTGCCGTCATTTGCCAGTCGCCATATGATGGAGGTCATCTATTAAGCTCAAAGGCACTAACCTTCACAGATAAGCTGAACATTCCTTTTGTTAGCAGCAAGATTAATGCAGAAGGAAATGAGTTCCAAGTCAATTCGTTCATCTGAACATTCAAAGAGCATCTTCATTAACTAGCAAAAAGCACAGGAAATATTTTATTCAAAAAAATACCAAAAGTACTAGAAGTCTTTTATGTTGGGAATAATAAAATACAATTATATTTCAACTCACAGAAGTGGTAGGCTGTCACTACCGACTAACTGAATGAATTAATGGTTAATGAACTACAAGATGTTCAGTTAAATACAGAATACCAAGTAACAGTGGAGAATACAAGAGGAATATTAGCTACAGTCTTTGCATTTAAGGAATTTAAAACACTGTACAGAAGTAGAGCATTCTGAGCAAAGGAAATAGATTGTGCACAGGTTACAAGGTAAGGAAGAACAAAAAAGGCCAAGCATGGTTGCAGTGAGTTAAACTGTTCACAGATAAAGGTAAAAGCCAGATCATGCAGGGTGTTGAAGTACGTGTTAAAGATGTGGGGCTTCATTAAAAGGATAATGGGAAGCCATTAAGGGCTTCTAAATAAGTAAAATGTCAGGATAAGATTTGTATTTCAAAATGATCTGGACAGTGTGGAAAATAGGCTGAAATAGAATAAGAAAATGTGGGAAAACCATCTAGAAGACAAGAGGAAAAGTCCAGGTAAGATGATGACTACTTGTGATAGATGGGGCCGTGGGGATAGAGAAAAAAGGTTGGATTAGAGATATCTTTAGGAGCAAGAATCAAAATGGGATTTAATAACTGACTAGATATTGGGGTTAAGGGAGAGGAAGGGTCAAAAATGACTCCCATGTTTCTGTGCTGAGCAACAACATGGATGGTACCACTAACATTTTCCAAACATGAGAAACTAGAGTAGAAGGAAAGGGAAGTCAAGGGAAGATACTGGTTTTAAGTATGTTGCGTTTAATAAGCTGCTTATGCCGTAGTCTGGAGCAGATATTCAGTAAAGTTATAAATGCAACCCTGAGTTTGGAAGAAATGTCTGCACCAGAGATTTAGGCATCATCATGTGTGACTGATGACTGAAGCTGTGGGCTGGACCCAGTCCTCTGGGATGGGTCAAGAATGAGAAAAGGACTTCATCCTGGTAAGAGGAAGAGAGGGTGGATCTGAAAAGCAGCAAACAAAAGAACAGAAATCTAGGAAAATGCAGGTGACCCAAGCCATCTGTCAGTAATCGGTATCTGTCATGATGAGAGACAGTCGTGATATTAAAGAAGAAATGAACAAAACTTTATGAGAAGCTAGTCTTCTGTAATTGGTAAATCAGATTAACTTAGTGTACATTATGTAAAGATACTTTTCTCTAAGTCAAATTGCTAAGACATGTGGAAATCAATCCTACAATTTATTACCTAAGAATTTCTTACGTCATGTCTCAGGGCCATACCTTTTTAGACCAACATGCCTCTGTGAATCCAGTAGGTGAATAATAACTTTGTTGTCTGGTTAGACCCTATTCTGTAAAATCTTGTTTTGATGATTTTCTATGTAGTTTCAGATAACTTTCAAGTTTCAGAAGGGATATATGGTCAACATACAAAAATCAATTGCATTTCTACGTGCTAGCTATGAACAACTAGAAACCAAAATTAAAAGCACAAATCTAGAGCACCTGGGTGGCACAGTCCTTTAAGTGTCTGACTCTTGGTCTCAGCTCAGGCCCTGATGTCAGGATCGTGATCTTGAGCTCTGTGCTCAGCGCAGAGCCTGCTTGAGTTTCTCTCCTTCCTTTGACCCCACCCCCAATTCTCTCTCTTTCTAGTAAATAAATCAATCTTTTTTTTTTTTTTTGAGATTTTATTTATTTATTTGTCAGAGAGCTAGAGAGAGCACAGGCAGACAGAGTGGCAGGCAGAGGCAGAGGGAGGAGCAGGCTCCCTGTGGAGCAAGGAGCCCGATGTGGGACTCGATCCCAGGATGCTGGGATCACGACCTGAGCCGAAGGCAGCTGCTTAACTGACTGAGCCACCCAGGCATCCCAATAAATCAATATTAAAAAAAAAATAAAATAAAAACACAGATCCACTTACAATTGCTCCAAAAAATACCTGGATAGGTATAATGTTAACAAAACTATCCTCATATATATATATATGCTGAACACCACAAAACATTATAGTAGGCAAATAGTTGGCAATATATCATGCCGTTTTCCCAGAGGACAGCTCTTTAACCACAAATGTTGCTACTAATGGAATATTTATATAAAGAATTATTAACACTAATAATATTACAGAATGAAAAAAATTCTATGGAAAAACTAAAATAATCTTAATATACTGGATATACATTTAGCAGATTTTGCTACCCATCTATATATTAAGTACCAATTAAAAATAAATTATAAATTAATAAAAATGTAGGTGACAATCCTCTAATATAATTAGTATGTTTTTATACGCTAGTCAAAAACTTCCTATAGATTTTTCCAAAGTTTTATTTATGCAAGAAATTTCTTTACAATAACAAAAATCTGCTACATCAAAGCAAAATATGTTGCTATTTTCTTGAAATTAACCTTGTAGTATGAAAATTGCCCTTACAAATGGGGTTAGAGATGATCTGTTTAGAAGCTGAGGGGTTTTGTTTTTGGTAATTTTCATGTTAAATCTGGGGCAAAGTAATTAGAAACTAGATTTTAAAAAAATAATGCACAGTTTGAAATCTTATCCAACTATCCCCACCCTCGTCCAATCAAGAGAAATTAGGACTAAATGTGAATGAAATGTATCATGATATAGAATTAGCTTTTCATAATAGGAAAAAGAAACATTTCAATTTTAATTAAAGCATTCATATTTAAACATAATAGTTTCGTTCAAACTCCATGAGCAACATTATGTCTCTAATTTGATTGTTACTCAGGCACTTCAAAAATAACTGTAATTGCTGACAACTAGGAAATATTAAAACTAGATTTGTTTTAACTATGTCCATTGTCAGCTTTTCCTAATTTAACAGGAAGGCACTGAAAGGGCTTTGGCCTGTGCAATGAAGAGGCAACAGTGTTCAATCAGACTAGTCCCCTATTGAGTATCAGATACCAAAGACCCACGACTGAAATCACGGTGTCTAGACTCCCTGGCACCTGACTTCACTTATTTACCAGTGACCAGAGGCCAACCCCCACAGCTCTCTGTACTCACATACACCTCTACTGCCCCCATCCCCCCACCCAAACATCTTTGAATGATTATGGCAGAACTTTGCATGCCACAGGAATCTCTTCTGACTGGCTACTCCCTAACTCTGCCGTTTGAAGTGATGCTCTGGTTTCTGAACTTCAGCAGATAATGGCAGGCAGGAGCAAAGGGGACTGTCAGAAAGGACGTTTACCAGCATTCAGCTAAAAAAAAGCATGTAGATCAAAGAGGGGCCAAACAGGACAACTGTGGTGGGAAACATGTGGATCCCCAGGAAGATTCCTACACACTGTTCTAAGGTAAAATACTAAATAACACCATGACATCATTACCTAAACATGTACTTTGATTGGCCCTTCTAATACCAATAAATATTTTTATATGCATCTGGATGGCATTTACACCTATTTAAACAAAACATGCATCTTAGAGGTCTAAATAACAATGAACTGTTAATGTGTACCTTTAAATATTATTACAATACAACTATTAACTCCTGGTTATCCCCAAGTTTGCTTACCTGAAACAATTCACCCACTGAGACCATTAAGATCATATAAAAAGTTAGACTTGACCTGGACCCCAAATTTTATAGAATGGTAACATAATAGGGAAAAATTAGAATATGCTGGATAACTAGAGGCACTACAGTACAAAAGAAGAAAAGCAATATAATATTGGGAGAGATTATAAGGCATATTGAACATATAATCACCTACTCTGAGTGTTAAATAATTTGCAAAAAATTCCAATTATACATCTATCTTAGAAAAACATATATGAGAAAGGCAGTATTTAAACTCAATATGAATGGATCCAAAATAATGTGAATGATATGATATTTTACTAATAGTACCTTACTTCTGTATAGTGTTTTATGGTTTATAAAGCTCCTTTATATAAATATCTAATGTAATTAAAGAATATGACACTCCACATTTTTTTGGTCATTGAAATGAATATGGATGACTACTGAACCACTGCTTTTCTACTTTCAAAGTTATTTTAGGCCTTTCATTTGAAAATCATTTGTAATACTTGACAGTCCTTACTAAACAAAAATTAATGTGCATAATTTCAAAGTTAACTAAATATTATATTAAGATCTAAACCTCAGATACAGCTTTATTTAATATTCAGATTAGTCAGTTGCTGTCACAAATAGTTTGTTCTTTCATTTTTTTAGAGATCTTTTCTTTTGGGGCACCTGGGTGGCTCAGTCAGTTGAGCATCTGCGTTTGGCTCAGGTCATGGTCCCGAGGTCCTGATCGAGCCCCATGTTGGGCTCCCAGCTTAGAAGGGAGACTATTTCTCCCTCTCCCCCCCACTTGTACTCCCTCTCTCAAATAAATAAATAAAATATTTAAAAAAAAAGATTAAAAAAACCCTTTATTTTTACTTTTTAAAGACTTATTTATTTACTTTAGAAAGAGGGAGACCGAGAGAGAGAGAGCATAAGAGGGGAAGGAGCACAGGGAGAGAGAGAATCCTCAAGCAGACTCAGCACTGACTGTGGAGCCCAAGGTGGGGCTGGTCCTAGGACCCTGAGATCATGGCCTGAGCTGAAACCAAGAGTCGGATGCTTAACCAACTGATCCACCTGGGTGTCCCAAGAATTCATTAAAAAAAAAAAAAAAGATTTTATTTATTTATTTGGCAGAGAGAGACACAGTGAGAGAGGGAACACAAGCACAGGGAGTGGGAGAAGGGGAAGCAGGCTTCCCACAGAGCAGGGAGCCTGATGCGAGGCTCGATCCCAGGACTCTGGGATCATGACCTGAACAGATGCTTAATGGCTGAGCCACCCAGGTGACCCCAAGACTTCATTTTTAAGTAACCTCCACACCCAATGTGGGGCTTGAACTTACAACCCGAAAATCAAGAGTCACACACCCTACTGACTGAGTCAGTCAGGTGTCTCAACAAATAGTTTAAAGCTTTACTAGTTTTAAAATCATTAATTTGAGCAGCCACTACCTGTGAAAGGAGTATCTCTTTAACTTGGAAGGAAGCTTGGAAACAGCAATTTAATCCCAGATTCCCTTTCCATGATTCTCTTATTCTATAATGAATTCGGCATTGGGTGGCAATCAAGTCATGTCAAGTTTTCCCTAAATATGTCAAAACTGAGTCCTATTAAGTACAAGTTACAGGATGGATACAACTTTAGGGCCAAATATATTAAAGAGTATCACTTTGTTTCTCAAAATATGGCCTCATACTAAAAAGCTTCAGGATGTTTATGATGTAATTTAGTACATCACCTCACTATGCTTATCAGGGTTGAATTTTTATTAAAAAATAATACAGAATGTTGACTACTACATGAGTGTGGGGAGATTTTGTTCATGAAATATAGTTTACAAATGTTCTGAAAACCCCCACTGCAGAAATGTTTGATGTTATAAAATTATGTCATGAAAACATGCATGAATATTGTTCTTGAAAAGGTACAGGAGAATTTTCTACATACAAACTTTTCAATTGCAATAATAATGTGGCAGAAATGACCCAAACAGGCTTTTATTTCCACTTCTTTATTAAAAATAAAGTTTTATGTCTCATGTTTGAAATTAAAAAGAGGATAATTCTAAAAGAGGATAATTCCAAACTGAAGATTCAACAAAACAAGTTTTCTGTTCCTTTTTATTTTACATTTATTTCTTTTTTATTTAGTGTTATTTTCTTTAAAATCTAATCTGGATAAAAACATCAATTTGGACAAGAATATTATTCTTTTATGGCTGCTTTCCAATTCATATCCTGTAGTCAATGGAGTTCTGACACTAAATGGGATTGGAAAAGGAACACCCTTTGAAACTGCAACGCAGAAACCCTTGGAACATATGGAGTGAGACTGCAGTAAATCACCTGTAATCTCCCTTTGACATGGCTACTCTTTTATTGAAAACTTGTTTGACAAAGAGTTTGATTACACTTTACATTGGCTACAGTCTGACATGTGTTATCTCTATAAGAAGCCTTGCCTTGTTAGATAAGATACACTGTATATTCTTTGAAGAATATCTATTTCCTATAAACATAATTAGTTCATCCTCCTGACATAAAAAGCTAAGAAATTACCCTTGAGAGTTTATCAGTTTTTTTTGTTTAAAGATTTTATTTATTTATTTGACAGAGAGACAACGAGAGAGGGAACACAGCATGGGGAGTGGGAGAGGCAGAAGCAGGCTTCCCTCTGAGCAGAGAGCCCAGTGTGGGACTCGATCCGAGGACCCTGGGACCAAGATCTGAGCAGAAAGGCAGCTCCTTAATGACTGAGCCCCCCAGGTACCCTGAGAGTTTATCAGTTTTTAATTGCATGTAGATAAAGTATAAAATTCTGGAATAGTAAATTCAATTCTAGAATCATCTCACTAAAATGGAATGAATAAAAAGATGGGCAGTTAGAATAAAAAGTGAAATTATGGTGTATTTTTTACTACATATTATCTTTCAAATAATATACACTGAATAATTTACATTAGGCTAACAAGGAATTGTCTAGTAGGAATCTTAAGAGGAACTACTTTAGTAAGTGTGACTTACTATTTATCTTCCTCTAAAGTGTTTTTTTAAAGTGGTATTTTTACTGTTTACTATATATCCTGCAATTTGCTTTTTGTTTTAGAAAACCACTTTATAAAAAACAATGTAATATCAAAGACCAGTCCAACAAGGGTTCCAATCATCAGATATTTAAATTAGTGGAGCTCAGTTTAATAAAGATTGATGGGGGATGCGTGGGTGGCTCAGTCGGTTAAGCCACTGCCTTCGGCTCGGGTCGTGATCCCGGGGTCCTGGGATCGAGTCCCGCATCGGGCTCCTTGCTTGTTGGGGAGCCTGCTTCTATCTCCGCCTCTGCCTGCTACTCTACCTGCTTGTGTGTGAGCCCTCTCTCTCTCTCTCTCTGACAAATAAATAAATAAAATCTTTTAATAAAGATTGATGGCACAATACTGATTCTGTGAATGTAAATTCCCTAAGAATAAAATGTGTGTAATATGTATAGAATTTCCACCCTTACAACATAATCCACGTAAAAAAATCACTAAACTCCTTCAAGACACAGAGACCTAACATATGAAATATATTAAGCAACTGAGTCTTAGCAAAATCTTTCTTAAGAATGGTACTGCAAAGATAAAAGAATTTTGATAAAGCATGTTCCCATCAGAGAACACAAACCATTTAAAATCATCGAGCATAAATAAAATGAAAGGGCAAAGTTAGGAAATATTTGTAATATCAGAAAGAATTAAAATAGTTATTCCATATTGAGATCTCATTTATTAATCCTAAAAATAATAATATGCTGATGGAAAAACTGGTAGAGGACACGAGTTAATACTTTATAAATAATGTGGATAATAAACATATAAAAACTGTTCAACCTCATCAATATTCATGTAAATGAAAATAAAAACAGACACATTCCAATTTTAGAGAAATGGTATTAGTCACAGTACTGCTAAACATGAAATACTAGGCAACTGCCCATGTGTCCATCAACAGGTGAATGGATAAAGAAGAAACGGTGTGCAGGTGTGTGTAGGTGTATGTGTGTGATAAAATACTAACTAGTCATCAAAAAGAATGAAGTCTGGCCATCTGCAATGACATGGATAGAGCCTGAGAGTATAATGCTAAATGAAATAAGTCAGTCAAAGAAAGACAAATACCATATGATCTCACTCATATGTGTAATTTAAGAAACAAAACAAATGAGCATAGAAAAAAGAAAAGAGAAAGAAACTGATGGTTATCAGAGGGCAGGAGGGTGGGGGGATGGGTGAAGTAGGTGGCGGGGGTAAGGAGTGTCCTCGTGGTGATAAGCACTGGATGATGTATGGAGTTTTCGAATTACTACTGTACATCTGATGTAACACTTCATATTAACTATATCAGAATTAAAATGAAATAAAGGAAAAAAGTGAAATGCTAGTTGGAAATACAAACATGCCTTCTTAGAAGTAATATGTCAAGTACACAAGTGTTCATACCTTTTGACTTCATAATTCTACTTTTAGGAATTTAAAGAAAATATCAGAGATGTGGATAAACATTTACATATTACATATTCCACATTATTTCATTTGTTTACACATGTTTACTTACAACTATTTTTATGTGATAGAATGGAAAAACTAAACAATTTTTAAATTATGATACATTTATGTAATAGGATATCATACAACTATTAGAAATAATTTTTGAAGACAGTTGAATGACTGTTCAATGACATGGGAGAATACATTATGATCTACACGGTAAATAAGGTAATATACAATTACAAATAACATAATCTTAATATATTATTTTTTTAACTATGCAGAAGGAAATGTACCAAAATATTAAATGATTATCTCTGGGCCTGGGATAACAGAAAGTTATTTTCACTTTTACACTGCTCTGTACTTTCCAATTTCCTATCACAAATTCAAATTTTTTTTGAGTGTTCCAGAATTCATTGTTTATGGTTTTATTCCTTTATTTAACAGAGAGGGACCACAAGTAGGCAGAGCAGCAGGCAGAGAGAATGGGGGAAGCAGGCTCCCTGCTGAGCAGGGAGCAAGATGCAAGGCTCCATCCCAGGACCCTGAGATCATGACCTGAGCTGAGGGCAGAGGCTTAACCCACTGAGCCACCCAAGTGCTCCCAAATTATTATTATTATTTTTAAAGATTTTATTTATTTGTTTGACAGACAAAGATCACAAGTAGGCAGAGAGAGAGGGGGAAGCAGGCTCCCCGCTGAGCAGGGAGCAAGATGCAGACCTTGATCCCAGGACCCTGAGACCATGACCTGAGCAGAAGGCAGAGGCTTAACCCCTGAGCCACCCAGGCGCCCCTCCCAAATTATTTTTAAGAGGGAATTTTTTTTTTTTTGGAAGACTTTATTTATTTATTTGACAGACAGATCACAAGGAGGCAGAGAGGCAGGCAGAGAGAGAGGAGGAAGCAGGCTCCCTGCGGAGCAGAGAGCCCGATGCGGGGCTCGATCCCAGGACCCTGAGATCATGACCCAAGCTGAAGGCAGAGACTTTAACCCACTGAGCCACCAAGGCGCCCTTAAGAGGGAATTTTTAAAGGAAAAACGTATCTGGCAAACCAAGAGAACAAACTGAAAAATGCCTATTTTTTTATTATTATGTTCAAATAGCCAACATATACTATTGTTAATGTTTTTAAAAAAACTTAAACCACTTACCTGTGGTATACAGTCAGTGTACGCAAACATTGATTTAAAGCGGTCATCCATGCTTATGTGGTAAAGAACACACATTGCTATTTGTTTGTAGTTTTCATTACCTGGGCATAAGAAATCAAGGATATGATTAAATCATAGATATAACAGATTTTTTAATCTATAACACACAAATTAATACATTAAAACTTTTAAGCTCCTGAATCAAATCCTTATGCACCCCTAATTAAGAAAATATTTTGAGTTCCCTGTTTCAGTCCCAAAGTTTGGAATATAATATCTGTGAAATATCCCTAATAATCAAGAGATAATGTGTATTTTGCAAGGTATGCCTGTGAAAAAAAATTAACCACAAACCAAAGAATTTATCATTTTCAACAGTCTACTATAAAACAGATAGGGTCCCTGGGCCCCAACACTACCCATTCCATCAAAATATGTGATTAATACAGTTCTTGACAGTGATGATATATGCACAACAGTGAGCCAAAAAGTGTATTTAATTCCTATGAATCAGAACTGGAAAAATAATCTAAATGATTTAAAAAGAAGTACAATAGTATTTGTAACATTAAAAAAACAGGACTATAAAATGTTAAGGGCTATAAATAAGCATAGTCTAAGGGCTGCTTCAGAACTCAGAGGTCAGGTGATCTAGCCTTATACACCCTGAAACTGAGAAAAGAGAAGCAAATGATGTATTATAGACTGAAAAATAAAATGCAATCCTTCTACTTAGATAGGCCTTATTTTAAGGACCTATTTATGATCTCCAAGTCAGTGACAGAACTAGAATTAGAAAAGTTGTGTAACTAAAAAGTTTTATTCAAAATAATATCCTGAGAAATCTTTGAAGATATCTGGAGTTTAAAAAAAATCAAGCAGATAACTGAATTTAATTGATAAATTTGAAGTATGAAGATTTTAAGTATGTTTTAACATGGAGGACCATAAAATTACTAAAATACTTAAGTATTTTTAAAAATTCTGTTTTAGGTTCTGACTGAATTTTTTCATATATCAGGCATATCTCTTTCAAGGTAGTTAGAAATTCTTAGGGGACATAAACTTTGGTACTCTCACAGGCTTAGTAAAGCATATGGAGCAATAAATATCTGCTGAGTGATTCTATTTTTAGTATTTAAACAGAATAATGACTGTAGTTAACAATCCTGTATTGTATATTTGAAAGTTACTCTCTTGAGTAAACCTCAAAAATTCTCACCACACACACGGTAACAGTGTGAGGTGATGGATGTGTTAACTAACCTTATTGTGGTAATTATGTTGCAATATATACATATATCAAATCGTTACATCCTATACCTTAAAGTTACATAAAGTTTTGTCAATTTGGATCTCAATAAAACTGGGAAAAAGAGCAGTGATACATTTAAAAAAATCAGAGGTTAAAACAGAAGAAATAAGTACATTTATTCAAAGACAGAAATTACTAAATTCTAAAAACTCCAGATTTGAGAAATGTATTTTAAGGAGTTACAGGAGGTTCTTTACAAGTAAGTAAAAAAAATATGCTGACCCTTTATCTCTAGCTCTTTTTCTTCCTGGACCTTATATGTTAGATAAAAATATATCATGTGGTAAAGAAGAAAAAAGTGAATCTTCAAAACAATCTGCCAAGTATATATTATCATCCCTGTGTTTCAGATGAGGAACCTAATGCTCAGAGAAAAACAAATACTTGCTACACAGCCTTGTAAGTGGTTGAGTAGGGATTTAAACTCTGATTCTAAAATCTTTAGCAGGTTATGTTACAATGCCACTCAAAATTTTTGTTTATATCTTAAGTGAAATGGCCTAAGTAATATGTTATTATTGGGTATAAAAGACTGATCTGTACTGACATATGATAGAATAAAACATATTTTTGAAATAGAATTTTTAAAAACCTGGACTTTTGGATTTTTAGAAATTGTTTCGCTAAAGCTTATTTCCTTTAGCTTTGCAGATTGGATAAAGTGACAGGACCCATCCATATGCTGTCTAAAAGAGAGCCATCTGGAACCTAAAGATACGTCCTGACTGAAAGTGAAGGGATGGAGAACCATCTTTCATGCCAATGGGCCTCAAAAGAAAGCTAGGGTAGCGATTCTCCTATCAGATAAATTAGATTTTAAACTAAAGACTGTAGTCAGAGATACAGAAGGACACTACATCATTCTTAAAGGGTCTATCCACCTAGAAGCTCTAACAATTGTAAATATTTATGCCCCAATAATGGGAACAGCCAACTACATAAGCCAACTGTTAATCAAAATGAAGATTCATATTGATATGAACACATTAATTGTAGGGGATCTTAACACCCCACTCTCAGTAACAGACAGATCATCCAAGCAGAAAATCAATAAAGAAACAAGAGCATTGAATGACACATTGGACCAGATGGACCTCCTGGATATACACAGAACATTCCACCCTAAAACAACAGAATTCTCATTCTTCTCGAGCACACATGGAACTTTCTCCAGAATAGACCACATACTGGGTCACAAATCAGGTTTCAACCAGTACCAACAGACTGAGATTATTCCCTGCATATTCTCAGACCACAATGCTTTGAAACTGGAACTCAGTCACAAGAAAAAGTTTGGAAGGAAGTCAAACACTTGGAAGCTAAAGACTATCCTGTTCAAGAATGTTTGCATCAACCAGGAAATCCAAGAAGAACTTAAACAATTCATGGAAACCAATGAGAATGAAGACACATCAGGTCTAAAACCTATGATATACAGCAAAGGCAGTCCTAAGGGGGAAATACATAGCCATCTAAGCCTCACTGAAAAAAGCTGAAAAATCTAGTTTTCAATATCAACATAAAAACAACTTCTTGGGATAAAACAAAAATAAAAATCCATTCATCAGGGGCGCCTGGGTGGCTCAGTGGGTTAAGGCCTCTGCCTTCGGCTCAGGTCATGATCTCAGGGTCCTGGGATCGAGCCCCACACCGGGCTCTCTGCTCGGCAGGGAGCCTGCTTCCCTCTCTCTCTCTCTCTGCCTGCCTCTCTGCCCACTTGTGATCTCTCTCTCTCTGTCAAATAAATAAAATCTTAAAAAAAAAAATCCATTCATCAGATGAACACATACTAGTAAACATTCAAATTTAACTAAACATCTGCAAATTCACTAACTTGACCATTTGGAATACAATGCATGAAGAGGCTACATATTATATGTGAAATAATGAGATTACTTATTTTATCTGATATTTAATGTCTTTTTCTCTATGCCATTATAATTTATAAGAAATTTGCAGAATAAAGAATCCACATCAAATCATTTTAGGTAAGTTTCAGGTCTTCTCTAGTACTTGAAAAACTTTACCACACAATCTGTGGAGCAGATAGACACTGAATGAGGGAGATAAGCTCTAAGGATATTGACCCTAGTCTTAGATGAAAAGGTAAGATATAATAATATAGGAGAAAGTATACCTAATCTGAAGATGAAGATTAGTAAATCTAAGTATTTGGGGGTAAGAATTTTATTTGGAGGAAGATGTAATGCAAAAACTGTTAAATTACTCCAAAAAGAGAAAAGCAGAGACTAATTGGGTGTTCCCAACTCCAACAGTTTGTTCTTAGGATCAAAGCCATCTAAATAGAAAAGACCAAGAGATATTACTAAAGCACATTTTTACACTGCTGAAGGCATTCACTTATACTTATTCTAGTGTAAAACATACCTGCCATAGAAAAATAAATCTTTATATAATTTTTTACAAGATGTAGGTTAAAAGTGAAAAATGCTAACTCTATTCTCTAAGAAGGAAGGTATCTCTTAGGGTTTGGTCAGATCATACTTCATAGTATTAGCTTTTCTCCCCAGAGACTGAGATACGTTTAAATCTTCTCAAGAAGGGTCCTTCAGCAGACTGTCATGTTCTGAAGGCAAGTCTCTCTTCCGCTGCTATTCTTGCTTCTTTCTTTCTATATCCTTTTTTTTTTTTTTTTAGTCGTTTAGCTGTGGGTATGTTCTAATCCTATTAAATTTTTACAAAATATTATTTTTTAAACAAAATATTATTTGAAGACTTTTATCTATGAGTGGGTTTACTAAAAAGTAGGATTTCAATGCACACAACTTTGTAAATGGTAAAAGAAACAGAGAAATCAATAACCAATAAAAAAGATTCTTCAACATTGAAGTAAATCACCAAACAAATTAAAATTCAGTGTGGAACTAGGAATGAAATAGGAAGTTATTCCATTTTTGGGGAGAGTCTATTACTTGTATCAATGAAAAGGATTCTAAAAAGGAATCATCTAAGGCGGTGCATCACTCACATAAACTGAGAGAAAAGATTCACTTTTAAGAGCTCTGTACTCCATAAACTAGGTAACAAGAAAGATCCTTTGGAGCTAATGATAATGTATATATAATGATAATACAATTTATATAATGATTGTATATATATCACCTAAAGGATATATAATATCATATACACATATGGATATATACATACCATGGATATATCATACACATATATATCATCTAAAGGATAACTCAAAGGATATGCAATAGAATAGGAAGTCTGGAGAAGAGTCCTAAAATTGTAGTTATTTCTAAAAACAGTTGAAAGAAAGTCTCAGCTGTAACAGTAATTTACACTACTTGTTCTTACATAGCAAAACTAAATATCTAGTTCCAAGAAGCAGAATGGCTCATTCTGTAGTCAGTCCTTTCTCTCCCGTTCATACTCATGGCCAAGGTGGCAGCTCTTTGCAGTTCTCCACACCTTCCTAATTCTTCTCTCTCTGTGATCTTCTATTAAAACAAAAACAAACTTCCCAGTTTCCCATAATCTTTCGTTTCCCCATAATTTTTACCTAAAATGACTATCATGCCCTAAAGCATGCTGAAAACTAAAGGGCTGAGGAAACAGATGCTGCAGGGGACCCAGGCTATCCTGAAAGACCATGGACAGCCATGGTTTATATAACCATCGGTCTTTAAGAGGAAAAAGAAAGGGCTAAGCTGACAGCAATACTGTTCCTATTGTGGGGTAAGCATACATTTTCTCATTTAGTCTTCTAGCAACTGAAGAGGTAGGTATTCTCTTCGATTTGGAGATGAGGCAATGATATTCATCAAGCCATGGCATTCCTTCAAAGGAAACACTGCTGTGATTCTGAGATTCTAATCTAGGTGTGAACTACAAAGCCTGTTCATGGACTTTCTATTAAGTCTTCCATGAGGCAGGAGAGAGGCTGACATCAATAATGCCAAGTAAATGTAGTTGACTATCATTACTCCTTAGTGACTTAGAAGGGACTCTACTACATCTGGGAGTCTTAGGGAAGAGGGAAGGTGGCAGAAGAGGAGCTAGAGGACAGGAAGTGCAGAACAGTCAGTTACTTATTGGAGGACCTGGGCCCAGGTATAGTAGATTCTAAAGGCTGAAAGAAATACCCAATACGTTATTTTCTGCATATATTTTAGGGGTTTTACTTTAATAAAGATGAATTACGAATTAAAAAAATAAAAGTGCCTGATAGGGATAAACCGCATTATCCCCCCAGCAATTTTGGGAACCAGATCTTCAGCAGTTCTAAACCTTAATTTCACTCAATTGGACAAGAACTGCTATCAGGGAGTTTTTGATTTCATGAGAAAAACAGGTGCTCTTAGAAGCTTAAAAGATGTGTGGAGTGGTGAGTGGGCCAACCAGCTCGGTGGAGAGCGTAGCACTGTGGTTAAGAGCTCAGGCTCTGGAGAGGCAGACCACTGGGTTCAGTCCGTGACTCTTCCACTTGCTATACAGCCTGGGGGTGCTATTTCAACTCTGGGCTTCAGTTTCTTTCTCTGTGTGTGTGTGTGTGTGTGTGCGCGCGCGCGCGTGCGCACACAACCGACACAACAACTGCCCCTACCTCCAAGGGTTGTTCTATAAGGATTAGTTAAGAGAATTCTGGTAAAGCAAGTAATCCTCAGTCTGACACAGTAATGAACCTACTCAGTAAAGGTAATCTCTTATTCTTTGAAGAAGAACACTACTGTCATGTGTCCCTAAAACATATGGTGGGTTTTTTGAGTCTCAAGATTAGATTGTTGTTAGAGAAAAGTTTTGAGAAGCAGCCAAGATTCCTCTAAGATGAGCTAGACAGGGTTCAGAGGTATATTCTGAGTCTGTGGCTGAGCCACTTTCCTTCTATTCTATTCAGTTACTTTCTAAAAAGCCCTACTATTCCCAAAGTTTGGGCTTAGGAGAGTTACCTCATACTACAAGGCTACACTCAGTGACCCCTCGCTTTCATTCTCTCATTCTTACAGGGTTATTATGAATTCCTTAATAAAAATAAAACTTGAAAAAATAACCAAAGTATAGATTTAGTACATGTCCCTCCTCTACCACTACCACAAATGTGCTGTGAATCTCTCCTCTTTCTTCCAAGTTTCTGTATCTGTAATGAAACTTAATTTCACTCCTAGAGTAGGAAATTGTAGAGGTGATCGGCTACCAAGAAGATGAAAGAATGCAAAGAGAAGTCTGAAAAACTGAAGACAAACCTCACAATTAGGTGTATTACTTATCTTTAGGTAGCATGTCCCATGCTTCCCCCCCCTTTGTTTGGGCTAAACACAACTGATCAGAAGCAGCTGGAATATGACTGACATTACACCAGAGAGCTTCTTTTTCTTGAGGGAAGTGTGAAGGGAGGTGATGACAGATGTAAGGGGCTGCAGTATTACACTCAAGAGGTCAGTATAACCCAGGTTGTTGATACGTCTTCTAGATTTTGTCTTGGTAAATGTTCCCTAGAATCCAACCAATTGACTTACAAATATCTATGAAGTTGACTTTCTTCTTTTTTCTATTTATTTAGGGATTTTAAAAACACAGAAACTGTCTTTTGCCCTTTCATTCAGAAAAAAGATGTAAATATTCTATAAATGATCTTGTTACCCATATTACCTTGATAATTCTAATTTACATCTTACGATTACAAATCACATATTTCCTTTCATCCCCCATATGAATGAAGATTATAGTATAAATCATAGGTATATTAGTCACTGAATCATTAATGATTATATAAGTCACTGCTTGATGAAAATACAGCCTATAACTTTATGGCATCTAACAGATATCTGAGACAAAGTATTTTAGGTCAAAAGTGCCTACCTGAAATGGGAAGATGGCTGGAAATACCTAGATTCATCTCTTCAAACACAGCTTCACACAAAAAGTAGTAGCTTTCTGGCAGTCAATATTTATTATTACTTAAAGGCTAATTTGCAGATCACATAGCAATAAACAGCCATTAAGAGAGATTAAATGGTCCAAGTAAAATTAAGAGCTTATCCTTCATTATAAACTAATCATTTTCTTCATTCATTGGAAGAAAGGATATCTGAGTTCTTAAAAATAAACCTCAAAAAAAAAAAATCTTGTATATCCGAAGTGAATTTGGGGCCTTAGGGTATGATTTTCCCCTAAGAATTCATGACTAAGAACCATAAACTGCAGCTAACCAGCTATGATTCCTCTATATCCTACAAATGGCAGGCATTTCAAAGGGGCTCCTTTAAGACTTATCGACATCAATTATTCCCAAGTAAAAACAGGCTGTCAATAGCGTGTATGCTGGCAGAGCACCAAAGGCCCTATGAGTTTTGAGCAGAACAGTGCAACGGCTGAATATTTTGAGAACTAGGTCCTTAATGACTAGAGGTGGATTAGTCAAGTCTGTTCAAGTAATAAGGCCAGGGTGGGAAAAAATGGCATAGTCATTATGATTCCTTTGGTATTTACGGTAATAAACATGAATCATGATGAACTCACTGGCTATTAAATGCAGAGGTCATAAGTACTGCGATAGGATTTCCACAGGAATTCACCGTTAATTAGCTGGATCATTATTTGAAAGTGTTACTGAATTATCTTAGCCGTTGTGCAGCCATTCCCCCAAAATTGGTCATTCCCAGCTGAGGGCAGTTAATGCCTTAACAAACTGGTCATTAACTCCAGTAACTGATTTTGTGGGAATTATTGCACTTATAAAGTACAATCAAGAGGTCCCCCCACTCCTTTTTAAAAAAATTTGCAGCTGTAGTTCAGCTGGAGCAGCTGAAGGAGAAGGAAAAAAAAAAAAAAATTCTCCGGACTGCTCTCATGATCGATTTTCTGCCAATTAAAGGGCAAACGCATGCTGATGGGTTTTGAATTTTAAAATGTCTTCGGTTTTTCATCTCTGAAGTGATTAGTAAAAGTACCAGTTAGGTACTAATTTTGTAAGACACTTGGGATTTTCCATTCACAGTTCTGTCAAGCAGAAATAGAGAGTCTGAACACCAGAACTCAAAGCCAAATTTCCGCTTCTGCAGTAGACCCAGCCCAAAACTTTGTAAAAACAGAGTGCGAACACAAGTTGTGGGCCACATTATTAGCCAGATTCTCATTCTCTTCTGCACTCCATGTCTTCATTCAAAGTAGAAAACTCCCTTTGAAGTCACAATGGCCCCATGAGAAGATAAGATACATGCCCAATATGATTAGACAGCTTTAGTCTGAACTTGAACTTGGAGATCGATTTTTAAGATTGCAACTATATGGATAGTTGCCTGTTTCAGAATAACTTGTTCACAGTCAAGCATAGTAAAGATTTGAGATGAACAGATAAAAACCAAGAGTTTTTAATCATGAATTGAAGGATGAAAATTATAGAATTTATAGGTTATAATGATCAGTAGAAAACAAGTGTAAAAATGGTTTTCTGATACAGTGTTTCATGGACAACTTTTGTGTCCAATTAATTTAAAAACAGTAAGAAACTGAAATTTTAAATGTACCATTAAGCTCAACAGCTCAGTCACATTAGGAGGTATCCACTAAGTAAGTACTCTAAAATCCAACACTTTTGATGCATTTTCATTTGTTTTCTGTAGGTACATTTAGCTGGATATTTAGCTCTGTCGTTTGTTTTTCAAATATTTTCAACATATTTCGATTATTATCTTGTCTGTAGTAGTCTTTTATTACATCCAGGGCATACAACAACAATTTATTTATAATTCACCCTACAAAATGTGCACACTTATGGTACAAAAGATAGGGAACAAAATAAAGCCCTTAACAATGACTGCTTTCCAGCCTATAGGTCCACACCATCTACTTAATGTGCTTTGGTCAGCTTTTACCATGTAGAAATGGAGACACCCCAGGCAAAATTCACACACAGAGTATTGGAACCAGCTGGTGATAGAAGAATCCTAAGAAAAAAGGCTCTTGATTTAATTGGGAAAACAGGAGGAAGCATAAATTTTACTGCCATTAATAACTTCAAGCAATCTTGATATGACTCTACCTCACCCTGACGGCTAAACATGTGCTTTTTGTTAAAGTGTTTGCCACATCTGACCCCTATTGTTTGCTCACTTGATCAGGTAAGAAAATGTCGGTTTATTTATAGGATAAATGAGGCCTATTAAAATTGAGCAACATTGCAGTGTTCTATGAGGAGCTGCATACTGAAACAGATGTGTGAAATTCCATAACAGTTTTGTAATAAACAGGCCAAATGAAAATTTTTTAAAAAGTCTACCTTAAATTTCTTAAACCATCATAAAGCCTACCTAGTTTTTAAAAAATGGAAAACACCTCCTAATTAGAAAACATATTATTTTGACAATTTCCAAACAGTACTTATAAATCACATGTGAAAGTGACTAATACAAGTTAGGCACTTGATGGATATTTATTGAGTAGGAGTTTGATCATTAGCTATTATTATTAATATTGAAAAGCTAGTTTTTAATAAGCCAAAAAAAGGCCACTTACTAACTACTATTCTCTTCATAAAATAAAGACACTTTATTTTGTTTTTGAACAAATATTTTGTGTATCTAAAAATTTTGAAATTTTGTTTCTTAATTCTAGGATGGGTTTGATATAATAAAAGTGAAGTCACATTAATTATAATGAAAAACAAATTAAGAGTATAAGGGAATTTCAAAGATGTTCAGAACTTTTAAAATTTTCTTTTAAGAACATATGACAGAATGGTCAATAGAAATAACCCTTATTTTTAAGTGATCAAAGTTTAGAGTCCAACAGTATGTGTTCTGGTGATCTCCCACAATAAGGGAAATCAGACTTGTCTCAACTGGAAGAAATCAAACATTTATCACTTAACTCTTGACCTAGTCTGACTCGCTACATGCTGATAAAATCTTTCTACAGCCTTGGAAAATGCCCTGAAACCCAGATTACCCAATGTAATCTAGATCAAGATGAATCAGGTGCCATTTTTACTCTCAAAACGATTTTGGGTCTACTCAGAATGCAGAAGCATTCATATCCATTTAGAACACCTTGGAAACCCTAATTTATCTTCCAGTGAAGAGAATCTGGTCTAATATTACTCTGACTAGAATTTGGGCTTTTTGAAATGATTCATGCGGAATTTTGAAACAGGCATGGCGGTGCGCTACTCAATCTCCAGACCCTGATTTTCCTGCCATAACCAATAAAATTAGCTGCAGCACAAACCAGCCATGTAAATTAGCATGCCTCACGACTTTCAGATTCAGAAGAATCAAAATTTATACAGATAGGAATCTGAGTCAAGATTTAAATTATGGACCAATCTTTCATACTAGTTACATTCAGTGCTATGCATGCATCAGTGCCCCAGTGCCTCTGGTGATTAAAGGGCAACTTGAAGAAAGATGTCCGGGCTAGTTAACATTTTTAGTTAGCTTGCATACAGACTTATAAATCACATGTGAAAGTGACTAATACAAGTTAGGCACTTGATGAATATTCATGAGTATGAGTTTGATCGTTAGCTATTATTATTATAAATATCAAAAAGCTAGCAACATCTCTAGGTAACATTGCTAATTCCTCAGTTTTTTTAGGAAACATTCTCTTCTCTGCTTATTAATGAACTAAACAAGTATCCCTAGGATTCAACAATTTTTTTTTTGTTTTGTTTTTTAATTTGGTGAGTTTTTTTTTTGTTTTGTTTTTTTTCAGAATCTTTCAAAAGTTTTTATTTTGGGCACCTGGGTGGCTCAGTGGGTTAAGCCACTGCCTTCGGCTCAGGTCATGATCTCAGGGTCCTGGGATCGAGCCCCGCATCGGGCTCTCTGCTCAGTGGGGAGCCTGCTTCCCCCTCTCTCTCTGCCTGCCTCTCTGCCTCCTTGTGATTTGTCTGTCAAATAAATAAAATCTTAAAAAAAAAAGTTTTTATTTTAATCCCAGCTAGTTAGCATACAGTGTTCTATTAGTTCCAGGTGTACAGCACAGTGATTCAACACTCCATACAGCACCCTCTGCTCATCATGAGAAGCGCACTCCTTCATCCCCATCACCTAGTTCACCCATCCCCACCCCCTCCCCTCTAGCGACCATCAGTTTGTTCTCTGTAGTTAAAAGCTCTGTCCTACATTTTTCCTTTTGCCTGTTTTGTTTCTTAAATTCCACATATAACTGACATCATATGGTATTTGTCTTTCTCTGACTGAATTATTTTACTTAGGATTATGCTCTCTAGTTCTTTTCATGTTGTTGCAAATGGAAAGATCTCATCCTTTTTTATGGGTAATACTTCACTCTGTGTGTGTGTACGCTTCCATACCACGGCTCTTGTAAATAATGCTGCCATAAACACGGGTGCATGTACAGATTTCTGAATACCTTTCAAGAACAGTATGCTAATCTAAGATCAAACCTGTCTTTCCATCTTTTTGCATAGTGCTTCTCAAATTATCTGTGGTGGAGGGTCAGGTTTTAGTTTTCCTCCCATGTATCAACGGTCAATACTTTTATGAAGTATAATAAAAGTAAACTAAGCAAAATATATGCAAAATAGAGGTTTAAAAATATTACATTCAGCAGACATAATATTATTTGAGTAAGTTGCTATAAGTTGTCTAAACACTTATTCTTGATTTCTAGATTTACTTAGACCAGTAACTGACTGTGCATTAGTTGCTAGACCACACTTTGAGTTATCACTATGCCTTGAATTACACAATTCATTAAAGAAATCTATATCATGTAACCGAAATTAAAGTGCTATTTCAAGGTTTCAAACAAACCCCTACAACCAGGCATAGTCAAAACTATGAAGTAGCAAGACTTTTTCTGTGCTCATTTTTTTCACTTAGCAACCATTAGCCCCTCAAACCTTCCCTTTCTTTTTCTTCCTCCTTACCGAAGCTTCACATTTGTAGAAGGCTTTCTCGTTATGACCTAAGTAGATATCAATTCTCTTATCAGACTTGCGCAACAATCCCGTGAGATGTATTTTCTAAACAAAAGGCTCAAATCTATTGACTTGCTTTATGTCACTTAAGCAATAAGGAGTGAAGAGAAGGAAGAAAACTCAAGCTCAGCTCTTAAATGTTCATTCCTTTCACCCAACGTCCTACCAAATATTTATTGAGAACCTACAATGTGCCAGGCATTGTTGTAGGCACTGGAAATACAGGGGTAAGTAAGAGTGATACAAATCCACATTTTCATGGGTTTATAGTCTTTGGGGCCTAGTGGGAATGGTGGGGATGGTGTGTGGTGAAGACAATAAATAAAATAATTACATGAAAGATAGATCATGTGTAACGCAAGGAAAAGGAGAAAGAGGACATCAGAAGCTGAAGGATGAAATCTTACACAGGATAACCTGAGAGCAAAGCCCTTTCATAAAGGAATGGACCATGCAAAAAACTAGAAAAGACATGCTGGGCAGAAGGAACAGGCAGTACAAAGGTCCTGGGGTAGGAGTGTCACTAATCCAGTCAAGGATTAGCAAGGAGGCCAATGTGCTTCCAGCAGAAAGAACAACAACAACAAAAAGAGTACTAGAAGATGCAGTTACAGAAGTACGGAGCTAGGAGAGACATTTGTAGGCCATTGTAAGGACTTTGGTTCTTCCTCTGAGATAGGAAGTCATTAAAGATTTTTGAGCAGAGGAATATGCCATGATTTAACTCAAATTTTAATGCAATCACTCTGCGTGCTGTATTAAAAAGAGAATGTGGGGCAAGGGTAGAAGCGCAAAGACCAGGTAGGAAGGCACTGTGTTAAACCAGGAAAGAGAAGAGGGTATCTAGGAGCAGGGTGGTAGCAGCTATATATATATATCTTTTTTTTAATCTTTTTTTAAAGATTTTATTTACTTATTTATTTGTCAGAGGGAGAGAGAGAGAGTGAGAGAGCGAGCACAAGCAGCCAGAGCTGCAGGCAGAGGCAGAGAGAGAAGCAAGCTCCCCGCTGAGCAAGGAGCCTGATGCGGGACTCGATCCCCACACCCTGGGATCATGACCTGAGCTGAAGGCAGCAGCTTAACCGACTAAGCCACCCAGGTGTCCCAGCAGCTATATTTTGAAGACTGCTGACTGCACAAACAGACTGGATGCAGGGAAGGTGGGAAAAACAGAAATCAAAGAGAACTTCCCAATCTGAGTCAGTTAATTAGAAAGAGAAAGTTGCCATTTATATATAGAGAAAAGACTGTGAAAGCATAAGGATTGGGGCTGGTGTGTATCAGAAGCTTGATTTTGAACATATCAAATCTCAGACGCTAATAAGGCATCCAAGTGGTAATGTCTGGAGTAAGGAAATCAGAGAGGAGGCTGGACTGTCTTTCTCTTTGTGTTCTGGAGTCATCAGTTTAGGCAGATGACTCCAATAGTTACACAGGAGTATTTAAATAGAACGGATGTAGTCACCAAGAGAGTTCGTACAGACAGAAAAATTCTAAGGACTAAGCCCTTGGAGACAGTCTGATGCTTAGAGACTGGAGAGAAGAGGTGGGTACAGAAAAGGAGACTGAGAAGGACTGGATTCTTAGGAGGAAAACCAGAAGAGCATTGTGTCCTGGAAAATCAAGGAAAAAAGATAGGAGAGAAACTGTATCAAGTGCTGTTCACAGACTGAGTACGATGTGTGCTGGAAACGGACCACTGAGTTTAGCAATGTAGAGGTCATTGGAACTTGACCAGAGTAGTGTGATGGGGCATGTATGTGACAGCCTGACTGGAAAAGATTACGAACTGTGTAGAACGGTGAGGAGGGGAGCTGAGAGAGGCAAGGCAGGAGAGAAAAGAGAGGAGAAAGAGGGGTGGGGCACAAAGAGCAGAGAACGGAGAAGAAAGGATATGAACGTATGCACAAAGGAAGAGAGAAACTGGGAGGCAGGAAATGACCCTAATTCTTGGGGCATTCTGCAATAATGTGAAGAAAAGAAACGGGATAATAGTTGGAAGGTAAAAGAGTGACGTGAAAGGAAGAATCTTTATTAAGATGGAAGAAATAATAGCGTATTTGTATGTTAGTGGAATGATCTTCTAGAGAAGGAAAAATTAATACAGGAGAGGAAAATTGCTGCAGTGAGAACCATGAGAAAGTGACAAGGAATGGGCGGGAGCGGGAATGTTGGCCTATGGCAAGAGCAGGAGCAAGTTCATCCATAATCATGGGAGGGAAGCAAAGTACAGACCAGAGGCAGGAGGGTTAAGTGTGGTAATAGGAACTCATGGAAGTTCTTGGGACTGCTACTTAGTGAGACAGGAAGCAACAAGGTAATGAGCGGAGGATGAGGTGCTGGATTTATGCGAAGGTACAGGAATGAAATTCTCACTTGGGAGAGTGGGAGAATGGCCAGATAAAGAAGATGTAGTGTGACTGCTGGGCAGCATGAGAAGTCCGGTACTGCTGGATTATCCAGAATACACCGTATGCTGTTGTCCCTCTGCGCTCAGGGTCTTCCATCTCCGTCGTCCTGCACCGTGTCACAACCCCCACCCTCCTTCACAAAGTGCCGAAGAAACTGATAAAATTGATTCTAAGAAATGAGCGGTTGAACACTCAGGATGTGTCAAAGGCAAGACAAGAAATATAATTACATGTCTAAGTATAAGAGAAAATAAGGTTTATCTTCGGGAATGGGAGAGTTTGGGTCATACCTAGAAATCCAAATATAAAATTAAGCAACTATATTTTGGTAAAGCCAAACTTGTCTTCGAGGGGGACTTAAGCTGCTAATTTGAGACTTCTAGTGTATTACTACAGTCAGGAGTGTATGCATTTAACAGGAATTAAAAGCTTTAACGGAATGCTCTAATTCACTGATTTGTTCAAAAGTGTAGTCTAATGACCCTTAATGGGGACCCATTATTGTTATAATAATAACAATATAGTACTTTCTTTCTAAAAATTCTCCTTCTCTCTTAAGAGGCTACATAAGACATACATGAAATATGATTTCACAACAGATTGTTGAGGGCGTTAGGAGAGCCACAGCTGTCCATTAAGCCTGACTTTAAAGAAATCTGCAAAAGGTAAAACTGTGTCACTCTTATCACTAATTTTTTGTTTTGGAAAGAGTTGCTTCTCATAAAATATTTATGTTAACATGTAGCAGGTTTGCCATTTTAAGATGAATATTTACATTTTGTCTCGGTTTTAATCACGAATACAATAAATATCCATAGATATAACCCTCAGGAACAAAAAGCTCCTTGGGGCTCCTTGATAATTTTTAAGGGTGTTAAAGAGGTCCTGAGACCAAAAGTTTAAAAACTGATGCTCTAATCATTGAATTCCCACAGTCTCCTAATAAACAAGGAAAACTTACAAAATAGTGGAAAAATTGGGAAAAGTGGTGGTTACCTATAATTTACAGGTAGCTATCTAGTCTGTTTAATCATTATGCTGGCTGTGCCTGTTCCATTTTTGTTTCAACAATGCAAAAATTCATATATGTAGGATGAGACCTGCAAATTTTATAAGGCTTATTCCCTTGAGTTTAAATTCCTCTGAAAATCAAGTTAAAAATCGAAAAGCTGAATTTAGGAAAACTACTGGTCAAGATGGCGGAGAAGTAGCAGCTGAGACTACTCAGGTTGCGGGAGATCAGCTAGATAGCTTATCTAAAGATTGCAAACACCTACAAATCCAACAGGAGACTGAAGAGAAGAACAGCAATTCAAGAAACAGAAAATCAACCACTTTCTGGAAGGTAGGACCGGCGGAGAAGTGAATCCAAAGCGACGGGAAGATAGACCGCGGGGGGAGGGGCCGGCTCCCGGCAAGCGGCGGAGCAACGGAGCACAAAATCAGGACTTTTAAAAGTCTGTTCCGCTGAGGGACATCGCTCCAGAGGCTTGACCGGGGTGAAGCCCACGCGGGGTCAGCGTGGCCTCAGGTCCCGCAGGGTCACAGAAGGATCGGGGTGTCTGAGTGTCGCAGAGCTTGCAGGTATTAGAACGGGGAAGCCGGCTACAGAGACGGAGCCGAGGAGTGAGCTTTCAGCTCGGGCTTACCTTGAACCGGTCGCAGGCTCGGTCAGCTCGGAGTGCGGCCGGAGGGAGTAAACGGGCGCTGTTCTCCGAGGGCGCACTGAGGAGTGGAGCCCCGAGCTCTCGGCTCCTCCGGGCCGGAGACTGGGAGGCCGCCATCTTCATTCCCGCCCTCTGGACTCTACGGAAAGCGCTCAGGGAACAAAAGCTCCCGAAAGCAGACCCGAGTGGATTACTCAGCCCGGCCCCTGGTAAGGGCGGTGCGACTCCGCCTGGGGCAAAGACGCTTGAGAATCACTACAGCAGGCCCCTCCCCCAGAAGATCAACAAGAAACCCAGCCAGGACCAAGTTCACTTACGAGGAGTGCAGTTTCAATACCAAGGAGAGCAGCGGGATTCCAGAGGAGGAGAAAGCAAAGCACGGAACTCATGGCTTTCTCCCCATGATTCTTTAGTCTTGCAGTTAATTTTTTTTTTTCTTTTTCAATTTTTTTTCTCTTCTTCTGCTAAATTTTTTTAACTTTTACCCTTTTCTCTTTTAAAGTTTTTTAACTAGTTTATCTAATATATATATATATTTTTCCTTTTTATATTTTTTTCATTATTGGTTTTCTTTTTTTATTTGTTTCTTTTTCTTTTTTTTTCCTTTCTGAACCTCTTTTTATCCCCTTCCCCCGCCCCCTCAAGATTTGGGATCTCTTCTGATTTGGCTAAAGCATATTTTCCTGGGGTTGTTGCCACCCTTTCAGTATTTTATTTACTCCTTCATATACTCTTATCTGGACAAAATGACAAGGCGGAAAAATTCACCACAAAAAAAAAGAACAAGAGGCAGTACCAAAGGCTAGGGACCTAATCAATACAGACATTGGTAATATGTCAGATCTAGACTTCAGAATGACGATTCTCAAGGTCCTAGCTGGGCTCGAAAAAGGCATGGAAGATATTAGAGAAACCCTCTCGGGAGATATAAAAGCCCTTTCTGGAGAAATAAAAGAACTAAAATCTAATCAAGTTGAAATCAAAAAAGCTATTAATGAGGTGCAATCAAAAATGGAGGCTCTCACTACTAGGATAAATGAGGCAGAAGAAAGAATTAGCGATATAGAAGACCAAATGACAGAGAATAAAGAAGCTGAGCAAAAGAGGGACAAACAGCTACTGGACCACGAGGGCAGAATTCGAGAGATAAGTGACACCATAAGACGAAACAACATTAGAATAATTGGGATTCCAGAAGAAGAAGAAAGAGAGAGGGGAGCAGAAGGTATATTGGAGAGAATTATTGGAGAGAATTTCCCCAATATGGCAAAGGGAACAAGCATCGAAATCCAGGAGGTTCAGAGAACCCCCCTCAAAATCAATAAGAATAGGTCCACACCCCGTCACCTAATAGTAAAATTTACAAGTCTTAGTGACAAAGAGAAAATCCTGAAAGCAGCCCGGGACAAGAAGTCTGTAACATACAATGGTAAAAATATTAGATTGGCAGCAGACTTATCCACAGAGACCTGGCAGGCCAGAAAGAGCTGGCATGATATATTCAGAGTACTAAACGAGAAAAACATGCAGCCAAGAATACTATATCCAGCTAGGCTATCATTGAAAATAGAAGGAGAGATTAAAAGCTTCCAGGACAAACAAAAACTGAAAGAATTTGCAAACACCAAACCAGCTCTACAGTAAATATTGAAAGCGGTCCTCTAAGCAAAGAGAGACCCTAAAAGTAGTAGATCAGAAAGGAACAGAAACAATATACAATAACAGTCACCTTACAGGCAATACAATGGCACTAAATTCATATCTCTCAATAGTTACCCTGAATGTTAATGGGCTAAATGCCCCAATCAAAAGACACAGGGTATCAGAATGGATAAAAAAACAAAACCCATCTATATGTTGCCTACAAGAAACTCATTTTAAACCCGTAGACACCTCCAGATTTAAAGTGAGGGGGTGGAAAAGAATTTACCATGCTAATGGACATCAGAAGAAAGCAGGAGTGGCAATCCTTATATCAGATCAATTAGATTTTAAGCCAAAGACTATAATAAGAGATGAGGAAGGACACTATATCAGACTCAAAGGATCTGTCCAACAAGAAGATCTAACAATTTTAAATATCTATGCCCCTAACGTGGGAGCAGCCAACTATATAAACCAATTAATAACAAAATCAAAGAAACACATCGACAATCATACAATAATAGTAGGGGACTTTAACACCCCCCTCACTGAAATGGACAGATCATCCAAGCAAAAGATCAACAAGGAAATAAAGGCCTTAAATGACACACTGGACCAGATGGACATCACAGATATATTCAGAACATTTCATCCCAAAGCAACAGAATACACATTCTTCTCTAGTGCACATGGAACATTCTCCAGAATAGATCACATCCTTGGTTCTAAATCAGGTCTCAACCGGTATCAAAAGATTGGGATCATTCCCTGCATATTTTCAGACCACAATGCCCTGAAGCTAGAACTCAATCACAAGAGGAAATTTGGAAAGAACCCAAATACATGGCGACTAAACAGCATCCTTCTAAAGAATGAATGGGTCAACCAGGAAATTAAAGAAGAATTGAAAAAATTCATGGAAACAAATGATAATGAAAATACAACAGTTCAAAATCTGTGGGACACAACAAAGGCAGTCCTGAGAGGAAAATATATAGCGGTACAAGCCTTTCTCAAGAAACAAGAAAGGTCTCAGGTACACAACCTAACCCTACACCTAAAGGAGCTGGAGAAAGAACAAGAAAGAAACCCTAAACCCAGCAGGAGAAGAGAAATCATAAAGATCAGAGCAGAAATCAATGAAATAGAAACCAAAAAAACAATAAAACAAATCAACGAAACTAGGAGCTGGTTCTTTGAAAGAATTAATAAGATTGATAAACCCCTGGCCAGACTTATCAAAAAGAAAAGAGAAAGGACCCAAATAAATAAAATCATGAATGAAAGAGGAGAGATCACAACTAACACCAAAGAAATACAGACAATTATAAGAACATATTATGAGCAACTATATGCCAACAAATTTGACAATCTGGAAGAAATGGATGCATTCCTAGAGACATATAAACTACCACAACTGAACCAGGAAGAAATAGAAAGCCTGAACAGACCCATAACCAGTAAGGAGATTGAAACAGTCATCAAAAATCTCCAAACAAACAAAAGCCCAGGGCCAGACGGCTTCCCGGGGGAATTCTACCAAACATTTAAAGAAGAACTAATTCCTATTCTCCTGAGACTGTTCCAAAAAATAGAAATGGAAGGAAAACTTCCAAACTCATTTTATGAGGCCAGCATCACCTTGATCCCCAAACCAGAAAAGGATCCCATCAAAAAAGAGAACTACAGACCAATATCCTTGATGAACACAGATGCAAAAATTCTCACCAAAATACTAGCCAATAGGATTCAACAGTACATTAAAAGGATTATTCACCACGACCAAGTGGGATTTATTCCAGGGCTGCAAGGTTGGTTCAACATCCGCAAATCAATCAATGTGATAAAACACATTAATAAAAGAAAGAACAGGAACCATATGATACTCTCCATAGATGCTGAAAAAGCATTTGACAAAGTACAGCATCCCTTCCTGATCAAAACTCTTCAAAGTGTAGGGATAGAGGGCACATACCTCAATATTATCAAAGCCATCTATGAAAAACCCATCGCAAATATCATTCTCAATGGAGAAAAACTGAAAGCTTTTCCGCTAAGGTCAGGAACACGGCAGGGATGTCCGTTATCACCACTGCTATTCAACATAGTACTAGAAGTCCTAGCCTCAGCAATCAGACAACAAAAAGAAATTAAAGGCATCCAAATCAGCAAAGAAGAAGTCAAACTATCACTCTTCGCAGATGATATGATACTCTATGTGGAAAACCCAAAAGACTCCACTCCAAAACTGCTAGAACTTGTACAGGAATTCAGTAAAGTTTCAGGATATAAAATCAATGCACAGAAATCAGTCGCATTTCTCTACACCAACAATAAGACAGAAGAAAGAGAAATTAAGGAGTCCATCCCATTTACAATTGCACCCAAAACTATAAGATACCTGGGAATAAACCTAACCAAAGAGACTAAGAATCTATACACAGAAAACTATAAAGTACTCACGAAAGAAATTGAGGAAGACACAAAGAAATGGAAAAATGTTCCATGCTCCTGGATTGGAAGAATAAATATTGTGAAAATGTCTATGCTACCTAAAGCAATCTACACATTTAATGCAATTCCTATCAAAGTACCATCCATTTTTTTCAAAGAAATGGAACAAATAATCCTAAAATTTATATGGAACCAGAAAAGACCGCGAATAGCCAAAGGAATATTGAAAAAAAAAGCCAAAGTTGGTGGCATCACAATTCCGGACTTCAAGCTCTATTACAAAGCTGTCATCATCAAGACAGCATGGTACTGGCACAAAAACAGACACATAGACCAATGGAACAGAATAGAGAGCCCAGAAATAGACCCTCAACTCTATGGTCAACTTAATCTTCGACAAAGCAGGAAAGAATGTCCAATGGAAAAAAGACAGCCTCTTCAATAAATGGTGTTGGGAAAATTGGATAGCCACATGCAGAAAAATGAAATTGGATCATTTCCTTACACCACATACGAAAATAGACTCAAAATGGATGAAGGACCTCAATGTGAGAAAGGAATCCATCAAAATCCTTGAGGAGAACACAGGCAGCAACCTCTTTGACCTCAGCCGCAGCAACACCTTCCTAGGAACATCGCCAAAGGCAAGGGAAGCAAGGGCAAAAATGAACTATTGGGATTTTATCAAGATCAAAAGCTTTTGCACAGCAAAGGAAACAGTTAACAAAACCAAAAGACAACCGACAGAATGGGAGAAGATATTTGCAAACGACATATCAGATAAAGGGCTAGTGTCCAGAATCTATAAAGAACTTAGCAAACTCAACACCCAAAGAACAAATAATCCAATCAAGAAATGGGCAGAAGACATGAATAGACATTTCTGCAAAGAAGACATCCAGATGGCCAACAGACACATGAAAAAGTGCTCCATGTCACTCGGCATCAGGGAAATACAAATCAAAACCACAATGAGATACCACCTCACACCAGTCAGAATGGCTAAAATTAACAAGTCCGGAAATGACAGATGCTGGCGAGGATGCGGAGAAAGGGGAACCCTCCTACACTGTTGGTGGGAATGCAAGCTGGTGCAACCACTCTGGAAAACAGCATGGAGGTTCCTCAAAATGTTGAAAATAGAACTACCCTATGACCCAGCAATTGCACTGCTGGGTATTTACCCTAAAGATACAAACGTAGTGATCCGAAGGGGCACGTGCACCCGAATGTTTATAGCAGCAATGTCTACAATAGCCAAACTATGGAAAGAACCTAGATGTTCATCAACAGACGAATGGATAAAGAAGATGTGGTATATATACACAATGGAATACTATGCAGCCATCAAAAGAAATGAAATCTTGCCATTTGCGACAACGTGGATGGAACTAGAGGGTATCATGCTTAGCGAAATAAGTCAATCAGAGAAAGACAACTATCATATGATCTCCCTGATATGAGGGAGAGGAGATGCAACATGGGGGGTTAATGGGGTAGGAGAAGAGTAAATGAAACAAGTTGGGATTGGGAGGGAGACAAACCATAAGTGACTCTTAATCTCACAAAACAAACTGAGGGTTGCTGGGGGAAGGGGGGTTGGGAGAGGGGGGGTGGGGTTATGGACATTGGGGAGGGTATGTGCTATGGTGGGTGCTGTGAAGTGTGTAAACCTGGAGATTCATAGACCTGTACCCCTGGGGAAAAAATAAATATATGTTTATAAAAAAAAAAAAATCGAAAAGCTGACATGAAAACTCAGAACATCACTCAATTGAAAATACGTATCAGTGTCATTCACACAGGAGAAAGAATACGGTAGATAAACTCAAGGGGCGTCTGAGTGGTTTGGTCGTTAACCCTCTACCTTCAGCTCAGGTCATGATCGGGGGCTCTCTGCTTGGCGGGGAGCCTGCTTCCCCCTCTCTCTCTGCCTGTCTCTCTGCCCACTTATGATCTCTCTCTGTCAAATACAAAAATAAAATCTTTAAAAAATAAATAAACTCAAAATTGTTCAAAAGAGTTCACCAGTGAAATCTGGTGGTTTTATTTTTTTTCGATTACTGATTATGCTTTCTGTAATACACTGTCTCTGTCATTAGGTGATGTTTAAGCTTTATGAACAAACTATGTCATGATGATCCAAGCTCTTCCAAAGAACACTTTGGCTGTGAATTTATGCTTGCTTCTGTACCTAACGTCATCCCCAAGCACATCAAACGAACTTAGCTTATGAAACATCCACGCCAAAGCAACTGAGGGCTGCAAGAACACTTGCCTGTCACATCAGACAAAAAGCTAAGAAAATTTAGTTTTCAAGTTATTTTTGAAACACTATCAGTGCATTTTCCAGGAAACCAAAGAACATACTATGACAAAGAATTTCCTTGCCATCTCCCAACCCAGGATATTCAGACATAAGGAAGCACTCTTGAGACACATCAAGGCCAAATGGCTTAAGGAGTCATGTCAGGGAGATTTTTTTTTTTTTTTTAAATGATTTGATTCTTAGGTGAGCCAAAAAAATCTTTAAACACTTAAAAACATTAATTCAACATCATAAAAAAAACCTGACTAAACTAACAATTGGATAAATAAAGCCAAACTTTTTAGGTCCAATTTAATTTGCATATAATCACATTTGCTGCAACCGTTGGCTATGACAGGTCTCCCAGATGGTAACATAAAGTTAGGAGGCATAGGAAATTATGTGTCAAGTGTGGGGATAAATAGATAATTGATATTGAGCTAATAAGCAGAGTTAAATTTAGGATTCTTATGAAGTCTTATGAAAGAAACATATCAAAAATAAAGTAAGAATTGAGTAATTTTGGTGGTATTTAAGAAAAGCAGAAAGAAATATTTAGATACAAGATTTCTCATGGATACAAAAACATGAAACATTTTGGGACCTACTGTCTTCCTTCTCAGTGCCTAGGAAAAGATCAAGACTATTTAAACAAATTTCAGGGTAAGTAGAAAAAGAAAATTTTAAGTAATGATTTCAAAACTTCCTTATTAATCCCTTTATGTGTCCCTAATGTCAAAGAAAAAGCAAAATTCAAAATTCCTAAATGAAATGCTTTATATAATGAAATTTTGAAATAATATTTGGTTCTACTGAATTACCTTGCACTCAGAGCCCCACATGGCAAAAAAGCTGAACTATAACAAAACTTCACCTCTGCCTTTAATAATAATTCAAATCACACAATCTTCCTCAAGTACATGTTTTTTTTTCAGCTATTCGGCAATTCACGCAACAGCAGGGGTCGCAATGTACTAGTTAAAAGTTTCAGGAAAGGCAAGAAGGGGATTAAATGTTCAAATAGCACAGCTTTATTAGAACCTGAAAGATTCATGATTCATTGTACTCTAGTTAAAATAATCTCTTATTAATGAAAAGATTTTTCAATTATGGAATCTCCAAATAATAGTAAAGAAAACCTACTTAAAATCTGATAGCACTTCCAGTTGAAACAGCATCCCTCAAAAATCATTTCCAAAAAGTTGTACCACATGTATAGCCCTACAAAAGTGGTTTTACATTTTTTGCATCTTTTAAAAAATAAGTAATTGCTATATATAAAATAGGCAATTCTTTAACTCAGTCAGCAACTTGAACATATATTAAACTGAATTTCTTTCTAAAAAAAAAAACCAAGATGACCACTCGTATTCTACCCTATGCCCTTTAATTCCTTCTCTATGACTACAATGAAGAAAATGTACCCCAAATTCTTCAAATATTTGATTTACAAAAGGTTTTTTCCATTAAAAAAATTCCAATTCCATGGAATCACTTTACACTACTTGCCAAGAATAACCTAGAAATATTTATATTATCTACTGTATAACACATAAAAAATCCAGCAGAGACAATGACTGATATTCTTGAAGATTTGATGGGAAAGTAGTGTAATCACTTTCTGCTAGTTCACTGTTTTCCAAATGAATGTCAAATCAATCAAAGAACATAAAATTAATGAGTTAGTCATAAGTGGAATAAAAAAACAATGGAAGATAATAGAAAATACAGTTCACTGCACATAGAAATGGTAAATACTGCTTTGTGAGCATTCAGAAAAATTAGTATGTTAAAATCTAACATATAATAAAATACATATATTAATATGCACACATGGATATATATATATATATACACGTGAATATCATATTATACTTGTGAGTACTAGATTGCGGTATAAATTATTACAGACTACAATAAAAGATGTTTGAAAGTCACTGCTCTAAATACTAATTATATCCTATCCCTTTAAAACCTATGCTCTCTATAATGCTTCTTTACTACAACTTCTATATAATTGTAGTGGCAAAAGACCAGAGATATTAAATATATCACTGAACTACTTTGTTGAGAAGTTTAGTTTATTGTGTTAGGAGTTAATGATTTAATTTTCCACATAAGTAACATATACATTAACAAGTGTAAAAATGACTATTCTGTTATTAATCATTTATCAGGAAATCACTTATACACTAAGTATAATTTCTTTGGATACAACAGAAGGAACAATTAAGCAAAATAGGTTTCTTCACAGTTAAAAGAAATGTTCCAAAAAAAAAAAAAGAAAGAAAGAAAGAAATGTTCCAAAGTCCATGCAATAAACATTACTAGGAGGAGTATGTAACTGGGAAGAAAACCCTTTGGGCATTCATTTGGAATTCATTTCTAACAAAATATAGAGTTCAAATAAGCTCAGTTGTCAGTTTCCAAAACCACGGGAGATTAGAAATAGATCATTAGAGGAGAGGAAAATTGCTGCTATAGAACTGAAGCTGGTACAGAAGAAATGAGAAGTGACAGCTAAAAATAAGAGGGGGAAAAGAGAAAACCTGCATATAAAATTAAAAATACATAGAATTTAGGAACCATTTAGCAAAGGGAAATAATTGAGCACAGTAATATTTACACTCTTGTATAATAAATTATCTTCAAAACTACAAACTCAAATTAATGATTTAAAAAACAGTCACAACTAATACTCATAAAAGCACTTGAACCTAAGTACTCTGGCTACAAAGCCCATGTTATTCACCTACACAATACTTCTCAATACAAATTTAAATTGTTTATGGTATTAAAGTAAGTTAAGAAAATATTTATGAAAAGAAAGATGTAATCAATTTGAAAGACCTTTATATAAAATGATTAAATGCCCTTAATGGTATAAGCCAAGAAAACTTACCTACCAAAAAGACCCATTCCTGGATAGCTACAGTTTGTATTCCATGTAATTTCTCGTATTTGTAATTTCGTATCACTTACTATACTCTCACCTAATCCCTCCTTACTACTGTGCACTATTTTCTACATACTGAGGCGAGAAAGCTGACAGGCCACAAAAGTGGCACGGTAGCACACAGCTGACACCGACAAAGCCGGGACTCCATTCCTGTAGTGCGGCTCCAGAACGCCAGCTGTTAATCAACGTGCTTGGTGCTACAGCCCTTGTCAGGTACATGACACAGGGTAGAATTGCTATAATGTCTCAGGACATACTTTCCAAGAGACTCTGGTCATCCTGGCAACCCAGCTAGAATGAAATTCGGGGCACCTGGCTGGCTCAGTCAGTAGTGTATGTGTGTGATGACTCGATCTCGGGGTTGTGAGTTCAAACCTCACGGTGGGTGTAGAGATGACTTAAAAATAAAAATCTTTAAAAAAATAAAAATTCAAGTGAAATAAATTAATCGGAGAAAGACAACTATCATATGATCTCCCTGATATGAGGAAGTGGAAATGCAACGTGGGGGGTTTGGGGGTAGGAAAAGAATAAATGAAACAAGATGGGATCGGGAGGGAGACAAACCCTAAGAGACTCTTAATCTCACAAAACAAACTGAGGGTTGCCGGGGGTAGGGGGGTAGGGGGGTAGGGAGAGGGTGGTAGGGTTACGGATACTGGGGAGGGTATGTGCTATGGTGAGTGCTGTGAAGTGTGTAAACGTGGCAATTCACAGACTTGTACCCCTGGGGCTAATAATACATTATATGTTTACAAAAAATTTTTAAAATTTTCAAAAAAAAAAAATAAATAAAAAATAAATAAAAGTTCAGAAAAACTGGAAAATACCTTTCAGGAGTGTTAGGCTGCCTGCTCACCAGCTTTCCAGTACTAGTCCTTCCAAGCACTTGCCACCCACTTAAAGTCTGGTATGGCCATAGGACTCGCTGTTATCAATGGAAATATCAACAAAAATTGTATTTGTCACGTCAGTGTGAAAGCCTTCAAGACAAGTTTGCCAATCTCCGTTTTCTCTTTCCTCCTTCCCTGGTGCCATGTTGAGGTTCTGTTAGTCTTGGTCTCTGACTGATGCTAACATGGACCAACACTTTCTACTCACTCATTGTGGATATATAATAGGAGCAAGAAGTAAATCTTTGAGGTGTTTTAAGCCACCGAGATCTTAAGGTTGGTTTATTAGTAATCATAGCCTTACCTTCCACTAATAAATTTGACAGGTTTTTCCTGGGAAGTGATGAATAAAGGGCCATTTTTGGGTCATAATCAATACAAACAATTGTAAAGCTTACAAAATGGTTAAGTTCTAAAGATTCATATTGAAATCAGTTACCTGGATTTTGGAACATTTCTTTTCTATAGGCCCACCTTATAAAAGGCCTACAGAAGCTGAGTTAACTCATAATTTAAATGAAAAAGAGTAGGAAATAATAGTGACTTTAAAATAATTAAAATTAAAAGAATGTGAGATAAGTAAATAAATGTAAACCTGTGGATATTCTAAATACTTACAGACACTGAAGCATTTTACAGAAGTTAAGGGCACTGTTCTCTAGTATATCTGAATTTCTCTTCAATATGCACATTTTCTCCCTTTCCTTGATCCTAAAGTATCAGAAGATACTCTCTTTTGTTTGTTATGTATGATTGCCATTGCTTCTATGACATTCATGTGGAATAAAAAGGTGGAACCAAAGAAAGTTACTAAGCAAAAGACATATGAACATTAGAAAAAAAGAAATTGCTTAAATTCAATGACTTGTGAGCAATGAAGAAGGGAAAAAAAGACAAGACATACTGAATCTTTCCCAAAACAGAATGATATCAGAGCCTACTTATTAGTGTCCAGATAGATCAACATTGTCATGAGTTAATAAAGGATATTGGTTCCTCATATGGCAAAAAGGCTGAGTTATAACCAACTTCTCTTTGCTTTTAATAATTACTCAAAACCAAACTGGGGGCATCACGTTGCCTGATTTCAAGCTATATTACAAAGCTGTGATCACCAAGACAGCATGCTACTGGCACAAAAACAGACACATAGACCAGTGGAACAGAGTAGAGAGCCCAGATATGGACCGTCAACTATATGGTTAAATAATCTTCGACAAAGCAGGAAAAAAATATCCAGTGGAAAAAAAGACAGTCTCTTCAATAAATGGTGCTGGGAAAATTGGACAGCTATGTGTAGAAGAATGAAACTCGACCATTCTCTTACAGCATACACAAAGACAAACTCAAAATGGATCAAAAACCTCAACGTGAGATAGGAATCTACCAAAATCCTAGAGGAGAACATAGGCAGGAACCTCTTTGACATCAGCCATGGCTACTTCTTTCAAGACATATCTCCAAAGGCAAAGGAAACAAAAGCAAAAATAAACTTTGGGGGATTTTATCAAGATCAAAAGCTTCTGCACAGCAAAGGAAACAGTCAACAAAAGAAAGGGACAACCCACAGAATGGGAGAAGATATTCGTAAATGACACTACAGACAAAGGGCTGATATCCAAGATCTATAAAGAACTTCTCAAACTCAAAACCCAAAAAACAAATGAGTCAAAAAATGGGCAGAAGACATGAACAGACACTTCCCCAGTGAAGATATACAAATGGCTGACAGACACATGAAAAAATATTCATCATCACTAGGCATCAGGGAAATTCAAATCAAAACATTGAGCTACCACCTTATAGCAGTTAGAATGGCAAAGATTCACAGGGCAGGAAACAACAAATGTTGGAGAGTATTTGGAGAAAGGGGAACCTTCTTACACCATTGGTGGGAATGCAAGTTGGTGTATTAAATATTATATTTTATGTCATAAAACTTACTATCTGTTAACAAAATATGGACTGGGTATCTTATAAGTAATTTCCCCCAAATCTCTTTTAAATCATTTGTTTTATAAAAGTAGGTCACTGGATACTGATTAAACCAGATGGTCTATGAAGTCCTATGAGACAAGAAGTATGACTTATTCATCTGCATACACTGAGAATCTGACCTTGATACACAATTGATACACAATTCTGCCAGATTTATTATAAAGGATTCACATGAACTAAATTCAAAGCCCCATGAGTTCTGCCTTTAAAGTTTTCTGTTTCCTTGTTAAATGCATTGCTTTGGTTCCATAAAAGCAATTTTTGAAAGTGCTCCTTAACAGTTTCTTCTACAATGTACAAATGTTCTTGGACTGACTGATGAAAGGTTTTCCAATTCTGAGAAAAGGAATAAGAAATAAGTTTCCTTAAAAATTCCTCTATTTTAGGGCGCCTGGGTGGCTCAGTGGGTTAAGCCGCTGCCTTCGGCTCAGGTCATGATCTCAGGGTCCTGGGATCGAGTCCTGCATCGGGCTCTCTGCTCAGCAGGGAGCCTGCTTCCCTCTCTCTCTCTCTGCCTGCCTCTCTGTCTACTTGTGATCTCTGTCAAATAAATAAATAAAATCTTTAAAAAAAAATTCCTCTATTTTAAGGGGAGTTGGAGAATTAGATTTTTAAATTATAGCTCTGCCTACTCTACTTCATCATGGTCTACTGAATGTAACATACAATGTCGTTTATTATAGTAGCTAATAAATCCAATTTTGGCGGCAGATCCTGAATGTGAGCCTCGCCTGAGTAAAGATCTCAGATAGTGATTCCATGAGGTAACATAAATAAAAGCACACAACAAAACGACTGGCATAGGAAACATTCAATAAACATTACTGCTAATATTATAAAGAGCATACTGATGATATCAATGACAGATCATGTTCATAGATATTAGATAGCTAAGAATAAACTTAATTTTTAAAAAAGATTTTATTTATTTATTTGAGAGAGAGAGGGCACGAGTGGAGAGGGGTAGAAAGAGGGAGAGGGACAAGCAGACTTCCCGCTGAGTAGGAAGACCAACGCAGGGCGCAATCCCAGGACCCAGAGATCGTGACCTGAGCCAAAGGCAGGCACTTAAATGACTGAGCCATCCAGGTGTAGCAAGATTAAACTTGCTACATTAAACTTGCTAAATGTTAAGTCATTTCCTACTATTCCACTATTATATTGGTAACCATTAAAAAAATTTGAAAACTTGGAAAAAGCTACAAAAAAAAACCCAAAAACAAAGGAACAGAGTCTTAAAAAGATGTGTAAGAATTCGTTTTCTGATTAAAAAAAAAAACAGTGGTATTCCATGTAGAGCAAAAAAGCAGGTGGACAGGCAATAGGCATGAAAGAACTTGTTTAGGGAACTGTTTACAGTTTAATATACGTTCAGTATAAACACAGTATAAAGTATATGCTGGGGGGTAGCGGGTGCCTATAAAGACAATGAACAGATCATAAAGGACTTTTATACTCTTGCGAGAAGCATTAAGGATAAGCACAAGAGTTAATTCTTGAATCCATCCTTACCATATAAATATCTCACAAACAGCTAAAAGAAAACAATGTATTATTAACTGAATCTGCCAGTACAATATTTTCTAACTCAGGCTACCAAAAATTGCCCTTTTGTACTTAATAACAGAAAGGCTGTGGCAATATGTGTGTTCAAAAGTATGGTAGAATATAAGAACTTAAATGATATCCACTTTTTAAAAAAATTGTTGAAGAGAAAATAATTTTTCCTTCTTGCTTCCTTGGTACTACTTTTATATTTTCAGTTTGGTTTCACTTTCACATGGGTAAATGAAGTCAGAGTGAAAAAAGTTTCTATTCCATTTCATTCCATGGCGCCAGAAATCCTAGCACATGTCACTTTTCATTCATTCAGCTTATTTTTAATACGAAGTTCGCAATCAAAGAACACACACAGAATGATCTCTGCTCAGTAGACTTCAACACAGAGCTCAGTTTTCCAACGGTATTGGAGATCCAAAGCAACACTATCATTAATCTTTAAAAGGCATACCTAGGAGTGCAGTGAGTTTGGGAAGCAGTCCAACTTGTACCATCTTATTCCTCAGTCCTGTGTCAAAGGATAAGTTCAGTAAAAGCCGGAGGGTGATATTCAGCAGATCTTCATGTTCACAAGGTATCATTTTTACCAGTTTTTCAACGATATCCATTTCCACCTATGTAATATAATACAAATGTGGTGAGGTTCTGCTGTACAGTAAGACAAAAAGATTGCAGATAATCATTTTTTCATTATTTTTCTACCCTCATCTGTATCTATTTTATAATTATATGTTAATCTATTTACTCTCACTTGAATCCACAAACTTTTCTAAAATCAAACTTTTGAGAAGAAAAATACATTTTTCCACATCATCCCTTCCTTCCTCAACTTAATAGCGTCAACTGGAAGAAATATTACACTGGGTTCTTGAAAACACAATCCTGAATGCCACCTACTAAGGGCCAGGCCCTGTGCTAACTCAAACGAGATTCCACAATCTACAAAGAGCAGAGAAAGAGAACAATAATAAATGTAATAAAAATGGAACGCACAAAGTCCTCTGGAAGGAACATGGAAGAAACTACTAAGCTACTTAAGAGTACAGAAAAGATTTCAAATTAGGAAAAAGTTTTTTAAAATGTGTAATAACTTGATCCCTGGTTAAGAAAGGCAAGGACAATCAAAGAAAAAGCCAGTGCATAGGCCCTTAGGCCTAAAAGTACTGGGGCACTGCAAGTCTTTGGTATGGACGTAGTATAAGGTATAAGTTGTGGAGTGACAGGAGTGTATTAAACAGATATTGGACAAATCACAAAAAGCTTTTAATGCTCTTCAAAGAATGCCTGAGTGATTTTAAGTCCAGAGGGTGATGTGGTCAAACTGGTAGCATAAAGATAAATGTATCAATACATACGGACATGCATAAATATATGCATGAGAAGAACAGACACAAATTAATAAGGGGGCACTGTATACGGATAGACTGAAACAGGCAGAGATCTAAAGTAGGTACTTAAGAATATCTTGCATTAGACAGATCTATGTAAGTAGGGTCTGAACCAAAGAAAGGACAGAGAGGCTGAAGAGGAAATAATCCGAGGGGTGTTAAGGAGATATGGCCAGAGCATCTGAATGAGAAGTGAAGAGAAAGCTCTGAAGATGACTTTCAGGTTTCTGGCTTGGTCGATGTGTTGGGGGTCCCCAAGACTACCCCGGGTTTGGTAATTTGCTAGGATTCATCATATAGTCATCTTCATAACTGCGATTATGCTGAAAGGATGCAAAACAAAATCAGAAAAGGGAAAAGGCACATGGAGGCAAAGTCCAGAGGTGTAAGCCTCCTAGAATCCTCTCCCCATGGTCGCACAGGACGTGCTTCAGCACTGAGCTGAGGCTGAGACTCAGTGCCCATGGTTTTTACTGGGGGCTGGTCACATAGGAATCCTCTGCCAGCACAAACTAAAATTCTACACCCAGCAAGCCAGTAGGTGTTTAGCAATAACTGCATTGCTTTTGCAAACTGTTCAGGCACAATAAACTACCCTTATCCATTAGGGAATAGTGGAACACTCCTAAAATCCAAGTTCCCAGATGCCAGTCAAGAGTCAGCCTTGGGAGAAGATCTGTCTAAGGAGAGCTGTCCCAAGCCCTTCTTTGCTCGTCAATACGGTGGATATTAGTTCATTAACTAAGGTCTATAAATTGAAAAGCAGGTGTCAGACAAACAGGACAAAAAATTATTTGTCATATTTAATCTGACCTGATACTCAATGGATATTTGAAAATCTTACAGAACTCAGGAGAGAAGCTGATCTATAAGTAACAGTTTAAATTCTATGACAGGAGTCAACAAACTATGCCTAGTGGGTCTGATCTGGCCCACCATCTGTTTTCACACAACCTAAGAGCTAAAAATGGTTTTGACTTTTACACTTTTAAATGGCTGAAAAATAAATCAAATGAATAATATGGCATGACACATGAAAAACTGAAATTCAAATTTCAGTTTCCATAAATAAAGTTTCATTGGAGGACAGTCCTATTCATTTGTTTATAGCCTATAGCTGCTAACATGCTAGTAGAAAACAGTAGTTATGGCCATTTACAGAAAAAGTTGTTGACTCCCTATTCTAGATGATTATAAAATTATTTCAACAGAACTTACTTTAGAGTGAAAACACAGAGGACAGAACTTATTTGGTAATCTAAGCCTGTATTCATATTTCTTAAGGTAGCAGTCTGAACAAGTTGGTTATAAAAATATCTCACATCTTTGTTACAAAGCAATGGCTAAAAAGGAGAGAAATTCTTTTTTTTTTTTTTTTAAGATTTTATTTATTTATTTGACAGAGAGAGATCACAAGTAGACAGAGAGGCAGGCAGAGAGAGAGAGAGAGAGGGAAGCAGGCCCCCCGCTGAGCAGAGAGCCCGATGCGGGACTCGATCCCAGGACCCTGAGATCATGACCTGAACCGAAGGCAGCGGCCTAACCCACTGAACCACCCAGGTGCCCCAGGAGAGAAATTCTTAATACCTATATATGTTTCTTTGATCATTACCAAAAGACTTATAAATAATCCTGCTCTACCTTTTCTTGCATTGGAGGTCTAAAGCATTTATTTATACCACCCTTGCCATATCTTTTTTTAAGATTTTTTTTTACATATTTTAGAGAGAGAGAAAGAGAGAGAGAGCACGTGCACAAGTAGGAGGGGCAGAGGGAAAGGGAGATAGACTCTCAAGCAGACTCCATGCTGAGTGCAGAGCCTGACCCAGGGTTTGATCTCACGACCCTGAGATTATGACCTGAGCTGAAACCAAGAGTTGGGCATTTAACTGAATGTGACACCCAGGCATCCCCACCCTTGCCATATCTTAATTGCAATCTTTCATTGACCTCATAAAAATTACATTACTAATTGAGTCCTCAATGTTCCTTTTTCCTCTCACTCTATGCTAAGGAGTGAACATTGTTTTATTTATTTATTTTTAAATACTGAATTGACAAAGAACAATGATTCTTCCTTCAAATCTCTATCTCCACAGTCATACTGTAATCATATCCAGAGTTCTTCATTAAAAAGTACAAATCCATCTCCAAAGACTCTCTAATTTTGGTTCTCCCTTTCTCCTAGTTTAATCTCCTAAATACACAGCGGCAATCATTCATTTGTTAACTTCCTAAAATTTCCACAGGGCCAAGGACAAAAATTTATCAAATTTATACAAAACTCTAATTCTATCACTAACTTCACTGTTTACTATGAATAACATCTTTTCTAGCTCTATTTATTCATTTAACAAATATTTTTTACCTGAAGCCTTTGGTACATATTGGTGAGCAAGTAAGAAATGATTCCTGCCTTCATGGAGCTTATATTCTAGAAGGAGTGAAATAGAGTAAAGATAATTCTACAGTTACTTAATTATAAGAGAAAAAAACAGTACCATTAAAAAATATGAGTGGATATGATATACTCTCAGTGTGAAGAGTTGTCAAAGAAGGCTTCTCTGAGGAAAAAAATCTCCTGTATGAACAGAAAGTATCTAATGTTAATTGAAAAGGTAGAGGAAAGAGTGGCCTAGATGGAAAAAAAACCAGCATGTGCAAAGGTGACCTGGAAAATTAAGCATTCAAGGAACTCTTGCAAAATTATCCTTCTGACTACAAAGTGGAGAATGTATTGGAAGGAGGCCAGGACAGAAATAGAGAGAGAAATTAACATGCTATGGAAGTAGTCAAGTAGAGGCATTAGTGATCAAGAAAAACAGGCAGAACTATGTGTCTAGCCCCATGCTGGACAGGGTGGGAGATACAATGATGAATTAAAAAATACTTTTTCTTTTGTTCTGAAAAAGAAAAAGAAAAGTAGGCAGAACCTCAAAGCTACTCTTAGGATGTAAAAATCTGGACAGGATGTGTGGGTCCCAACCTCACTGCAAGAAAATTCCACATATAAAATTATAACTTAAAAAATAACTACCAGAGAGCTAAGGTTGCCAGGAAACCAACTGGCCTGATATATAAGGAAAATAGGCACCCTCAAGGAGATAAGGGTCATGAGGCTGGTTTATATAGAGCAGAGCCCTGGAGAAAAACAGAGTTGCCACAGAACTGGGAAAGATGACTGCATGAAAAATTTTAAACAAACTGTTCACGGTCAGGTGTGAAGCAGCCTGACTACAGAACTGGGAAGCTGCCGATGCTGAGAGTTTGCAACCACTTGGCAAGGTCTTTTCCAAGGTCCCAGGAAATACTGGGGATAGGACAGGATATGGAAGAAAACATCCCCCTCAGTAGAGTGGGCTTGGGGGAGGGGAACTGCTGCCACCAGGGAAAAGGCATAAAACCCTGTCCAGATCTTTTTCTTCTATTTCCCCTAAAAAACAGAAGACTTAAAAGAAGCTTAAACACTGCCACATCCAAAACACAGGGGAAGCCTCCCTGCAGCTGGGGAAAGAAACAGAAGAACACTCCAGAGGAGGGCTGCTGACAGAGGACGTAGGCTGCGCCACTGCAGGTAACTGTAACTATGGACACAAGACCAGGGTAAGAGTGACCTAAAGCTAAATTAGAACAACAACTGACCTTGGTACCAGATTAGCAAAAGCTGAGTAACAAGGAATAGCAGCACATTGTTGGGAAAAGGTTAACATGAAGTGAGAGGTCCTCTTTGAAGCACAGATGTATCAGGAAAGTCTTAAGTGGAGGGTGGAACATGAACACTTAGAAACCCTCTGCACTGGAAAGACAAAGTCATGTACATGAGTGTGAGCTCATAACACAGGGAGGGTAACCAAATACAGCTCAACTCCCAACAAGAACGACTTAACCTCAAAAAAAAAAAAAAAAAGAATGACTTAACCTCCCACATAAAAGGCCTAGAAAAAAAGGTCTGCCCATTTCCAGACATAAATAGTATTTATCTCAATCTCGACTCAGCTAATGTGGTATCTAGCTTTCAATCAGACATTATGATACACGAAGAGCAAGAAAACACCCCACTGCAGGCAGTTAACACAACAGACTTAGATATGACCCGTATAATAATCACAGGATTTAAAACAACATCAAGGAATTATTTAGTAATAATTTAAAATGATTAATATGTTTAAGGCTCTACTGGGAAAAATGGATAACATAAATGAACAGAGAATTTGCAGAGAGAAAGATACTAAAATTAAATGGAAATGTTAAATATGTAAGGAATAACATGGAGGACATTAGAAGGAAGGGAAAAGTGAATGGGGGGGATCAGAGTGGGAGACAAACCATGAGAGACTGTGGACTCAGAAAAACAAACCGAGGATTTTAGAGGGGAAGGGAGTAGGGGAATGGGTGAACCCGGTGATGGGTATTAAGGAGGGCACGTATTGCATGGAGCACTAGGTATTACACATAAACAATGTATCTTGGAACACTACATCAAAAACTAATGCTGTACTGTATGGTGACTAACAATAATAAAAAAAGGAAATGTTAAATACATACACACACAAACACAATACAGAGATAAAGAAAACCTTCATGGGCTCATTAGCAGACTCAATATAGATAATGACAGAATAAGTAAGCCTAGAAGTAGGTCAATAGAAATTTTCCAAATTGAACCAAAAAGAGAGAGAGAGAGAGAAAAAAGATGAAAGGAATAAAAGAGTAATATAGTATCTAAGAGCCATGAGACAATATCAAATGGATTAACATGCATAACCAAAATCCAGTAGAAGAGGGGCAGAATGGCACAGAAGCAATACTTGAAGAGATAATGGCTAAGGATTTTCCAAAAATAATGAAAGAATCAAACCATGGATATAAGTTCAAAGAACCCCAAGTAGAATACAACACACACAAACACACACTTATGCCTAGAGAGACATACATTCAAACTGCTGAAAAGCAAAGATGAAATCTTGGAGGCAGGTAGAAAATAAAAGACTCATTACATACAGAAGACAAATATAAGAATTACATTACACTTCTTGTCAAAAACTGTAAAAGTCAGAAAATAATGGAGTGATATTTATAAAGTAAGTCAACTTAGAATTCTGAATACAGTGAAAATATATTCCAAAAAATCAATAATGACCTACCAAAAAGAGAAAAAGAGAGAGAGAGAAGAAACAAATTACCAATATCAGTAATGAAATGAGGAATAATCACTTTAGTCCTTTGGATTGTATTTTTTTTTTTAAAGATTTTATTTATTTGAGAGAGAGAGAGAGAGAAAGCAAGAGCAGGAGAAGTGGAGGGTCAGAGGGAGAAGCAGACTCCCTGCCTGATACAGGGAAAATAAGCAATCTAAGGAATATGTATCCTTTCTCTTGTTCCCCTTAAAATCATATTCTAATAAGACTTATTCTTTTTGTTATATTGTATTTATTTAGTAAATATGCAAACGCAATTTAAATCATTAATTGACTTTTTTAAAGTGAACTAAATTTCCTTTAGTGAACTAAAGTGAACTAAAATTCCTTTAAAATATAATAGGGGCTCTAGGGGCGCCTGGGTGGCTCAGTGGGTTAAACCTCTGCCTTTGGCTCAGGTCAAGATCTCCTGTCCTGGGATCGAGCCCCACATCAGGCTCTCTACTCGTGGGGAGCCTGCTTCTCCCTCACTCTCTGCCTGCCTCTCTGCCTACTTGTGATCTCTCTCTCTGTGTCAAATAAATAAATAAAATCTTTAAAAATATATACATATTAACTCTAAAACACAAGGTCAGTGTCAGTTCACATCAACAGTAAAATGAACACTTTATTTGGACAAATAACACAACCGCACAAATACAGCAACCATTCCTTCTCTCCACCCCTTTTAAATAAAACCACCACATGCCTCATCTGTTACTAATTAAATCAAGTTATTATTTTTCTTTTAAAATAGCAACAGTACGCACTAGTTATTATAGCAAACTTAATAATAAAGTAACTGGAGAGTTTTTTAAAAATTAATTTGTATTTCCATTGCAGTAGATGGAATGTGAAATATGTATCCTGTAGTCCAATCCGATGGTTAAACACTAGACATAGCCTTCTAATCATCTTTCCGATTGATAAAAGCTCAATCCCAAAAACTAAATTTAGTAATTATCTCAACATGCAATGTCCTTTCAATTCTATGTCTATAAAATGGAATTTGTAGTTAATTAGTACTTTTATTCAATATTTTCTATAAAGTTTATCAATAATCTATTAGCAAATTTATTTCAGCCCTTAAATAATTCTTTTTCAGTGTTTCTGGAAGCCAACATCTAAAAGTTGCTTACTACTAATCTTGCTAAAAATGTGTGTGTGTGTGTGTGTGTGTGTGTGTGTGTTTAACATAAAGACATTTTTTTTCCCTCCTCTGGGAGCAGAGAAAGAATAGGAAGCCAAATACTTGCAGACATTTCTTTGAGCAAATTACTTCACCTCTGATTTTCTCCTACTTCATCTGCAAAATTAGCTAAATCTAGACATGTATGTAAGGTCTAGTCAAGCTCTGAAGATTTTTTTTTTTTAAAGATTTTATTTATTTATTTGACAGAGAGAGAGATCACAAGTAGACAGAGAGGTGGGCAGAGAGAGAGGGGGAAGCAGGCTCCCGCTGAGCAGAGAGCCCGATGCGGGGCTCGATCCCAGGACCCTGAGATCATGACCTGAGCCGAAGGCAGAGGCTTAACCCACTGAGTCACCCAGGTGCCCCAAGCTCTGAAGATTCTGATTCTATACAATGCCTTTAAATAAAATGCATATCCTCCCCAATAAAAGATGAAATGCATACCGTCTATAGTAGAAATCTGGCTAATTACATCATTTTTATGACCTTGGATGAATGACCCTTCCTGAACCTCTGTTTTTCCTTCTCAATAAAAAGTAAGATTTGATGAGACAAGTTATATGGTATCTTTCAAACCTAAGGTCTTACCAGAAAATGATTTTTAATAATAATTTTGAGATCATTTCTGATAGAATGAACAAGTTTATTTCCTAAATACAAATTCAAGCAAAACATAGTAGGCACATGCTGATGGCAAATCAATCTGAATTTTGCAAACCTACTAAAGTGAACTTAATCTAAACATGTAAATGGAAGAAAACACACTTCAACTTATAGCAAAGGGAAGCAATTATTTAGCTACACTCTACTCAAGAGTGTGTGTGTGTATATATATATATCACCATCTCATCATATTCTTAAGATCAATGAAAGCAAAAAATATGTTATTATTCTAAATAAATTCAATCTTAAAACAATATCAGGAATACCTGAAATTATATAGTAGTATGAAAATGACAGATAGTAAATATCTGTGGTTAAAATAAAATATTTATTTTATTTTTCATTTATTTCAAGTATCAGAATTCAAGGCACTTATTAAATCTGATAAATGAGTCTCAGATTTTCAAAAAGCATGCTGTGTCATACAATGAGCATAAGGTACTTCCTAGTTCATTTAACTTCAAAAGAAGAAAAAAGAGCAGGCAGAAATACTCTATATTTAGACTCTCTGAAGGAGAATCCGCTTATACCAGTAATACACAGTCATATAATGACCTGTATTAGAATACACATCTAAAATGTAAAGGTCAATGATCTAACAGTTCTTTTTCTAGGAATCTAAGAAATTAATCAGAAATATAGACAACGAGGGGTGGATGGGTGTCTTAGTGGGTTAAGTGTCTGCCTTAGGCTGAGGTCATGATCTCAGGGTCCTGGGATAGGCTACCTGCTCAGTTGGGGTGGGGGGTGTCTGCTTCTCCCTCTACCTTTGCCCCTCCCTCTTCTGATGTACACACACTCTCTTTCTTGCTCTCTCAAATAAATAAATAAATAAAATCTTAAAAAAAGAAATATAGATAATGATGCAAATACAAATGTGTTCATTCAGGTATTATTTATGATAGCTGTAATTATAATCAACTTAAATATCTGAAATCAAGTTATGACTAATATATGAACTATTTAGTGTAACAGTTACATTAGACTTTAATGTCATGAAAAAAAGCAGATAACTTTTATTCTATCTTTACATTATTTCTGAATTGTGTATATTTTTCAGAAGGATAAATACTATATATTGAACTTGTATTTCTTAAAAACCATTGTATCAACACAATAGAAGATGGCAAACAGGAACCTACTATAATAATTCAAACAAGAAAATTAAGAGGGTATAAAGAAAGAGGGCATGAACTAATACAACTGCACTGAGAATAGAAAGAAGGTATAAATTCATGAGATACTTAAGGAGAATCAATAGGTTGTGGCTACCAACTGGAATGGTAGGTCAAAAAGGAGAGATTGGTCTAGATTGTAATTCCATACACTAATACCAGAAATGTAGAAGAAAAGATAATATAAGGGAAAATAATAAGCCAAATGATTCTGAAGCAGTATCTTAAATTTAAATTACTTTTTACATATTATTTTTAATATGGAAAGATTCATCCTATGTAATACATTAGGAAAAAAATTTTACGCAGGTAGTTTCAATTAAGTGGGATACGAACCAATAAGGAATATAGTTCCTAAAGAAGCCATTTAAGTGAGTTACTGCTTTTGTAAAATTTTCATTCAGAATTATCTCAGTAGGGGGATAATGTGTTTACTTTTATCAAAACATCCTAACTTGAAAATGGTGAACATGGACTATTTAAATGTAAGTTACCATATCATTTTTATTCTCCATAAAAATGCTGAGTTTCTTCAAGAATGACACCACCAGAATAAGCAGCTCAAAATTGTCCCGATCGAGGGCCTTCACCAGCATGTGGACTATGTTCTTGTTCCTCATCTTCAGCTCTGTTCGCGTGTCCTCAGCAAGATTCAGAAGCAAGTACAGAGCAACTGGAAGAGTAAAACGGACGAGAGTTGAATGACTGGCATTTTGGATCAACAGTTTACTAAATCATTTCTACTCAGTGCAGTAACAGATGCAGTTCTAAGAAGATAACATTATTTTGAAATTTTTAATTTATTATTAACTGTCTCATTAGGAAACATTTGTTATTACTGAGAAATATATATGTTATATAAAATAAAACTCTCTCTCTCTCTATAGTCATTTTCTTATGATGCTGAGGACACAAACCAAATTAAGATAATGATTCTTACCCTCTTAGAGTTCAGAGCCTAATAGTAAGCAAATGGCACTAAAAGTATATGTTAGTAAATAATAAAACAGGCAGACAGGGAAAGATAATTTTATACATGTAGAAAACAGGATAAAACTTCAATAACTAGGAGCTGCTATGTTAAGAAGAACTATAATCTAAGACCAAACTAACAGCGATCAGAGGGGAGGTGGATGGGTGATAGGTTAAATGGGTGATGGGGATTAAGGAGTGCACTTGCAGAGATGAGCACTAGGTATTGTATGGAATTGTTAAATCACTATACTGCACTCCTAAAACTAACACTGTATGTTAACTAACAACAACAAAAGAACTATAATCCAAAATGTACAGTATAGCTAGAAGTAGGTATGAGGACACTAAAATCTATTTTACATATTCCAACTGATTTTCTGATAGTTACAACAGAAAACGCCATATGGGATTCAGTAACGCAATATTATACTAGACAAACTTAAGGCACTGTCTACTAACTCTAAGCAAAATTTCTTTTAGATACCTCCAATAAAAATGCTTCCGTTCTCATAAGAAACCCATATGATTCTTCCCTTTTGACAGTGAGAATTTGTAGCATATAATGTTTTCCATTTGCCTTGACTGACAGAAGTTTCAGAGTGAAGACCTGACAGGTTTCTGTCAGGATCTGTAGGCTCTTATGATCAACACAAACCTATGGCTTTGGTTTACTCATTATTTTAGCATTTCACGTATTCTTATAAGCCATCTCTATACCTTTATGAAAATAAGAAATATATGCAATAGTTGTAAATATTTAATTTACTTAATATTTGAGCTGTTTTAAAGGTAATTCATACTAATTAGGGCTACGGTACTAATTGATATATAAACATACTAATACAGTCAGGCACTGTACTAATTGATATAGAAAGAGTACACCATTTTATCTTTAAGAAAATTTTAATGGGAAAATATTGATTATAAATTTTTTAGATGAGCAACCTCAGATTCAGAGAAGGTAAATAACGCCCTACCTAGATAGCAAAAAAGTGATGGAGTTAAATTAAAATTCAAGCCCATCAGAATCCAAAGCTCACATATTTACACTATTACATGTGGTGACTTTCCATGCAAGGCATTATTAAAACGTTTTAAAGCTGAGTGTTCCTAGGACACAGACTGTTCCAGGCCTTGGACGTTTTTAGCCTTCTATGTTGGCTGCACATAAGCATTGCACAGCATCTCTGGAGCAGCACAGGAAGCGCTGGCTGGGGTTCTGTGGCAGCTATGCTCAACCTTAAGATCAACTGACTGGGCTGTTCTCATTAGGAAGTTTCGGCAGGATCATTCTGGTTCCATTTTCCATGCTGCGGGATTGTTCTGACCCCATTTTCCATGCTGTTTTTCCACAGACAGAAGGTGTCCCCTATAAATAGTGTGGGATGTGCTATCTTTGATGTACTTCACAAGCCTTATTTCCAGCCCTGTGTGTGTACCATGTACTTTTTCTTCTAATTCTCTTATTTTGTTCTGTTTCCAGCTTCAAATTCCTAGCTGTATATTGAGCAGAGCACTAACTAGTTAGGAATCTGAAGCTGGAAACAGAACAAAACAAGAGAATTAGAAGAAAAAGTACATGGTACACACACAAGGTTTATTATTTGCATTTTCAATACAACTGCATTAAAAAAACTTACAGAAATTGATGCATTGAGTGCAGAAACACTTTAAATCAGAAAACATACACCACAAATATTTAATTCCCAATTTTTAAGCATATTGCTTGGTTTCAGACAGAGAAACCAGTCTTTTGTGATATTAATATTAGGGGAACAGATCTAAAATACATCAAATACATCTAAAATACATCAAAGATAGTCAGCACTTCCCACACTAAAGTTTATTATCAATATTTAGTATAATCCCATCTAGGTAGGACAAGTTATTTACGTCCTCTGAATCTGAGGTTGCTTACTCTAGTATGGCTGGTAGAAACAAGTATAGTAGACCTCTGCTTGCAACCGAGAGAGATAAAATGGGTTGAATAGTGTTCTCCCAAAATTCATGTCCCACAGAACCTCAGAATTTGACCCTATTCGGAAATGGGTCTTTGCCGCGGTAATTAGTTAAGATGAGTCATAATGGATTAGGGTAGACCTTGACTCCAAAGACTTGTGTCCTTACAAGAATAGGAGAGGACATGGATACAATGAGTGGGTGGACATGTAAAGACAGGGGGAAAGATAGGAGCAATGGAGCTATAAACCAAGAAACACCGAGGATTACTAGAAGTCACCGAAAGGTAAGAGGAGAAAAGGATGGATTCTGGAGCCTTCAGGTGGAGCATGATCTTGCTAAGACTGTGATTTTGGCTTTCTAATCTCTAGAAATTGTGACAGAATAAATTTCTGTTGTTTTATTAAATGAGCCACTTTGTAGCACTTTGTTTTGGCAGCCCGAGGATATTAATACCACAGAATAATGGTACCAGATTTAAACACTTACCTGAAACAACAACAAGGACAACCACCGGACTAAAATAAACAAAATAAAGATTTTCACAACAATGAACATCAGGTAATGAAGGTCAGTGACCAACAGATAAGAAATAAATGAAATGGCACTATGAGTGTCCCAGAATACTGCCTTGAGAGTTTCCAGGTCATAACACAGAGGGAAAATCCTGGTAGAACCCAAAAGAATCCTAGAGTTGAAGAGAGGGAACCAAGATACTAAGGAACCAAAGTGGATAGATTTCACAGAAAAGAATGGCATCGAGGAGAAAGATGTACAGAGAGAGAATTCTGAACTTCTGTGGAAACTTCATAATTCATGGGCATTATGTAAAGTACTCAGAAGGGTTTTGCCCTGAAAATAGGAAATAATAAGTTTTAGACTAAATGCTGCTTATCTCCACACGAAAAAATCATAATAGAAACATTCAAAAGGATCAAACTGCTTCCAAGTAATTTAATTATGTCCCAGAAGAAAGTTCAAAAATATTTTTAGGAAAAAAAAATATCCAACACCAAACAATATAAATTTCACACTGTCTGGTAGTCAATAAAAAATTATCAGCTCTTCAAAAAAGCAGGAACACACAATGTATAAGGAGAAAAAAATCGGCCCACTGAAACAGACATCAAAGTTAGAGTGTTCAGAGAGAAACATTAAAACAGACGTAACTGTTTTCCAGATGTTCTGAAACTTAGGTAGAGACATGGAAGATATAAAAAAGATTCAAATTAACTTCTAGCAATGGAAACTATAATGAGTGAGACGGGATTATACTATATAGGATTGACAACAGTTTAGAGATTGGAGAAGAAAAGATTAGTGAAATTGAAGACACAGACAAGAAAATTTCCAAAATTAAACAAATGGAAAAAAAGACCAAAAATGTAAAGATTATCAGTGAACTGTAGAGTAATTTAAAGTGGCCTAATATACCTGTAATTAAAGTCCCTGAAGAAATAATAACCAATAATTTTCCAATATGATAAATATTATAAACCCATAGTCCTAGTAAGTACAATGAACCTCAGAAGAAGAAACATGAAGAAAACTAAAGCAAGGCATATCATAATCAAACTTGTCAAAACAAATGATAAAGAGATAATCTGAAAAGAGCCAGAGAAAAAGGAAACTTTATACAGACAAAAAAGAAAAAAAAGGAAGGATGACAGACGACTTGTCAGTAAAAACAACGCCAACAGGTCAAGAATGGAAAAATGTCTTTGGTATATAGAAAGAAAAGTCACCTTTAAATTCTAAACCAGTGAAAACATTTCAAAAAGAAAAAAAAATGTCTTTTTCAAACACACAAAAGATAAAATAATTCATCATCATTAAATCTGTCCTATAAAAATTATTAAAGAAAATCTTTCAGGCACAAAGAAAAACACCAGACAGAATATGAACCTACTCAAAACAATATCAGTGGAAATGGTAACTTTATTTTTTTAATAATTTAATATCTTTAAAATAAAAATGTTTCTTTGTATACCACCTTACACCAGTTAGAATGGCCAAAATTAATGAGACAGTAAACAGTTAGTGTTGGAGAGGATGTGGAGAAAGAGGAATCTTCTTACACTGTTGGTGGGAATGCAAGTTGGTGCAGCCACTTTGGAAAACAGTGTGGCGACTCCTTAGGAAATTAAAAACAGAGCTACCCTATGGCCCTGCAATTGCACTATTGGGTATTTATCCCAAAGATACAGACGTAGTGAAAAGAAGGGCCATCTATACACCAATGTTCACAGCAGCAATGGCCACAATTGCCAACTGTGGAAAGAGCCAAGATGCCCTTCAACAGACATGTTGTATGTATGTATGATCCATACATACAATGGAGTATCATGCCTCCATCAGAAAGGATGAATACCCAACTTTTGTATCAACATGGACGGGACTGGAAGAGATTATGCTGAGTGAAATAAGTCAAGTAGACACAGTCAGTTATCATATGGTTTCATTTACTTGTGGAGCATAAGGAATAACACGGAGGACATTAGGAGAAGGAAAGGAAAAGTGAATTGGGGGAAATCAGAGAGGGAGACAAAGCATGAGAGACTGTGGACTCAGAAACACACTGATGATTTTGGAGGGGAGGAGGGTAGAGGGTTAGGTGAGCCTGGTGGTGGGTATTAAGGAGGGCATGTATTGCATGGAGCACTGGATGTGCTGCATAAACAATGAATCCTGGAACACTGAAAAAATAAATAAAATTTTTAAAAAATGTAAATTATAATATATTGTAGGATTTATGTAAGTATATATATGTGTGTATATACATACATACATATGTATAACTAATGTTAATTATAAAAACAGAAAGTTGAGAAGGGAAGAAATGGGAGTAATGGTTCTTATACCACAGATGATGTGGTACAATGTTACCTGAAGGCAGACCTAACACATGACAAGTTAAATATGTATACTTGGAGGCAGACAACTTATGATTAATTTAAGATGTATAATATAAATCTTAAAGCAACTGATGGAACAAAAGAGTCATCACTAAGCCAACAATGGAGATAAAACAGACCAAAAACAAACAAGAAAACCCTCATCCATAAGAATGCAGACAAGGAGGAAAAAGAGGGGGGAAAAAATAAAAGCAAGATTCAACTATGTGCTGTGTATAAAAAAAACAATATAAAGAAATAGATTAAAAGTACAAGGATGGATAAATATAAAACATGCTAACACTAGTCACAACAAAGCTGGAGTGTCTATATTAATATAAGGAAAAGTAATTTCAGACGAAAGAATATTACCAGAGATAATGAAGATCATTCCATAATGAAAAGAAGGACAAACTAATCAAGAGGACATGACAATCCTATATATTTCCATCCTTAAGAGTAAAACTTGAAAATTCATGGAGCAAAACCAGACATAACTGCAGGAAAAACAGTCAAATTCATAAATTTAGTCAAATATTTTAATATTACTCTTTGACTAACTAATAGAACAAGTATAGAAAACACAAGATGTAAAGACTTGAACACGTTAGCAACTAACTTCTCAGTGATATTTATAGAACATTACACAGAACAGTACCAGAATGCACATTCAAATGTGCATACATTTGAAACCATATCTTACACCATCAAAGTCTCACTAAATTAAAAATTTAGTTCATAAAAAGTATTTTCTTGGAGAGTGAGGAAGATGGCAGTGGAGTTGAAGGACCCTAGGCTTTTCTCATCTAACTAGATAACCATCAAATAATCCTAAATACCCCAGAAATCAACCTGAAGACGGAGAAGACAGACTCCACAATCACAGGGAGAGGGGAGGCCACGATGAAGAAGGTAGAAAGTGCAGAAACATGGCTTATGGGAGAAACAGACCATGGGTGATTCAGAGGGGAGGGAGCCATGGTTGGGGAGAAGGGTGAGAGAGAGAGAGTGAGAGAGAGAGAACTGGGGAACACACAAAGAGAATGCTTCCCCAACACCATTGGCTTGGAAAACAAGAGGAACTAAATTTCCTGAGATCTTGCACAGTGGGGCTTAAAGCCTGGGGTTTTAAAGGTCAATGGGCTTGGCTGAGTCCTGAGGCCACTACGCTACTCCTGGAGAGAAGCAAACAATCCAGGGGCAGGCAGTGTGGAAACAGCAATCTGAAGAACCCTTGGGACACGCAATGGGGAGATTATTTGCTCTTCTCAGAGCATGTCACTGAGAGGCAGCATTCACAGAGATACCTCTCTGGGAACAAAGGGATTAGATGATGCCATTTCCCACCTCTGCCCCTCAGCATAATCAGAGAGCCCCCTGTAGGAAGCAGCACAGTCCCCACACTGGCTAACTTGCCTATACCAGGCCCTACCCTACTATGCTCTGGTGGGACTGCCCATATAAGTCAAGCTTGCCTTAGTCCCAGTGGGGTGGACCCCTCCCACAGAAGTTCAACACAACTCCTGTTCACACCATGTTTCCTAACCAGGGAGTTCTGCAGGGCCTCAGTTCTGGTGGAAGTGGTGATAGATCTCATTTCATAAGCAGACCACATGACACCTAGTTAAAACTTGCCACATTTAGGTGAGGAACCAAACGCTGCCCACAGCAGGCAAGGAGAGCCTCTGCAGATAACTGGCCTGAAGGACAGAGCAAAACTCAATAGCAAGGCTCATGAAGCACACACCAGAGACACTCCTTGAAGGGCCAGGCCCTGGGCACTTTATGACCTCCTCATAAGGCCATTACTTTCAGGAACAGGAGACATAACTGGGTTTTGTAATATACAGAAGAAGGCAGAGACATAGACAAAAATGCCAAGATGGAGGAATTTATCGCTAATGAAAGAGCAAGATAAGACCAAGGCCAGCAATCTAAGTGAAACGTGTATAAGTAACATGCCATATGAAGAATATAAAGCAACAATCATGAGGATACACACTGGGCTTGAGGAAAGAATAAAAGACATCAGTGAGACCCTTATCACAGAGACAAAAGAGTTAAAAAAGAATCAGAGATGAAGAATGCAATAAGATTGGAAACAGGCTTGATGCAACCAAGTGGGCTGAAAGAAGTAGAGGAATGAATTAGTGACATCAAAGAGTAACAGAAAATAATGAAGCTGAAGAAAAGAGAGAAAGAAGAATTATGCAACATGATAATAAACATAGGGAACTTGTAAGTGACTCCATCAAACGTAATAACATTTTTATTGTAGGAGTCCCAGAAGAGAGAGAAAAGGGAACAGAAAATTTATTCCAAGAAATAATAGCTGAAAACTTCACCAGTCTGTGGAAGGAAAGAGTCATCCAGACTCAGGAGGCACAGAGAACTCCCATCAAAATCAACAAAAGCAGGCCAACACCAAGACATATTATAATTAAATTTGTAAAATAGAGTGATAAGGAAAAAATCTTAAAAACAGCAAGACAAAAGAAGTCTGTGCCTTACAAAAGAAGATCCATAAGGGTAGCTGGAGATTACTCAACAGAAACTTAGCAAGCCAGAAGACAGTGGGCTGATATATTCCAAGTGCTGAATGGGAAAAATCTGCAGGTAAGGATACTCTATCCAGAAAGGCTATCATTCAGAATAGAAGGAGAGATAAAGGGTTTCTCAGACAAATAAAATCTAAAGGAGTTCATGGCTACTAAACCAGCCCTGCAAGAAATACTAAAAGGGCCACTTTGAGTGTAAAGGAGAGATCAAAAGTGACAAAGACAGTAAAGGATCAGAAGAAATCTCCAAAAACAATGAAAAAACAAATAATAAAATGACAATAAATACATGTATCATAATTACTTTGAATGTAGATGGGATAAAGGCTCCAATCAAAACACATTGGGTGTCAGAACTGAGATATCTCTATGTTCCCTATAAGAAACTCATTTTAGACCTGCAGACTGAAAGGGAGGGAATGGAGAAAAATTTATCATGCAAATGGATATCAAAAGAAAGCTAGAGTAGCAATATTTGTATTAGACAAATTAGACTTTAAAACAAAGTTTTAATAAGGGGGACAATCCAACAAGCTCTAACAACTGTAAATATTTATGCACCCAACATGGGAGCACCAAAATACATAAAACAATAATAAATATAAAGGAACTGATTGATAACACGGTAATAATAGATTTTAATATCCCACTTATATCAATGGACATATCATCTAAACAGAAAATCAATAAGGAAACAATGGCTTTGAATGACACACTGGACTAGATGGATTTAACAGATATATTCAGAATACTCTACACTAAAACAGCAGAATACACATTCTTTTCAAGGGCATATCAGGCATTCTCCAGAATAGATCACATTTTAGATCAGAAATCAGATCTTAACAAATATAAAAAGACTGAGATCATACCAGACACCTTTCTGACCACAACATTATGAAACTAGAAATCATCTATAAGAGAAAAATTGGAAAGACCACAAATACATGAAGGTTAAACAACATGCTACTAAACAAAGAATGGGCCAACCAGGAAATCAAAGAAGAAATTTAAAAAAATAATCATGGAAACAAATGAAAATGAAAACACAATGATCCAAAACCACTGGAATGCAGCAAAAGTGGTTATAAGAGGGAAATACATAGCCATACATGTCTACCCTAAGAAGCAGGAAAATCTCAAATAAACCATTGAACCTTATACCTAAGGGAGATAGAAGAAGAACAACAAATGAAGTCTAAAGCCAGTAGTGGAAGAAAATAATAAAGATTGGAGCAGAAATAAATGATATAGAAACAAAAAAAGAAACAATAGAACATATGAATGAAACCAGGAGTTGGTTCTTCGAAAATATTAATAAAATTGATAAACCTTTAGCCAGAGTTATCAAAAAGAAAAGAGAAAGTACTTGAATAAATACAATCACAAATGAGAGAGGAGAAATAACTAATACCAAAGAAATACAAACAATTATAAGAGAATATTATAAAAAAAATATAAGCCAACAAACTGGACAACCTGTAAGAAACGGATACATTCCTAGAAACATACAAACTACCAAAACTGAAAAAGGAAAATATAGAAAACTTGAACAGACCCATAACCACCAAAAAACCTGAATCAGTAATCAAAACCTCCTAACTCCAAGGCCAGATGGCAAAGTCTACCAAATACTATTCCAAAAAGTAGAAAAAGAAAACTTCCAAATTCATTCTATGAAGTTAGAATTACCGAACACCAAAACCTTACCCTAAGGCCAAAACCAGATAAAGACCTCACTAAAACAGAATTACAGGCCAATGTCCTGTATTGATAAACATGTGCAAAGATTCTCAATAAAATGCTAGCAAACTGAATCCAACAATACATTTAAAAAAATCACTCATGACAATCAGGTGGGATTTATTCTTGAGTTGCAAGCGTGGTTCAGTATTTGCAAATCAGTCAACATAATATACTACATTAATAAAAGAAAGGACAAGAACCATATGTTCCTTTCAATAGATGCAGAAAAAGCATTTGACAAAGTACAACATCCACTAATGATAAAAACCCACAACAAAGCAGGTTTAGAGCAAACATACTTCAACTTAATAAAGGCCACCTATGAAAAACCCAAAGCTAAGATCATCCTCAATGGGAAAAAACTGAGAGTATCTCCTCTACGGTCAGATACAAGACAGGGATGTCTACTCTCACCACTGTTATTTAACACAGTACCGGAAGTCCTGGCCACAGCAGTCAGACAATACAAAGAAATAAAATGCACCCAAACTGGCAAGGAAGAAGTACAACTTATACTATTTGCGGACGACACGCTACTCTACATAGAAAACCCGAAAGACTGCACCCAAATTGCTAAAACACAAATTCAGTAAAGTCACAGGATACAAAATCAATGTACAGAAATCTGTTGTATTTCCAGACATCGATAATGAACCAGCAGAAAGAGACATTAAGGAATCAATCCCATTTATAATTTCATCAAAGGGACACCTGGGTGGCTCGGTCTGTTAAGCATCTGCTAAGCATCTGTCCTGAGATGGAGTCCCAAATTGGGCTCCCTGCTCTGCGGGGATCTGCTTCTCCCTCTGCCTGCTCTGCCTGTTCTGCCTGCAGCTCTCCATGCTTCTACTCTCTCTCTGACAAATAAATATAAGATAAAATAAAATAAAGTAAAATTTCACCCAAAACCATAGATACCTAGGAATAAACCTATCCAAAGAGGTGGAAGACCTATACTCTGAAAACTATAAAACACTGATGAAAGAAACTGAAAATGACACAAAGAAATGAAAAGAAATTTCATGTTCACAGATTGGAAAAAAAAACCACTTTTTTTTTTAAAGATTTTATTTATTTTTGAGAGAGAGAGAGAGAGAGGAGGAGGGCAGGAGCAGGGAGAGGGTCAGAGAGAGAAGCAGATTCCCCCCTGAGCAGGAAGCCTGATGTGGGACTTTGATCCCAGGACTCTGGGATCATGACCTGAGCAGAAGGCAGATGGTTAGCAGACTGAGCAACCCAGGTGCCCAGAACAAACATTGCTAAAACGTTTATAATGCCCAAAGCTATCTACACATGTAATGCAATCCCTATCAAAATATCAACAGCATTTTTCACACAGCTAGAACAATCCTACAATTTGTATAAAATGACAAAAGACTCCAAATAACCAAAGCAACCTTGAGAAAGAAAAGCAAAGCTGGGGGCATCACAATTCTGGACTTAAAGTTATACTACAATGCTGTAGGGATCAATACAGTATGGTATTAGCACAAAAATCAACTCATATATCAACAGAACAGAATAGAAAACCCAGAAATGAACCCACAACTATATGTTCAATTAATCTTGGACAAAACAGGAAAGAATATCCAACGGAAAAAGAGAATCTTTAACAAATGGTGCTGGGAAAACTAGACAGCAACATGCAAAAGAATGTTTTGTTTGTTTTTTGTTTTTTTTAACCACTTTGTTACACCCTACACAAAAATAAATTAAAAATTAATTAAAGATCTAAATGTGAGGCCTGAAACTATAAAAATCCTAGAGGAGAACAAGACATTGACCATAACAATTGCCTTCTAGATATGTCTCCTGAGGCAAGGGAAACAAAAACAAAAATAAACTAGTGGGACTTATCAAAATAAAAAGCTTCTGCACAGCGAAGTAAACAATCAATAAAATTAAAAGGCAACCTCTGGAATGGGAAAAGATACTTGCAAATGACATTATCTGACAAAGGGTTAGTTTCCAAAATATACAAAGAACTTCTACAACTCAATATACAGAAAACAATAACAATCCAATTAAAAAGTGGGCAGAAGACATGAAGAGACATTTTTTAAAAGAAGACATAGAGATGGCAAACAGATACATGAAAAGATGCGCAACATCACTCATTATCAGGAAAATTTAAGTCAAAACTACAATGAGATATCACACCACACCTATCAGAATGGCTAATATCAAAATCACAAGAAGCAACAGGTTTGGGCAAGGATGTGGAAAAAGGGGAACCCTCTTCTTGTACTACTGGTGGTAATGCAGCCACTCTGGAAAACAGTACGGAGGTTCTGTAAAAAGTTAAAAATAAGCTGCCCTATGATCCAGCAACTGCACTACCCAATGGATTAAAAAAAAAAACACATTAATTCAAAGGGATATATGCACCATGATGTTTACAACAGCATTATCTCAAAAGCCAAATTACAGAAACAGCCCAAGTGTCCATCAACTGATGGATAAGGAAAATGTGGAATGTACACACACACACACACACACACACACACACGGATATTACTTAGCCATCAAAAAGAATGAATCTTGCCATTGCAACAACATGGATGGAGCCAGAGAGTTTAATGCTATGCAAAAGAAGAAGAAAGAAGAATACCATATGATTTCATGCTGAAAAATTTAAGAAACAAAACAAATAAGCAAAGGGAAGAGAGAGAGAGATGAACCAAGAAACAGACACTTAACTAAAGAGAACAAACTGATGGTTACCAGAGGGGAGGTAAATGGGAGGATGGGTTAAATAGTTGATAAGGATTAAGGAGTGCACTTTGTGTGATGAGTACCAGGAGAATATGGAATTGTGGAATCACTATATAGTACACCTGACACTAATATTATGCTGTATGGTAACTGGAATTTGAATGAGAAGTATTTTCTCTAACAGTAATGGGATTACATTACTGAGAAATCCCCAAATATTCAGAAATAAAATAACTCCTTTCTAAATAACCTATGGGACAAAGAAGAAATAAAAGATGAAAGACATTTTGAACAGAATAAAAATGAAAATTAAAACATGTTATATCATGGAAAACCCAAAAGATTCCACTCCAAAACTGCTAGAACTCATATAGGAATTCAGTAAAGTGTCAGGATATAAAATCAATGCACAGAAATCAGCTGCATTTCTATACACCAACAGCAAGATTGAAGAAAGAGAAATTAAGGAGTCGATCTCATCTACAATTATACCCCAAACCATAAGATACCTAGTAATAAACCTAACCAAACAGGCAAAGAATCTGTACTCAGAAAACTATGAAGTACTCATGAAAGAAACTGAGGAAGACACAAAAAAATGGAAAAACGTTCCATGCTCATGGATTGGAAGAACAAATACTGTGGAAATGTCTATGCTACCTTAAGCAATCTACACATTTAATGCAATCCCTATCAAAATACCATTAACTTTTTTCAAAGAAATGGAACAAATAATCCTAAAATTTATATGGAACCAGAAAAGACCCCAAAGAGTCAGAGGAATGTTGAAAAAGAAAGCCAAAGTTAGTGGCATCACAATTCCAGACAATTCAAGCTCTATTACAAAGCTGTAATTATCAAGACAGCATGGCACTGGCACAAAAACAGACAAATAGATCAATGGAACAGAAGAGAGAGTACAGAAATAGACCCTCAACTCTATGGTCAACTAATCTTCGACAAAGCAGGAAAAAATGTCTAGGGTAAAAAGTCTCTTCAACAAATGGTGTTGGGAAAATTGGACAGCCACATGCAGAAGAATGAAACTGGACCATTTCCTTACAACACACACACAAAGAAAGGCTCAAATTGGATGAAAGATCTCAATGTGAAAAGTAATCCATCAAAATCCGTGAGGAGAACACAGGCAGCAACCTCTTCCACCTCAGCCACACACAACTTCTTCCTAGAAACATTGACAAAGGCAAGGGAAGCAAGGGCAAAAATGAACTATTGGGACTTCATCAAGATCAAAAGCTTTTGCACAGCAAAGGAAACAGTCAACAAAACCAAAAGACAAGTGATAGAATGGGAGAAATATTCACAAATGACATAGCAGATAAGGGGCTAGTATCCAAAATCTATAAAGAACTTATCAAACTCAACACCCAAAGAACAAAGAATCCAATCAAGAAATGGGCAGAGGACATGAAAAGACATTTCTGCAAGGAAGACATCCAGATGGCCAACAGACACATGAAAAAGTGCTCCACATCACTCGGCATCAGGGAAATACAAATCAAAAATCACAATGAGATCCCACCTCACACCAGTCAGAATGGCTAAAATTAACAAGTCAGGAAATGACAGATGCTGGTGAGGATGCAGAGAAAGGGGAATCCTCCTACACTGTCAGTGGGAGTGCAAACTGGTACAGTCACTCTGGAAAACAGTATGGAGGTTCCTGAAAAAGTTTAAAACAGAGCTACCCTACAACCCAGCAATCACACTACTGGGTATTTACCCTAAAGATACAAATTTTTGTGCTCTGAAGGGGCACATGCACCTGAATGTCTATAGCAGCAATGTCCACATTTTCCAAACTATGGATAGAACATAGATGTGCATCAACAGATAAATGGATAAAGAAGATGTGGTATATATATACAATGGAATACTATGCAGCCATCAAAAGAAATGAAATCTTGCCATTTGCAAGGATGTGGATAGAACTAGAGGGTTTTATGCTGAGCAAAATAAGTCAATCAGAGAAAAACAATTATCATATGATCTATCTGATATGAGGAATTTGAGAGGCAGGGTGGGGGGTCTGGGGGGTAGGGAAGGAAAAAATGAAACAAGATGGGATCAGGAGAGGGACAAACCATAAGAGACTCTTAATCTCAGGAAACAAACAGAGTTGTTGGGGGGTGGGAGGGGTAGGAATAGGGTGGCTGGGTGATGGACATTGGGAAGGGTATGTGCTATGGTGAGTGCTGTGAAATGTGTAAGCTTGATGATTCACAGACCTGTACCCCTGGGACAAATATATTATATGTTAAAAAAAAATAATAATAATAAAATAAATAAAAAATAAAAAATGACCTTGAAACTAACAAAAACCAAACACAACATACCAAAACTTAAAGTACACAGCAAAAGCAGTACGAAGAGGGATGTGCATATCCATAAATACTAACATGAAGAAAAAAGAAAACGAAAAAAGAAAAATCTCAAACAACCAAACTTTACATCTGGAAGAACTAGAAAAAGAACAAATGAAGCCCAAAGTAGTTAAATGAAGGAAATAACAAAGATCAAAGCAGAAATAAATGAATTAGAGAAGAGAAAAACTTCAGAAAAGATTCAGCAAAACTAAGAGTTGGGGTTTTTAAAAAGATAAAGTTAACAAACTTTTAATGGACTTACAAAGGAAAAAGAAAAAGGATTGAAATCAAATTACAAATGAAAGAGGAGACATTACAGTGAATACAACAGAAATACAATGGATCTTAAGAGACTAAGATAAATAATTACAAGCCAAGTGGATATCCTAGAAAAAAGAATAAATTTCTAGATACATACAACCTATCAAGACTGAATCATGAAGAAAAACTGAACAGACCAATAATGAGTCAGCAGATTGGATCAATAAGCACAAACTTTGCAAAAAGAAAAGCCTAGGACCAGATGGTTTCACAGACTACTCCTACCAAACACTTAAAGAAGAATTAAATGCCAATCCTTCTCAAACTCTTCCAAAAAGTTGAAGAGTTACCCTGATACACAAAGCTAGATAAGGACACTACAAGGAAAAATATAAAACAAAAAACTACAGACCAGTATTGTTGATGAACAGAGATATAAAAATTCTCAATAAAATACTAGCAAATTGAATGCAGAGCACATTAAAAGTATCACATAGCACAACAAAGAAGGATTTATCCCTGGGATGCACAGATGGTTCAGCATACACAAATAAAAAAATATGACACATCACATTAGTAGAATAAAAGACAAAAATCATATGATCATCTCAGTAGATGCAGAAAAAGCATTTGACAAAATTCAGCATCTTTTCATATTAAACTCCTAGGGACAGAAAGTAGTTAAATTGAAAATTTTACTAAGAATATCATACTCAACAGTGAAAAAATGAAAGCTTTTACTCTAAGATTAGCAGCAAGGCAAGAAATGCTCACTCTGGACACCTTTATTCAATATAATACTGGAAGAACTAGCCAGAGAATTTAGACAAGAAAAAGAAATAAAGGCATACAAAATTGGAAAGGAAGACATGAAAATGTCTCCATTTACTGAAGACATAATCTTATATCCTTAAGACTACTAAAACACTATTAGAATATGGACCACATCTTCCTTATCCATATTCAGAATAAATGAATTCGGTAAAATTTCATGATAAAAAAATCAATACAAAAAATCAGTTGTACTCCTCCCATACACTAACTATAAAAGGAAATAAAACAATCTCATTTATTATAGCATCAAAAACAATAATATGCCTAGGAATAAATTTCACCAAAGAAGTGGAGGATCTATACACCGAAAACTGTTAAGACACTAATGAAAGAACTCTGAAGACACAAATAAATGTAAAGATATCCTGGGCTCAAGGATGGGATGAGTTATTATCATTAAAATGTCCATACTACCCAAAGACATCTATAGAGCCACGTCCTCTGTCAAAATTCCAATGTCAAAAAAATCTCCAATGTCAATTTTTCATAGAATTCTAATTTTTCACAGAAATAGAAAAAAAATACAAAAATTCACATGAAGCAAAAAATGAATCAAAACAGCCAAAGCAGCCTTGAAGAACTATAAAGCTGAGGCCTTATACTTTGTTTTTAAAATATATTACAAAACTGTGGTAATCAAACAGTATGGTGTTCGCATAAAAACAGACATAATAGAACAATGAAACAACTAAGAGCTCAAAATAAATCCACATATAAAGGTCAACTAATATTTGACAAGAGAGCCAAGGATACTCAACAGGAGAAAGGACAGTTTCTTTAAAAAAAAAAAAAAGCGGGGGGTGGGAAACTGGGACAACTGAATACTCACATACAAAAAAATGAAATTGGACCCCTAATACCACTCACAAAAATGAACTGGACTTACAAAGGAAAAAAGAAAAAGGACTGAAATAAAATAATCCTTAGAATTAAGGACTTGAAAATGTAAAATTCCTAGAGGAAAAAAGTTCCTTGACATCAGTTTTGGCAATGATTATTTTGGAAATGACACCAAAAGCACAACCAACAAAAGCAGTTATCAACAAGTGAGACTACATCAAATTAAAAAAGCTTTTTTACAGCAAAAAACAATCAACAAAATGAAAAGGCAACCTACAGAATCAGAGAAAATACCTGTAAATCATGTATCTGATATGTGGTTAATACCTAAAAGGTGTAAGAAACTCAAACTCAATAGCAAAAAAAAAGAAAAAAAGAAAAAAAAAAAGAAAAAGAAAAAATCTAATTTAAAAATGGACCAAGGGGGGCGGCCTGGGTGGCTCAGGTCATGATCCCAAGGTCCTGGGATTGAACCCCACATTGGGCTCTCTGCGCAGCAGGGAGTCTGCTTCCCCCCTCTCTCTTCCTGCCTCTCTGCCTACTTGTGATCTCTGTCTATCAAATAAATAAATAAAAATCTTTAAAAAAAATGGACAAAGGATCTGAATACATTTTCCCCAAAGAAGATGTACAAATCACCAATAGGTAAGTACAAAGGTGCTCAACATCACTAATCATTAGGGAAATGCAAATCAAATCAATACCACAATGACAGATCACCTCATACCTCATAAAGCAGAATGGCTATTATTAAAAAGATAAGAGAGAAATGCTGGCAAGGATGTGGAGTAAAAAGAATGTAAATTGGTGGGAAATTTAAACTGCACTCTTGGTACGAATGTAAATTGGTGGAACCACTATGGAAAAGAGTATGGAGGTTTATCAAAAATTTAAAAATAAAACTACCATATGATCCAGCAACACTATGTCTGGGTAAAAGGAAATGAAACGATGATCTCAAAGAGCTATCTGCATTCCTGTGTTCAGTGAGGCATTATTCACAATAACTGAGACATGATGCAGCTTAACTGTCCATTGATGGACGAACAGATAAAGATGTGGTACACACACACACACACACACACACACATACACACCCTGAAATATTATTCATTAAAAAAAAGGAGGATATTCTGCCATTTGTGACAACACAGATGGACCTTGAGGGAATTATTTTAAGTGAAATCAGAGAGAGGAAGACAAATATTGTATATTCTCACTTAATATGTGGGATCTGAAAATACCGTACTCCTAAAAACAGAGTAGACTGGTGCTGGGTTGTGGGGGAAAGGGGAAGATCTTAGTCAACAGGTACAAACCTCCAGACATAAAACGAGTACGTTCCAGGGATCTAATGTAAACCATGGTAACTACAGTTAACAAAACTGTACCGTATATTTGAATGTTGCTATGAGAATAGATACTAAGATTCTCACCATAACAACAACAAAATGGTAATTATGTGAGATGAAGGACATTTTAACTAACCTTACTGTGGTAAACATTTCTGCAATATATGTGTGCACCAGCTCATCACACTGTGTGTCTTCACCTAACACAGTGTTATATGTCAATTACACCTCAACAAAACTAGAAAAAAATCATTAGTCAACTACAAAGCAGGAGTCGAAGGCACACTTAAAATCCCCACATTATTCTCACTAATGTTCATAAGACTTTGCATCTCCTACAATGATTGTGAAACCATACTACTGAATTGTTGAGCTCTCAATAAACCTCAGAAAGAAGAAAGAAACTTTTATGAATCAAAAGAAGTTTTTGAAAAATCTTTTAACGATTTCTATGAAAACAAGTTAAATAAGATACTAGTACTATTAGAACTAAAATTAGTTAATATTAGTCTTCAAGGGATCAGATTGTCATTATTGAAAAGGACAAACACTGGATTAAAAAATCCTTTCTGAGGGGTGCCTGGGTAGCTCAGTCATTAAGCGGCTGCCTTCGGCTCAGGTCATGATCCCAGGGTCTTGTGATCAAGCTTCGCATCAGGCTCCCTGCTCAGCGGGAAGCCTGGTTCTCCCTCTCCCACTCCTCCCTGCTTCTTTTCCTTCTCTGGCTGTGTATCTCTCTGTTAAATAAATAAATAAAATCTTTAAAAACAATCCTTTCTGAGTAAGTAAATTACAAGTATATACACATTTAAGAGCTGATTAGGGCCTTTTTGTGGAAAAATAGCAGAATGAAACTTAAAACATTATTACACAAGCTAAAAACAAAAGAATTTACAGCATATTAAAATTTAGAGACTTTTCAATTATTCCGATACTAGTTTTACTGATCTGAAAAAAAATTGAACAAAATTAATGTAGTGTAAGCACTTTGTTGTGTCTCTCATTGCTTAGGAAATCATACCTCGTAAGAGTTGTTCCTGTTTTACCACAAGCCCCTGGTATTTTTTAAAGGTTTTTTCATAATCTTTTCTCAAGGTTTGGTTTTCAGGGTCTTCATCAAGTAAGCAACTTCAGTTAAGGATCATCTATACTCACTGAAGCAAAGATAATCTACTGAAAAATACCATGAAGAATAGTACTATTGTAGTTCATGTGCAGTATTATTTAGCTATTTTCTCTAACCAACCATTTAAAACTCAAATATTCATCTTTGCACAACAATTGTTAGAACTTCTTAACCAAGGGCTCAAAGATATGCTTGGAGACCTTGGGTGAACACATGTTTGGGTTGTTACCAAATACCTGAATCCCCAGAAATTTTATGCAAATATCTTACAAATGCATACAAGTCTCTTTCAACATAGTAACAACTGGATCCATGAACCGAAAGGATTACTGCGGTACAGAGTGTTGTAGTTAATAAGAATCCTAAATTCCACCTCAGACATATGCCCAGAATATTCAAAGAATGTTGATTAGATCTAAAGCTCTTTCATACCCTCTTAAAGACTTGATAGCAAAAGACAAATATCCTGAAGTTAGAGGTCAACAAAAATTTAAAATTATATCTTATGGCCCCAAATAATCCCCTGGACACCTGTAAAAATAATCAATTATTTCAGTGTGACTTCAGGATCCCCAAGCACTTAAAAACTTCCTCCTTGTTGACTGCTGCTTGTGTCAAAACACAAGGAATCTCCTGCAATTCAGTATGTCTTATAATCCACGATATGTCATAATTCCATTGAAGCATTTTCCATTCTTAGTGACTCATGAATAACAATGCCTCTTACAGTCAATGGCAGCTGACACTCGTAGGAACACGGTGTGTCCTGAAATATCAGTTCCTGTCACTGAACAATCACAAAATATAAATTAATGATTGCTAAAAGTTCCGTTAGTAGTTTTTTCCATACCCCACCTATTTAATAAACTTTGGGTATATTAGGAGACTTGTGACTCCAGAAAGGATCTAAAGTCTCCAGGATTATTGAACTGTCCACAGAGTTTAATTCAACACCAATCTAGAATGTCCAAAGCTCATAGCACAAATAGAAAATTTCTATACCTGGAAAGATCCTAACTAAGAAAGGTCAAAGCTGTGTGAGTGTTAGGGTACACTTTTAGAATATCATGAGGATTCCACGATGGAGAGGCAAGAAATATATGATACTCTGCACAACAGGAATACTATTTTTACTTTTTAAAAGAGATCAGTAAATATGGGGTTCAAAAAAAATTACCAGTATGGTTGCTGAATAAGCCTTATGAAAAAGCAAGGGCCTTCGATCTAGAAAAATTAAACTGTAGAAGCAATATGATGAATATGTTCAAATACAAGAAACGTGATGTTTAAGAGACTCCCCTTAAGTCTATATTGCTCTAGCATACAAGATCAGATTCAAGGGACAGAAGTTATTGACAAGTGGATTTTAATACACTAAAGCAAATAACATTAGTAATAATTAGGATATCAAACCAGAGAAAGAACTAAATCAATAAGCAGTGACATTGTCAAAGAAGAGAGTAAATAACCAAATTGTAAGGGAAACTGCAGAAAAGATTCCTGATTGAAGGATAGGTTAAAATAGATCATTTTTTAAGATTCTTTTCCTTGGTTCCATCATTCTGCAGGCCTCTCAAATGTATATGTATTAAGAATTTTTGCACTTACTTATTAGCAAAATAGAATTTAAAACTCTGTTCACCAAATTCATACCCATTCCAATCAAAGTCACCTTATGACATAGACAGAACTACATAAACAACAGTGGTGAGTCAGACTTCGGCTAACCAAAGGACCTTCGGGGACATAATGATATAGCCACTCACCAGTTCAATTACCTAGGACCATTATTATCTGCTCCTTCTATCTTATCAACTAATCAAAGAGATAAAAAACATACGTCAAACTATATTCATTCTGATAGTCTCACTCTTCATCTTAACCTTCAACACTCTTTTATTTTTCCAAATAATGTAAATGGCAAGAAAAACCCCAAACTATCCCACCCCTCCAAAGCTCACAGAAACAATACTGGGGTGAAATGCCACTTTAAAAGGATATCAGCCTTCTTCTTCTTAGAGAGTTCTTCTTGCCACAGCTCATGTCTTTTTAATTCATGATCAATGATATTCATACACAGAGCTCCAATTTTATAGTGAGTGATAAGTCCATGAAACTGAGAAAAGCTTTAAGAAGAGATTTTAGTTATGTATTTGAAGCAATGTTTTTTACATTCAGGAAAGTTATTTTGGATAAACACTTGAACATTGGTACAATTAATGTAGAACATAAATGTGATATATATATTTCAATAAATGAATACATCCATGGTATACTATGAAGACCTGAAATTATAAGATTACTTTATATATATTACCCTTATCTGAAATAAAATTATTTTTAAGTTAGAAATGAAATAAAATGCATTTTTTGTAGTCAACCACCATTTTAACTGTGCAGATACTCTCAAACAGTAGTTTCAGACTATTGTAAAATAATAATGCAACAATACTAATATTCAATAAAATAGATTACCAGAGAGTAAGCCAGTAAAATATTAGTAATCAGGTTTTTACATATGTTTCCTACACAATTCATTCATACATGTATTTATTCAATAAATACCTATCTGTTAATGCTGGCACATTTTTAGAATAGAGGCAATTCTCTGGAGATTGGCTAGAAACTTTTCACAATGTCTCAGTAAACATCTTTCTAGAGAATATATATAAATAAACAGCATATATGGATACACAAGTTATATATACATGTATACATACATATATACACATATAGAAATATATATACACACATATACCTATATATACTGGCACTTACTCTGGGTCATGCTTTACTCTAAAAAGTATCCAAAAATAGTATTACTATTACTATCCAGTTTACAGACGAGGAAATTGAGGCACAGAATTATGTAATCAAGAACACACATGCAGTAAACAGCAGTACTTGGATTCAAATTCAGTCTATTTCCAGAGTCCCTACTCTTAAATTCTAAACCAATTTCCTATCCTATTCTGTGTATATCCATGTACATGCATGGATCAGCATAGACTGAATGAAGGACAGAACAATGGAGAGGGCAGAGAAAGGGAAAGAGAGTAAGAGTTCAGAGGCAGGGCATGGGCAGACACATAGGAAGACCGAGCAAACCCATAATCCACAATCCAAACCACTGACAGAGTGAAACACAGATAGACTTCTACTTTTATTTCCTTATTTTTATACTTACCTGGAAAAGCAAAAAAAGATGTAAATTATATTTGTAGCTAACTCAACACTTTGTTTCCAGTCTTCTCTTAGGACTCTTGCTAATGCACCAAGGGCAGTTTCTAAAGAAAAAAGGAACATGCAAAAATGATCAATCGCCTTGCCTGAGGTATAAAGGGTGATTGGTTTTAAATGTCTACTTATTAATAAATAACAAAGCTAAGATAGAACTGGGACAAAAAAGGAGGATGCTTCTTTCCAACACAGAAAGCTGTTTTTAAAGCTGAAATGCAACTTTTACTTAGAAACCCTATCTATGATTTAGATAAAGTAGCATAATAAGGACATTATGAGTGACAAAATAACAAAAAGACCATTTCTTTCTTGTTTGTATTTCCACTTGTAATCTTGCTACTGCAGTGACATTTTTTGTTTGTTTCTTTACATCTGATTTAATGTGTTTGTGAAGAAGGAAAAAACTAGAATGAGCCTAAAAAAAAATGAACAATTGAGCAGGCTAACACTAGCTCTACTGAAGCAAATTAATAACCAGCTAAAGCTTATACACACAAAAATAAATCTATTTTAGTATTATGTTAAATTAATGCCAACAGACATAAATAAAACAAATCTTTTCCACAAAATTAGCTTCAGGGTAGAATAAACATCTCTGCTAGATTTTTATCTTTAGAAGGGGAAAAACTTAGTGAACTGATTAATGAGAATTACCATATACTAAGTAAACATAAAGCAATGAGACTGGTTTCAAATTAGAATTGTTATATGGCTTACCAAATCTTAAAATATTAAAGCATTAAAGGAAATATCTGTGTGTTATACAGAGATCATAATTCAACTTTCTATAATAGGTACTCAGAATCTACTGCACTTCATGGACTGAGTTATTGGTATTTGTTATGGTAATGAAAGTGTTCAACTTATTTGTGCTCTGTGGCCATTCAGATTATGAAACAAATATCATTAATCTACTTCGTGAGGCATTTTTCAAACTAGAAAACATCCTATAATTTCATGTTTATACTCACAATGCAGAGTACTGGTATACCATATGATCTGAACAAATCTTCTGAAGTGAAGTAAATAGGTAGGCAATATACATTAACATGTAAAGGCTCCACAAAGTTTTACTTAATAAAAAATCTAGTTAACTCTATTCATCCAGCATTACTATTTCACCACTATAATCCAGGGGAAACAGTATTTCTTAGAATATACAGTTGGCCCTTGAACACACTGGCTTGAACTGTGTGGGTCCATTTATATGGGGATTTTTAAAAATAAATATGTATTTTATCTTATGATTGAAAAGTAAGGTAGAAGTTGCCAAATGACTAGAAGGGAAGGCAAAGGAGAGATGCAGTGAAGCCTGAAATAGTAGGGCTCTTGTGTGCTCCTGGCACTCCTCACCCCACTCACTATCACTGAGGTCTTGAACTGAGAGATGCAAAGGAACCAGCTCTGGGGAGAGATTCTCACAGCGGTGGTGGGGCAGGGCCAGTCACAGGCCAAAATTGGCCAAGGACCACAGAATAACCCGCCTTTCCCTTACACACCACCCCCCACTCCTCCCCAGGGTAACAGGTCCAGAACACTGGAGCCAAGAGCAACAGGTGGGAACTGAGCATGTAGAATGGACAGCAGGGGGTGCTGTCCACGGTGCTGAAAGCTCTCCAAAGTGGGGAGCTAATACATCCAGGGAACTGGCAGTTCACCACTTGACAGCATCTCCTAGAAGCAGAAACTGCATTAGAACTTCATAAAGGGGGTCTGATGGAGCAAGCAATCTAGAGAGACAGGTAAAGGTGTTCTGCCTTCCCTTTAATTATAATTAAAATTCCATAATTTTTAGAGCATATGATAAAGTGATCTCAAAAATCTCAAAATAATATATTAAAAAAATGTACAAGACCAGTAACACCTATTTTTAAAAAATCAATAAATTGGAACACTTCTCCTACCTATTCTAAAACTCTATTCAAAATACAAAACAAAACATCACATGCACATTATCAAATAGATCAATAGAAAAGAAAAGAAAGCATTAAAACATATCTATGAAAGTATCAGAATAGTACATGGCACAGAATAAGCTTTCAAGAAGTATCTATTGCATAACAGAATGCCAGGCATTTAACAGAAAAGGCATTTCAAATCTTTGGAGGAAGAAGGAGTTATTCACTAAGTAGGTTGGAATAACTGGCCATTGAACATGCAAAAAATGTATACCTCTACCTCTTACTTTCAACAAAAATGAATTCCAGAACCAAGCATTTCTGAAACAATGGTAAAGACCTCCAAAAATACACTCCTCCACAAGTGAATTAAAACACTGGTAAAAAGTGCCATTAACTTTTTTAGAACCCTGGAAATTAACTACATTTTGCAACAGTTAAGAAATATGGCTGAACCTTAGTAAGAGCAGTAAAAACTCTGTTTCAACTTGCCCTAATTTTATCCCCTCTGTGTAACTTTGTGGAAGCCTTGAAAACCAACAGCACTGCAATTTTAATATCTGTGAAAAAGAGCACCATAGCAGCAACTGGAAGAGGCAGAACAATATGGCACTCCTGAAAACCCCTACTCCAGTGAGCTGTCACTATGTGACCTTTCTGGATATTTGCTGGAAAGCTCCATTCTCAGGGTTTGCATTTATTCCACCTGACTCAGAAATTGCTTTGTACAGGTTTATACCCAGGGCATTTGTGGAAAACCACTGATGGCAACATTGTAACTGCATGTGGTAGCCTTGCCAGTTGGGGTTAACAAGAGTCTGACCAAAACACCTTAAAGGGAAAAACTTGGGGAATGAGATATTTACAAGGTCTTTGAAAAGCTCCAATAAATCCCTGGGAAACTAGAAGGCCATATACATGTGCAGGAATGTGCTGATACCTGGGAAAGACCTAAGAAAGACCTACTCTCTCATCTCTGGCCAACCCTGAGGCAATGGACAAGCAGGAATTAAATGCAAAGGGCTTGGGAGTTCCCGGCAGGCTCCATCAGTACAGCATGAGACTCTTGATCTCAGGGTCATGAGTTCGAGCCCCACTCTGGGTGTAGAGATTAACGAAATAAGTAAAAAAAAAAGTTTTGAAAAAGGTAAAGGCTAAGGTCTTGTAAACTATCTGCTTAAATACTGAAGACATGCTCCAACAGACACACAGACAGAGCCCCTCACCAGAGGTTGGGACACTTAGGGCCAGGCATTTAAAAAACCTCTATCCAGGGGTGCCTGGGTGGCTCAGTGGGATAAAGCCTCTGCCTTTGGCTCAGGTCATAATCCCAGGGTCCTGGGATCGAGCCCCACATCGGGCTCTCTGCTCCTCAGGGAGCCTACTTCCTTCTCTCTCTCTGCCTGCCTCTCTGCCTACTTGTGATCTCTGTCTGTCAAATAAATAAATAAAAATATAAAATAAATAAATAAATAAATAACCTCTATCCAGGGGATACAGGTATACTGGAGCAAAGTCTTTACTATTCAAGTTAAATTACTATTAATTTGAACTACATTATTTTAATTTAAGATGGTAACTGTAATTCTAGGGCAAACACTCAGAAAAGAATTCAGGAAAACATAATAAAAGAACAGCAAAAGGATTAAAATGATATACTAAAAAATGCCCATTTTACATAAAAGAAGGCAGTAATAGGGGTTATAGAAACAAAAATGATAAAAGATATAGAAAACAAATACAAAGTGTTAAATAACAAGCTTTATGAATAATTACATTAATGGTAAATAGACAAAACACTCTAATCAAAAGGGAGAGACTGGCAGAATTTTTAAAAAAAGCATGATCCAACTATATACTTTCTACAATACAAACATTTTAGATTCAAAGGCACAAATAGGGTGAAAGTAAACAGATGGAAAAATACAGGATATAAAAAAGAGACAACAAATTGAGAAAAACTATTTCTAAGCACATAAAAGAAAAAGGATATAAATGATATAAATTTATATACTAAATTATTTATGTAAAAAGGATATATTTATATAAGTATAAATATATGTATAGTCACACACACATACACACACACACACACACACACACACGAATACTTTAGACAGGAATACAGACTTCACAGGGTAGAAATTCCAAAAGTGACATGAGGAAAAAAGCAAATTTCATTAAAAATCAGGCAAATGCAATTTAAAACAAAGAGAACTTGTTCATTACCATAACACAATGTAAAAAAATTTTAAGTTTGATTGCTTTCATATTTCACTGGTCTGGGGACAGAGCAGCACAACCATTTTGGAAGGCAGTTTGGCAAAATACCTTAAAACATTATGACCTGTATTTCTGTATGACCTCTGTTTCTGTGTACACACCTTAAAGAACCCCTTGCTTGTGATGAAACCAGGGAGGAAGACAAACCATAAGAGACTCTTACTCTTAGGAAACAAACTGAGGATTGCTGCAGGGGATGGGGGTGGGAAAATGGGGTAACTGGGTGATAGACACTGGGGAGGGTATGTGTTGTAATGAGCACTGGGTATTGTATAAGACTAATGAAACACAGACTTGTATCTCTGAAACAAGTAATATATTACATGTTAATTAATTGAAAAAAATAAACTCAATAAATTAAATAGGCTATGGGATTCATGGAATTGAGTCGGAAGAAAAATAAACACAAAATCCTGTGGTTCAAATTACATAAAAACAAACAAAAAAACCTAGTTTCTTATTCTTTTAGCCCCAGCTTCTGTTCAGTTTAAATGCAATAGGATTCTGGTCCCTGCTGCAGGAACGCAAGTGTCAGTAAATATCCTGGATCCATGCTTCATTTTTCTTTAAAGATTTTATTTATTTATTTGAAAGAGAGAAAGAGAGAGATATCACAAGTAGGCAGAGAGGCAGGCTCTCCACTGAGCAGAGAGCCCCATGCGGGGCTCGCTCCCTGGCCCCGGAGATCACGACCTGAGTTGAAGGCAGAGGCTTAACCCACCAAGCCACCCAGGCACCCCTGGATCCATGCTTTAAGTAGATGGCTTTATGTCTGAAAGAAGAAGGAGGAGGAGAAGAAGGAGAAGGAGGATGAGAAGAAGGAGGAGGAGGAGGAAGTGGAGGAGGAGGAGGAGGAGAAGGAGAAGGAGGATGAGAAGGAGGAGGAGGAGGAGGAGAAAGTGGAGGAGGAGGAGGAGGAGGAGGAGAAGAAGGAGAGGGGAGAAAAAGGAGAAGAAGGAGGAGGAGGAGGAGAAAGAGAAGCAGGACAAGGAGAAGATGAGGAAGAAAAGATGTACAAAGATGTTCACTGAAGCAATGTTTCCACAGAAAAATTTGGAAACAATATAATGACCAATCAATATGGCTAAATGGCTAAATGGGATGGCTAAAGCTTATATAAGCTTCATAAAAAGCAGTAATAAAACATAGTTTAAAAACTATTTAGATTACGGGGCACCTGGGTGGCTCAGTCGGTTAAGGGTCTGCTTCTGGCTCAGGTCATGATCCTAGAGTCCTGGGATTGAGCCCCACGTCAGGGTCCCTGCTCAGTGGGGAGCTTGCTTCTCCCTCTCATCTCTGCTTGTGCTCTCTCTCGCTATTTCTCTCTCTCAAATAATAAATAAATAAATAAAATCTTTAAAAAAGTTATTATATTATATATATCCATTTGCATGTAATCTCAAAACATTACTATAAGAGAAAAAATTAACAAAAAGTAGTATGATATTATTAAATTTTTACAAAATAATACTATATTAAAAATTCATATATATGTGTATATATATATGTGTGTGTGTGTGTGTGTGTATATATATATATATATATATACATATATATAAAGGCATATATGAAAAAGATCTAGAAGAATGAACAGACTCCAAACTCAGATTATAGAGTAATGGTCAACAGGGGTTCGTGTGTAATATTCTAATTCTTTTTAAAAAATATATGAGTTGGGACCAGATGGACATCACAGATATATTCAGAACATCCCATCCCAAATCAATAGAATACACATTCTTCTCTAGTGCACATGGAACATTCTCCAGAAGATATCACATCCTGGGTCACAAATCAGGTCTCAACCAGTATCAAAAGACTGGGATCATTCCCTGCATATTTGCAGACCACAATGCTCTGAAGCTAGAACTCAGTCACAAGAGGAAAGTTGGAAAGAACCCAAATACATGGAGGCTAAAGAGCATCCTACTAAAGAATGAATGGGTCAACCAGGAAATTAAAGAAGAACTGAAAAAAATTCATGGAAACAAATTGCAATGAAAACACAACTGTTCAAAATCTGTGCGACACAGAAAAGGCAGTCCTGAGAGGAAAACATCTAGCGATACAAGCCTTTCTCAAGAAACAAGAAAGGTCTCAAATACACAACCTAACCCTAAACCTAAAGAAGCTGGACAAAGAACAGCAAAGAAAGCCTAAACCCAGCAGGAGAAGAGAAATAATAAAGATCAGAGCAGAAATCAATGAAATGGAAACCAAAAGAACAATAGAACAAATCAATGAAACTAGGAGCTGTTCTTTGAAAGAATTAATAAGATTGATAAACCCCTGGCCAGACTTATCAAAAAGAAAATAGAAAGGACCCAAATAAATAAAATCATGAATGAAAGAGGAGAGATCACAACCAACACCAAAGAAATACAATTATAAGGACATATTATGAGCAACTCTACGCCAGCAAATTTGACAATCTGGAAGAAATGGATGCATTCCTAGAGACGTATAAACTACCAAAACTGAACCAGGAAGAAACAGAAAACCTGTACAGACCCATAACCAGTAAGGAGATTGAAGCAGCCATCAAAAATCTCCTGGGTGGCACCTGGGTGGCTCAGTTGGTTAAGCAACTGCCTTCAGCTCAGGTCATGATCCTGGAATCTCAGGATCGAGTCCCACATCGGGTTCCCAGCTCCATGGGGAGCCAGCTTCTCCCTCTAACCTTCTCAGCTCTCATGCTCTCTCTCACTCTCTTTCTCTCTCAAATAAATAAATGCAATCTTTAAAAAAAAAAAAATCTCCCAACAAACAAAAGCCCAGGGCCAGATGGCTTCCCAGGGGAATTCTACCAAGCATTTAAAGAAGAATTAATTCCTATTCTCCTGAAACTGTTCCAAAAAAATAGAAATGGAAGGAAAACTTCCAAACTCATTTTATGAGGCCAGCATTACATTGTTCCCCAAACCAGACAAAGATCCCATCAAAAAAGAGAATTACAGACCAATATCCTCGATGAACACAAATGTGAAAATTCTCACTGAAATACTAGCCAATAGGATCCAACAGTACACTAAAAGGAGTATTTACCACAACCAAGTGGGATTTATTCCAGGGCTGCAAGGTTGGTTCAACATCCGCAAATCAATCAATGTGATACAACACATTAATAAAAGAAAGAACAAGAACCATATGATACTCTCAATAGATGCTGAAAAAGCATCTGACAAAGTACAGTATCCTTTCTTGATCAAAACTCTTCAAAGTGTAGGGACAGAGGGTACATACCTCAATATCATCAAAGCCATCTACGAAAAACCCACAGTGAATTTCATTCTCAATGGAGAAAAACTGAGAGCTTTTCCGCTAAGGTCAGGAACACAGCAGGGATGTCCACTATCACCACTGCTATTTAACTTAGTACTAGAAGCCCTAGCCCCAGCAATCAGACAACAAAAAGAAATGGAAGGCATCCAAATTGGCAAAAAAGCCAAACTATCACTCTTTGTAGATGATATGATACTATATGTGGAAAACCCAAAAGACTCCACTCCAAATCTGCTAGAACTTGTACAGGAATTCAGTAAAGTGTCAGGATATAAAATCAATGCACAGAAATCAGCTGCATTTCTATACACCAACAGCAAGACTGAAGAAAGAGAAAGTAAGGAGTCGATCTCATTTACAATTGTACCCAAAACCATAAGATACCTAGGAAAAAACCTAACCAAACAGGCAAAGAATCTGCACTCAGAAAACTATAAAGTACTCATGATAGAAATTGAGGAAGACACAAAGAAATGGAAAAATGTTCCATGCTCATGGATTGGAATAACAAATACTGTGGAAATGTCTATGCTACCTTAAGCAATCTACACGTTTAATGCAATCCCTATGAAAATACCATCAATTTTTTTCAACGAAATGGAACAAATAATCCTACAATTTATATGGAACCAAAAAAGACCTCAAATAGCCAGAGGAATGTTGAAAAAGAAAGCCAAAGTTGGTGGCATCACAATTCCAGACAATTCAAGCTCTATTACAAAGCTGTCATGATCAAGACAGCATGGTACTGGCACAAAAACAGACACATAGATCAATGGGACAGAATAGAGAGCCCAGAAATGGACCCTCAACTCTATGGTCAACTAATCTTTGACAAAGCAGGAAAAAATGTCCAATGGAAAAAAGACAGTCTCTTCAACAAATGGTGTTGGGAAAATTGGACAGCCACATGCAGAAGAATGAAACTGGACCATTTCCTTACAACACACACAAAAATAGACTCCAAATGGATGAAAGACCTCAATGTGAGAAAGGAATCGATCAAAATCCGTGAGGAGAACACAGGCAGCAACCTCTTCCACCTCAGCCACACACAACTTCTTCCTAGAAACATTGACAAAGGCAAGGGAAGCAAGGGCAAAAATGAACTATTGGGACTTCATCAAGATCAAAAGCTTTTGCACAGCAAAGGAAACAGTCAACAAAACCAAAAGACAAGTGATAGAATGGGAGAAATATTCACAAATGACATAGCAGATAAGGGGCTAGTATCCAAAATCTATAAAGAACTTATCAAACTCAACACCCAAAGAACAAAGAATCCAATCAAGAAATGGGCAGAGGACATGAAAAGACATTTCTGCAAGGAAGACATCCAGATGGCCAACAGACACACGAAAAAGTGCTCCACGTCACTCAGCATCAGGGAAATACAAATCAAAATCACAATGAGATCCCACCTCACACCAGTCAGAATGGCTAAAATTAACAAGTCAGGAAATGACAGATGCTGGCAAAGATGCGGAGAAAGGGGAACCGTCCTACACTGTCAGTGGGAATGCAAACTGGTACAGTCACTCTGGAAAACAGCAGGGAGGTTTCTGAAAAAGTTTAAAACAGAGCTACCCTATGACTCAGCAATCACACTATTGGGTATTTACCCTGAAGATACAAATTTTAGTGGTCCGAAGGGGCACATGCACCCGAATATTTAGAGAAGCATGTCCACAATAGCCAAACTATGGAAAGAACCTAGATGTCCATCAACAGATGAATGGATAAAGAAGATGTGGTATATATACACAATGGAATACTATGCAGCCTCCAAAAGAAATGAAATCTTGCCATTTGCAAGGACATGGATGGAACTAGAGGGTATTATGCTGAGCAAAATAAGTCAATCAGAGAAAGACAATTATCATTTGATCTCCCTGATATGAGGAATTTGAGAGGCAAAGTGGGGGGGCCTGGGGGGTAGGGAAAGAAAAAATGAAACAAGATGGGATCAGGAGGGAGACAAACCATAAGAGACTCTTAATCTCACAAAACAAACTGAAGGTTGGTGGGGGGTGGGGGGCATGGAGAGGGTGGTTGGGTGATGGATATTGGTGAGGGTAAGTGCTACAGTGAGTACTGTGAAGTGTGTGAACCTGGCAATTCACAGACCTGTACCCCTGGGGCTAATAATACATTAAATATTTAAAAAAATTAAAATAAAAAAATATGAGTTGTACTAAGGAGGGTACTTATAGCATGAAGAACTGGGTGTTACATGTAAACAATGAATCTTGGATCAGTACAGCAAAAACTAATGACGTACTGAATGGTGATTAACATAACATAAATATATATATAATATATATATAATATATATGAGCTGTATAATTTTAAAAATACTTAAAATGTACAGATTTCCTGCTTGGCATATTGGTAACAACCTAGGACTTCTGGACAGTTCTTTGTATACTTTCTCCAAGCTATAAAGTACAGGTGTGTACTGTACGGCCTCCATAAGAGAAGCATGAAAATAGACAAAAAGGTTTTCTCTGTCATGTGTTGGAAAATCAGAGAATTATGACAACTTCCAGATTTTATTTTTGGCAGCAGTATAGTCAGAAAACCATGTATTTAAAGTAATTCAGTAATGATATTACTGAGAAAAAATATTTTAAGACCATCATATCTCCTTTTGCTTTATTGCCTAGCACATCTAATGAAAGGAGAGCACCAAATACAATCTAAATAAATTTATAAAGATTAATATATATTTTTGCTGTGCTACAGAAAGAAAACTAATTTTGGAACTCTAACCAATTTAATAAAAGCATATACATATGTGTGTAAATGTCAGAAGTTTGATATTGTATCCTAACCAAAAGGATAAAAGTCTTCCAGAGCTCAAGAATGAGAAGATACAGTATCATTAATACTTTATTTTTGTTGTTTAAATTAAATGATTTCTGAATTCTTCAAAGAATATTTAAATGTTATGCTCTTAAGTAAAAAGTGTTTTATAAATGGTCTGAGAAACAAATGCATTCCTAACTTTGGTATAATTATAGCTTTCTCCTCTACTACGATAGACTTAAAAACCATATTATACAACAATTTTTCTATTTTTAATATTTATAGATGTAAATCACCATTCAGTAGTAGCTCTTCCAAGTTATCAGGATTTCGAGCAAGCTGCAGGATCAAAGCAGAACCCCGAACTTTGTCAGGAATATCTTCATACAATAACTCAATGTATTCATCCATGGCATTAATGTTAGCAACTTCATCAATCTGAAAGAAAGGAAGAGGAATTACTCCAAAAGAACACCACTTAACAAAGCCACTGTTAAAAGAATCATACTTTGTGGTCAATATATTGCTCTTTTAATAACAGATAAGTTTTCAAAGGACTCATAGTAGCCATCCTCTTGTAGAGGGGAAAATTAGACCTTTGGGCGCTAGGACTCCAATACAAAAGTAGTTATAAACCACATGAAAATGGGAAGTATATAAACTCTAAAACTGGCCTATTAATATAAAGTATCTCAAATTTAATGCAAAATAATTTATATCTACTTCAATAGGTTAAATAATATTTCAAAACATAAGGCAATAATATTTAAAACATTTCAAAACTTACCAAAATAAATTATATCTAAAAAACATAACACTACTTTTGCCTGTATGAAATACTAAATATCTACATCTTCCAGGTACTTCTAAGTTGAGTAATTTTAAAAATTTCCATACCTATTTACTGTTACTGTGTGAATTATTGACAGGAAAAGGCAACAACCGTACAATCAATCAGTTCTCTAGCAGATCAGAATATAGTCTTACCTCCATTCCTTCAAAAGGTGGTGGATCTTTAGGCTTGCTTGATTTTTCCTTTTTTTCTGTAAAAAGATTTTGTTTTTAATGAGAAGAACTGGGTTTTAGAGTTTCTGGGTAATTTTTATTTTCAGCAGCTGAGTTTAATTATAGATGAGCTGGGGATCTTAAAATTGAATAGTTTATGGAATTTTTTTCCAAGAGATAAAAAAATAAAAAATGTTCATCTATAATCCAGCTGTTCTAATGAGGATATGAAGGCTATAAATGAATAAAATCTATAAATGATCCCAAAGTCATAACTTCATTTCCTTCCACATTAACTTTCTGGGTATGTAAATAGCCAGACTTGCCAACAGCAAGCAAAACAATCCCTTCCTAATTCACATTTAAGGTGGGAGGAGGAAAATCAATAAGGCAAAGATACATTAATGGGTTGACTAATATAAAAACTGAAATTAAAAAAATCACTTAGAGTAATGAACCACATAAATAAGTATTACTGTTTTGTTTCAATCACTTTTAGTGTGCAAGGTTTTTGGCACTGAAATAGTGAATACCACGTAAAAAAGTTAAAAAAGAAAAATGGAACCTTTTTTAAAAATAAGTGTGTATTTAACATAGTAACAGTATTTCATATATGTCTTCAAACATTAATATCTATATAAACAGATTCATTTGGATGGATTTATCCATGTATATTGACATAAAAATTTCCTCATATTCCTTTAATTTGGGGGGAAGAAGATGAGAAGATTAATTTACCTTGAAACTCGGTTAAAGGGTTTTATTAGTGAAGTTATTTTAATATAAACGCATTCAGGATTATATTAATTAGGCATTATGAAAGATCTATTTTAACTATACTGTACAACTCAAAACAAGTACACATACATCTTACTAGAGTACAGTATTTCCTTTGCTCACTTTGAACTTATTTAACTTATTGAATAAGTTATCTCCCTCATTTAAAAAGATCTTAACCAGAATATTTTATAATGAAACATTTAATAAAAATTCTTCTTGGGTTTCACTTACTTGTGGAGCATACAAATAGCATGGAGGACAAGGGAAGATGGAGAGGAGAAGGGAGTTGAGGGAAATTGGAAGGGGAGGTGAACCATGAGAGACTATGGACTTTGAAAAACAATCTGAGGGTTTTGAAGGGGCGGGGGGTGGAAGGTTGGGGGAACCAGGTGGTGGGTATTAGAGAGGGCACGGATTGCATGGAGCACTGGGTGTGGTGCAAAAACAATGAATACTGTTACGCTGAAAAGAAATAAAAAATTAAAAAAAATTCTTCTTGATAGTATTTTCCTTATGGTACTTATTATGAATAATTAACAATTATACATTGAATGCCAGTGATGTAGTTGGATGCAATCAAGTTCCAACTGCTTATTTTTGCTTTTAAATAAATTTATAATCACTTAACTCATTTGAAAATATATACTGATCACAGATATTATATTCATGGTTAACTAATAAAAGTATATATTAGACACAGGACATTTTATTTGCTGTGGACAGAGAGAAAAGATTGAATAATTTGAAAAATGTCCAAATTTTCTCTTACTTTTTTCTACTTAGTATAATCTTTAGCATTTACAAATTATTTCAAAGACACAATATTTTAGAACTCACAATGGTGAAAGAAATACATGTAAACTTTAATCAGTACTATGAAGCAGAATATGCATTCAATAATATTAAATGGCTCTCCACTGAAATGTCTGTATTTTTATTTTATTTCATTTTTGCTTTATATTATTTGATGTCTTCTAAAAATGATCAATTGCTTAGATCTAATATTTTAATGGTTTGTTTCTTTATGAGGACACTAAAGATAGGAGAATGTCAACAAGGAAGACATTAAGAATGAAAAAGCAGTATTTTCCTAAGAAAGATTCATAAAACTTGTATCTTTAGGATAGTCTAAAATATATAACACATATTTTAACATTTCAATACCTGAGTAACCCATTCAAATTATAAATTGTCAAGAAGAAATTTAGAAAATATAAATCTAGTTGGAATAAATAGGTTTTTCTGCCCCCAATTCTCTCCTTTTATTATTCTAGAATCAGTATTACAGACATTTGCTTTCCATTCCCTATTTCAGCACATGCATACAAATACCTAAACATGCACGCGTAGCACAGTGTGAAACAGAAACAGATCATTTTGTGTGGAAGCGTCCCGCATAGAGCCTCGTGTGCAGGAAACTAATAGATTTATTCTTTCATTCACTTACTTATTTATGGCACTGGCAAAACAAAATAAAGCAATAACAACAAAAATACACCTATCATTCAAAAATCAAAAGCCCAAACTATAGTCAAACAACTCTGGTTATGCATTAAAAAGTGAGGAATTCTACGTACCTTTTCCTGACAACGAGTCACGGCGATTCTGTAGATAGTACAACAGCTGCTCCACCTCATTTAACTTCGAGGGATGAATAAGTTTACATTCTTCAACCACCTTCCGTGCCAGGGAAGTTATATCTGTGTTGGCATTGAGACTCTTAAGACGGATACTGTAAGCATAGCAGAATTTTCCAACTCAGGTAATATCATAGGAAGTGGTAACTTACAAACTACTTCTTTTAAATAGTTTACAAAGCAGTTAAATGTACTTGACACAGACTCTTTCAGTAAAATATAATAAAGTATTAGATATAATTAGGCTTAGAAAAATGCAAAGAAATTATTTCTTTGAAAAGGACAAATGAGATAACAAAAGAATATTAACATCTCTGATTGTTCTAGGCAGGAGAACATATTCAGGGATCTTGTTTCAAAACAGTCTTTCTGGCAATATATATAAAGTCTTTAGTCATTATTGGATGTGAGAATCCATACTGCCAAAAATGAGTAACTTTCTTGACCACACTCACAACCATTTTTTTTTAAGATTTTGTTTATTTATTTGACAGAGATCACAAGTAGGCAGAGAGTCAGGCAGAGAGAGAGGAGGAAGCAGGCTTCCGGCTGAGCAGAGAACCCAATGCGGGGCTCGATCTCAGGACCCTGGGACCATGACCCGAGCCGAAGGCAGAGGCTTTAACCCACTGAGCCGCCCAGGCGCCCCCATTTTTTTTTTTTTTTAAGGAGTGCAACACACAGTATCAGTATAATCAGATTCAGTTGTTCAGGTGGAACAATTGCTGATGTACACAGATTCGTGGTATCAGGGAGAGCCCTGAAGACATAAAATTAGGTTCAGGGTGAAACTCAACTGGTGGCAAAAGACTCTTAAGACTCTTACAAGCAGATGCACCATGCAAGGCTTATATTAAAAAAGAGAAACATAAGAAAGTAGCCACTGTGTATTTCTTTTTGGTGAAGATGGCCAATTTTTGAAGAGCCATCACAGTATGAGATTAGAGGCAGGAGGACAGAGATCTCCAAAGAAGGGTCTCACACTCAGCATCTGTGAAGTCATTATCTAGAGAGGGATGGAGGGATGGTCTCCTGAAGTAAGTGCGGCGTCATAGTTTACACATTATTCCCAGCTAAGCAGTCACCCCCAAATTTGGTCCTCCAAGGACTCTACAAGTCACCTAATAAAGGTGCCTTTAATAAATTCCACAGGACTTTAATAAGTTTCCTTTAATGCATACATTTGATAGAGTGGCTTCTAATGCTTGCAACAACCTAGAAATAATGGGTCCATTTAAGTTTTCTTTAATCTATTTACATTTCCATCTTTTAAGTCTTATATATTTTTTATTTTTGTATAATTTTAGCCCCACATTAAGAAGGCACTACATAGTGCCTTTGTTAAAACTGGTGAACCCATACTGATACATTATCACTAACTGAAGTTCACAGTTACATTAGGGTTCACTCTTTGTGCTGATTAGTTCTCTGAGCTTTGACAAATGCTTAATGCCATGTATCCACCATTACAGTATCATACAAAATAGTTTTACTGTCCTAAAAATGCCCTGTGCTTCACCTATTCTCCTCTCCCCCATCCCTTAGACTCCTGACACGCTCTAATCTTTCTACTTTAGTTTTACCTTTTCTAGAATGTCACATAGTTGGAATCACATAGTATGTGGTTTTTCTAGTCTGGTTTCTTTCACTTATATGCATTAATACAGTAAGGTACCTCAAATGTGTTTCCATAGCTTGACAGCGGATTTCTTTTTAGTGCTGAATCAGACTTGGTCATATGAATGCACCATAATTTGTTTACTCACTGGCCTGTTGAAGGATATCTGGGGTGCTTCCAATTTTTGACAATTTTAAGTTTTCTATAAACATTCATGTACCAGTTTTTGTGTGGACACTGTTTTCAACTCATTTGATTTCATACCTAGGAATACAACTGCTAGATTATATGTTAAGCCTATGTCTAGCTTTGTAAGAAATTGCCAAACTGTCATCCAAAGTGGCAGTACCATTTTATATTCCCACTAGCAATGAATGAGTTCCTATTGCTCTATATCCTTGCCAGCATTTTGGTGGATTTTACCTATTCTTTTTTTTTTTTTAAGATTTTATTTATTTATTTGACAGAGAGAGAGATCACAAGTAGGCAGAGGCAGGCAGAGAGAGGCGAGGAAGCATGCTCCCTGCTGAGCAGAGAGCCCAATGCAGGACTTGATCCCAGGACTCTGAGATCATGACCTGAGCAGAAGGCAGAGGATTAACCCACTGAGCCACCCAGGTGCCCAGGATTTTACCTATTCTAATAGGTGTGTAGTGGTCTTGTGATTTAATAAAGTAGATTTTTCTATCCTTTTTAGATCTACTTTCTACCAACAAATATAGTAACAATCTGATTTATCTTCTTTCCAACCAAGGTAACAAATTTTCTTCTTTCAGTATATAGGTCTTTCTCCTAAATCCTTCCCTTCTTATAAAAGACAAAGAAGAGGATGCCTGAGTGGCTTAATCATTTAAGTGTCTGCCCTCAGCTCAGGTCATGATCTGGGTGTCCTGGAATTGAGTCCCGAATCAGGCTCCCTGCTCAGCAGAGAGTCTGCTTCTCCCTCTCCCACTGTGTTTTCTCTTCCTCTCTCTCTCTTTCAAATAAATAAATAAAATCTTAAAAAAAAAAAAAAAAAGACGAGGTGCCTGGGTGGCTCAGTGGCTTAAGGCCTCTGCCTTAGGCTCGGGTCATGATCCCAGGCACCTGGGATGGAGCCCCGCATTGGGCTCTCTGCTCAGTGGGGAGCCTGCTTCCTCCTCCTCCTCTCTCTCTGCCTACTTGTGATCTCTGTCTTCAAATAAATAAATAAAATCTTTAAAAAAAAAGACAATGAAGAAATAGATAGGGCTAGAACTTTTAGAAAATGTCAGCCTTATGCTTACTGATTATACCCACAGTAAAAAATCAGAACCTTCATTAAACAGTCCATACATACGAAGAACACCAAAAAGTCACAAGAAAAATACCCATATTATTTTGGACCATAATCATCAGTATCTCATTAAGAAATCTTCAGAAAACTGGGACTCTGTTGAAGATGGGCTTAAATATTCCTTTGCCTAATAAGGGAAAATGAAATATAGTACAAGTGTTCTAGACTTGGGCCATAGCACTCACTACCCCAACTTAATGACACTTTCACTTCATATCTATCTCAGCTTATAAGAGTGTCCTTTCCAAAACCCTCATCCTCAGCTGCTGGTATTATTAAAACCTCCAGAACTATCAACAAGCCACATTCTCCTTTTGGTCCTACGATGATTCCTCTCCAAACCTTGTACAGCCACAGTTGAGTATCACAAGGTTGAATTACTCAAGTTTTTCCCTTACTGAAGTTTAAATCCACTTAGTCTAGCCACAGTTGGTAGTAACTCTTTCCAAGTGGTTGGCCCTCAGATGAATATATCCTTTGTCTAAAAAGCCCATGGATTTCCACACAATAACATTCTTATTTAATTCTAGCTGAATGAGACTACTGACTGCATTCTTAAGAACTAAAAATGAAATCTCTCACCTGAAATGTGGATATCTGAGGTTCTAAAGGCAAAGACTCTGATCTGCTAGCCTTTTTTGGGAAATCAAATTAGTAAGATCTCAAGAGATTTTCACATGTTCTCAGAATGTACAAAACTTGAGCAGGATTCACAAACACATTAATGGAAGCGAGGAAGTCTAAGAGGACACAGTGTAAGCATGTGTGTATGTGCATAAGTGTATTTTTCTTCAATTTAGTGAATTATCCAAGGGCTCAGTTATTTTGATGAAGTATCTCCTAATACACAAAAGAGAAGTTAGATTAGGGATCTTATTAAGATATCAGGCAGCTCCCCTTTTCAGGCTGCTATACACCACAGTGTCTCCACGGCAGCACTATTAAAATCTGGAGCCAAATCACTGTTTGTAGCTATCTTGTGCACTGCAGGATGTTTAGCAGCACCCTGGCCTCTATCCCCTAGATTGGCAATAGGATCCCTCCAGTTACAACAACTAAAAATGTGTCCAGGCATTACCAAATGTTCTCTGGGGGAAAAAAAATCACAACTAGTTGAGAACCACTCTTATACACTTAAAGTGCTTTTCAGTATGCTACACCACCTGGACACAAACTAACACTTTTTTTAACCAGTTAAAATTCTTCTTACTTGGTTCCCAATCAATTTTTTTTTTTAATGGAGGGAGAAAAGAAGGTTAGGAGAGAATACTAGGTGATCTCATACCTTCTCTACTTCCACAACACTATAAAAGGTGGGCAAGACAATTAGCAGCACAACTACAGGCTAATGAGAAAGGCCATTTCCCAAGGGGCTCCTGAAAGTATTACAAAAGTGGGAAGGAAAGTAGGATGTCAGGAGATGTAAGCTCAATTCAGTGAGTCAGGAAATGCTCATTTTATTAATAACATCTTTCATAGGGTTAGACTTTTAAGGGGTGAATTCAAAGTACATGCCCCATGTGGGAATTCTGAACTCATACTATTTTCTAAAATTCCAAGGAAAAAAGAATACAGACAGGATCCTCTAAAATAGAAATTTCCTAAATTAAGCTAAAAGTCCCACATAAACATATCTTTTATTACCGATTTCACAAGTTGTAGTAGTTTTTTTTTTTTTAAGATTTTATTTATTTATTTGACAGAGAGAGAGAGATCACAAGTAGGCAGAGAGTGAGGCGGAGGGGGGAGGAAGCAGGCTCCCCACTGAGCAGAGAGCCTGCTGCAGGGTTCGATGCAAGGCTCGATCCCAGGACCCTGAAATCATGACCTGAGCTGAAGGCAGGGGCTTAACCCACTGAGCCACCCAGGCACCCCGCAAGTTGTAGTAGTTTATATTCTGTTATAGGATTTTTCTAAACGGGATAAATTAGAAATGATACTTCTCAGCAAGTTCCCATTATGCTTATGTAAACCTGATCTTCTCTGGAATAAATATACTCTGTATTTATAGTGTAATATAGCCTCTGCTTCACTAAGATGAAGCATATTTAGAAGAATGTCATAACCATCTGTCATCTATGCAGGTATAAGGTTCACTACTTTCAAAACATACACAAATGAAGAAAACTTACATCTTTTGGCATTCCTTTCGTTCTCCCAACATGGGATCACCCATTTCTCCAAGAATGGTAGCTTCCACTTCATACTGAACAATGAGTGCTTTTTCTGATGGATGTACATCAATATTTCCTCCTTTAACTTTCCTATAATATAAAATAAAAATAGACACAGATTAAAAACTCATAAAAGTTCATGGTTTTTATCTGGTTTCTAGTTCCAAAAGCATGTGGGTTAGACTAACATATGCATTTAAATTAGATTTTCTCTTGACTTGGACCAAGACATAGTCTTTTTCTTCAACTCTGTAAACTCTGTACTATACTTATAACTCTTGATTTTGTAGAAAGTACCTTAATAAACAGCTATACCTGGGAAAAAATACATTTACACAAAGAATCATGCATAAAAGCAAGTCAATAACATATACAAGATGTTTTAGAGAGAATAACCTCAAAGATCAGCAATTCAAAAACAAAGATAGATGCCCCCAAATTTATTTTATTTCATATTTTATTATATTTTATGATATATGTATGTATGTATGTATATATGTATTATGTATGTATATGTGTATTTTTTTTTAAGTAAGGCTCCATGCTGGGCATGGAGACCAATACAGGGCTTGAACTCAATGACACTGAGATGGAGACCTGAGCCAAGATCAAGATTTGGAGGCTTAACCTACTGAGTCACCCAGGCATCCCCCAAAATTTATATTAAAAAGAAATCAATCTGCCTAACAACTAGCCTGTTAACTGTATCACGGAATGATAGAAAGAAATTATTTAAAACTACAATATTTATCATGTACCATCTTACATAACTGTAAATTGTGGCATTAGTACATAGTCATTCTTCAAATCACATTCAAATAACAAAAAAATTTATGGATTATGTTTTATAGTTATGTATCTCAAATTATAGTGTCCCTAATAGTTCCCATAGAAAGTTCCTATATACATCATCCTCCCACCTTTCTAAAGTTATATCATAAATGTTTAATTATTGTAAACCAGTGACAAATTAACCACCACTTGTCACCTGGCCACATTAGAAGGTGACAAAATGAGATATACTCAAAGAGATTAAGCAATAGAAACAAGATAAATTTCTTACTGTGCTCAGTTGGCTAGTGGGCATCTCAGCCTGATGAGAAGGAACATAAATACAACAATGTCTTAAACTGATTCTAATAATCAGAAACTCAAAGCTTTTCTGTCCATTAAAAATAAATGGCTTTAGGGTAAATACCCAGCAGTGATCCGAAGGGGCACGTGCACCCGAATGTTTATAGCAGCAATGTCTACAATAGCCAAACTATGGAAAGAACCTAGATGTCCATCAACAGACGAATGGATAAAGAAGATGTGGTATATATATACAATGGAATACTATGCAGCCATCAAAAGAAATGAAATCTTGCCATTTGCGACAACATGGATGGAACTAGAGGGTATCATGCTTAGCGAAATAAGTCAATCGGAGAAAGACAACTATCATATGATCTCCCTGATATGAGGGAGAGGAGATGCAACATGGGGGGTTAATGTGGTAGGAGAAGAGTAAATGAAACAAGTTGGGATTGGGAGGGAGACAAACCATAAGTGACTCTTAATCTCACAAAACACACTGAGGGTTGCTGGGCAGAGGGGGGTTGGGGGGGGTTATGGACATTGGGTAGGGTATGTGCTATGGTGAGTGCTGTGAAGTTTGTAAACGTGGAGATTCACAGACCTGTACCCCTGGGGGAAAAATATATATATATATATATATATGTTTATAAAAAATAAAATTATTAAAAATAAAAAAAAAAAATAAATGGCTTATTAAGCACATTTTCTACATAATTTTTAAAATGATCTTTTCATCAGAATTCTTTATGAAAACAAAAAAGGTAAGAACATGAATCTGTATTGGGACCATGACTACAAGTCCAGCACAGAGACAGGGCAGGAAATCAAATACAACCCTAGGGTGTACGTGGTCAGAAACTAAACTGATGGTAAGCTGTACAGAGCAAAGCTGGTTAAGGAATGAAAGCAGCTAGAAACCAGGCAGACCAGTAAGCAGCAATCAAAAGCTATAGAAATCAAAGGACAAAAGAACTAAGAGCTTAAAAAAAAACAGAAAAGATGTACGATATATAGCAAGCACTACACAAACTATCTTAATTGTAAAGTAAACTAGTTATTTGCTTCCTGATGAAATGGAGAGCAATCCCACTCATGAATTTCCTATACAGAACGGGATAACCGCTGTATCCAATTCCGTGAAGAGAACCACAAGGATAAAATGTAAGTGCAGATCCTAAGAGGAGTCTCTGACCACCACTTTCACAGTAGGTCCTCCACACATTCAGAGGTGAGATAAAAGCATAATTGTTGTCTTCTGGTCTGATATCTTTGCCTTTCTCGAAGAACTCAACATATCAAAGAATCTCATCACTCCTTTCTAGTTTTTGTTTGATTTTTTGTGCCTATGTGTCTTATAATATAATTTAACATGTTAGATGTTTAAGTATCAAGAGAATGAGCTTCTAAATGCTTTCCCTGGAACCCATGTATTAGATTAAAAAAATTATAACTGATTATTAGAATTATTTTCTATTTGAAGCATCTTATGGCACATATCAAAACTGCTGTCCTTTAACTGTAAATTTTTCAACTAATGGAGCCTTCTCAATCAATAACAGCTCTGCTTTATTTTTTTATATGCATAAGGAAACTAGAACCTAAAATATGCCAAATTAATTTAGAAAAATTGTTTTTTAGGTCAATGTGAAGTCTGTGCTTCACAGAGTGATGTAAAATACACCTTCTATAATTCCATGTAGTAACTGTCATCCTGGGGTACAATGTTCTTAATTAAAAATTTCTGAAGTACATTCCTGATGTTTCCAGACTTTACGCAATTGATGATATCATCATGATCCTTAAAAGAGAAAATAAATGTTCACAATGCATTATGCATTCATCAATTTTCTAGAAAAACAAATATTCATTAATCTTTATTGCTATCAAAGGGACTTATTACAAGTTTCCATTCAAGGTGGTAGCATAGGATGATTCTGAGCTCAAAATCCTCCCACAGACACATCAAATCTGTAGCTACATATGAAAAGCTTTCCTCTGGGAAAGAAAACCTAAAAATTGGCTGCATGACTCCTACACATTAAGTGAATGAAAAAAAAATCCACATTGAAGTGGGAAGGAGATGCTGAGATACAATCTCACCACAAGCCCCATTCCTGCCACAGTGACCCACAATCAGGAGAGAACTCACAAACCTGAGCTTCAGCCTGAGGAGTGAGGGTTTAAACCCACATCTAACACAACTTTGAAGACCAGCACCTGGGAGATGAGCCCTAAAATATCTAACATTGAAAGCCAACGGGGCTTGTGTCCATGAAATGCATGGCTATAGCGAACAGAGAAACCGTTCTTAAAGGGCTTATATGTATGGACTCACCTACCCCAGAGGCCAGTGTGGAGGCAGATGACAGGTGCCCAGAATTTCTGTGAAACAGACTTATTTGCTTATCTTAAAAAGTTAACCTGTGGGGCAGGCAACTAATTTAGTATACATGTATGGGCCTAAAGAAATACTTTCCAACGACAGAGGCCAGTGGGTACCATCTTTGCACCGTCCCTCTGCTTTGCTCCAGCTAACCAGTATCTCCCAGAAGGGAGCATGTAGCATGTACCATTGACTGGTGCCCCGATTTCTGCAGATGCTACCCAGGGGTCGCCTCTAGATCACTTGGCTCTGATGGTCATCAGGGCTTACACACGCAGGTCCCACAGCACTGTAACAAATGCAGAAAGAGTTCTTAACTGACTACCACCCCCAGGCACAGCAGAGGGCAGAAGTTTGAGGTACCCAGTCTATCTGTAAAAGAAGTTAGCTTATCTTCACAGCTGTGGCCTGAAGGACAGGCTTCTAAACAAACATACATCAGACGGCTGGTTGTAATCCTTACCAGGGACCTGGGAGGACAGCTGTTATCTTCACATTCTCCTGCTATGCTCCAGAGTGCCAGCATCCCCTGTGGAGGACCTTGTATACTTGTCTGGTGTTCTGGTTTTTGGGGCTACCACCCAGGGCATTCCCCATGATTGCCTGGCTCTGGGGGCCAGCAAGGCTTGTGTTCATGATTTCAAAGGGATATAAGCAAAGAAACAGTTCTTAACAGGCTATCGCTCTAGTGATCGGCAAAGAGGGAGTAGAAACACCCATCTCCCAGTCTTCCCTCTGAAAGAGGTATATTGGCATACTTTTTTTTTTTAAGATTTTTGTTTATTTATTTGACAGACAGAGATCACAAGTAGGCAGAGAGATAGGCAGAGAGAGGAGGAAGGAGCCTCCCTGCTGAGCAGAGAGCCCGATGTGGGGCTCGATCCCAGGACCCTGGGATCATGACCTGAGCTGAAGGCAGAGGCTTTAACCCACTGAGCCACCCAGGCGCCCCTATATTGACATACTTTAAAAGCTGTTGCCTGACTGGCTTCCAATCAGCCTGAATCTACATGCTGACTGAATTCTCCCCTTTAGGACACTGACAGGTCTTAGCACACCTTCAACTACTGAGAGTCACTAGAAGTAAAGTAGACTGCTTGTATAATCACAAAGATTTGACAGACAAACAGGAATTAGGGCAGGGTTAAACGACAAGATTCATCTCTTACATGAAGCACAGAGATTCAAAGAAAATTGAAGAAACAGAGGAATATGTTCCAAACAAAAGAACAAGATAAGACCATAAAAAAAGACCTTATGAAATGGAGATAAATGCTCATTCTACCTGATAAAGAATTCAAAGTAATGGTCATTATGATGTTTACTGAGCTCAGAAGAATGGACGAAGAAAGTGAGAATTTTCAGCAGAGACAGGGAATATGAGAAAGTACCAAACAGAAGTCACAGAGCTGAAGAATAAAAATAACTGAGCTGAAAAATGCAACAGGGGGTATTCAACAGCAGACAAGATGAAGCAGAAGAAAGGATCAGTGAATTCAAACACAGGGAAATAGAACTCACCAATCAGAGAAGGAAAAAGAAAAGAAGAATGAAGGGACACCTGGGTGCTTAGTGGGTTAAGCATCTGCCTTCAGCTCAGGTCATGATCACAGGATCCTGGGATTGAGACCCACATCAGGCTCCCTGCTCAGCGGGGAGTCTGCTTCTCCCTTTCCCTCTGCCTTTGCAACCCCACTCGTGCTTGCTCTCTCTCTCACTCTCTCAAATAAATAAATAATGTTTTTTTAAAAGTTTATAAAAAGAGAAAAGGAAGGTTATTACATAATAATAATGGGGTCAATCCAACAAGAGAATATAAAATCTGTAAATATTTATGCACCCAACATAGAATCACCTAAATATATAAAGAAAATATTAGCAAATACAAGGGAGAAATAAACAGCAATACAATCGTAGTAGGGGAGTTTAATACCCCACTTTCATAAATGGACAGATCATCCAGACAGAAAATCAATCAAGAAACACTGGTTTTCAAAGACACATTAGACCAGATGGTCTTAACAGACATAAACAGAACAGTCTATCCAAAAGCAACAGAATACACATGCTTCTCAAGCATACATGGAACTTTCTCTAAGATCATATGTTAGGCCACAAAACAAGTTTTAATATATTTAAAGATTGAAACATATCGAGCATCTTTTCTGACCATAATAATATAACACTAGAATCAATTAAAAGAAGAAAACAGAAAAATTCACAAATGTGTGGAGATTAAAACAACATGTCACTGAACAATCAATGGGTCAAAGAAAAAAACAAAAGAGAACTCAAAAAATACCTTGAGACAAATGAAAATGGAAATACAACATACCAAATCAAAGGACACAGCAAACGCAGTTCTAAGAGAGAAGTTCATAGAAATAAATGTCTGCATTAAGGAAGAAGAAAGATCTCAAATAAACAAGCCAACTTTATACCTCAAGAAACTAGAAAAACAAAACAAAACAAAACAAAACAAAACAAAAACAGAGCCCAGGGGCACCTGGGTGATGTAGTTGGTTAAGTGTCTGACTCCTGGGTTTCTGCTCAGGTTGTGATCTCAGGGTCATGAGATTGAGCCTACATGTTGGGGTCTATACTCAGCTAGCTAGGAGTCTGCTGGAGATTCTCTCTCCCTCTCCTTCTGCCCCTCCCCCTGGCTTTCCCTAAAATAAATAAATCTTTAAAAAAAGAAAAAGAACAAGGCCCAAAGTTAATAGAAGAAAGGAAATAAAGGGCAAAGTGAAAATAAATGAAATACACCTTAAAGGGACAACAGAAAATATAAATCAAACTATGAGATAGTTGACAAACCTTTAGCTAGATTCACCGAGAAAAAAAGAAAGAGGACTCAAATAAATAAAATTGGAAACAAAACAGAAAACATTACAACTGATAACACAGAAATACAAAGGATAACAAGCCTTAACAATTAATTATACACCAACAAATTGAACATAGAAGTGGGCAAAATCCTAAAAAACATTCAACCTCCCAAGACTGAATCATAAAGAAACAGAAAATATGAACAGACCAATTACTAGTAAGGGATTGGATCAGTAATCAAAAGTGTCCCAACAAACAAAAGTCCAGACCCAACTTCACTGGTTAATGCTACCAAACATTCAAAAAATTAGTACCAATCATTCTCAAACTCTTCCAAACAATATAACAGGAGGGAATATTTATGAACTGATTTTATGAGGCCAGCATTACATTGACCCCAAAACCAGACAAAGAAGACACAAGAAAATTATAGGCTAATACCTCTAAGGAACATAAATGCAGAAATCTTCAACAAAATAATAGCAAACAAAATTCAAGTTTACATTAAAAGTATCATACACCATGATCAAGTGGAATGTAAGGATGGTTCAACAAATGTAAATCAATCGATATGATACGCTACATTAACAGAATGAAGTGTAAAAGTCCTATGATTATCTCCAATAGATGCAGAAACATTTGACAACATTCAACATCCATTTATGATAAAAACTGTCACCAAAATGAATATACAGGTAATGTGCCACAACGCAATAAAGACTGTATATGATAAAGACACAGTTAACATACCTAACAGTGAAAAGCTAAAAGCTTTTCCTCAAAGACCAGGAAGAAGGCAAGGATGCCCACTCTCACCACTTCTATTCAACACAGTGCTAGAAGCACAATCCAGAGTTATTTGTCAAGAAAAAGAAATAACAGGCACCCAAATCTGAAAGTAAGAAGTAAAACTGTCACTATTTGCAGATGACATATTATTATAGAGAGAATTCTAAAGACTCCACAAAAAACTGTTAGAATAAACAAATTCAAGAAAAGCTGCAGGTTAAAAAAACCAATATTGCATTTCCATACATTAATGATGAACCTCTCAAGAGCAATTAAGAAAATAATCCCATTTATAACTACAACAAAAACAATAACATATCTAGAAATAAGTTTAACCAAGAAGGTAAAAGACCTTTACACTGAAAAGTGTAAGATACTGACAAAAGAAACTGAACACAATACAAATAATGAATAAATATTCTGTGCTTATGGACTGAAAGAATTAATACCAATAAAATGTCCATACCACCTAAAGAAATCTACAAATTGAACGCAATCCTGATCAAAATCCCAATGGCATTTTTTCACAGAAATTGAACAAATAATCCTAAAATGTGTATGGAACTACAAAAGACTCTGAATAACCAAAGCAATCTTGAGAAAGAACAACAAAGCCAGAGGCATCATATTACCAAGTTTGTTTGTTTGTTTGTTTCTTTCTTTCTTTCTTTAAAGATTTTTATCTATTTATTTGACAGAGAGAGATAAGGAGAGTACAAGCAGGGTGAGTGGAAGAGGGAGAGGGAGAAGCAGACTCCCCGTGGAACAGAGAGCCTGTCATGGGGCTCTATGTCAGGATCCTGGGATTATGACCTAAGCCCAAGGCAGATGCTTAACAGACTGAATCACTCATCTGCCCCACATTTTCTGGTTTCAAACTATATTACAAAGTTAGAGTAACCCAAACTGTATGGTATTTGCATAAAAAGACATATATATCAACAGAATACAGAAACCAGAAATAAACCCACACATTTATAGCCAACTAATTTATAACAAAGGAGACAGGAATATACAATAGAGAAAGGATTTTCTCTTCAATAAATGGTTTTTGGAAAATTGGATAGCTATATGCAAAAGAATGATACTGGACCATTATCTTACACCATATACAAAAGTTAATTCAAAATGGATTAAAGAGTTGATTATAAGACCTAAAACCATACAACTCCTAGAAGAAAACACAGGCATTAAGCTTCTTGCCTTAGGTCTTGGCAATTATTTTTATTTGATACCAAAAACAAAAATAGATAAATGGGACTAAATCAAACTAAAAATCTTCTGCTTAATAAAAGAAACAAAAACAAAAAGGTGACCTATTAAATGTGAGAATGTATTTGCCAATAATATATCTGAAATGGGTTAATAGCCAAAGTATATAAAGACCTCATAGAGCTCAACAGAAAAAAAAAACAAAAAAGAATCCAATCTGATTAAAAAATTAGCAGAGGATCTGAATAGGTGTTTTTCCAAAGAAGACATACAGATGGCCAAAAGGTACATGAAAAGATGCTCAAAATCTCTAGTCATCAGTGAAATGCAAATCAAAACCACAACGAGATATCACCTGTATCTGTTAGAATGGCTATTATCAAAAAGAAAAGAAATAGCGAGGGTTGGTAAGGATGTGGAGAAAAGGGAACCCTTATACACTGTTAGTGGGAATTTAAATCAATGTAGCCACTATGGAAAAACTATAGAGGTTTCTTGAGAAACTGAACATAGAACCCACAAACCCACTTCTGAGTATTTATCTGAAGCAAACAACACTTAGTCAAAAAGACAGAGCCTCATGTTCACTGCAGCATCATTTACAATTGCTAATACACAGAAGCAACCCAAGTGTCCACTGATGGATAAACGGATGAAGAAAATGTGGTGCATGTATGTGTGTACATGTGTGAAATACTGCCGTTTGTGACAACATGGATGGACTTTGACGGCATTATGCTATGTGAAATAAGTCAGAGAGAGAAAGAGAAATTCTGTATGATCTCACTTTTACGTGGAATCTAAGAAAAAAAAAAAACTCAAACTCACAGACACACAGAATAGATTGGTAGCTACCAAAGGTAGGGAGTGCAGGTGGGCAAAACAGGTGAAGGTGGTCAAAGGGTACAAAATAAGTCCTGGGGATATAATGTACAGCATTGTGACTATAGTTAATAATGTTGTACTGTATACTTGGAAATTGCTATGAGAGTAAATCTTAAAAGTTTTCATCACAAGAAAAAAATTACTGTATGGTAATGGATGTTAACTAGACTTATTGTGGTGAACATTTCACAATATGTATGAATACATATAAATCACTACGATATGCACCTAAAACTAATATGTCAATTATAGCTCAATAAACAAATTTCAAATCAATCACCTGATTTTACACCCTAAGGAACCAGAAAAAGAATAAACAAAATCCCAGGCTTGTAGAAGGTAGGAAATAGTAAAGATGGAGGGATAAAAGAAATAGAGAATAGAGGAGTGCCTGGGTGACTCAGTCAGTTAAGTGTCCAACTCTTGGTTTTAGCTAAGGTCCTTATTTCAGGATCATAAGAAGCCCTGTGTTGGGCTCCATGCTGAGTGTGGAGCCTGCCTAAGATTCCCTCTTGTCCTCTCCCATTACTCCTCCCCTCGTGCTGTCTGATTTCTGTACGTTGACTTTGTATCCTGCCACGTTACTGAATTGCTGTATGAGTTCTAGTAGTTTGGGGGTGGAGTCTTTTGGGTTTTCCATATAAAGAATCATGTCATCTGCGAAGAGAGAGAGTTTGACTTCTTCATTACCAATATGGATACCTTTTATTTCTCTTTGTTGTCTGATTGCTGTTGCTAGGACTTCTAATAGTATGTTGAACAAGAGTGGTGAGAGTGGGCATCCTTGTCGTGTTCCTGATCTCAACGGGAAGGCTGCAAGCTTTTTCCCATTGAGGATGATATTTGCTGTGGGTCTTTCATAGATAGATTTTATGAAGTTCAGGAATGTTCCCTCTATCCCTATACTTTGAAGCGTTTTAATCAGAAACGGATGCTGGATTTAGTCAAATGCTTTTTCTGCATCAATTGAGAGGACCATGTGGTTCTTCTCTCTTCTCTTATTGATTTGTTCTGTCACATTGATTGATTTGCGAATGTTGAACCATCCTTGTAGCCCAGGGATGAATCCCACCTGGTCATGGTGGATAATCTTTTTAATGTGCTGTTGGTCCTGTTTGCTAGGATCTTGTTTAGAATCTTACCATCCATATTCATCAGTGATATTGGTCTGAAATTCTCCTTTCTGGTAGGGTCTTTGCCTGGTTTGGGGATCAGGGTAATGCTGGCTTCATAGAAAGAGTCTAGAAGTTTTCCTTCTGCTTCAATTTTTTGAAACAGCTTCAGGAGAATAGGTGTTATTTCTTCTTTGAAAGTTTGGTAGAATTCCCCAGGGAATCCATCAGGTCCTGGGCTCTTGTTTTTTGGGAGGTTTTTGATCACTGCTTCAATCTCGTTACTAGATACCTGTCTATTCAGGTTGTCAATTTCTTCCTGGTTCAATTTTGGGAGTGTATAGTTTTCCAGGAATGCATCCATTTCATCTAGGTTGCTTAGCTTATTGGAATATAACTGTTGACAACGTGAGACAGGAATCCATCAGAATCCTAGAGGAGAACATAGGCAGTAACCTCTTTGATATCAGCCACAGCAACTTCTTTCAAGATATGTCTCCAAAGGCAACGGAAACAAAAGCCAAAATAAACTTTTGGGACTTCATCAAAATCAAAAGCTTCTGCACAGCAAAGGAAACAGTCAAGAAAACAAAGAGGCAACCCACGGAATGGGAGAAGGTATTTGCAAATGACAGTACAGACAAAAGGCTGATATCCAGGATCTATAAAGAACTCCTGAAACTCAACACACAAAAAACAGACAATCATATCAAAAAATGGGCAGAAGATATGAACAGACACTTCTCCAATGAAGACATACAGATGGCTATCAGACACATGAAAAAATGTTCATCATCACTAGCCATCAGGGAGATTCAAATTAAAACCACATTGAGATACCACCTTACACCAGTTATAACGGCCAAAATTAGCAAGACAGGAAACAACATGTGTTGGAGGGGATGTGGAGAAAGGGGAACCCTCTTACACTGTTGGTGGGAATGCAAGTTGGTGCAGCCACTTCGGAGAACAATGTGGAGATTCCTCAAGAAATTAAAAATAGAGCTTCCCTATGACCCTGCAATTGCACTACCGGGTATTTACCCCCAAAGATACAGATGTAGTGAAAAGAAGGGCCACTGTACCCCAATGTTTATAGCAGCAATGGCCACGGTCGCCAAACTGTGGAAAGAACCAAGATGCCCTTCAACGGACGAATGGATAAGGAAGATGTGGTCCATATACACTATGGAGTTTTATGCCTCCATCAGAAAGGATGAATACCCAACTTTTGTAGCAACATGGACGGGACTGGAAGAGATTATGCTGAGTGAAATAAGGCAAGCAGAGAGAGTCAATTATCATATGGTTTCACTTATTTGTGGAGCATAACAAATAGCATGGAGGACAAGGGGAGTTAGAGAGGAGAAGGGAGTTGGGGGAAATTGGAAGGGGAGGTGAACCATGAGAGACTATGGACTCTGAAAAACAATCTGAGGGTTTTGAAGCGGCGGGGGGTGGGAGGTTGGGGGAACCAGGTGGTGGGTATTGTAGAGGGCATGGATTGCATGGAGCACTGGGTGTGGTGCAAAAACAATGAATACTGTTACGCTGAAAATAAATTAAAAAAAAAAAAGAATAAAAATACTAATAAATTCAAGCACAGAGGTGCAGCACTTCCATAGTGAAAAGTACGAAATGTTGCGAAGAAATTGATAAGAATTAAATAAGTGGGCAGACACCCTTTGTTCATAGATTGGATGACTTGATAGTGTTAAGATGGCAATACTCCCCAGAGTGATCTACAGATTCAATACAATCCCTATCAAAATCCCAAAGGCCTCTTTTACAGAAAAGGAAAAGGAACCCCAAAATTCATATGGAAACACAAGGGACCTCTGTAGCCAAAACAATCTTGAAAATGAACAAAGTTGGAAGACATGCTTTACAATTTCAAAATATACTATAAAGTTACAGTAATCAAAACAGTGACATACTAGCATAAAAACAAGACATATAGATCAATGTAATAGAATTGAGTCAAGAAATAAGCCCTTACATCTACCATCTATTGATTTTCAACAAAGGCAGCAAGACCTTTCACTGGGGAAAGAACGATACCTTCAACAGATGGTGCCAGAACAACCAGATATCCATATGCAAAGGAATGATATTGGGCCTTTACTTCATACTGCATAATTACCTCAAAATGGATCAAAAACATAAATTTTAGAGTTAAAATGATAAAACTCTTAGAAAACATAGAAGCAAATATTTGTGGCCTTGGATGTGACAATGGTTTCTCTTTTTTCTTTCTTACATTTTTACATTTTAATTTCTGTACAGTTAATATACAGTGTTATGTTAGTTTCAGGGTACAATAATATAATGACTCAACAATTCTGTACATCACCCAGAGCTCACCATAAGTGTATTCTTTAATCCCATCAGCTATTCCACCCATCCCCTCAACCACTTCTCCTCTGGTAACCATCAGTTTGTTCTCTATATTAAAGTGTTTGTTTCTCAGGGGGGCACCTGGGTGGCTCAGTGGGTTAAAGCCTCTGCCTTCGGCTCAGGTCATGATCCCAGGTTCCTGGGATCGAGCCCCGCGTCAGGCTCTCTGCTCAGCGGGGAGCCTGCTTCTCCCTCTCTCTTTGCCTGCCTCTCTGCCTACTTGTTATCTCTGTCTGTCAAATAAATAAATAAAATCTTAAAAAAAAAAAGTGTTTCTCAGTTTGTCTCTCTCTCTCTTTTTTCCATTCATTTGTTGTTTCTTAAATTCCACATATGAGAGAAATCATATGGTATTTGTCTTTCTCTGACTGACTTATTTCGTGTAACATAAGTCTCTTCAGATCCAACCACATTGTTGCAAAAGGCAAGATTTCATTCTTTTTGATGGGTGAATAATATTTCAGTGTGTTTTGTGTGTGTACACATACACACCACTTCCCCTTTATCCATTCATCTTTTTTTTAAAAGATTTATTTATTTATTTGACAGAGAGATAGAGAGAGAGCACAAGTAGGCAGAGCGGCAGGCAGAGGGAGGGAGAAGCAGGCTCCCCACTGAGAAGGAAGCCTGATGCAGGGCTCAATCCCAGGACCCTGGGATCATGACCTGAGCAGAAGGCAGCCTCTTAACCGTGAGCCACTCAGGTGCCCCATATCCATTCATCTTTTGATGGACGCCAGAGCTGATTCCATAATTTGGTTATTATAAATAATGCTGCAATAAACACAGGGTCATCTATCCCTTTAAATTAGTGTCTGTATTTTTTGATCAATACCTAGTAATGCAATTACTAGGTCACAGAGTAGTTCTATTTTTAACTTTTTGAGTAACCTCCACACTGTCTTCCACAGTGACTGCACCAATCTGCATTCCTAGAAACAGTGCATGAAGGTTCCTTTTTCTCCACATTCTGGCCAACACTTGTTGCCTGTGACTTTTATTTTAGCCATTTTGACAGATGTTAAGCAATATCTCATTGTCAGTTTTGATTTGCATTTCCCTGATGATGAGTGATGTTGAGCATCTTTTCATGTGTCTTTTGGCCATCTGTATACCTTCTTTGGAGAATGTCTGTTCATGCCTTCTGTCTATTTTTTAATTCAATTATTTGTTTTTTTGGCGTTGAGTTGTATAAGTTCTTTATATATTTTGGATACTAACCCTTTTTCAGAAATGTTGTTCGCAAATATGTTCTCCGATTCTGTAGGGTGTTTTTTAGTTTTGTTTTTTCCTTTGCTGAGCAGAAGCTTTTTATTTTGCTACATGCAAAAGAAAGAAACTGGAACATTCTCTTACAGTATACACAAAAGTAAACTCAAAATGGATTAAGGACCTAAATGTGAGATAGGAAACCATAAAAATCCTAAAGCTAATTATGTGGTATAAAGTAAGGGTCTAATTTAATTCCTTTAGGTGTGGATATCCAATAATTTCTCTGACATCAGCTTTAGCAACATTTTTCTAGATAGGTCTCCTGAGGCAAGGGAAACAAAAGCAGAAATTAACTATTTGGCCAATTATTTCCTAAATAATGGCATCAAAAGAAACTAAAGAAAAAATTAAATTGGACTTCATCAAAATTTAAAACTTTTGCAAAAGGATACTACAAAGAGAATGAAAACAATAACCATGGAATGAGACAAAATATTTGCAAACCACTTTTCTGGTAAGAGTCTAGTGTCTAGAACATATAAAGAACTCTTTTCTCCAAAGAAGATAGACAAAGGCCAAGAAGCATATGAAAAGATACTCCATGTCACTAGTAACTAGGGAAATGCAAACCATAATAAGATACTACTTAACATCCACTGAATGGCCATAATTAAAAAAAATAAATAACAACTATTGGTGATTCGAAAAATTGGAGCTCTCATACACTGCTGGTGGGAATGTAAAATGGTGCAGTCACTGTGAAAAACAAGTTTGGTAGTTCTTCAATATGTTAAATATAGAATTAGTACATGACCCTGCAACAACTAGGGATATCCAGAGAGTGAAAAAAGGTATTGAAACAAAAACTAGTACAGGAAAGCTCAAAGGCAGCTTTACTCATAATAGCCAATAGAAACAATCTAAATGTTCATCAACAGATGAATGGTTAGTCAAAATGTGCTATATCCACACCATCAATTATCATTCAGCCGTTAAGTGGAATGAAGTACTAATGAATGCTAAAACGTAGATGAATGTTGAGAACATTATACTGTATAGTAAAAAAGCTTTACACAAAGGCCATACTGATTTTGCTTATCATATATTTATAGCACTTAACATAAACACAATAATTACTTCTGATTATATATGAAGTCTGTATTCCTTGCTACATTATAAGCACCATAAAGCAGAGAAAGTATGTATCATTCATCCAATAGTTTTAATCACTCAGCTGAGTGACTGTCACATGGTAGATTTTCAAATAACTACTGAATGAATGAATGAATGAATGCCATTTACTCTTAAAATTCTCCACTGGTTCCCCACTGCTTTTACAATTCTCAACTGTTTACTATGACTCCTAATTCCTATAAGATTTGGCCCATTTTTCTTTGTACCTTTATTTTCACATCATTTAATCACTACTTAGTGAGTACTTATGTTCCAGGCACTGTGCTGTGTGCTGAAGATACAATGACAAGTAAGATACATAGCTCCTGAGCCTTTTGGAGCTTATAGACCAGGAGGAAAGACAAACAATAACAAGATATGAGTAAGGGTGGGTAAAGACAAGGTATTTGGTATCATGAGTACCTAGCAGGTATAGTGACCTGGATTGTGGATTGTGGAATGAGAAAACGGAAGCTCAGAAAGACTTTTTGGAAAAAATGACATTTAAGCAAAAATAGGAAAAATGAGGAGTTAGCTAGGTGAATAATAGGGCAAGTTCCAGATAATGAGAAGGGCATTTGGAACCTAATACTGAAACACAGAGATCTAAAAGAAGTTAAGATAATGAGAAGGGCATTTGGAACCTAATACTGAAACACAGAGATCTAAAAGAAGTTATTTCCGTAAGGCTCCGCTTTGAAATTATTGGGGGTGGGAGGGAAGCAGAGAGACAGAAAGCTGAAAAGGCAGGTGTTCTAACTCTAAAAGCAATGGCAAGCCATTGGAGAGTTTGAATAGGAGGCTAAAAAACCCCAAATCACAAATAATTGTCTATGTTTGTGTATCATCTGATTGAGGACATGAACTATGCCTATTTAATCATTTCCCCCAGTAACCAGAATAACGGAAAGTATATACTAGGTATTTTGTAAGTGTTCATTAAGTGCTACTGAATCAAAGCTGGTAGCAGAAGAAGAAATGAAACCGGATTCTATTCTACAACCTACTACCCATTTAAATATGAAGATATTAGACAGTCCTCAGTAATAACCACAATGAAATCCCTGAAATCAACTAATTACAATTAGAGTGAATTTATTTGATTGAAAATAGGTTGCTTTCCTGTTAAAAATGTAATCTAAAAGTAAAAATATTACAAAAGGAATACATGTAATCATTATCTAAGAACCAATAATTAAAATGGTTTTGCTAGACATCAGAAGCCATCAGGCCTGTATGGTTGTGTGTCAGCAACAAGAAGTGCAAACTTATTATTTATACTGTCAAAATTACATAAAACTGAAGATAGTATGTTTCAACCTTTCCAAATTCTGACCTTATTTTACTTCAAACACCACAGTGACTGTTTATTTTTCTAACTCTAGATAACATGACTTTAAAAATAAGGAACAGGTTGAGAATTATGCCTAAGGATCCATACAGGTACAAGAATCCTAATAAAAATCTATCTTTTGGCACACCTGTATTACACAAAAAGAAGCTGACAGTGTATCAGTGGCTCTTTGTGTAGGATAATCTGGAACATAAAGTTGAAGGAGAACTAATTTATTTTCTTCTGTCATAAAGTTTTCGATCGAGATACTTTATCGATGTAAGTGAGGAAACAAATACGATATACTAGTCATGACTACATATTGCTATAAAGACTACTGATAAAGCCTGGTTATTTGGCAGTTTCGGATATATTCATATACAGTGAGAAAGGCAGGCAACGTGTAAGACAGTGCAGACTGTCGGACTCCCTTTTAAGAATCGATTAGAGGTCAGGGATCTCTCTGTGATGACTAAGGCTATGCCGAGCCAGATGAACGTATGCAATAAAAGCGCATTATGACTTGAACTACTGCCGCTACATTACACGCATGTTTTATTTTTAAAGGTGTTTTCACATTGGGTCAGCATATCTCTCGTAAGGTACTATTTGCCCCATATTTAAATAAGGACACTGTGTCCAAAAAAATACCCGTGATTCTCCCCGTGTACGTTAGCCTGACAGGAACAGTGACTTAACCCAAAATGGAGCGTCCTAATTAAGACTGACTTCCATGGGGTCGCTGCTAACTCTGCGCCCAGGGCCAGGTGTCCTCCTCCTCGGGGCTGATCTCGTCTCTGACAGGGGTCAAGTGAATGATCCCCACGGATGCAGTTTTCCTCACAGAGAAGCTGACAGCACCAGGGCCGCGCCCGGACAAGCCCCCGAGCAAGCCCCCGGCGTCAGGGCCGCCCCGCGCACCGGGCAGTCGAACGGACGGAGCAGCTGCGGCGCAGGAACGCGCGGGAAGGAACCACCCGGCCGGCCTCCCACCACTTCTCTCTTCGTCGTCCGGTCGGAGGCCCGGGGCAGGGAGCCCAAACCGGAGCCAGACGGCAGAGACGCCAGAGACCCCGGGGGCCTGGGGCGGAGCAGCACGCGGTCTACTCCGCCCGGCCGCCGCCTCCCGCGACCCGCGCGCGGCACGCGGCCGGGAAAACACCTTCCGTGCGTCGGGTCCCGCCCAGCCAGGTAAGGGGCGGGCATCCCCGCACCCCGAGGGCCCTTCGCGCTCCGCCCGGTGCACCCCGCCCCGCCCTCTGCGGGGCTGCCCCCCGTCGGCCGCCCCGCCTCCAAGCGGCTAGCCTTGCCCGGTGACACCTCAAAGCCGACCCGCGGCAGCCGGACCCAGCCGGGCGGTGGGAGCGAGCCCCGGGGCGTGGTCACCTTTTGAGGTATCTGGCGTCCTCCCCTTGCATGGCGGCGGCGACGGCAGCGCGGGGGGAGAGCGGAATCTGAGAAGGCCGGAGGAGCGAGGCCCGCGGACGGCGGCCCCAGGATCCTCACACCCAAAGGCGATGACAGTCGGGAGGCCTGCAAGGCTGGGCGGCGGCGCTGCGGTTACCACGGTGAGGCCGCCGGCTCCTCCCACCGCGCCCAGGCCCCCGAACACTGCGGCGACCCGGACCCGCCCAGAGCCGGCTCCGCCAGCGCCGCCTCAAGGCGCATGCGCCTGCTGCGCCGCGCCGTCTGCGCAGGCTCAGTGTGAGGCGCTGGGCCCTGGGATGAATCTGACGCGCCCTAGAGCGGAGCCGGGTTTGGGCGTGTGCGGTCGGGAAGGGGCTTTTGATCACCGCCCTCTTGAGGATGGAAATTGGAAGAGTCCTCCCGGTCAGCCCCATGGGACTGTCAGGTCTTAGCTTCAAAACCTTTTTTTCCGTTAATCTTTTATTTATTTTTAAAAATCTCTATTTATGTTTTAAATTTGTTTTCAGTGTCCCAGAATTCATTGTTCATGCACCACACCCAGTGCTGCGTGAGCTCATTACTGCCTGCTGCAGAGCTGCGCGGCCCTGGCCGGTCACCTGGAACCAGGTAACCAGCTTGGAGCATCGTGGGGAAGGAGCTGCGCTGACTGCACGGAACAGCTCTGAATTTGCGGAGACAGTCGGACCCTCCTACGAAATGAACACAGCCAATATCACTTTTAATTAAGTGCCACCCTGTGACTCCCACTTCGGTGTTCTGAATCTAGAATGCACTCCCGCCCCCGCCTCGCCCCATCCCGTTCCACGCGCACACATGCACGCTCTCTTACTAGCGCCTGAAATGCCAGCTCCTGCCCTAATTATCCCTAACTCAAGGTACCTTCGGACTCGTTTCCTCTGAGGCTGGCCATAGGGAAGAACTGCTTTTGAATCTTATCAAGTAAATACCCTCCGCTTTCAGCTCTGTGCCCACGGGCTCCGCTCTCACATCTCTGCAGAGGACTTAGTTCATTTATGCGGTAAATATTGACCGAGGGTCAGCTTTATGCCAACACCAAACCAGGCTCTAGGGTTTCAAAGAAAACACCTCTCCTCCCTTTCCTCTCTTTCAGGTCTGTATTTTCAGTCACCTTGGGCCCTGTCTGCATAGCTGTTTCATTGTTCTGCTCAAATGCAGCGCAGCGCGTGGAATGTTAAATATAGAGACACCGTCCATACCTGCCAAGAGCTATTATTTTTATGTCTACCCATTCACACCAACTACACTATTTCTGTCAGTGTTGTAGTCATTCTCTCAGTCTTCCAGAGAAGAAGATTTGGAGCTAATTTGCCCTCTTATTAGACTTAGAAAATTCTATCATTTCTTCCTTCAAGATGTTCCCGCAATCCAACTTTTCTTCTCCATTCTCACTTCTGTTCATCTCACTACTTCATACCTGGAATACTGCAATTCTTTCCTAACAGGACTTCCTATTTTCTGTTTTTTCCAAATACTCATTCTAAATATGATATTACATCTTACAAATTGTCATTCATAGATAGATTACCTTAAGACCTTCACAGTATCTAAAATTGCCGGATCACAATATCCATTAAAATGCATAGCTAATATAACAAGCATTCTTGCAAAATAAGCATCTTGAGATCAAAGATTCTTTTGCTGTGTTAACCACTATACCCCTAGAACAGCATCTGGCCCATAGTTGGCACTAACTAATTACTGGGACACTTGGGTGGCTCAGTTGGTCTAGCCTCTGACTCTTGATTTTGGGTCAGGTCATCATCTCAGGGTCATGAGATCAAGCCCTGTGTCTGGTCTCTGCTCAGCCGGGAGTCTGCTGGAGATTATCTCTCCCTCTGCCCCTCCCCCATGGTGCACATACTTTAGCAAATAAATACATAACTCCTTTTAAAAATGGAATTATTGCTGTGTTTGATTTAACACGTTAATAAAAATTCAGGGATCTATGATGCTATGTAACAATGGATAGAAAAACAGAAAACCCCTCACTTTCATTGAAGGCAGTAACTACCTTAAATCCTTACTCTAAAAATCAGTTATTAAAGGGAAGAACTAAGCACTTGATCCATGTCCTTCCAATTCAGGGAAAAGAACTATAATTTACCTCCTCTTGACAGGGGAAATCTCTTCCTTATATAAAATGCCTGCTAGTAACAAAGAACAATAATTATAGACACCACAAAGAAAGTGAAAAGATAAATTAAAAAATGATACACCTGGGGCACCTGGGTGGTCCAGTGGGTTAAAGCCTCTGCCTTCCGCTCAGGTCATGATCCCAGGGCCCTGGGATGGATCCCCACATGGGGCTCTCTGCTCAGCAGGGAGCCTGCTTCCCTTCCTCTCTGCCTGCCTCTCTGCCTACTTGTGATCTCTGTGTGTCAAATTAAAGTAAATAAATAAATAAAATCTTTAAAAAAAATAAAAATAAATGATACACCTATTTCTATCACAAAAAAACCAGGTGGAAGTGGGCTGACTGGAGTTAAATTTCAGGACTGTATGAACCAAGCAGTTACCAGACATGAAGAAGCAAAAGAACTGATGAGTTTTAATATTCAAATAACTTTTCTTCTTTAAATTAACTTCTGCTAAACCAGTTTCTTCATTTATAGTAACTTCTGGCAGCTGTACATATATAATTTTATTTTTTAGTAATTTTTACTTAAATTCAATTAATTAACATATAATGTGTTATTTGTTTCAGGGGTACAGGTCTGTGATTAATCAGTTTTATATAACACCCAGTGCTCATTACAACATATACCCTCCCCAATGTCCATCAGCTACTTACCTCATCTCTTTATCCCCTTCCGCTCCAACAACCCTCAGGTTGTTTCCTATGATTAAGAGTCTCTCTTATGGTTTGTCTCTCTCTCTTTAGTCTTGTTTCATTTTTTCCTCTCTTCCCCTATGATCCTCTGCCTTGTTTCCTAAATTCCACATATCAGTGAAATCATATGATAATTGTCTTTCTCTGACTTATTTTGCTTAGCATAAAACCATCTAGTTCCATCCATATAGTTGCAAATGGCAAGACTTCCACTATACATTTTTTAAAGCTGCTAATAAAGCAAATGTGCAGGCATCCAAGATGTTCCCCATCATAGTTAAGGCAAATGGTATCACAATTCAAAACCCAAGAAAGTTTTCCTGGAGAAATGCCGAAGTCTTCTTCCTGAATTGTCTGTGAATTTTCAATGACATCTGCAGTGAACTGGCTAACCCCTGGGGCCTCTTCTCCAAGAGATCCAGACTGAAATCTCAATGAACACAGAGGTGGTAGATTCACATTAGGAACAACATTTAAACCACAGGATTTAATTAAAGATATTTTAAGGTCCCCTATGAATTGGGTGCCTGAGTGGCTCAGCTGGTGAAGCATCTATCTTTGGCTCAGGTCATGATCCCAGGATCCTGGGATCGAGTCCTGCATCAAGCCTGCTTCTCTCTCTGTCTCTCTCTCTGTCGCTCTCTCTCTGACTCTCATGAATAAATGGATAAAATCTTTAAAAAAAAAAAAAAAAGGTCCCCTATGAATCAAAAAGGGAAAGACAGAAAACCCGGAGGGACATGGACAAAGAAGAAAAGGAGGAAATAGGAATGGCAAGGAAGAAAGTAAACAAAACATGAAAAAGTGCTCAACCTCAACAGTAACTAGGAAGACGCCAATGAAGACCATAAAGAGATACTGTCTTACACTGGCTAAGATGCGAAAATTAAGAAGTCTGAATACACAAGTGCTGGTGCAAATGTGAAGCCCTGGAAATTGCTTGGTAAACATTTCTGGTGTGAGTGCATTGGGACTACCACTTGAGAGTAAAAGGTCCTGTTTTTGCAAAGTTTGACAGGCACATGACCCTAACTCTCAGCAATTCTACTCTTAGTTATAAAGCTCAGAAAATTCAAGCCCATGTGCACAATAAGGTTTGTTCCAGACTTATCAAAGCACTATTGTGTCTACTAGAAAAAGAAAAACTGAACAAGTACTCCAAAGTATTTTCACAGGAGAATGGATAAAATACATCTCAATTACTTGTACTATATCATATTAGGCAGCCGAGAAAGTTTATGAACTAGAACTTCACAAACCACATGGATGAGTATTAGAAATATTATACTGAATGAAAAGAGCAAATTGCAGATTACATAGAGTATGATAACTTGTAAACATTTTTCATACATTCTTTTTGGTGTGTAATTTTATGAGTTTTGATAAGAGCATAAGTCATGTAACCACTAAACAATCAAAACACAAAGGAATTCCATCATCCCTTCAAATTCCTTTGTGTTCCTTAGGAATCACCCAATTCTCCTAACCCCATGCTCTGGTAAATTCTGGTCTGTTTTCTATTCCTATAACTTTTCTTTTTCTAGAATGTCATCTTTTTTTTTTCAGAATGTCATCTTAATATAATCATACATGATGTAGCTTTTTATGCCTGATTTCCTTCCCTTAGATAATACATTTGAAAGTCATCCATGTTGTGTTTCAGCAGCTTACTCTTTTTTTTTTTTTCAGTAACTTAGTCTTGTTTTATGGTTAGGTGATATTCTATGCATGAATGTACCACACTACAAAAAGCAATATGAATACTTACATATTGGTTTTTGTATGAACCAAAGTTTTCTTTTCTCCTGTACAAACACCTAGGAGTAGGATTGCTTAGTTTATGGTAAATACATAACTAATTCTATGAAACTGCCAAACTGTTTTCCAAAGTGGCTGTGGCATTATGCATTCCCATGAACAATGTAGGAGTTCAGATGGATCCGCATTCTCACCAGCACTTAGAATTGTCAAGTGTTTCTGTTTGTTTGTTCGTTTACTTTAGTTATCCTAACAGGTGTGCAGGGCTATCTCATTTGATTTAAATTGCATTTCTATGGTGATTAATGATATGAACATCTTTCCACGTTTTTAATTACTATTCACATATATACATTTTTGAAGTCTCTGTCCAAATATTTTGTTCATTTTTTAATGTTTTTGCTGGATTGATCAAAGAGATAGATAGAGATGTAGAGAAATTACTGATTTATGAAATGCAAGGACATCATTGAGATTTTATAGGTATATATAAAAATGGTAATAAGGAAATACTGTGAATAACTTTATACTGATAAATTTAACAGCTTCAAATGGACAAATATCTTGAAAGATGCTTATTACTAAAACTGAGATAAGAAGAAATATAAAACATAATATATAGAGGTGTCTGGGTGGCTCAGTCAGTTAAGCAGCTGCCTTTGGCTCAGATCATGATCCCAGTGTCCTGGGATTGAGTCCCACATTGGGCTCCTTACTTGGCAGGGAGCCTACTTCTCCCCCTGCCTCTGCCTGCCAGTCTGCCTGTGTTCTCACTGTCTCTCTCTCTCTCTGACAAATAAAAATCTTTTAAAACACATTGTATATATATACATGCATATGTATATATATATAAAAGAATATTATGCAGCCATTAAAAAGAACGAGATCTTGCCACTTATGACAATATGGATGAACCTAGAGGGTATTATGATGAGTAAAATAAGTCAGACTGAGAAAGACAAATATCTATATAATTTCACTCATATGTGAAATCTAAAAAAATGGTATTTGAAGATTTCACATATGAATGAAATCATACGATATTTGTCTTTCTCAGTCTGAGTTACATATCTCTTAAGTCAGATGCTTGGACACCTGGATGGCTCAGTCAGTTGAGCAACTGCCTTTGGTCAGATCATGATCCTAGGGTCCTGGATCAAGTCCCACAGTGGGCTAAGGAGCCCACAGTGGGGAGCCTTCTCTGTCTGCTTCTCCCCCGGCTGTGCTCTCTCTCCCTCTCTGATAAATAAGTAAAATCTTAAAAAAAATGAAGAAGAAGAAAAAGAAATCAAATGTCTAATTGCAGTTTTTCATGCAAAGAACACTCCAGACACAGCATCGCTAATGAATTCTATCTAGGAAATGATGTCAAATTACATATTCATGCAGAAAATAGAGAATGAAGGAATTTTTACCAATTCATCTAATTATGTCAACATTATCTGGTATCAAAATCAAAGATATTATAAAAGAAAAGCTACAAATATCCTTGGTGAGCATATACACAACAATACTTAATAAAATATTGGCAAATTAAACCTGCAGTATTTAAAAAAGTATAGTACATCATGACTAAATAGTCTTTATCCCAGGAATGCAATATTGGTTTAACATATGAAAATCTAATAACATATAATTTGACATATTAACAATATAAAGATGAAAACCAATATGGTCATGTTAATAGAGGCAGAAAATGAATTTGGCAAAATTCATTTTTAAAAGAACCACCAGCTACTAAAAGTAGAAAGTGACTTCCTCACTCTAATAAAGACATCTGTGTCAGTTTATTTCTAGGCTTTCTATTCTGTTCCATTAGACTATATATCAGGAAGTATGATACTTCCCATTATGTTCTTCTTAAGATTGTTCTGGTTATTTTAGGTTCACTGTTGTTCCATATAAATTTTAGGAAATTTCTTTCTGTTTCTATAAAAATAGCACTGGAGGGCGCCTGGGTGGCTCGGTGGGTTAAAGCCTCTGCCTTCAGCTCAGGTCATGATCCCAGAGTCCTGAGATGGAGCCCCGCATCGCATCGGGCTCTCTGCTCAGCAGGGAGCCTGCTTCACTTCCTCTCTCTCTGCCTACCTCTCTGCCTGCTTGTGATCTCTGTCTGTCAAATAAATAAATTTTTAAAAATCTTTAAAAAAATCACTGGAATTTTGATATGGTTGTGTTGAATCTGTAAAATAACTTCAGATAGTATGAATATTTTGAAAATATTCTTCCAATCCATGAACACAGGATGTCTCTCCATTTACTTATGTCTTCTTTATTCTCATGTTTCGTTGCTATGTAGTGTTCAGAGTAGAAGTTTTTACCTCCCAAGTTTATTTCCTTTTTTATTTTTATTTTTTTATTTTTTTTAAAGATTTTTAAAAATTATTTATTTGACAGAGAGAGATCACAAGTAGGCAGAGAGGCAGGCCCAGAGAAAGAGGAGGAAGCAGGATCCCTGCTGAGCAGAGAGCCCGATGTGGGGCTCGATCCCAAGACCCCAAGACCATGACCTGACCTGAAGTCAGTGGCTTAACCCACTGAGCCACCTAGGCGCCCCGAAGTTTATTTTCTTTTTTAAAAAAGATTTATTTACTTATTCTAGAGAAAGAGAGACTGAGCATGCATGCATAGTGGGAGGGGCAGATGGAAAGAGCCTCAAGCACACTGTCTGAGCACAGAGCCCCACGTGGGGCTTAATCTCATGACCCAAGAGATCAGGACCTGAGCTGAAACCAAGAGTCAGACGCTGAGCCACTCAGGCACTCCCAGTTAAGTTTATTTCTAAGCATTTTATTCTTTTTGCTTAATTGCAAATAGGATGTTTCCTTCATTTCTTTTTCAGATATTTGTTAGTGTATTGAAATACAATTAATTTTTATGTTGATTTTGTATCCTACAACTTTATTGAACTTGTTTACTAGTTCTAACAGATTTTGTGGAGTGTTTACCGTTTTCTATATATAGAGTCATGTCATGTGCAAACAGAGACGATGCTCTCTTTTTCCTTCTGATTTGGATGCCCTTTCTTTTTCTCGCTTAATTGATCTGGTTGGTAGGTCCACTACTATGTTGGATAAAAAGTGACAAGAATGGGTATCCTTGACTTGTCCCTGATCTTAAGAGTGAAAGCTTTAAGTTTTTCACTGTTAAGTATGATGTTGGCAGTGGGTTTTTCATATATGATGTTAATTATGTTAAAATAATTTCCTTCCATTCTTGGTTTGTTGAAACTTTTTATCATGAAGGGATGTTAAATTTTGTAAAATGCCTTTTCTGCATATATTGAGAGGATCATATGATTTTTATCTTTCATTCTTTCAATATGATTTATTGTTTACTGATTTGGGTATGTTGAACCACCCTTGGATCCCAGTGATAAATTTCACTTGATTGTGGCTATATGATTGATTTCAAATGTGCATTTGAATTCAGTTTACTAGTATTTTTCTGGGAATTTTTGTGTCTGTATGCATCAGGTTACTGGTCAATAGTTTTCTTGTAATGTGCTCTTTAGCATCAGGATAATACTGGCCTCATAAAAGGAGTCTGGGAGTGTTCCTTCCTCTTCAACTTTTTTTTTTTTTTGTAATAATTTGAGAAAGACTGGTGTTAATTCTTCTTTAAATATTTGGTAGAATTCACCATGAAGCCATCTGGTCTTAGGCTTTTGTTTGTTGGGAGGTTTTTGATCATTGACTCAATCTTAGGATAGATTTTCAAAAATTAACTCAGCTTTGTTGATTTTGTTGTTCTAGTCTTTGTTTTTGCTCCGATCATTTTTACTTTTTCCCTTCTGTTCTCCTATTTCTAGTTAATTGAGATATAAAGTTGAGATCTTTCTTTTTTTCTTAATACAGGCATTTACGACTATAAATTTCAGTCTTAGTATTGCTTTTGCTTTTGCTCTATCCCCTACATTTTGGCATATTGTGTCTCCATTTTCATTTGTTTCAAGGTATTTTTAAATTTCTCTTTTGGGGCACCTGGGTGGCTCAGTGGGTTAAGCCTCTGCCTTTGGCTTAGGTCATGATCCCAGGGGGTCCTGGGATCGAGCCCTACATCGGGCTCTCTGCTCAGCGGGGAGCCGGCTTACCTTCTCTCTCTGTCTGCCTCTCTGCCTCCTTGTGATCTCTCTGTCAAATAAATATATAAAAATCTTTAAAAAAAATTTCTCTTTGATTTCTTACTTGACCTATCAGTGGTTCAGGACTATGTTAATCTCCACATACTTGTGAATTTTCCAGTTTTCTTTCTGCTATTGATTTCTAGTTTCATTATACTGTGAGGATATTCTATATGATTTCAGTCTTAAGTTTATTAAGACTTGTTTTGTGACCTAATGTGATTTATTATCCTAGAGAATGTTCCATGTGTACTTGAGAAGAATGTGTTCTCTACTGTTGTCACATTGAATGTTTTATACACACACACACACACACACACACACACACACGATAATATATATCTGCAGGGCCCATGTGGTCTACAGTGTTGTTCAGGTCTACTGTTTCCCTATTGATTTTGTCTGGATTTTCCATCCATTATTGAAACTGGGGCATTGGGGCACCTGGGAAGCTCAGAGAGCTCAGCATCTGACTTTTGATTTCAGCCTGGGTTGTTATCTCAGGGTTGTGAGGTCGAGCCCTTTGTCGGACTCTGCACTGGGCCTGGAGTCTGCTTGAGATTCTCTCTCCCTCTCCCTATGCCTCTCACCTCCCATCTTTACCTCTCTAAAAAAAAAAAAGAAAAAGGAAAGAAAGTGAGATATTGGTATTTCTTACTATTATTGTATTGCTATTTCTCCTTCCAGTTCTGTCAATATTTGCTTGTTTCTATATTTAGGTGCTTTCATGTTGGGCGCATGGATAGCCATAACTATATATTTTCATAGTTGTCAGCAGGGCTTTATTACTTTCTGGAGGCTCTAGCAGATAATCAGTATCTTTGTATTTTTCAGGTTCTAAAGGTCACCCATATTGCTTTACTCATGGCCTCTGTTCTCCATCTTTAAAAATAACAGTGGTAACCAAGTTCTTCTCATACTGTCATTTTGGTAGTCCTCCTTTGATCATCACCTTTTCTAAGACCACTGCCAGGAAAGATTTTCCAAAGGAATTTTAAGGATTCATGTGGGTCTACCTGGTTAATGCAGGATAATCTGTCTATGTTAAGATAAGTCCTTAACTTTAGTCATATCTGTTAAGTTCCTTTTTGTGTATAAGGTAATATATTTACAGGTTCCAGGGATCATGGTGTGGGCATTTGATAGGGGGAGAAGGGGAGAGTACTATTTCGCCTACTAAAATACCGTTAATGCTAAAACATCAGACAATACCAAAAGTTGACAAGAATATGGAGCAACTAGAGTTCTACATTGCCTGTGAGAATGCAAAATGACACAACCATTTTGGAAAATAATTTGGTAGTTTCTCCAACAGCTAAGCATACATTTACCACATGACTCAGCAATTTCACTTCTAGATATTTATCCAAGAAAATGAAAACATATTTCTACAAAAGTTGACGTCTATCAAGGTTCACAGCTCCCTGCACAGCAAAACAAAATTAGGAACAACCTAAATATCCACTAATGCGTCGATTGATAAAGGGGCGCCTGGGTGGCTCAGTGGGTTAAGCTCTGCCTTCAGCTCCGGTCCTGCTCCCCACTCTACCTGCTGCTCTGCCTACCTGTGATCTCTCTCTCTCTGTCCAATAAATAAATAAAATCTTTTTAAAAAATATGTCAATCAATACAAATGGTGGTATAGTCACACAATGGATACTATTCAGCATTAAAAAACTAAACTATTGATGTAATAGCAACATGAATAAATCTAAAAACATTATGATAAAAGAAACATATAGTTTGATTCCATGTAAAAGAAATTCTTGAATAAAAAAACGCACAAAAAACAAAAGACTATTACAATGGGAGGCAGACAAGTGGTTGCTTATACCAGGCATAGGAGACACACAGACTGTAATCAGGATGGGAGGAATTTGGGGTAATGGTTATTTATACATGTGAACACACTTGTCAAAATTCATCAAATTGCATACTTAAAATGCCTTCATTTTATTGTACATAATTATTATATAAATTATTTCTCAGTTTGATTGTTGTAAAAGGTATAACAAACAAGGAAAAGAGAAATTCATATTTAGATATAACATAGTTAAATTACATAATTCCAAAGATAAAGAGATTTCAGATGTCTTTAAATACTTTTATATCTATTAATTTAACATTTCCCTCTTATTCCAACTCCCTCCCAAATTGATTATAAATTTTTTGAATGAAGTAACCAATCCCATTCAGCGTATGGAACTTGCTGTGATGGTTAAGAGCTTGAATTCTGGAGTCAGAACTGGCTGTAGAGTATCTGATCCACCATTTATTTACTCTTTGACCCTGGGCAAGCTAAACATTATAAGTTTCAATTTTCTCATCCATCCAAAAAAATAATTTATGTGTCTTAGAGTTATTGTAATGTTAAATGAAGTAGCATACATAAATTTATACCAGGGTGATTATGACATAAATGTTGGTAATTGTTACTAGGTAAACCAGGTGCTTGAAAACCACATATATATCATATGACTTTGAAGAAATCACTTAAACTGTGTCTTTTTAATTTAGAAAAATTGGGATAAATACCCACAATAGAAAAGATTGGGGTGAGTAGAAAATGAATATTTGTGAAAGTCTTGCAGACTGTAAAGTTATGTGAAAATCATTATGATTCCAACTTCACCCTTACATTGGTTCAGCTGCATTTTGGATACTGTACTAGCTGCAGTGAGGAGTTCAAAATTACAGAGAAAAGCAATTGCTACTTCTTGATCTTATAATTTAACACAGAGGAGAAGGAATACAAAGATACACAAAGCCCTCTGTGACAGAAATACTTAAATACAAATAATCCCAGTGATACATCAGCATTCCAAGGATGGTTCCTGGGGGTTTTGGAGCTATTAACAGTCGGACTGCACTGCTTTGGAAAGCCTGCTTGTTAATTAGGTTTGAGTAAGAGCAGCAAAAATAACTTTGGAAAAGCCAGCAGGGCAAGATCATGGAAAGTCTGGTATAAGAGAATATGATATTTAGATATTTTCTGCAGGCATGGGGAGCCACAGAACAGTTTGAATATAGGAAAGTCATGTTGAAATTTATTACGTTTGTCCATATTAATTACTTTACACTACCACACAGCAACATAGAACAGAGGTATAAGAATTACATTTTTATTTTCCAAAGAAATTGCATTTAAATGTCTTGATAGGCTTCAAGATTCTATAGAAAATCATTTCTTACCTTGTGACTGCCTTTGGGATATCATCAAATGGCCATTGTGGTCCAAAGAGTCCACATCCACTGACTATTAATGCAGTCATCTTCTCACTTTTCAAATTAACTTGAGTTCACAATGCACATCTTAAAGTAAAGGAGATTTCAATTAAAAGGGCCCATTAAAATACATCCTCTTCCTGACAGTGGTAACCTCTGTTTTCAACTAGTATGACATCAGACATCAACTATGACATCATTGGGTTGCTCCAAGGGTCAGGACAAGGAAGTAGGTGACCCAAAAGGACAATAATGAATCTCTGAGCTTTTCTTCTTCCTTGGCTTCTCTTACAGCCTGAACCATACTTTGAGAAAATACCTGTGTTGTGGGTCAAGCTGGTGATTCTTAAAGACAAGCAGTCACGTGAACACTCAATACATATCAGGGGAAGATGTGCATAGTTAGTGGTACATATGTCCATACACATTCATTCACACACAAAACTCTTGTGTTTGTGAATTTGCATATACAAATATATACATTCATGTTCAATTGGAATTTCTTAGCAAGAGAGCATAATTATTGTTATGCTTTTGGAAAGGTGCACATGGCATGGTGAGGGAGGCAGAAGTTCTAAATTTATTCATCCAGATTAGTTGTATTTATTAATTTAACCAAAATTTACCAGCACATGTTGCTTTAGACTTGATGCAAAAAGTGAACAGACATAGTTTCTGACTTGAAGAATTGTATCTAAACCCAGTAGGGATACACAGGAGGTATGAATGATATTCAAAGTAACACATTCTACAGTTGAGCTACGATGTATCTCTGTAGAAATCAAGATGACTATGGAATCACTAGTCAGACATCTAATGCATATCCCACATGAGTCATTCATCTAAGAATTGAGGCTATAAAGAGAATGAAATACAGACCTACTTTAAAGGAGTTCAAAATATATGAATAGGCAATCAAAGAGCAAGTAATTGGGGGGTCTCGGTCCTATTTCCCACACACCTATATCCCACATCAAGTTTTTCTTTTCTTAAGGGTCTTGTTATTTTAAACTGTCTTACCTATTAATTTTGTTCTTGCAAGAAGATGCCATACTATTTCTTTTTGATTTATTTCTTCAATTCATAGTCTCTCACAATGAAGTTTCATTTGAGTTGGTGTTAAGTGAATCCAATCTCTCATTCAGTACATGTTTGTTTGCTACATATTATGTGTTCCAGGCACAATTCAGAGCTAATGTAGTAGTCTGGACAAGGTAAATTCAGGCAATGGGTATATTAGCAACCAGATGTTTCCTCTGAAGTCTTAGATTTTTAGTCCTGGAAAACATGTGACAACTACTACCAAACACCTCTGCTGAAATGAGTTGGAAGCTGTTAGGTCACCAAGGAGTGCTCTCTTCCTCACCTGTTAAAGAAAGGCATTGCCATAACCTAAGTGTGACATACCCTCCGGGTCATTAACAGAACCAGAACTCTCAGTTCATTCCAAATCAGTTCCTAGCAACAACCAGTTAGCAATAATAACTTTGACGTTGGGTGTGAAGTGAACCTGTGCTTCTAAGCTTGAAATATATTATGTTCTAATGGGTGACATAATCCCACAAGAAGGGACTGAAATTAAATCACATGTTATTTGACTTTAAAACTTTGAACTTTAATTTTCCTTTTCTTTCATTTCCTCTCCCTTCTCTTTCCACCCACCTCTTCCTACCATTCTCCCTTCTTTCCTTCCTTTCTTTCTTTTCATGTGTAGACAGCACGTGTGTCATAAAAGTCACTGCACATTAGAAACAGGATTATATCTGATTTGGGGCATTTCTTACCAAATCCATCTCTCTCCAATGTAGTCTTTGCTATATCAAGTGGGAGAGTAGATATATATCAATAACCTGAGAATGGTTGCAATGAAGTCAGAAACTTTCCTGTGTGTGTTAGTGACAAAACATATGTACAACCCATTTCATGTTAGCTCACCTTCAACACCTTATCCACGTTGCCTGATTTGTTTCCTTCAAAAAGGGAGAGGTGAAAAATAAGATGCTCCTATTCCAAACTTGACAAGTTGTAAAACATTTCTCTCAAATCAATCTTCCTGTTGCCCCCCCCAATAACCACGTGAACTTCTTTTTTCTTTCCAAATGGGTCAATCGAGGATGCCAACATTCTCTGAATAAAAGTTGCTAGCATGCCATCAACAAAACAAAACAAAACAAAACAAAACAAAACAAAAGTAAAAACAAAGTAAAGAAAACATTGCTTGTCCACTTCTCTAAATTGTTCTCCTTCGGTTTGGGATGTATATTCTTTCAGTCACTTCCTTGATACTGATCCAGGCCCTTGGGGCTTGGGTGTGATATTTACTATTACAATGAGGGAATAGGTCAGTGAAAGTTCAGCACTGGGGCCCACCTTGGAGCAGACTGGTTTGGTCCGGGCATGGAGTTGTAGGTGGTGGTTGTTGGTTGTGTGTGTGTGTGTGTGTGTGTTTCCTTTCTTTCTCTTTCTTTCTTTCTTCCTGTCTTCCTTCCTTCCTTTCTTTCTTTCCTTTTGTGGAGGCAGCTGAAGAATACTTGGTTTTGTAATCAGGGTTGAGGGGACCTGAGTTTAGTCTCTGCTCTGTCTTATCCTCCTTGAACTCTATGAAATAATCTCCACCATAACCAAGTATACATGCTGGTGGATATTCCACTATCTGAACTAAGGAAACATGAACAACTTAAATATTTTTAGCAAGATTGGTTTTATTTCACTTTGTTAAAATATTATCATGATTACCAGAATACCTTTTGCTTATAGACTTCGAGATCTGGGGCCAGGATTTGTTCTAAGGTTATTCTGTTGCCTATACATTGGAGTTTATAATATTAAAATGGCACACATATGAAAAACCTGAACTGGAAAGTCAAATATCAGCTAAGGAATACTTATTCTACTTTTTCATTTTACTGGTCAATTTACCTAGAGCAAAGAAAAAAAAACTAAACAGCCTGTAGGAAGTGTTCAGTAAATGAGTTTTGAATGACTACATATAGACAAGGAGAGAAATCACCAAATAAATTGAAACTTACTGGTACTTTGTCATAAAGTAGTAGGTTCTGCATTTAATTTTTTGCATGCAGGCCATTAGAGGGAAAACTATATAGAAATAGGGCTTCTGCATTTTTTTCCTCATAAATATTACTATTACCTCATGGAGACAGTAGCCAAGAAGAGAATATTGGGTGATTGTCTTTTATTTACTTCTACCTTAGTATACATTTATTTTGTTTCTGTTCTATTGGTTTCTTCTGGCTGAAAAGTTAAATTTGTTTCATTGTATAAAAAACTCTATGTAGTTATACGGAGAAAAGGGGGATGAGTATTTAATTTTTTAAAAGATTTTAAAGATTTTTGCTTTCTTATACACTAACAATGAAAATATAGAAAGGGAAATTAGAGAATCGATTCCATTTACTGTAGCACCAAGAACCATAAGATACCTTGGAATAAACCTAACTAAAGAGGTAACTAAAGAGGTAAAGGATCTGTACTCGAGGAACCACAGAACACTCATGAAAGAAATCGAAGAAGACACAGAAAGATGGAAGACCATTCCATGCTCTTGGATTGGAAGAATAAACATTGTTGAAATGTCTGTACTGCCCAGAGCAATCTATACTTTCAATGCCATTCCAATCAAAATTCCACTGACATTTTTCAAAACGCTGGAACAAACAATCCTAAAATTTGTATGGAGCCAGAAAAGACCCTGAGTTGCTAAGGAAATGTTGAGAAAGAAAAACAAAGCAGGGGCATCATGTTGCCTGATTTCAAACTTTACTACAAAGCTGTGATCACCAAGACAGCATGGTACTGGCACAAAAACAGACACAGAGACCAGTGGAACAGAGTAGAGAGTCCAGATATGGACCCACAACCCTATGGTCAAATACTCTTTGACAAAGCAGGAAAAAATATCCACTGGAAAAAAGATAGTCTTTTCAATAAATGGTGCTGGGAAAATTGGACATCGATGTACAGAAGAATGAATCTCGACCATTCTCTTAACCGTACACAAAGATAAACTTGAAATGGATAAAAGACCTCAATGTGGTCTCCTCAAAATCCTAGAGGAGAACATAGGCAGTAACCTCTTCGACATCGGCCACAGCAACCTCTTTCAAGACATGTCCCCAAAGGCAAAGGAAATAAAAGTGAAAATGAACTTTGGGGACTTCATCAAGATCAAAAGATTCTGAACAGCAAAGGAAACAGTCAACAAAACAAAGAGGCAACCCACGGAATGGGAGAAGATATTCGCAAATGGCACTACAGACAAAGGGCTGATATCCAAGATCTATAAAGAATTTCTCAAACTCAACACTCAAAAAACAGGTAATCATGTCAAAAAATGGGCTGAAGACATGAACAGAAATCAAAACCATATTGAGATATCACCTTGCGCCAGTTAGAATGGCCAAAATCAACAAGACAGTAAACCATAAGTGTTGGAGAGGATGTGGAGAAAGGGGAACCCTCTTACACTGTGGTGGGAATGCAAGCTGGTGCAGCCACTTTGGAAAACAGTGTGGAGATTTCTTAAGAAATTAAAAATAGAGCTATCCTATGACCCTGCAATTGGACTACTGGGTATTTACCCCAAAGATACAGATGTAGTGAAAAGAAGGGCCATCTGTACTCCAGTGTTCATAGCAACAACAGCCATGGTCGCCAAACTGTGGAAAGAGGCAAGATGCCCTTCAACGGATGAATGGATAAAGAAGATTATGCTGCCATCAGAAAGGATGAATACCCAACTTTTGTATAACATGGACAGGACTGGAGGAGATTATGCTGAGTGAAATAAGTCAAGGAGAGAGAGTCAATTATCACATGGTTTCATTTACTTGTGGAGCATAAGGAATAACACGGAGGACCTTAGGAGAAGGAAAGGAAAAGTGAATTGGGGGAAATCAGAGGGACGGACAAAGCATGAGAGACTGTGGACTCTGAGAAACAAACTGAGGGTTTTGGAGGGGATAGGGGCGGGGGGTTGGGTGAGCCTGGTGGTGGGTATTAAGGAGGGCACGTATCATATGGAGCACTGGGTGTGGGGCATAAACAATGAATCTTGGAACACTGGAAAAAATGATTTTTAAAGATTTTAAAATTTGTTTTATTTTTAAAATTTTTATTAAGTTCCATTTAAGTAACATACAGTGTAATATCAGTTTCAGGTATACACTTTAGTGATCTGACACTTGCGTATAACACCTGGTGCTCATCACAAGTGCACTCATTAATCCTCAATGGATTGCTTTTATTCTATATGTCACAGTCCATTACTGTCAATTTTTGTTGCTTGAGTTGTTCCAGATTTGGCCAGTGAGAAATCCTTCAACTTGGTTCCCATATTTTTTCCAATGTATTCCCATCATTTTTAAGCACCGTTTTACTTTTTGGTATGGAAAGATAATCTAAGTTCATATCTTTGGCAAGATGATAAACGGTGTTGTACTATTTACTCAGGGAACATGGCACTGTTTATCATCTTGCCAAAATTATGAACTTGTGTTCATGTCTTCCTGATGTCAGTAACCATTGCTGCTTGATGCTACTAGTGTTTGTTCAATGGCTCTCTAGTCACTCTGGTTGTCTGAAACCTATTCTCGAGTATATTTCTTAGAAAGTGCTCATGGGAACAATATTCCTTGAGGCTTTGCCTGTTGATAACTGTTGTCTGTGCTTTTTACTTGAAGTTCAGTATTACTGGATTTACAATCCTTGGCTCACATTTTCTTTCCTTCAATATTTTCAGTATGTTGCTCTATTTTCTTCTGGCATGAAGGGTTGTGAAAATGTGTTAATCTAATTTTCCTTCCTTTAGAAGTCACATGTCTTTTTGCCTAAAAGGCCAAAGAATTTTTTTTCTTTTCTACAAAGTTCAATAATTTTACTCCAACGTGTTTATGTTGGATACTCTGTAGGGTAGAGTCAGTTACATGGTGTGCTCTTTCAATATGTAGTTTCACATTCTTTTTAAGAAATATCAGGAACATTATCTCGAATTATAGTTTTAGAAATTTGTTTTGTTCTCTTGCTTGGGTTTTCATTTTCAGGGACTCATCTCTTCTTTGCCTATCTTTAAAATTTGTCATTTTTTCTTGAGTTCTTTTGAATCTCTTTCTTCACCTTGTAATTTGATGTTTTCCTTTTTTTTTTTTTTTTAAGATTTTTTATTTATTTATTTGACAGAGAGAGATCACAAAGCAGGCAGAGAGGCAGGCAGAGAGAGGAGGAAGCAGGCTCCCTGCTGAGCAGAGAGCCCGACGCGGGGCTCGATCCCAGGACCCTGAGATCATGACCCGAGCCGAAGGCAGCGGCTTAACCCACTGAGCCACCCAGGCGCCCCGATGTTTTCCTTTTTTTGATTTTGTTATTAATACATTACTTCTCACATTTATTACTCATGTGTTCTACAAAGATTACATTTGTAAAGGATGTTAAACTTCTAATTCTCTTTTTGAATTTCATCAGCTTATTTCTGACTTTTCTCATTTTGACTTGTGTTAGTTCATGTTTTATGTCATTAATATAGTTGGGCTTCTTTTGAAATAATAACTTGCTGTTTTGATATCTCTCTTTTTCATGTCTTTCTAGTGTGATTGCTTGGGATTCAATCTTGATACACTTATTTTATTTTCTTTGATATTAGTTTTTCTGAATGTTTAGAAAGTAGTAGTGTTTCTAACTTCACAGACCTTGCTCTTCTGCACTTAGCATCAATGTTAAAAAATATTGCGCTTTGCTTTCTGAGATTTCCTAGCTCTGTTTGACTTCTCCACTTTTATCTGTATCTTCTTTCCTTTACCTCTCTTGTTGCTTTCTTGCCAAATTCTTCGAGTCCCAATAATTTCTCCTCAGTGTGGAGCCCTGTGCCCTGTGGGGTGAGGTTTGAGAGTTCCCAGACGGTAAACTATGTCACCTTTTTTTTCTTTTTCAAGATTTTATTTATTTGAGAGAGAGAGAAAGACAGAGAGAGAAAAAGCAAGGAGAGAGGCAGAGAGAGAGGGAGAAACAGGCTCCTTGCTGAGCAGGAAGCCCAATGCGGGGCTGGATCCCAGGACCCTGAGATCACAACCTGAGCGGAAGGCAGACTCTCACCCACTGAGCCCCCCCCAGGCGCCCTGCCTCACCTTCATAGAGCTTACAGCATGTGTTTCTTACATGTTCCTGGAGTAACTGATGTCTTTCTCAATTTTGGCTACTCCTCTCAAACGCACTTGTACTTTTCAGATATTGTCTATTGGATGGTTTCCGGTTCTCTTTTTCTGAACACCATCAAATGGCTTGCTATTTCCCCCTGCTCTTCCCACACAGAAGCCAACGACACACACGTCTAGTGGCTCTTCTTACACTGTCTCTACCTGCTTGTGTGCTGAGGCTTGTGTTGCTCCAGGTTACCTAGTTTTGTTGGATTTTGGTTTTTGCTATCCAGATGCTATATTTTTAATGTGAGTTGGAAAGACCCCCCCCAACAAAAAAATTATGCTGCCACGACTATCTTCCTAGAATTTATGAGAGGTGAGTTTTATATAGGTAAGGAATCTGAGGCCCAGGAGATAAATTTATTTGCCCAAGATCATGCAGTTAGTGCAGAAGATAAATGTGTGTGGGAAGCACCTTGATAATGACGGGTACTGAGAAGCTGCCTAACGCATGCTCTTTCCTCCCTTCTTCCCTGCCTCCCTCTCTTCTTCCCAACCTTCTTCCTTTCCTTCCATTCTCCAATTCTCTCTTCTTTGTTCCCTGCATAGCCTAGATTTAAACCCAGTTATTTCTGATCCCAAAGTCTCTGCAAGCTCATTTAATATGCTAGAGCTTTTCAAAAATCTAAACAAAATTAGCTTCACCAAAACCGACACTCAAATTGCTCTAACAAATTTTCCTTTATGTTTTTATGCTCACATGCTTTTCAAATGGAATCTACGAATGTTAGATTCTTTGACCCATGCCTCATTAAAATATGGTTTGTTAGAATAAAGTGGTGGGGGCGCCTGGGTGGTTCAGTAGGTTAAGTCGCTGCCTTCAGCTCAGGTCATGATTTCAGGGTCCTGGAATGGAGCCCTGCATTAGGCTCCCTGCTCGGTGGAGAGCCTGCTTCCCCTTCTCCCTCTGCTGCCTGCCGCTCTATCTACTTGTGCTCTCTATCTTTCTGTCAAATAGAAGAAGAAGAAGAAGAAGAAGAAGAAGAAGAAGAAGAAGAAGAAGAAGAAGAAGAAGAAGGAGAAGGAGAGGAAGAAGAAGAAAAGAGCCTTTATTTCAATGAATCCATTTATAGGCATCTTATATAATCCCTTAAAAGCTTTTTTTCTTGTCTCCTGCCACCACCCAGGAAACCACATATGATCCACATACGATAAGGAGTCAATGAAATTTGAATCTGAAAAACCTTGATTTCACCTTCAAATTTAAAATTCACAGTACTCAAAGAGAGTTTAAACTTGGCCAAAGTTGAATGTTCCATTTTTTGAAAAATGTTATAAAAGTACTATTTTGATTAAAAACCTGCAGCTCTCAGACACAAGTCCATAAAATTCTAAGCTCTGTTGGTTAGGGTGCTTGGCTATTGATGATACTTGACACGGATTTGTTAAAAAAACTGAATGCACTATGAAGCCTCCCAAGGAATTTATACTATATACTCTGCCATATAAAAAGTTCAATTTACTAATTCTCCATAATCTTCTATGTAAAGCCAATCAGTAATTAGATCGTGGGGAGCAGAATTTTATTTAAGGTATGAAGTCACAATACAAGTCCTAAGGGACTAATGGCTCTGCTTTAAGCCAGTGTTTTTATAAAATCCTGTTCCAGTTTTTGGCTCTGTAATGGATTTCCCAGGTTGGTGATACACCACCCAGAAAACACTCTTTCCTTATTTTTCTTTCCTTGAACTTCCTGCTCTTACTGTGCAGGCTTAGTTCATACTGTTTGAATTTACTTATTGTGGTTTGCATAAAATTATCATTCACTCATCTACACATAGTAGATAATGGTTATTTGCCTATAAATCTAACAGGTACTGAGTTTTATTTACCCTCCTGCTATGTGGGTACTCTCTGAACAAACAGGCAGTTGTTCTTGAAACCTTTTCCATTTTTATGAGATTTGGAACTGTTTTTCCTTGTTGCTTTGTGTGCTTTTTAGCAGCTTGAGGCTCCTTCTTTCATGGTGTTTACTCTGGAGCTGGTGTGAACAGAGGCTCTTGGAAATGGTAGAGTGTTAATATCCTGGAGTGTGTCCTGCTACATGTAAAAGATTGCTTCTCAAGGCTGCTGGGAGCTGCAGCAGATCTTTCACATGTCCAGATCACTCCCAGTCACGAACGGTCACACACCTACGCTCAACCTCTCACGCTCTCCGATTTTGCATGTGCAGAAACAGGCCAGGAAATCTGACCTCATGTTGATTGGAACGCTGCTTTGCATTCATTTTCAGAATACTTGGAGCCTCACATATGTTTCTTGTTAATGCTCATGTTTGATTGTTCTAAGTCTTTTTTTTAATTAAATAAACCTGTATCAAAAATTGTCACTTTGCTTTAAAGAAGCACAACTAGCTTGCTCTATGGACGCAAACAGCGAAGAAAAATGAAATATTCCTGCTCCTTTACATGTTTCCAAAAATGAGAGTGGCCTAAGACATAGTAGTACTTTTAAGGGAAAAGGGATTTTAAATAGCTTTTGAACAAATCAAGTACAAACTGGCATTACTTAAATGAAGAAAGTAATTTAAAACAGAGCTTGTTAATGGAATATGGTTTAAAATCATGTCTGTCTTCAGAATTGAAATCTGTAAATCTGTAAATCTGTAAATCTGTCTTCAGAATTGAAAGTTACTGGGCCAGAGACTGGAAGGTAAGAAAGCTGATAGCTCAGTATAATTACTGTAAATTTGGAGGTGCACTGTTTCACCCCACAAGGGCATGATTTGGTAAACGTCATATACAAGATAACATACTTAGGCCTGGATGACTTCATAAATTTCCAAAAGTGCAGTTATTGGAATCTATTTCTATTTTACTTAACTACTTACTGTCTCTCCCCAAACTCAGCTTGGTAAAGCTATGGCCTCTCTAAGACAAAAAAAAAAAACCAAAAACCCTATCAATCGATTGATTAATCTATCATCTATCTACATATCTGAATCCAAGTGGCTAAATCAAGTGTCTCAAGATCCAGGTTTCAAGTTCATGTTGCTTCTTTACTCCTTACTATCTTTCAGTTTCATTTTTCATCCTATATTTTAAATAGTGTTTTGTATATGAATCGTATTTTCTATTTACTGCGTTTGACATTTAGGGCAGCCTGCGGACCCAGGTAGGGACTGCCCATCCCAAGTTTATCTAGATCCATAGAGATAGCAAACATTTTGCCTAAGAGCACACATCAGCTATGCAAACCCACCAATCAGAGCCCATCCTTCCAATCTTCTCCTTCTTTAAATTTCACATACCAACCCAGTAGTCTCCTTACTCTAAATCATTCTAGGGGCAAGTGCCAGACAAACAGGGACCACCTCTATAACACAGAGTCCACACAGAAATTATTCAGACTAACCAATCCTAAACTTATCCATTGTACTTACTCTGCCTCACTCATTCCTTCCCTCAAAAACCAAATAAGAGCTCTCGTCCATAATTTTCCCTTTTCTCCTTCTGCCTCCTAAATGACACAAGTGCTTCCTCATGTGGCCTGGCAAGCCATGGAGTGTCCCTTTCTCTTGAGAACTGTAGGTAATAAACTATACTTTCAATAGTAGTTATCTGACCTGTGGGCCTCGCCATACCTGATTAAACAAATTCTGGGGACATTTTCATAACCTTTGGCACCCATCCCTGTTGTAGACTCTGGGCTTCTCCTTAGCCCCCCTTTTTTCCTATTCTTAAAGAGCTCTCTGACTCTGGACCGTGGCTACTGCTTTTTGAGGCTACTACCCTTCTTTTCATGAGGTACCCTCTTGTGAAACACCTATCCCAGAGGATTTACTTGAATTAGGGGGCAATTAGGTATCAGCCTGCCCCTGGCTTTTGAAGTAAATGTGCTCCATCCTGCCAGGCATAACCCAGTCTCCACTTCTGCCTCAGGGGTGGTTGAGTTGAGTCCAGTTGTGATGTGTTTCTCCTGCTGCAGCCGCCCTAGGCTCTGCCGTTATCTCTAACCACAACTAACCTTACTTCCTGCACTAATCCCAAACTCAGATCCCAGTTCTCCAGGGAAATAAAGGGCCTTCTGCCCAGTTGTCCTGGCTCGTTTCTGCTATTTCCTATATATTTTTTTCTGCCATCCCCACCCAACCATCTTTTGACTACCTAGTCAAAGTTGTACCCTTCAATCTTCTATGAAATCTCTAATATTGCCCTCTTCCTTGAGTTTGATTATACTTAGTTGAACATTTTATCATTTTTTGTCTTTTTCTATTTCATGTGCTTGAAATCTGGACAGAGGACTTGAGTGTATGTGCTAATTCTCACTTACAGGCTGTGTTAGGCTACTTGGACATCCGTAACAAAATACCACAGGCTGGAGGACTTAAAAAACAGCCATTTCTTATCTCACGGTTCTAGAGGCTAGAAATCCCAGGTCAAAGTCAGGTAAGGTTGGTTCCTAACGAGGGCTCCGCCGGGCTTGGAAACAACCACTTTTCACTGAACCATCAGATGGTCTTTCCATTCATGTGGAAAAAGAAAGAAAGGGAGTTCTCAGGCATCTGGGGTTTTTTTTGTTGTTGTTCTGTTTGTTTTTTAGTTTATTCTTCATTTAATTTTTAAAACACAACCATAGTTGAATATTAAAACAAAAACAATAGCAAGTAGTGAGCTATGATTATAGTCCTTCACTCATTCACTACTGCATGTAAAATGCCAGCAGTGTTATTCACGGGCCCCATGAAGAGGTCTGACACTGAACATCACCCCGGGATGATGTTCATCACCCTCATAGGCTTCCCCATTGTAATGGTGCCATCCTTCCTGATTTGGATCATAGTCTACCAGTTCTACCTGGTCCATTTCATCAGTCTCTTCTACCTCCTTCCTCTCAGGTAGGATTTTTTCCAGCAGAGAGTCTTCATCAGGAGAGAGAGAGCCATTCTCAGGAAAGTTTACCTTAAATTTGATGATGAGGCAACTCTTCTTATCTGGTCTATGATAAATTAGCATGCCTTCACTTAGCACACATTTGATACTTCCATGCTTGACAATTTGACCTGTGTGAGAGGTGATGATAATGGTTCCATTGTCAAGAGCAGATATTGGCCTTTGAAAGCCACACAGTGCTTCAACTAGCTGTATGTCCGCACACATGAAAAAGTCTTTTCCTTGCTGAGTAGAAAGAGCGTGGTCCTTCTGACCTAAAATAATGATAATATCTCCTGGTTCCAGTCCTGGTTCTTGGTCTCCTTCACCATGGAATGTTATCTCCTGTCCATCTTTCATGCTTTTGTCAATGTGAACTTCTAGAATCTTCTTCTGTTGAACTGTCTTCCTTCCACTTCAGTTTTTACATCTATCTTTAGGACTGATCCGTTCCCCATGGCCCTGGCACTCCATGAACAGAGACTGAATTTGTTGAACCATTCCAAGTCCCACCTGATGAAGTCTTACTTGCATTCCAATACCTCAGCAATTGGGACAACATTCGACTGTTCCTTTCTTAACCACCTCGGCCTTCGCAATTATTGCATATCACATTCTTTTACAGAGCTAGTTTTCTTGTTGTGCCATTATATAAATTTTCTAAGGTGACTGAGAGCTGATGTTTCTCCTCCTCCAAAAAACACATCAAAGATGTCCGTGGGGGAGCCAAAACCACGACCGGATCTACTTTCTTTAATTGCCTATTCTCCTCCTTTGTCATATGATTCCCTTTTCTTTGCATCAGAGAGCACTTCATAAGCTTGAGAAATCTGTTTAAACTTCTCTCCTTCATTTGGATTCTTATCAGGATGGTGCTTCAAGGCCGGTTTCCTGTAGGCCTTTTTCAGTTCTTCCTGTGTGGCATTGGCTTTGACCACCAAAACATCACAGTCAGTCATTTCTTTCACCATTTTCTATAGCCAGGCCAAGGCTGGTGTGGGGGAGCGGGCAAGAGCACATTGCTGACACACCAAGCATTCTGGAAAGTTCCTCTGGCATCTGTTCTTCTAAGGAGACCAGTCTCACCAGATCAGGGCCTATGATCCATGGCCTCACTTAACCGAATCACTTTCCTAGAGGCCCCATCTCCAAATACAGACGTATTGGGGGCTGGGGCTTCGACATATGAATTCTATGGGGACACAACCAAGTGACTAGAACAATTACTTTATATTTGAAAAGCAGGATAAGACTGCTCAGAATTTCTTTCCAAAGCCTACCAAAAGGCTGAAATTGTTAAGTGTTCAAAATTTAAATTTTAAGTCAACAATTTTATTCTGTATATTTATTTAGATAGCAGAATAAGGAGAAAATTTATGTCATCTGAGATTCTGGGGTTAACTTTTCTGGCTTTTAGTGTTGGATATTGTCTACTAGAAAGACTTCACATTTTTGTAGTTGGTTCTTTCCATTGCTACTACACATAGGATGAAATAGTCCGATTCTCTTTCTCTTTAAAATAGAATTTTAAAGAATATTACAGAGGAAATCATCTTGTTCATATTGTCAGTCTAGCTTCACATTCCATCATGAAAATCCCAGAATTCTAGCTGAATATGGACAGACCATTTACAATTACACATCATGATTATAGAGACCAGTTTTGTTCCATTTAGAGTTTGGGACTCCTTTTTTAGTAAGTTCCACCCTGTCCCTTCCAGATCCATTAGACTTTGTGTCTCAGACTCTTTTCCTAAAGAAACACAAATTCCTTATGGTGAGCATTAGGTAAAAAATTCACTTCAAGGTAAAATTGTGCAGGCCACGCTCTAACACTTCAGGTTAATCATTCAATCCATCCTGGTTCCTAAATCGTGAATCCTTTGAAAAAAATTTCCTGGATGCTGCCATCTGTTATTACACACACTTCCTTTAATTTACCCCTAAATTTTTCTTTGTTCTCACCTTCTTTCTGCTTTATTCCTAGTTGTCATCATGCCTCAAGCAAAACATGTATTTTCTTCTTTAAGAATTCTCTCATCTGAATTATTTTTCTCAATTAATAGAATCACTTTTGATTCCTTCTACTTTCATATCTCTCACAGGTAATACAGGTAATTGATCACCGAATCATGATGATTCTCTCTCTAGACTTCTGATTTCATTCATCCACTCAACAAGCATTTATTGAGAATTTTTATGTGTCAGGCTATAGGAATTGAGGGTGAATGAGGTTGGCCCAGCCCCCACCCTCATTGGTTTTATAGTCTAGTGGGCAATGAATTTTCACCATCTAGGAAAGTGTTAGGCTGAACTCACCATAGAGGTGATGCAAGCACAGAGAGTACAAAGGGAATAGAAAATGCAAAGTCCTGAAGGCAAAAGAATCATTGAGTAATAGTGAAATGCAACCAACTTCAGCAAATAGAACTGCCTTCTAAATGGTTATCTCACCTCTAACTAATGTATTTGCAGATAAACCTTTCTTTCTAAACACAGACTTATTACATCCTTCTTTAGGAACTACTGATGAGTTTCCATTACCTACAGAAGAACTAAACTCAGCATATCATATATAACCCTGTGTGAGATATCTCTAGCCATCCCACATTACTTGGGAAATGCCCAAATAAAAATAACACTTTAAACTTCCATGAATTTCCTCTTCCTCCTGAATTTGTTCAACTGATGAACTCATTTTAGACTCAGTTTTAATGTCATCACTATGAAAAGTTTCCTAATCCTTCAATTTCTCAAAATTAACTGATTTTTTAATTTGATTTTGTGCCTTGTCTCAAGCACCTGTGACTGCCTCTTTGGCTAGACTATATGTTTTTCAAGCCATCAGACTATTTTATTTTCATTGTTTTTCTAGCTCTGAGATTGGTGCCTAACATATCAGAGGTGTTCAGTAAGTGTATACTAAAATAAGTTATTAAAAACTGAATTCAACTTTTTATTCTCCTCAATGGGAATCAGTGCAATTGACTCCTTTTTGTTTGATTTTTCTCCTTCCCATTTTTAGAGATCATTTATCCATTAAATGCAAAACTTGCAATAAGTGTAGTGTTTAGTTTGAGTCAGTAGAAGTGTTGACCAACAAATTTCCAACTCCAAATGTAAGAATCATCATAACAAAACATATATTATTGGCGAAAAAAAAAAGAGTAATCTGAGGTTTTCCATTTCAGGATCTCCTGCATTCAAACTACCTATCTAGGAATTTATAATACAGAAAAACAAAAACAAAAACAAAAAACTAAACACCCTATGTATTGTTCTCTATATGAAGGATTTTTTTTTACAGGTCTGAATTTGCTTATGCTGTTTTCTCTGTTTAGAATATTCTTCCCACTCTCATTCTTTTAAAGAACCACTCTTTAAGAACCAGCTTTACATCAAAAGCTTCTGCACAGCAAAAGAAACAGTCAAGAAAACCAAAAGACAACCAACAGAATGGGAGAAGATATTTGCAAATGACATACCAGATAAAGGGCTAGTATAAAAAATCAATAAAGAACTTATCAAACTCAATGCCCAAAGAACAAAGAATCCAATCAAGAAATGGGCAGAAGACATGAACAGACATTTCTGCAAAGAAGACATCCAAATGGCCAACAGACACATGAAAAAGTGTTCAACATTACTCGGCCTCAGGGAAATACAAATCAAAACCACAGCAAGATACCACCTCACACCCGTCAGAATGGCTAAAATTAACCAGTCAGGAAACGACAGGTGTTGGTGAGGATTCGGAGAAAGGGGAACCCTCCTGCACTATTGGTGGGAATGCAAGCTGGTGCAGCCACTCTGGAAAACAGCATGGAGGTTCCTGAAAAAGTTGAAAATAGAGCTACCCTATGACCCAGCAATTGTACTACTGGGTATTTACCCTAAAGATACAAATGTAGTGATCTGAAGGGACACATGCCCCCAAATGTTTATAGAAGCGATGTCCACAATAGCCATACTATGGAAAGAACCTAGATGTCCATCAACAGATAAATGGATAAAGAAGATGTGGTATATATATACAATGAGATACTATGCGGCCATCAAAAGAAATGAAATCTTGCCATTTACAACGACGTGGATGGAACTAGAGGGTATTATGCTAAGCAAAAGAAGTCAATCAGAGAAAGACAATTATCATATGATCTCTCTGATATGAGGAATCTGACAAGAAGGGCAGGGGTTCATGTGGAGAAGGGGGTAAATTGAAACAAGATGGGACTGGGGAGGGAGAAAAACCATAGGAGACTCTTAATTTCATGAAACAAACTGAGGGTTGCTGAGGGGTGGGGGAGGAAGGATACGTGGCTGGGTGATGGACATTGGGGAGGGTATGCGCTATGGTAAGTGCTGTGAATTGTATAAACCTGATGATTCACAGACCTGTACCCTTGGGGCAAATAATACATTTTATGTTAAAAAAAAAAAAGAACCAGTTTTACTATTGCTTCTCCCATGAACAATTGCCCATGCCTCCTGACAGGGTTAGAGTAAGTATCCACAGAAACCTGTTTTTGTCTTTATCTGAGCACATTCCACATTAAATTGAAATTATCTTTCTACCATCTATTTTTCCCAATTGACTGTAAACTCTTCTAAGAAAGGACTCATGCTTTACTGATTTATTTTATTCCAGTGTTCCTGACACACAGTAGGTACTCAGTAAATGTTTGTTAACTTTATTGAAATTTGCTGCTTAATATATTTTAGATACCAAGTATATTTTCAGGGCTGACACTAGGCAGAATATGATGTTTGTCTCTGGTATTCTTCTGCTGTAATCTCCTTTCCTAACTTTCAGTGTATAGTCCATTGTCTTCATGCTTTTCCAGCAGGCTTCGTTCATTGAAAGAATTGAGAGAATGTGTCTTACAGTTGTTAACACTAAGTTGTTCATGAGGAATATAACAAGAGAATGAATTTTGTCATTTTAGGAACCAGGACACTTGAATAAGAGAAATCTATCTGGTGGGCATGAGACTTTCTAGTTCTGGTTAAATTATGTTAAGAAAGCCACTACCTCTAGTTGATTTTTGCTGCTACCTTTAAGGAACTTTGGAGCTTCACAAATCAATTCACTGTGAGTTCTTCGCACATGACCAAACTTCCCATATGACTAAATACAATTTGTAGAAATTCTGGCTAAAAATAATCAAAAGTTCCTTCTAATTGAGCTAACTAAAATTTTCCTGGTGTGTCTAACAAGAATTTGACATTTTGATTTCTTGATCTGTTCAATGTTTACTCTTTAGGATACTGGTTAATTACCACACAGATTTCTGCCCCAGCTCTGTAAACTAAACTCCCAGCATAGTTATTGGATTTGTGCACATTAGCATGCTATTTGAAGACTTTTCCAATCTGGCTTCTCATTACATTCTCAGTTTACCCACCATATATTCTCTTTTCAAGTCTTATAAGACTGCTTCTAAAACACCAACCACTGTATATTTTCACTACTCTACAGCTTAGCTCAGTAGTTTGCTTTCTCTGGATTTCTCTTCTCTTGCTTATCTATTTTCAAAATTCAGACTCATTTTTCAGTGCCACTTCTCCTGGGAAAATGGTTATTGATTCTCAAAATAAAGTGAATTACTAATTCTCTCCCAGCAATTTTATGTAGATTATAGAAGTTATTACAATGTTATAGCTTGCTGTATCCTTGCCTATATCACCCATTGGGCATGAATTCTTTGAGATAAAGGATTGTCTCTCTTCATTTGTTTTTTTTTTTCTTCTTAGCCCATTTCAGTTCCTAGAAATCTACAGTAGTTTGCCTCAGTGGAGGCTTGTAGTAATAAGGTTAGTAAATTAGTGAACCAGCAAATGATGGGCAGTAAAATCAGGTTATATATGTAGAATAAGTATTTCTTTTTGAATTATAGAGCTGCATTACTCTAGTTTTTTTTGGTTGTTGTTTATGCTAATTGCATTAACAAAGTGAATTTTATATATTACTATAACCATAGAATGCTGCTGATCATCCAAGCCAGAGTCTCAATGACAGTAGAGAAAATTGAGGAATTAAATGGATGGCTGATTGGTTGACCTAAGGATGCATTAACCTCCGAAAATAAATGATACCTATGATATTCATTGCTACCTTGTGCAAAAGCTCATAGGCAAAGTAGATGCTGGCCATGGTGCTGAAGAGTTAAATTGCATGTGATGATCTCAGACGTATAGTCTTACACAAAATCATAAAAATTAAATCAATGCCAGTCTAGTGCACGTTAATTTCATAGATTATACTTTAACATGTGCTTTTATATAATGCTATCAATGCTCATAACACTTACCATTTTTAACTAGTATTTCTCAGTACAGAGTAGATTGAAGTAAATGATTACTGAATCATTTCATTTTTCTTCAGGGACTTAAAATTGTGAGTGTAGTTATCCATTATACTCTTATCACCACTCCCTCCTTGTGGAAGTACTGTAGATGATGACTTCATCAAGTTAAGGCTTTGTTAAGAATATCATGATACAGGTAATAATAAACATTCATGAGAGGCAGGGAACTTTATTGAAAAAAATTAGATTTACCATGTAGATTGATATTCATTCTCAAATTTACTTATTGGATAATTTTTTACTTTCAGACATAGTTTATTTTTTATTTTTTAATTTTTATTTATTTGTTTGACAGAAAGAGATCACAAGAAGGCAGAGAGGCAGGCAGAGAGAGAGGAGGAAGCAGGTGAGCAGAGAGCCTGATATGGGGCTCAATCCCAGGACCCTGGGATCATGACCCGAGCCAAAGGCAGAGGCTTTAACCCACTGAGCCACCCAGGCACCCCTCAAACATAGTTTTAATACTTATAGTAAGAAGTGAGGAAAGCTGCCTAGAGTAGGAAAATTCTGAGGTAAGTGTGCCTGATGAAATTAATCTTGAGATCTATTTTTCTATTATGTTAGCTCTACTTGTGGATGGATTATCTTTTTAAAAAGATTTTATTTATTTATTTGAGAGAGAAAGCACACAGGGCGAGAGTGACAGGGAGAAGCAGACTCCAGGCTGAACAGAGAGCTTGATGTGGGGCTTGATCCCAGGACCCTGAGATCATGACCTTAGGTGTAAGCATATGTTTAACTGACTGAGCCACCCAGAAGCCCAGTGGGTGAATATTTTTATATATGTATGTAGCTTAGGCCTAAATAGAACTGCAATGTGGAAGTAGTAAAATGTCACTATATATATTTCTTCCAAAGTCTATTTATGTGAAGGTCATTGGATAAGAGTATCTGAATATAGAGGAGACAAAATAAAGGGACAAATCTTTTAAGCACTGTTGCCAAACATAAAAAAAATTTTTTTTAAAGATTTTATCTATCCATTTGAGAAAAAGATAGAGCAAGCATGAGCTGGGGAAGGGGCAGGGTCAGATGGAGAAGCAGACTCCCCTCTGAGCAGGAAGCCTGACACCTGTCTCAATCCCAGGACCTCAGGATCATGACCTGAGCCGAAGGCAGGCATTAACCATATGAGCCACCCAGGTACCCCTGTTAAGACATTTTTAAGAGAATATCTAAAGCCACATCTTAAGGGTTTTTTGTTCTGTATTTTTGTCTTACTTATCTCACATGATTGCTAAAAGAGTGAATTGAAATAATGAATAAAACACGTTTTATAAACTAAAACTTCCTATGCAAATGCAAGATTTTGTTATCACTATTTCAAGTTTGATCTGGAGTCTAAGCCTTATCACCTTTTATCATACTCTTCAAACTAGAATACATAAACCCTGGATGGTATGTAAAGACTTTCTTGGGGGAAAAATGTCTGAAAAAAATAAAAGGAATAGATGTCCAGATCTTTGACTTTGTTATACACTTGTTTTCAAAACTGATCTGCCTGACAAAGCACTTTCCTATCTTCCTTTATGCAGTTGTCTTTTCTCACATTCCAGTCTAGATATCCTATTTAGGATATTATGATTCAGTTTTCTGAGGGGTAAAAAAATCTCTATGGCTTCAATCAATGGGACAATTTGAAACATTAATGTGATATTGGGTAATTGGTTGCTTCTGGGTAACAGCTGCATGTGCAAATAAAATTCCCATTTCTTTGTTTTCAACAAAATAGAGGGAAGATATAATAAGAATATTAGCTGATATCTAATTAAAATAACTTTTGATAATAGAACATATAGGATATGTTAAAATAACATATTATTTGACATAAATAATAAATATAAATAAATATACAGACATAGTGTAATAAAAGTGTAATAAAACTTCCATTCCCATACCATGAAAGCTATTTCTCAGTGGCTACACCTAGTAAAACAAATTGTAATAGAATTTATGATCATCCATTTCATTTTAGTAGTAAATTGTTTATCTACAGATACATTAAGAAATTGAAATATATATATATATTCTTTTAAATTACTATTTTGTTTTAATTCCAGTATAGTTAACATACAGTATTATATTAGTTTCAGGTGTACAATATAGTGATTCAGCAATTTCATACATCACTCAGTGCTCAGCATAAATGCCTATTTCCTAAATGCAAGAACTAAAACCATAAAAATCCTAGAACAGAGCACAGGCAGTAACGTTGCTGGCATGTCTCCTGGGGCAAAGGAAATAAGAGCAAAAATATTCTATTGAGACTATATCAAAATAAAAAAACTTCTGCACAGCAAAGGAAACAGTCAAAAAACCTGAAAAGCAGCCTGCTGAAATGGAGAAGATATTTGCAAAGGACATATTTGATAAAGAGTTAGTATCCAAAATACATAAAGAATGTACACAGCCCAATGCCCCCCTCAAATAATAATCCTATTAAAAAATGGGGAGGAGAAATGAACAGACATTTCTCCAAAGAAGAATCCAGATGGTCAACAGACACATGAAAAACTGCTTACATTACTCATCATCAGGGAAATGCAGATCAAAACTACAATGAGATACCACCTCACACTTGTCAGAGTGGCTAAAATAAAAAACACAAGAAACAGTGAGCGTTGGTGAGAATGTGGAGAAAAAGGAACTCTTGCATTGTTGGTGGCAAAAAAAGTTTTGAAACTGAGGGGTGCCTGGGTGGCTCAGTGGATTAAGCCTCTGCCTTTGGCTCAGGTCATGATCTTAGGGTCCTGGGATCAAGCCCTGCATCGGGCTCTCTGCTCAGTGGGGAGCCTGCTTCCTCCTCTCTCTGCCTGCCTCTCTGCCTACTTGTGATCTTTCTCTGTCAAATAAATAAATAAAATCTTAAAAAAAAAAAAGTTTTGAAACTGAGTAGTATGAGTTCTCCAGTTTTGTTCTTTGTCTTAAAGATTGTTTTGACAATTCTAATGTCCTTGGATTTTCATATACATGTTAATCAGCTTATCAGTCTATATATAAAAAGCCTTCTGGGGCTTTTATTGGAATTGCACTGAGCCTACACCGATATGGTGATGGTAAGGGGAATGGATTGACAGTTTCCCTGTATTTAGTATCTTTTCATTTAAGTGTCCTTTAATTTCTTTCAGCAATGTTTTATACTTTTTAGAAGAGAAGGTTTACATATCTTTCTTTAAATTTATCCCTAACATTTTAATGTTTTTTGATGTTATTTTAAACGGAAATGTTTAAAATATTTTTCTTAGTTTTTCATTGCTACCATACAGAAATGCTGTTCATTTTTGCATATTGACTTTGTATCACAAAATTATTAAAATAACTTATTCGCTTTAGTAGTTTTCTTATAGATACTTTAGGACCTTAGGAGTTTTTTATGCACACAATCATGTCATTTGAAAATACAGACACTTTTCCCTTTTTCTATTTTAATGATTTTTTTCTTTTATCTTATTATACAAGCTACATCTGGTATAAGGTTCAATAGAAGTGATTAGAGTGAATGTCTTTGTCTTATTCCCAATCTTAGGGAAAAGGCGTTCACTGTTTCACTATTAGGTGTACGATTAATTGTTTTTTTTGTAGATGTCTTTTATAAGGTTGCAGATGTTTTCTTCTGTAATTATGTTGGTGAGAGTTTTTTTTTTTGTCACGTGTATGTGAAATGCCTTTTCTGCATCTACTGAAACAATCATAATACTTTTCTTCTTTGATTTGTTGATGTGGTGAGTTATATTGAGTATTTTTCAAATGTTAAAGAAACGTTGTATTCTTGTATTTTGTGTTAAATCCAATTTGTCATGGTGTATTGTCCTTTATATCTAGTGCTGGATTTACTTTGCTAATTTTTGCTAAGGGATTTTGCATCTATTTTCATATTGGTCTGTGGGTTTCAGTTATTTTAGTTGTTGTTTTCTTTGGTTTTAGTATCAGGGTAATACTAGCTTCATAAAACCAGCTTCTAAGTGTCCCCTCCTCTTTCCTTGAACTGTTTGTGCAATAGTCATTTTATTTTTTTCTTCTAAGTAAAAATTGAAAATTTTATTAAATTTTACTCTATGGTTCTCAAAATTCGCTGTGCATAGAAATACCCAAGGCACTTAGTAAAATGCAGACTTCTAGGTCCTATACTCACAGTTTCGAGTTTAATGGACCTGGGTTGGGCCACCAAGTTTGCATTTTTTGGCCATTTTATCTTTGTGCTGTAGATACATATTTTTAATTAACATAAAATGTATTAGTTGTTTCAGGGGTACAGTTTGAATTCACCATAGCACATATCCTCCCACCAACAGTGTAAGAGGGTTCCCCTTTCTCTGCATCCTTGCCAACACCTGTCGTTTCCTGCCTGATTAATTTTAGCCATTCTGGGTGGTGTGAGGTGTTAACTCACTGTGGTTTTGATTTGTATTTCCCTAATACCGAGTGATGTGGAACACTTTTTCATGTGTCTGTTGGCCATTTGGATGTCTTCTTTGCAGAGATGTCTGTTCATGTCCTCTGCCCATTTCTTGATTGGATTATTTGTTCTTTGGGTGTTGAGTTTGATAACTTCTTTATAGATTTTGGATATTAGCCCTTTATCAGGTATGTCATTTGTGAATATCTTCTCCCATTCTGTCTGTTGTCTTTTGTTTTTTTATGGACTGTTTCCTTTGCTGTGCAAAAGCTTTAGATCTTGATGAAGTCCCAATAGTTCATTTTGCCCTTGCTTCCCTTGCCTTTGGCAATGTTTCTAGGAAGAAGTTGCTGTGGCCGAGGTCGAAGAGGTTGCTACCTGTGTACTCCTCAAGGATTTTGATGGATTCCTGTCTCACATTGAGGTCTTTCATCCATTTCCAGTCTTTTTTAAGTTCATTCTCATGATTCTTGTGTGTGTGTGTGTGTGTGTGTTTATCTACTTACAATTTCAACTAGATGTTTAATACAACATATTCCATAGTAACTTTTTAACTTGGACTTTTTTCAAACGTATACTTTTGTTTCTTTTTCTTTAAAAAATATATATATATAGATATAAGCTTCAAGGTAGTCCTTTTCCCCTATTCAGTAATATATATATATATATATATATATCTCCCAGTTTTTTTTATCATTTTTAAAATTTATTTTCAGCATAACAGTATTCATTGTTTTTGCACCACACACAGTGCTCCATGCAATCCGTGCCCTCTCTAATACCCACCACCTGGTTCCCCCAACCTCCCAACCCCCACCTCTTCAAACCCTTCAGATTGTTTTTCAGAGTCCATAGTCTCTCATTGTTCACCTCCCCTTCCAATTTCTCCCAACTCCCTTCTACACCAGTTTTTTAATTTCCCTGTATCTCTGGAAAGTTGAGTCCTTTACAAAAGATAACAAGATACACCTGGGAAGAACTGAAACAACTTTCCTCACCCACAGAGAGGGTTTATAACCGCTTTTCCATCTTATTCTTTTGTCAGTGTTTCTGTGTGTTTGTTTTGTTTTTATACTTTAAAAATCTTATTCTTGGGATTCATTTGGCTGGGGTTTTCTTTTTTTCTTTTCCTTTTGTTGGTCTTTTTGTTTGTTTGTTTTGTTTTTGTGCTTTGTAAATCTTACTTTTGGGGCTCATTTTGGCTGGGTTTCTTTCTTTCTTTTTTTTTTCTCTCTCTTTTTTTCTTTTTTCTTACTTTTTGGTGGTGACTTCTGATTTCTCTGATACTTTCCAGGGTGCATCTTGCTTGGATTGTGGTTGATACATTCAGCTACGCATCCCCTCAACCATCTCTCACCAAAATGACTAGGAGGAGGAACACCCAACAGAGTAAAAATTCAGAGACTGTGACCTTTGCCACAGAACTGTTGGATATGGACATAAACAATATGTCAGGAATAGAATTCAGGGTAACAGTTATCCAGACAATGGTTAGGTTGGAGAAGAGCATGAGGGGCAACATAGAATCTCTAAGGATGGAAGTGAGAGCTGATCTAGCAGAACTTAAAAATGCTAATCAATGAGATCCATTCTAATCTAAATAATCTAACAGCTAGGGCAAATAAGACAGAAGATCAAATTAGTGATCTAAAAGACAAACTGATAGAAAAGAAGGATCAGGAGGAGGCCTGGAAGAAACAGCTTAGGAGCCATGAAAACAGAATTAGGGAAATAAATGATGCCATGAAACATTCCAATGTCAGAATTATTTGGATCCTAGAAGGGGTGGAGAGAGAGAGAAGACTAGAAGATACAGTTGAACAAACCCTAAATAAGGGTTTCCCTAACCTGGGGAATGGGACAGGTGTTCATGTCCTATAGGCAGAGAGGATACCCCCCAAGATCAATGAGGGTAGAAAGACCTCCAGATAAGTAATTGTGAAATTCATGAATTGTAAATTCAGAGAAGATGTCTTAAGGGCACCTGGGGGCAGAGATTCCTTAGGTACAGAGGAAGGACCATCAGTATAATGTCAGACGTGTCCACAGAAGCCTGGCAAGCCAGAAAGGGCTGGCAAGACATATTCAGGACATTAAATGAGAAGAACATGCAGCCAAGAATACTTTATCAGGCAAGGCTGATGTTCAGAATGGATGGAGAGATAAAAAGATTCCAAGACCAGCAAAGTCTAAAAGATTATGTGACCACCAAGCCGGCACTACAAGAAATAGTAAGGGGGGTTCTATAAAAGAAGAAAGACCCCCAAGAGTGATACAGAACAGAAATTTACAGAGACACTCTATAGAAACAAGGACTTCACAGGCAACATGATGACAATAAAAAATTATCTTTCAATAATCACTCTCAATCTGAATGGCATAAATACTCCATAAAATGGCACAGGGTTACAGACTGGATAAAAAGACTGAAAGTGAAGGGATGGAGAACCATCCTTCATGCCAATGGGCCTCAAAGAAAGCTAGGGTAGCGATTCTCATATCAGATAACTTATATTTTAAGCTAAAGAATGTAGTCAGAGATACAGAAGGACACTACATCGTACTTAAAGGGTGTATCCATGAAGATATAACAATTGTAAATATTTATGCCCCCAACATGGGAGCAGCCAACTACATATGCCAACTGTTAATCAAAATAAAGAGTCATATTGATAAGAGTATGTTAATTGTAGCGTTGTAGGCAACTCTTAGCAATAAACAGATCATCTAAGCAGAAAATCAACAAAGAAACAAGAGCTTTGAATTACACATTGGACCAGATGGACCTCATAGAAATATACAGAACATTCCACCCTAAAACAACAGAATATTCATTCTTCTCAAGCCCACATGAAACTTTCTCCAGAATAGAACACATATGGGGTCACAAATCAGGTCTCAACTGATATCAAAAGATTGAGATTATTCCCTGCATATTTCCAGACCACAGTGCTCTGAAACTGGAACTCAGTCACAAGAAAAACTTTGGAAGGAAGTCAAACACTTGGAAGCTAAAGACCATCCTGCTCAAGAAATGTTTGGATCAACCAGGAAAGAAAAGACGAACTTAAACAATTCATGGGAACCAATGAGAATGAAGACACATCGGACCAAAACCTATTGGATACGGCAAAGGCGGTCCTAAGGGGCAAATATATAGCCATCCAAGCCTTACTCAAAAAAATTGAAAAATCCAGAATAAACAAACTCTCTTTACACCTTAAAGAACAGGAGGATCAACAACAATTTAAGCCAACCCCATGCACAAGAAGGGAAATGATTAAGATTAGAGCAGAGATCAATGAGTTAGAAACTAGAGATACAGTAGAACACATCAACAAAACTAGCAGCTAGTTCTTTGAATTAATAAGATTGATAAACCATTGACCAAAATAATCCAAAAGAAAAGAGAAAGGACCAAATTAATAAAATTGTGAATGAAAGAGGAGAGATTACAACTAACACCAAGGAAATAGAAGCAATAATCAGAAATTATTATCAACAGGTATACGCCAACAAATTAAGCAACCTAGAAGAAATGGATGTATTTCTGGAAACCTATGAACTTCCAAGCCTGAAACAGGAAGAAATTGACAACATGAATAGACCAATATCTAGTAATGAAATTGAAGCAGTGATTAAAAATCTCCCAAAAAACAAGAGTGCAGGATGTGATGGATTCCCTGGAGAATTCTATCAAACATTCAAAGAAGAAATAATACCCATTTTCCTGAAGCTGTTTCAAAAAATAGAAACAGAAGGAAAATTTCCAGACCCTTTCTATGAAACCAACATTACCTTGACCCCCAAACCAGGCAAGGACCCCATCAAAAAGGAGAATTTCAGACCAATATCCCTGATGAATATGGATGTCAAGGTTCTCAAGATCCTAGCTAATAGGATCCAACCAGTACCTTAAGAAGATTTTCCACCATGACCAGGTGGGATTTATCCCTGGGATGCAAGGGTGGTTCAACATTCACAAATCAATCAATGTGATAGAACAAATGTGATAGAACAAATCAATAAGATAAGAGAGAAGAACCACATGGTCCTCTCAATTGAGGACTTGTAGAAAAAACATTTGATAAAATTCAGCATCCATTCCTGATTAAAACTCTTCAAAGTATAGAGATAGAGGGAACATTCGTCATCTTCATAAAATCCATCAATGAAAAACCCACAGTGAATATCATTCTCCACTGGGAAAAGCTGAGAGCCTTCCCAGTGAGATCAGGAACACAAGAAGGATGTCCACTCTCACCACTGTTGTTCAACATAGTACTAAAAGTCCTAGCAACAGACAACAATCAGACAACAAACTTTTTTCCAGTGGAAAAAAGATAGTCTCTTCAAAAAATTGTGCTGTGAAAATTGGACAGCTATGTACAGAAGACTGAAACTCAACCATTCTTTTATACCCTACACAAAGATAAACTCAAAATAGATTAAAGACCTCCATGTGAAAGAGCAATCCATCAAAATCCTAGAGGAGAACATAGGCAGTAACCTCTTCGACATTGGCCACAGCAACTTCTTTCAAGACACGTCTCCAAAAGCAAAGGAAACAAAAGTGAAAATGAACTTTTGGGACTTCTTCAAGATTAAAAGCTTCTGCACAGCAAAGGAAATAGCAAAACAAAGAGATAACCCATGGTATGGGAGACTATATTCGCAAATGATACTACAAAGGGCTGATATCCAAGATCTATAAAGAACTTCTCAAACTCAAAACCCAAAAAACAAGTAATCAAGTCAAAAAGTGGGCAGAAGGAAAAAAAAAAGTGGGCAGAAGGCATGAACAGATGCTTCACCAATGAAGACATACAAATGGCTGACAGACACATGAAAAAATGTTCATCATCACTAGTCATCAAGGAGATTCAAATTAAAACCACAGTGAGATACTGCCTTACACCAGTTAGAATGGCAAAATTGACAAGGCAGGAAAAAACAAATGTTGGAGAAGGTATGGAGAAAGGGGAACCCTCTTACACTGTTGGTGGGAATGCAAGTTGGTGCAGCCACTTTGGAAAACAGTGTGGAGATCCCTTAAGAAATTAAAAATAGAGCTACCCTATGGCCCTGGAATTGCACTACTGGGTATTTACCCCAAAGGTACAGATGTAGTGAAAAGAAGGGCCACATGTACCCCAATGTTCATAGCAGCAATGACCACAATCACCAAACTGTGGAAAGAGCCGAGATGCCCTTCAACAGATGAATGGATTAAGAAGATATGGTCCATATATACAATGGAATATTACTCCTCCATTAGAAAGGATGAATACCCAACTTTTGCCTCAACATGGATGGGCCTGGAGATTATGCTGAGTGAAATAAGTCATGTAGAGAAAGTCAATTATCATATGGTTTCACTTACTTGTGGAACATAAGGAATAGCATGGAGGACATTAGGAGAAGGAAAGGAAAAGTGAATTGGGGGAAATTGGAGTGGGAAACAAACCATGTTTTGGTTTGGACTCTGAGAAACAAACTGAGGGTTTTAGAGGGAAAGGGGTGGGGGATGTATGAGCCTCATAGTGGGTATTAAGGAGAGCACATATTGCATGGAGCACTGAGTCTTGTACATAAACAATGTATCTTGGAACCCTGCATCAAAAAATAATAATGTATTTTATGGTAAGTAACATTACAGAATAAAAAAATAAAAAATAAAATTGTATTGATAAGATAAAAGAGTTAAAATGGGTTAAAATAGGAAAGAAGAAAAATTAAAAATTAGAAAAAGAAAAAAAAACAAAAATTTAAAAAATGTGACTTTGAAAAACTAAGGAATCCTGGGAAAAAATCCATGAAATTTGTGCTGCTTTACCGTAGCTCATCAATTGGTGAACTTGGTCTTGGTTGGATGTTTTTGCTGATCTTCTGTGGAAGGGGCCTGTTGCCATGATTTTCAAATGTCTTTGCTGGAGGCCGAACCACACCGCCCTTGCCAGGGGCTGGGCTAAGCAATCTGCTCGGGTTCCCGCTCGGAGCTTTTTTTTTTTTTTTTTTTTTAAATTTTATTTATTTATTTGACAGAGATCACAAGTAGGCAGAGAGGCAGGCAGAGAGAGAGGAGGAAGCAGGCTCCCTGCCGAGCAGAGAGCCCGATATGGGGCTCGATCCCAAGACCCTGGGATCATGACCTGAGCCGAAGGCAGAGGCTTTAACCCACTGAGCCACCCAGGCGCCCCAGCTGCTCGGAGCTTTTGTTCCCTGAGCACTTTCCGTACTGCTTGGAGGATAGGAATGAAGATGGCGGCCGCCCAGTCTCCTGCCGGAGGAGCCAAGAACTCGGGGCCCCACTCCTCAGGGCACCTTCAGAGAAAAACCGTCAATCCCTCCCGTCTCCCTGGTCTCCAGCCATGCTCTGAACTCCCCCGGCCTGTGACCAAGTGTTTCTATCTCCTGAGCATGGCCTTGTTTGGAGTCTCCGAACCCAGCGGATTCCTGCCGCGCAGCCACGCTGCTCCTCCCAGAGAAGGAAGGGGGAGTCTCCCCGGACCTGCCACTTGTGGACGGTGCCACGGACCGCGGTTTATGGCAACCCCAGCTGAGAGCTCGCTCCTCGGCTCCGTCTCTGTCCCCGGCTGCCCCGCTCTGACACCGGGGAGCTCTGCCGCACTCAGACACCCCCGTCTTCCTGTGACCCTGAGGGACCTGAGACCACACGTCCGGCAAGGACTCCACCCACCACTTAGCCTCTGGAGCCACGGCCCCCAGCGGAGCAGACTTCTGATCTTTTGGATTTCGGCCCCGCTGCTCTCACCTGCCGGTAAGTGGCTGGTGGAGTTTTCCCCTCCCCCCACCACTGTTTGTCTTCCCATTTATTGCCTCGGATGCACTTCTCCGCACTTCCTACCTTCCAGAAAGTGGTCTCTTTTCTGTTCCTAGAATTGCTGCTGTTCTTCTCTTTGATCTCCTGTTGAGTTTGTAGGTGTTCAGGATGGTTTGGTAACTACCTAGCTGAGTTCCTGGGACCAGACAAAATTTAGGTCTCCTGCTCCTCTGCCATCTTGCTCCTCCTCCCATAGGAGGAGCAACAGAGCAATGGAACATTGAATAATATGCGGTATTTTGATTTTTAAAATTTAAATGGGTTTTTATTTCACAGTACAATATTATCATGATGTTTAATTTAATTTTTAAATTTTATTTAAAATCAGTTAATGTTAATTAATTGGGTATTATTAGTTTCAGAGGTAGGATTTAGTGATTCATCAGTTGCATATAATACCCTGTGTTCATTACATCAAGTGTCCCCCTAATGCCCATCACCCAGTAACCCCCTCCTCTCACTCACTTCCCTTCCAGCAACCCTCAGTTCATTTCCTATTAAGAGTTAAGAGTCTCTTATGGTTTGTTTCCCTTTCTGATTTCATCTTATTTTTCCATTCTTTACCCTATGTTCATATTTTGTCTCTTAAATTCCATGTGAGTAAAATCATACGATAATTGTCTTTCTCTGATTTATTCATTTTGCTTAGCATAATGCCCTCTAGTTCTCTCCATGTCATTGCAAATGGTAAGATTTCATTTTTTTTCATGGCTGAGTAATAAACCATTCTATACATCACTTCATCTTTATCCACTTGTCTGTTTATGGATCTCTTTCCATATTTTGGCTATTGGAGACACTGTTGCTGTAAACATTGGGGTGCATATGCCCCTTGGAATCACTGTTTTTATCCTTTCCATAAATACCTAGTACTACAATTGCTGGGTCATAGGGTAGCTCTATTTTCAACATTTTGAGGAACCTCCAAAATTTTCCAGAGTGGTTGCACCAGTTTGCCTTCCCACCAACAGTTGTAAGAGGGTTCCCTTTTCTCCACATCCTCACCAACATCTGTTGTTTCCTGACTTTTCTACTTTAGCCATTCTGACTGGTGTGAGGTGGTATCTCTTTGTGGTTTTGATTTGTATTTCCCTGATGCCAATTGATGTATTGAGCATTTTTTTCCTGTGTTTGTTGGCCATTTGTATGTCCTTTTGGAGAAATGTCTGTTCATGTCTTCTGCCTATTTTTTGACTGTATTATTTATTTTTTAGGTTTTTTTTTTTTTTTTAAAGATTTTATTTATTTATTTGTCAGAGAGAGAGAGAGAGAGCACAAGCAGGCAAAGTGGCAGGCAGAGGCAGAGAGAGAAGCAGGCTCCCGCTTGAGCAAGGAGCCCGATGCGGGACTCGATCCCAGGACCCTGGGATCATGACCTGAGCTGAAGGCAGTGGCTTAGCCAACTGAGCCACCCAGGCGCCCCTATTTTTTAGGTTTTGAGTTTGATATGCTTTTTTATAGATTTTGGATACTAGCCCTTTATCAGATGAGACATTTTCAAATATCTTCTCACATTCTGTAGGTTGTCTTTTAGTTTTTTTGACTGTTTCCTTTGCTGTGCAAAAGCTTTATATCTTTATGAAGTCCCTGTAGTTCATTTTTGCTTTGTTTTCCTTGCCTTTAAAGATGTGTCTAGAAAGAAGTTGCTGTGGCCGAGGTCACAGAGGTTGCTGCGGCCGAGGTCACAGAGGTTGCTGCCTGTTTTCTCCTCTAGGATTTTGATGGATTCCTGATTCACAGTTAGGCCTTTTTAGCCATTTTGAGTTTATTTTTGTGTATGGTGTAAGTAAATAGTGCAGTTTCATTCTTCTGCATGTGGTTGTCCAATTTTCCCAACACCATTTTTTGAAGAGGCTGTCTTTTTTCTGTTGGATATTCTTTCCTGCTTCATTCAATATTAGCTGACCATAGAGCTGAGGGTCCTTTTCTGGGCTATTTCTGTTGCATTGATCTATGCATCTGCTTTTGTAGAAGCACCATACTGTGTAATACAGCTTGATGTCCAGAATTGTGATGTCACCAGCTGTGGTTTACTTTTTCAACATTCCTTTGTCTATTTGGGGTCTTTTCTGATTCCATACAAATTTTAAGATTATCTGTTCCAGCTCTATGAAAAAAGTTGATTGTCTTTTGATAAGGATTGCTTTGAATATGTAGATTCCTTGAGCATGGAATCTTTTTTCCATTTCTTTGTGTCTTCCTCAATTTCTTTCGTAAGTGTTCTATAGTTTTCAGAGTACAGATCTTTTACCTTTTTGGTTAGGGTTTTTCCTAGGTATCTTATGGTTTTTGGTGCAATTGTAAATGAGATCAATTCCTTGATTTCTCTTTCTTCTGTCTCATTGTTAGTATATAGAAATGCAACTGACTTCTATGCATTGATTTTATATCCTGCTACTTTGCTGAATTCCTGCATAAGTTCTAGCAATTTTGGGGTGGAGTATTTTGGTTTTCAACATAGAATATCACGTCATCTGTGAAGAGTTAAAGTTTGACTTCATCCAATTTGGATGCCTTTTATTTCTTTTTGTTGTCTGATTGCTGAGGCTAGGAGCTCCTATACTATGTTGAACAGCAGTGGTGATAGTGGACATCCCTGCTGTGTTCCTGACTTTAAGGTAAAACCTCTCGGTTTTTCCCCATTGAGAATGATATTTTTTTGGGTGTTTTGTATATGGCTTTTATGATACTGAGGCATGTTCCCTCTATCCCTAACTGCAGAGAACTTTAATCAAGAAAGGATGCTGTACTTTGTCAAATGCTTTTTCTGCATCTATTGAGAGGATGATATGGTTCATGTCCTTTCTTTTATTAATGTCCTTTCTTTTATTAATTATTCCCACATTGATTGATTTGTGGATGTTGAACCACCCTTGCAGCCCAGGAATAAATTCAGGTGGTCATGGTGAATAATCCTTTTAATGTATTGTTGGATCCTATTAGCTAGTATCTTGGTGAGAATTTTTGCATCCATGTTCATCAGGGATATTGGTCTCTAACTCTCTTTTTTTGGTGGAGTCTTTGGTTTGGGGATCAAGGTAATGCTGGCCTCATAAAACGAGTTTGGAAGTTTTCCTTCCATTTCTATTTTTTGAAGCATCTTCAGAAAATAGGTATTCTTCTTTAAATATTTGGTAGAATTTTGCTGGGAGCCATCTGGTTGCAGGCTCTTGTTTTTTGGGAGACTTTTGATTACTGCTTCAGTTTCTTTGTGGGTTATTGGTCTGTTAAGGTTTTCTATTTCTTCCTGGTTCAGTTTTGGTAGTTTATCTGTTTCTAGGAATGCATTTATTTATTTCAGATTGCCTAATTTGTTGGCATATAGCTGCTCATAATATGCTCTTGTAATTGTGTTTCTTTAGTGTTGGTTGTGATCTCCCCTCTCTCATTTATGATTTTATTTATTTGAGCCCTTTCTCTTTTCTTTTTTGAATAGTCTGGCTAGGGGTTTATTGAACTTATTAATTCTTTCAAAGAATTAGTAGTTTTGTTGATCTGTTCTACTGCTCTTTTGATTTCTATTTCATTGATTTATGCTCTAATCTTTATTGTTCCTCTTCTCCTGCTGGATTTAGGTTTTCTTTGCTATTCATTCTCCAGCTCCTTTGGGTGTATGGTATAAGGTTAGGTTGTCTATTTGAGACTTTTTTTGTTTCTTGAGAAAGTCCTGTATTGCTATATACTTCTCTCTTAAGACGTCCTTTGCTGCATCCTAGAGGCTCTGAACTGTTGTATTTTTATTTTCATTTGTTTCCAATAATTTTTTAAATTATTATTTAATTTCCTGATTGACCCATTCATTCTTTAGTAAGATGTTCTTTAACCTCCATGTATTCATGTTCCCTCCAAATTTTCTCTTGCAATTGAGTTCAAGTTTTAAAACAATGTAATCTGAGTATATGCATGGTATAATCTGTCTTTTTGTGCTAGATGAGAGCTGATTTGTGACCCAGTACATGATCTATTCTGAGAATGTTCCATGTACACTTGAGAAGAATGGGCGTTCTGTTGCTTTAGGATAAAATGCTTGAATATATCTGTGAAGTTCATCTGGTCCACTGTGTCATTCAAAGCCCTTGTTTCCTTGTTGATCTCCCACTTAGATGATCTGTCCATTGCAGTGAATGGGATGTTAAAGTCCCCTACTATTACTGTATTTTTATCAATGTTTTCTTTAATTTTGTTGTTAATTAGTTTATATAACTGGCTGCTCCAAAAGTAGGGGCATAAATATCTATAATTGCTGGATCTGTCTTATACTCAGTGCAGGATCCAGAACACAGAGGGTCTTTGCTCACTTTTCCCATTCTGTTCTCAGTCACTTTTCCCATTCTGTTCTCAGGCTTAGGCATGCCCTGCATACCTGTGACTTAGCAGATTACTTTCTACTCTCTTGCCATGTTCTCAATCTTTTCATGAACTCTCAGTTAAAGACAATGAAAAGAGTGGATGAACACTGCAGACTCACCTCGTGTCCAGAACTCTCAGGGTTTTATAATGCTGTGTCAGCCCACATGTAGTCTCTAGACCTTTAAAATTTCAGCTGTTTTCTTATTGCTCATGGGTATGGTAACTTCCTTCCCATGTTGCTGCTCTGTTAAAGGTGAAACAGTCATGCATCCTGTTTCTCCTCAGAGGAGCTTGCCACTCTTCAAGTTGTTCTCGTTCATTAGGTTACCTTGTGACATCAGACTGAATCCAGGACTTAGTTAAGTCATATTATCATTTACATTTTAGCTCAACCTTCATTTCTTGAGTGGGAGTTTCTATGTTCTAGATCATAAAATACCCTTGCTCTTCCCTCCCACAGGTTTTTGCTTCCCTTTCCTGTTTATAATAGTTATACTTTTACTTCTAAAATGTTTGTAACTTTCTTGAAGGGAGAGATTATGTCTGTATTAACTCACTGTTATATACACTAGACTCTATTATGGATCCTGGTATTAGTAGGAATTCAAGAAGATATTTGTTGAATGGAATTGAAATTGTCACTTGATTTCCTAGAAGTTATTTTGGATTCTTGGCTGAATGATAAAGGAAGGAAGGTCACTTCTTTTTTGATTTAAATAGCACCATCAAAACCCTAGTTGTTTCCTTAACAGTTTGAATTATCATCTCCTTCCATTCCTAGTGTTGCTGGGAATGTCATATATCTTTGAAGTTATGATCATGGTGTCTGGCATTATATAGTCCATCTCCTCAACTAGTAGCTGCCTGATGTTAGGCAAATTATTTAATGACTCAGAATCTCATTTTTCTTATTCATTAAATATCTATCTCATTGAGTTGGTGTAAGAATTAACTAAACTAATGTGTACAAAGACTCAGGACCTAGTACATATTCAATAAGAAGTAAATATTGTTTTTGCTACTTTTTGATCCCTTCCTTGTTGTTTTCCCAAGAAGGGAAGAGAGTTACCATCCATAAAAGAACTTTCTAAGAAGAAACAAGGAATTACACATATTTCCATCTTCTAGAGCCAGTGTATTAAATTGCTTCTTTTCTTTGTCTTATATTAATTAATTTACTCAGGGGCTGTTGACAAAGCAGAGCAAAAGAAGGTCTAAAAAAGAATCCTAAGAGTCAGGGTGTGTCAATATTGATCTACTGAAATTTAGTCAGGCAAGAACTGTTTTATCCACTTTGAGATGGTGCTGATATATATATTTTTTAATTTTTTATTTCTTTTCAGTGTAACAGTATTCATTGTTTTTGCACCACACCCAGTGCTCCATGTAATCCGTGCCCTCTCTAATACCCACCACCTGGTTCCCCCAACCTCCCACCCCCCCCGCCCCTTCAAAACCCTCAGATTGTTTTTCAGAGTCCATAGTCTCTCATGGTTCACCTCCCCTTCCACTTTCCTTCAACTCCCTTCTCCTCTCCATCTCCCCTTGTCCTCCATGCTATTTGTTATGCTCCACAAATAAGTGAAACCACATAATAATTGACTCTCTCTGCTTGACTTATTTCACTCAGCATAATCAATATGTGGTCCAATACACTATGGAGTATTATGCGTCCATCAGAAAGGATGAATACCCAACTTTTGTAGCAACATGGACGGGACTGGTGCTGATATATAGACTGTGAACTATCCAGAGGCCTAAAGAGTCTTTATCTTTAAGAATTCTAACATAAGGGTGCCTGGGTAGCTCTGTTGGTTAAGCATCTGCCTTCGGCTCAGGTCATGATCCCAGAGTCCCAGGATGGATTCTCCCAACAGGTTCCCTGCTCAGCAGGGAGTCTGCTTCTCCTTCTGCCCTTCACCCCACTCATGCTCACTGTCTCCCTCTCTCTCAAATAAATAAATAAACAAATAAAAATTTAAAAAAGAATTCTAACATGAAGTTAGGTTTACATGAGAGTTAAGCCTTCTAACCTTGAAGTAAACTCAGGGAATTCTTCTGAGAGCTAAAGTTCCTATATGACCTTTCAAGCTCTTTCTTTGAGTTCTTTTCCTTCTCTGGGAAAAGGGGCTTGGAGAGCAGGTCTGTGTGCATTCACAGGTCTTCTATTTTGATTTGTTTGTCCCAGGAGCAAATTTTAATTTCTTCACTCACAGTAACTGATCTAGCCTATCCAGTCTTTAGGTTTAACCACATGAACATGATTTGGCTACTATAGCTTTTAAGCAGAAGCCAACCAATACTGGCACAGTAAGAACAGTGCCAGGAGAAAAGGTTTGGACCATATGGCAACATTAATCAGAAATGGTGTCATGAGTACTAAACCAAATCTTCAATCAATTGGGACAACCAATGATCAAGATTAGGCTACCAGGTTGGCCTGAGAAACAGATTAGCATGAAGGACATGAGAGATGCAACAAACAGGAAGAAAATCAAGAATGCAGAGAATTAGATCAGATTTGGGGGCCATAGTTAGGAACATTAGTATAATAGTCAAGTTGTAAGGCAAGAGGACCATGGAAAAAATCAGAAAATAGGACAGCTGAGGTGGATTGCTAAGCCTTGATCAGGCACTCCATAGGTCAACATGGAAAGATGAAAGTCTTTCAAGATGAAAGAGTCTATTGATCCAGGTTTCCCATTCAGGACTGTATAGTATCAAAGAGGTAGGTCATCTAAGACCAAGAATACCTCACAGACTTATCTACATGTCTACACCTGGAAGTAGTGCTATCTGCTCTTATCCTGCCTTGTTTCTAATCTGCCTTTTCTCCTGAAGCTTCATGGAAAAGGAATAGAAGTAAGGCCATCAATTACCTGCCTGTCCTACTTTGCTAATCTCCTTTCCAATCCTAAGTTATCTTTGTTGCATTGGTGAACTGTAGAGCACCCCATATAGCCTTTCAATTGCTGGCACAATCTTAAACCCTGAGAGTTGGTATATTCTGATGGTAGGGATAACGGTGTTCATCAGAGGTCCACTGGTGCCCTACCCCAACCCAACCACCCATTTCTGAGTAATGTTTTCTAGAGGCAATTCTTTTAGCTGCTTCTTCATTGCACAGCTTACCTCTAAACAACATGCTTCTACCACTACTTCTGTCTTTCATCTTTAGATATTACCTGTTGACATCCTTGTAGTGGCAATGAAGCTTTCAGTTTCTCATACCACTGTTTCTAATCCCTACTTTATTCCCACTTTTTTCAAAGTGCTAAATTGCAAATTTTTTTGTTAAATTCATATTCACTGTTTGTAATATTATGATTACATAACATTTGTATCTGTGCCATGCAATTATAATTATTTAGATTTTTATTCTTTTATAATTTTTAGTTTTCTCTGGAATCAATAAATCCCTCCTTTCTTAAGTCCCTCAAGGTTTCTATGCACCTATCACAAATTCTGCCTTACGTTGGTAATCTCTCACACTATATCCAACACATTTGGCTCCCCCTGGAGACTTTCATCCTCTTGTCCTAAACTGAACTAGTGATTTCCTAACACTGCTGCATGCCTGCCATTAGGGAAGTATTTCACTAGCATCTTGGGAATTCTTTTCTTCTTTAATGATAGATTCTCCACTTTACTAGATCCTGTAAAATTCAAAATGCTACGTGGTCCTTTGTTCCTTTTTAAAATAATTACATTCTACCCTTTCATTTCATAATGTGAGCTTTGAGCTGTGCTATTTTATTTATTTATTTATTTATTTATTTATTTGGGTGTCTCTAACTAATAAGATGCCAATTCTTAGCCTTAAGACTTTTAGGACTTTCGGGGCACCTGGGTGGCTCAGTGGGTTAAGCCGCTGCCTTCGGCTCAGGTCATGATCTCAGGGTCCTGGGATCGAGTCCCACGTCGAGCTCTCTGCTCAGCAGGGAACCTGCTTCCTCCTCTCTCTCTGTCTGCCTCTCTGCCTGCTTGTGATCTCTGTCTGTAAATAAATAAATAAAATCTCAAAAAAAAAAAAAGAATTTCAGGACTTTCAAGCAACTAGTGAAGGAAATCTGAGAAAACTCAAAAGGAAAAAAATGTTCCATCATTCCTTTTAGTTGCTTAAGTTTATTATATTTTTTTGCTGTTTTCATAATTTAATGAAAAAGTATTGATAAAAGGTGACATTAAAGAAAAAGATTGAATTTATCCTGGAAAACTGGACTATATGAGGCAAATTAGGAAAAAAACAACAACGAAAAGTAGCTTAAGAGGTAATACTTCAAACAATAGCAAAATGGAGCATTTTGGGGCAATTGAAGTTTACATAACTTAAGCCTCCTTCATTTACTTGGGAAAAATCCTGTAAAAATATTACAACTATATTTCCCTGACTGAAATATATTAGGGAAATTTATCACTCACCTTGATAATATAATGATTTGGGAAAGTCTACAAAAGTCTTGATTTTACGTTCCTGTCCAGTGTTAATATTTCTGTAAAAATAGATTTGACTATTGAGTTAGTTGTTTAAAACTGGAGAAGCATTATTTGTACAAGGGAAACTTTTAGATTCCAGACATTAGAATTTGTGGCTATATCCTATGAAATCTGTTACTTGTAAAATGTGCAAATCTGACTGGCTGTCTTTAACAATTTGTTGCCCTTGCAGCATATCCAAATGGACGTCTTTTTTTTTTTATGATGAAAACTTATAAATGCATCTGAGGTTTATTTGTTGAGCTAGAAAAGGATTATGCATTTTTAAAAAATGCATGACTCTCTTGTGCTCTTTATTCAAATAAAATTGCTAGGGTTTTGTCTTATTTAGAATTAAAAATCCCATATCTCCTCTTGGTTTATCCTCTCATTTTCGTATAGCACATTTTTTGGTATCTTCTTGTGAAATGGTGCATGGTAATTTTTGGTGCCTTTTCCACAGCAAGACATTCTTCCTATACTTCATAATTGATAGTTGGGCTGAGTATTAGCATTTTATTATTGAAATTTTTTTTCTCAGAATTTTGAAAACCTTTTATTATTTCTTCTGTCACTGCTACCATTCACAAGTCCAGTGATGATGGTCTGAACTATTGTCATCTCTCACCTGCCTCACCGTAGAAACCTCCTAACTGGTCTCCCCACTTCCCTCTTGCCTTGCTATAGCCTGTTGTCCACAATGGCAGCAGGGTGAACTTTTTTAAAAAGGAGTCAGGTCCTGAGAAGTCTCCACTCAAAACCTTACAGTGAATGCCCACCTCACTCAAAGGACTGCCGATGTCCTTCAAGGCCCAGTTCTCTGTTTTCATCTCTAGCTTCTAACCCCATGTTCACTCTACTCTGGGCATGCTGGACCCCTAGCTGTTCCACAAACATGGCAGATATGCTAATGTCTTAGAGACTTTGCACTGGCTGCCCTTTGGCCAGAAACCCTTTGACCCAGACTCAGAAAGGTGGATGTCTTCACTTCTTTCAGTCTTTGTGTAAAACACACCTTCTCAAAGAGGATTATTCTGATTATCATGTGTAAAACTACATGCTATTGTACTCTCTTCTCATTCTCAATTCCCCTTATCCTGCTTTATTTTTTCTTGTTCCATGGTGCTTATTGGGTTCTCACAAGCTGTATTATTCACTTTTATATTTTGTCTAATTCCATAAACTCCAGGAGGGTAGAGCACATGGTCTACCTGCCTGATAACATTGTTGATGCACCATAAATATCATTTGAATGAATGAATGGGGAGGTGATTATTATATCCTTATTCTGTGTAACATTACAGAAGCCCTTTATTTTAGTAATATTTCTGAGACAAATGCTCTGTACACAATCAAACTTTTTACAACTTTACTACTTTTCTTCTTTTCCGTATTATAGATTAGATAACCTTTCCAAAACTCAGAACTGGTCATGTCAGCCCCATCTCTTTCTTCCTCCCTGCTTAAAGCCCAAAGGCTTTCCACAGTTTTAGAATTAAGACAGAATTCTCTGACACAGTCTGTAAAGCTCTGCAGACATTGCTTCTTGCTTGAGCCAGAGGGCTTTGGCATAAGCTTTTCCCTCTTCTAGGAACACTCTTCCCGCCTTTCTTTGCTAAATTTGCCCCTGAATCAAAGCCACATTCCAACCAAGGGGGGAGAGAGCCTGGAAATAGAACCAGGCCAGGGGCTTGAGCCCCTTTGATTCATTGGGGAGTGAGCATATAAACTTTTAGTTTCAGAAATTCAGGATGAATAAATTCTGGAGATCTAATGTACATAGCAGGGTGACAGTAGTTAACAACACTATACTGTATACTTGAGACTTACTAAGGCTAGAGCTTAACTAGTCTCACCAAATAAATAGGTAAATAAATAAATAGCTATGTGAGGGGACAGATAAACATTTCACAGTGTATAGATCCATCAAAACATGTTGGACACCTTCAATATATATAATTTTTATTTGTCAATTATACCTCAGTAAGCTTGGGGAGAAAAGGAACTACTCTACCCATTCATTCATTTAATCTCTTAATCATAGTCTTAACAGTTATTAAGTCAGTGAGTTATGCTTTAAAAAACTAGAAATACCATCATTTACAGTTCATTTTTTAAAAGTTTATTTTAAAGTAATCTCGATACGCAGTGGGGGACTTGAACTCACAACCTTGAGATCAAGAGTGACATGCTCTACTGACTGAGCCAGCCAAGTGCCCTCAATTTTGCTGCAGTGGAGGGCAGCCATCTTTCTCTCCAATTATGCATCTAGTTAAGTCCTGCTTATTCCTCAGAGCTCAGCTCAAGGGTGACTTTCCCAGGGGAACTTTCCCTGACTAGAATATATCCACCTCTGATGGGCGGTCATGGCAAGCATGTCTCTCCTTCTTGGCACTCATCATAGAGACATGCTTTCATGTGTCTGTGATTATCTGGCCAATTCCTATTGTCCCCACTAGGCTGTAAACTCCATGAGAATAACAGATTGAGATTAGGTTTGTTCACTACTTGACCCTCGGTGCCACGTACAGTGTCGGGATCATGGCAGGTGATCAAAATCCTATTTTTAAAAGGATGCATAAGTGTAGAAAAGGGTGTTTAGACAGTTTTATTCCATATTAGCTCTTATCCAACCACCAGTGTTCCACAATTCCCCCAAACTTAGGTGTTCTAAGCTTTAGGGTTTCCTCCCTCTCCTTCAGGTGATATGTGGTAAAGTCTACAGAGTCCTGGCTGAGCTGCCACCTGCTCCTCTGCTGGTCTTCCTTTTGTTAATAGGTGCTTCGTGTACCTCTTCAAATCTGGAATTTTGATTTCAATCACTGTATTGAATATTAACATTAATTAATATTAAAATGACTCTCAATTTTATATGATTCTGGTCTCGCTTTGGTTAATGCTGATTTTAAATGTGGTTCTAGAGTTGCTTAAGAAACACCAATCTTCATGGTTTCCCAAAAGTGTGTATGTCCTAATTTTTAAAATAATTGGTAAAACTATTCTGAGTATATACAGAACTTTCACAGACCTCAAAAACCTATGACGACTTTCAGGCCTTGATAAAACCTCCAGAGTCCAGATAAAGCGAAGTGTAGGAGATATGGAGGGAACAGGGAATGAGCGACGGGAAAATGGCAGAAGCAAGGAGGAGAGAGCGTGCATGAGTGAGTTGCCGCCAGGAGTTTTTTTGCACCAGGTTTCTCGTCTTTGTTCTGTAGAATGTGTGACATGTAAAACAATCTTCTGGCTGATGGTGGGCTTCTGACGTTTGGTTTCAGGATTCATTTTTATTTTGAGAGGGAAGAATTCTCTGTATAATGATGATTTTCCTGGCCTCGTCAGTAAACCTAGGAGTTGTTTTTCTACCAGAGGTGATGGATTTGCTGTGATGTAGCCCTCATCTGTTAATCAGTCCCGCCCCTGGCGGGTTTTACAGATTTATGAAAGAGATGAGTCAATTAGGAGTCCAGCCTGCAGTTATAAAGTGGAACGACAGTTAGAAGGTTTAATTTGGCTTCACATGCAAGTCTGCCTTACTTGTTCTCTAGATAGCCTGGACCTCCGCATGCGAGTACTAACAGACACACTATTTTACATGACATCCCTGAGCCCATCTATGTTCCCAACTGCACAAAATATACTTGCTGGCCAAAGCACTATTAATGTCAGCCCGGAAAAATGACCCAAGGGAGTCAAGTAGTTTATGACGTTGGTTGTCACTAGATATTTAATTCACCCAAAGTACCTTTATAACTGGAATGATAGGAGCTTTCACAGTGATCCCAGAGATCTTGATAGATGCACCAGGCGCAAAGGAGGGACAGCTTTTCAGCATCACTCCATTTTTGTCTGGCTTTCATCAGAGACCCAGAGCAGCTGGAGAGTCATCTACAGAGTCTGTGCAGCGAAGGGCCAGACGGTGGGTGAGGCTGCGGGGCTCACCCGAGCCTCACTCTGGCATTTCACACTAACGTTTCTGTGCGATGCGTGCAAATGAATTGCGACGTCACCTGTAACCAGGATTGATACAATCATTCTTTTGGACATGGTGGAACTAAAACAAATATGTTCTATCTATCATATCAATCAAAAGACAACTTTGGTTAAAAACAAAAGGAAAAGCAAAACATATTTGGTCTAAGAAGTTACCCTGTGTGAAAAAGGAAGACTGTCCAACCCCTATAAATCATGGTGACTTCTCTCTGCAGTAAGCACTTTTCTTCCCCTCCGAATTATCATTTTATAATCAGAAAAGCCCTAGAGTTTAAAGTACGCCTCGTACAAATGTCACTTCCAAGCTTCAGTGCTAATCCAGAGGAAATATTATCCTAGTGGTCTCCAAGGCCCAATGTCTAGGTGTTGGATACATGATAAACTTACATGGAGCTTTCTTAGTGAGATATAGTCCTCCAGAGGATTGAATTTTTCAAGGCTTAGTACAACCCAACCCCTTAAATAAGATTTAAGCTTCCCTTGTCAGGTTCTTTTAAGAGCTTTTTAAATTTTTTTTATTTGCTGCTTTGACCAGGTTCTAATCCCTAGTCCCCAGTGACAACCTTTGGCCATCTCAACTATTTTGTGTCTGCTTTCCCAGGCCCGGGACAGCTTGCACATTTTAGAGGTATTTTTTCCCCCTCTCCCACAGGAGAGCCTCATTAAAATAATATGAGATGGAAATTTGTAACAATAAGATTGTCTCTCTACTGATAATATGACAGATTTTTTTTTTACCTTTTTTTCCCATTTCATAGCTCTCTTGAATGGATTAAATCATGACAGAATACTAGGTATTAGAAATAAAGAATAGGTCTATTAGTTTGTACCTGAACCTTGGATTTCCCAGCCTCCAGAACTATGAGAAATAAATGTCTGTGTTTAGGCTACCCAGTCTATAGTATGTTTTATAGCACCTGACAATAATTACAAATTTTATATACTTTCTTGTGCTTAAAAATAATGGGGAAATTTCAAGGCCCCGGAAAGGAGAAGGGAACTCAAAGTGAGAATGAAAGTTGGAGCTGCTATCATTGCATCTCATGGAATTAGCTGATATATACGTATCATATATGTGTGTGTATATATATTATATTAATTTATGTAGTTTATTAATTAATGTAGTTTGTATATACTAATGTAGTTTATATACATTAATGTAGTTAATATGTATTAACCACATTAATATACATACTTTCCAAGGAAGGCAGCAGAGCAATTAGGTTAGGGAAGACTTCCTTACTGTATTTCTATAATTGTCTAATTCTTAAAAAGAAAAAATAATCTGAAGCTTGCACAGTATACTACATTTGATAACATTAGGAGGTAACATGAATGCTTGTTTTAGTCCAGAGAGACAGAATATTTTATTTTGTAGTACATATTGTGATGGGGCAGCTTATTCCTTTCAGTACTTACAGCTCCTAAAAATTTCTGTCTGGTCCTGACCTATGCTCAGTTCCACAGTGTCAGAGACTAGTTTACAAAGAATGCTTAACCTCAAACCCAGTTTGCTAAATGCACAATGGGGTAAGTATGGAGGTTCATGTACTTATGAAAACATTGTTGAGTAGAAACCCAGGGGCAAATTAAGTAGGCACCAGGATATCGGGTAGAAGGGAAGTATGATGAAGGGAGGGGATGGGAGCACGGCACTGTTTTCAAAGGTAAGCCTACACAGAATTCTAATGTATAAAAATTAAAGTCTGCTCTTCTGGCCCGTGAGAGGGTGGGGACGCCAAGTCTACTTGCTTGTCCACCTCATCGTGCTCAGCCCCTAATCTTTCAAGAAGACCTGTTAGTACTGATATGGCAGATTCTCTTTACATTCCAATCCACATTTCAACTTCTTTCCTCAATATGTCTTCCTACTGAAACAGAAAATAAGGGTTGAAAACTGAAACATGAGATGTCAATCTCAGACTTCATCATACTTGTTAACTCTTCAACTAAGATGAAGAAAAGAAGTATAATTTTATTTTATTATATTAATTATTATCTAGTATTTTTTGGGTAAGGGAAATGTGCAAGGATTGATTTGTCTAGATAGTGTTCTATGCACTTTTACCTATTCAAAGTCCTATTGAAATAGGAAATTATGGAAATTATGTGAAATCAAGCTTCATGATATTTTAAAGGAGATTTTTGATAAGAAGTTGAGTGTCCTATAATTTATATTATCTATATAATACAATAACATATATACTTTTTATATAATGTTTTATGATTTTAACTAACATTAAGTGAGGGTAAAGAGAAAAGTACACACACTCATACCCCAAACAGATGTTTTAGGCAGGGACATTTTTTCCCTTTATTATAAATGTGAATATGTTTTGTTTTGTTTTTTTAATTTAAATGCTTGGGGAATCAAACCCCCTAATGAGAACTAGGCAGCCCAGTTGAATTCTTCTCCTCCTCAGGAAGACAGGAAGAAGTCCTTCAAGGGCCACTCCAGCCCTTCCATCTGTTAAATTGAATGACTTGACCTGAAAACTATGGGCTTAAATATTTCTTCAGCTGCAAAGGGTCACTTACCTCAAATTCCATTTTAGTTTAATGAGGAATGTGAGGTTGAAACCTGTCTGCTAACCTCAAATCTAATTGTTTTATATACCCAACAGACAGCCTTTCTGTACTCTATGAAGTTCTGTGGTGCATGAAAATAGTCATCGAAACTTGACTCCAGTACCATTTAGTCCAGCCACAGTCAGGTAATGGGCTTTGTTAACGACTTCCAAATTATAATCAGTGGTATTTACTAGGTCCCTGTTTCTTAAACAAAACAAGATAAAAAAGAGGGAAACACTCTGTATGACCAGTCCAAGGAGGAATGAGGCCTGGCAGTCAGTGTGAGTTGCTCCATTTTTTAACTATTTTTCATCCTGCTGTATCATTCTCACTTCGTCTACTTCCGTGCCCACGTTAGCAGAAAGAAGCATTGACTTCATCAAGCAGAATTACTTATCCTGTATTCTCATTATTAATTTTCACTAAAACATGTATATGGGACTATACAGTGATGACTTTATCCTAAGTTTAATTTCACTGATTTTGGGTTATTATTTTAGCTGTCTAAGTCTACCTCCCTGTGTTGAGGTTGGGAATCGTCATTCAGGTGCTTTTACTTCAGCCTTGCTTTAGCCGCCAACCTGTATATATTATTCTTCATCTTTTTTCCTATAGGATTATTTGTATTATTCTTATTCTTTTGTAGGAACTCTTTATTTAGTACACAAATTTTTATTGATTACTGATGTTCTAAGTATTTTTTTGCTCTTTTTGTTAGCTGAGTTTTCACTTTCTTTTTGGTTTCTTTTGATGACTGGAAGTTCATTATTCAAATATTAATTTAGTCAAATTAATTAATTCTTTTCCTGGTTTTTAAAAAAGATTTTATTTATTTATTTGAGAGAGAGAGAGAGAGAACACAAGCAGGGGAGGGGGCAGAGAGAGAAGCAGACCTCCCACCTTGAGGTTTCGCTCCATCCCAGGACCCTAGGATCATGACCTGAACCAAAGGCAGATGTTTAAGTGACAGAGTCATCTAGGTGCCCCCTGTGGTTTTTGTTTTTTGCATCTTAAAAAAGGTATTCTTTTTCACGCTGGTATCCTAAATATGTTTTCCTATAATTTGTTCAAAGAGTTTTAGAACTGTGCTTTTCTGCAGTTAAGTCTTCAATCCACCTGGAGTTGGTTTGTGCAGGATGTAAGGTAGGGATCCAATTTGTACAACATCAGGACTCTTACTGAAAATACTTTTTTATCTATTGCAATACTATCTCTGTCTTATATCAACTTACTATATATGAATAGATTTGTTTGGGTGTTTTATCCTGTTTTAGTAATCTTTTTACCCATTCCTGTACTAATTATACACTGTCTTCATTTTCTTTTCCTGAAGTAGACTTTTTAAGTTAATTTTTCAGTAAGTGTCTATGAATGATAAATTCAGTCTTGACCTAAAATATCTTTATTTTGTCCACTTTGCTGAATTTTCAGTCTCAAGTATGGAATTTTAATTTGATGGGTAGTTTACATTTTGTGAGATTTCCAAAATATTTAGCTTATCATACTACTGAATGAATATGTTTTCTATATAATTTTTTCCTTTATCTTTTTTTACTTCTGGGGCTCTCTCTTCATGATCCCTTGTGAGAAGGCAAAGCAATCTGAATAAATTCGGAGTCCCCACCTTCTCTTGTTACCGTATATTTCTTTCTTTTAAATTTGTGGCTTTCCTTTCCTGCCTGAAAATTAGATTCCTGTGGTAAAGATCTAGATCTTAACCTCACTCTCTCTGTGAATATAGGTGAGTGGTGTGAGGTGGTAACAAATAGAACATTTCAGCTGGGAAGGAAAAATTATTTGCATAAGGAAACAAATGCAATGAGCCAGAAACTGGTGCCAGCTGTACCAGTATGAGAAATAGTCACAAAACGTAACATGACTCACAGAGATAAACAGAAGCTGACAAGGCATTTTGTAGACCAATCAGTCTTTCATCCACGCTCAGGAGTTACGGGTTTGAAATACAGAGATCTTAGAGCACTTAATAAATTTTCTCCAAACACAAGTAATTAATGCCCATAAAGAACTGAAATAAATCCATTCTTTATGTAAAAACTGAGAAACTTGCCAATATCCATTGCAAAATAAAGAATACTGGGTGGCTGAGGTCAGTGACTGCCAGTCTCTCTCTGAGGACGAAATATCCCAACCTTTTCAGCATATGAAATGTTGTCAAGACATCACTGCTGTTGAGGTTAAGAACACACCTCCTATTAGATGTATTGACAAACGGAAGTAACAAAGGAGGATCCCTTAGTTTTCTTTTGCTGATGTTTAGTTTTCCCTATAGCAATAGAAAATTCTGAAGGATAGATGAATGAGCTCTAATGGCACATTTCATTTGGATTTATTTTCTTTTCAACTTAGAAATGCATCCAGTACAAATAATGTCCTGGGTAGGTGGTGAAATTTCATGGTAGGTAAGAAGCAGTGTCACACTGAAAGTAACCCAAGAAGAGCCATATGGGCAAAGTATGTTCAAGACCTATAACTTTCTTCCAAAGATCATACTGATAATCCCTCGCACTTATTGAAAATATACTCTGTGCCAGGCACTGTGGTGTTTTAAACGAAGTATATTTAGTCCTCATAATGATTATATGAGATATACACTATTATCATTATCCTCCTATTACAAAAGAGGGAAGTGAGACTAAGAATTCATCAAGGTTGTCCAAGTGGTAGAAATGAGCTTCTAACTTAGTCAAATCTTTTTTTCCCCAACACCATGAAATGCTCACTCGGTTTCCCTGTTCCATTTGGTATCATCTGCTTTATCTCCATCTTCATGAGAACTGAGTATAAACGAGGTAGGATGGCATTTGTGTTAGATGAGACTTCATGTCTCATCAACCCAACTGAAGCTGGCATTAACAACAATAGATTGAGATAAAGTATCAGCTTCCAAATGAAAACAGGACTTGGGACAACACTGAATTGATTGGCTCAGGATGGGATGTTGTTCTCTTTCATGAACCACACGCTGCAGCAAGGGGAAAATGGATAACTTGGATCGCAGTTAGGGCAATTCCTGAAGCCAGGGTTGGGGAAAATTTCATCAAAATTGAATGGCTGTTCCTTGAGATGGATGGAGGGAAAAAGGGAAAGTAGAAGCTTAGGAAAATGGAGGAAAATAAGTCAGAGTCAAACACATGGAATCCTTATTCCCTTGTAAGATTAACATGTAAATTAAACATAAGGAAAGATCATAGTTGGATTCCACATCTTAGAAAACATCCACTGATGATGTGTGAACTAGCTACCTATTGCTGTATTGAAACAAATTATTCCAAAATTAGGGGTTTAAAAGAAGAGACATTTATTTCTGTAGGTCAGCAACTGGGCATAGCTTAGCTGGCTCAGGGATTTTTACCAAGTTGGCTGGGGGAAGGTCTTCTAAGCTCACTCAGGATTGTTGGTAGACTCTAGTTCCTCCTCTTACACTTCAGCCCTGTTACACTGAGACAGTTTCCTTGCCCTAGGGGCCTCTCCATAGGGCTGCTCCCAACAGGCACTGGCTTCCTTCAGAGCAAGCAAGCAACAGAGCAAAAGAAAATGTCCAAGACAGCCTTTTTATATCCTAATCTTGGAAGTGACATCCTGTCATGTCTGCCATATTGTATTCTTTAGAAGTGAGTCAGTAAGTCTATCCCACTTTGAAGAAAAAGGATAACACAAAGGTGTGAATATCAAGCAGGACAAGGGGCCATCTTAGAGGCTGCCTATCCTGTGTGCATTGGATTATGTGTGTGTGTGTGTGTGTGTGTGTGTGTGTGTGTGTATCTACTACCTTTGGAGTTGGTGGGTGGTCTGGGGTCACACATGATATGGGTCCAATAGACTATTGAGTTCTTTTTTTTTTTTTTTAAAGATTTTATTTATTTATTTGATAGAGAGATCACAAGCAGGCAGAAAGGCAGGCAGAGAGAGAGGAGGAAGCAGGCTCCCTGCTGAGCAGAGAGCCCGATGCGGGGCTCGATCCCAGGACTCCGAGATCATGACCTGAGCCGAAGGCAGCGAGCAGCCCAACCCACTGAGCCACCCAGGCGCCCGACTATTGAGTTCTTATGGGCTTTCCTGTTAGGGACATTATGGGGATAAAATGGTAGTAATGTTTCCTATAGGAAACAGATGGCATTTGCACGTTGAGAGTTTGAGTGGGTTTGATAAAGGGACTATTTACAAAGGTGTAGGTAAGTACAGCAAAATTGCAAGGAATAGTGCATTACTCCAGGGCTTGTGGCAGCCTGACACATCACTACCCCAAGGATTGAAGCCGTAAAGGAGGGAGCAGTTAGCAGAAGTAGGACAAGATGTCTGTATGAGAAGATGCCAGATTGGAGCTGTGACTTTCCACTAAAGGAAGCAGTCAGCCTGTGGCATCTCCACAGGGAAAGTGCCCATGGAATAAATATATCAGCTTAGTCTCCTCCAGTCTCTTGCTGTCACTACCTATTGGCTGAACCCAACTAGAACTGAGAAGGCAAAGAATCCTCTGCCGTTGTCAATACAGGTCAGCCTCTGAGGTACACAGTGTGTGGGAAGAGTGGAGAATGGACCCAGAGGGATGATCAGAAGTACAGAAACCAACTGAGTACTTACGAGGAAAATCATCCCCATGATACAGAGAGAAGAAGAAACAGGCGTACATGATGAGGCGCTGTTTAGAGCAAACTAGATGGAGTGTTTGGTTTGTTGGCAGAGATGGGTATTTAACATCAAAACAGGCTTTCATGTAGTTGTGTCCCTTGAAAAATCCTTAAAAATAGGAAATGCATATCCACTTCTATGAAAAGATTTGGGTGAGATTGCCCTGATGGGAGGAGCCTGGTTGGCTAGGATGACTTTGAAGGGTCCTTGTAACTTGAGGATTCTGTGTTCCAGGACAAGTGATGGAAATCAGGAACAGAATCTCCTGCAAAATATTTCCTATGCTTTGAAATGGAAATTAGGCTGTTCCAATTTAGGAATCAAATTAAAGCAAATAGTCAGGGTGTTAGCGGGTTGCGCTCCTCCCAGTTTGAAGTGGCAAGTAAAGAGGGAAGGTTGTTTTTTTCTGGATGAAGCAGGATCTCACTGCTGGCTTGAAGCGGTGTCGCCCAAGTCATTAGATGGGGGATGTGCCAGGAGCTTGACCTTCCAAGTCTGCTGCCCCTCCCCCACGCCCCCATGACAGCCTCTCCTGATATGGATGGACAGGGGCTGGTTTAAAATGACAGTCTCAAGTTTGTGTCGGAAGAGAAGGCTAATTCAAAGAAACAGCTGGGCAAGTTCCCTTTCTCTGTAGGAATAATTATCAGCCCCCTCTCCATGGCCCACCTGGGAGCTCATTTTGCCTTTAGATCCCGCTGACAGAAGACCGATGATGAACTCCGTCGACATAGCATGTCCTTTATCCTCCACAAAGCCATTCGCAATGACTTCTTTCAGAGCTATCTCTACCTGCTGGAAAAAATTCCCCTGGGTAAGTGAGTCAGAGCTACTAGATAAGGGACAAGAAAGGAGGACTTTGTGAGGTCCTGAGACCTCAGCAAGAGAAGTTAGAACAAGGACACTTTTCATGTAAAAAGAACCTACAGCCGATGTCAGGGGGCTTAAACGTTTCCACGTCATTCTTTCTTGCCAGGTGCAAAGATCAGGTGCTGTCTGGAAGGCTGGGTCTCTGCTTTGCGATGCCCACGCCCTGTCAAGAACTGTGATTTTCTTCCCTGAGTGTTGGTTTGCCCGACTACCAGGCGTACAGAAATCCATTTCCTGAGTTTTGAAGGACTTTTAAAATATTTGCCACAATTGAGAGGGGGGCAAATTAGGTAACTCAAAGATGAGAGTATTAACATAGTAATATGTCAGCTAAGAGATAAAAAGAAAGACTAAACGGTAATAGATCGAGGTGTCCTTGTTTTGTGTGTGTGTGTGTGTGTGTGTGTGTGTGTGTGTGTGTACATGAGCCCACACTCTGCATGATCCTTTCTGGCTTTCCTGAGTCACAGTAATAGAGAACCGAAAAGGAGCAGGTTTTAGTCTGGTCTTTGAATATTAACAAAAAACCTGGGGCAGTGGTCTGTCTCCCTTTTCCCTATTTCCTCCAGTTTTCAGGGAATTAGACAATAGGGCAATAAAAAGCTTAACGGGTTTGCTCCACTATTTCTCTTAGCCTCTGTGAATGGGGTTATTTCAAGGAACCCTTAACAGCGCCGAAGAGGAAATAACTTGCGATTAAAGAGTGAAGTGTCCCCCCTTTGATTTATATTTTCTCCCAATGAAAGCAGGACCAGTAAGTATCAGCACCAGTCTGTTTTCTTAAGGCTGTCTGAAAGCCCCTTTGTGCACTTGATGTGGCCAGGGTTTCCAGACACGGTAGGAGCTACGTAATTCTTTGTACTGCGTTCAAGAAACTAGTTGTTAGCAGCCTACCAAGTTTTCTTTTTATAAATCCATTTATGAAGGGATCTTTAATTCTAGACCTACAAATGCTTTCATCTTATACAATGCTTCTTAAGAATTTCCTTATTTATGATTCTGTTAGTTCCTCGCAGCTACACCATGGGATGGATAGGATAATAAGATTACTTTTCTCCTCCCACCTTCACACCCTTGTTCCCCATCTTAATTTTTCAAATGGGGAATAGAAAATTCAGAGATGATGAAATCTAACCTAGACAGATCTCATTCAGATAGCAAAGCAAGAAACTAAGACAAGGGCTCTTTCCCGTAGGTCACACAGCCCATGAGTAATCCTTTAAGGATGTGTCATGCATCTCATTTGTATCCAAATGGAAAAACTAGAGCAGTCCCTTTGGAAGGGGAGGCTGTCCTGGTTGTTCCACACACCGGCAAAGCACTGCTTTTCCAGAGACACTCTTGAAAGCCTTGTGTGTGCCACATCTCAGTAACATCTTAGTGGCTGAGCTGCCGTAGACTGGGAAAAGCTATCACTTAAAATTACTAAGATACTCACCAAGGGACAGACGGCAGCCAAATGTTAATTATGAGAGAGATTTCCCCTCTGAAAGTAGCTGAAGATGAGTTAAGATGGAAGAATAAAACAGTATCTTCTGAAAATCAGTTGAAAATTAATTCGGGAAAAGGAGAGTATAATTTATGTTTCGTCTCAATCCCTGTTTTAATCAGTAGAGTCATTCTGATTATACCGATTTTTCTCCTCTGTGAGTGTGCTGGTGGTTTATGAATGATTTTCAATCTTTACCAAAAATATTAGTAAGAACAAAGTTTTGACAGCGTCTCCTATAGAAGCCCAGTGTGAAATAGGAAAAAGTGAACATTTTCTGCTTTAGGGTTGGGGACAGGATGTGTGCCCTGCTTTGTCCTCTTAGCCTCACAAATGGCTCCTGAGGCACTTTGATATCTCCCATCAGTTCCCATTAACACTCTTTGAAAACCTTAGTCCATTTCTAAGCCAAAGACAAATCCATCTCACTTAGTCAGTTTTGCATAAACAGGTACTGCTTATTTTCTCTGACTGGGATGATTCAGCCCAGACATTCGTTTCCCTTGAGAGTAACCGAGGTGGCCCCATCCATGGTGTCTCTTTGATTTTAGCAGTTGGGAGTTATTTTAGTCTGTATGCACTACGCTATCCTGCAGTACCAAACTAACCCTAAAATCTCAATGGCCAAACATAAAAGTTTACGTTTTTGCTGTATCATTTCAACATGCATTATGGGGGTGGAGGCTGTGCTCCACATAGACACTCAGGATGACAAAGGCTCCACCACTGAGAACACTGCTAGTCACTATGGTAAGGGAAGCTAAGAGCTGAAGTTTTCCCTAATAGCCCATAAATATTGTGTCCCAGAAGGACATACATTACATCTCCTTAGAGACCATCGCCCAGAACCAGTTGTGTGGCCCTGTCGAACTGCAGGGCTGCTGAGCAACATGACATACTGTATGTATGTGTGGTCTCTGGTAAACGCTTCTGCCAGGGAGAAACACTGATTTCTAGAGATAGAAACACCAGACACTTCTACTTTCTGATGAGTTCAATTTAGTGTGAGAGACTTTTATGGAACTCTGTCATTGTGCAAAGAGCTCTTCAATGTCCTGGAGAAGATTCAAACAATTAGACACGGTATCTGTTCTTCAGAATTTTATAAACTGGTAATGAAGGCAAATCAACAAATAATTTTTTATTAATCCTTAAAAAGTTTAAATTAAGGTTACAGGAAAGGCAAGCTGTCAGCCCTATGAATACTCGGCTTTTTTTTGCAGTGTTTTCTTCTCATGACAGATGGGGAGCACCTCCAGGAGACTCTAAGTTAATTTCAAGGGGCAGAAAGGAACCAGCACGTGTGTCTCGCCTGCTAGTATGAATTTCATCCAATCACAAGTCTTCCCCAGACCTGTGATTATCTTACTTAACCCTTGGTTTTCTCCCCTAGGTGATTATAACGTCTATTTATGGAACGCATGTACCTACCTATATTAGTTCTCTGATGGGACTCTAGTTCCCATGACTCATTTATCTTATCCTCTTCCATATCTACAGAATTTTGCATTTACCGTGGTTCCTGGCACAGAGAAAGAATTTCATATCTGTTCACAGCAGATCAAGTGGCCTCCTAGTAATAATTAATTTCAGGTCACTAAAGTCTTGAGTTCAAGTTCTGACACTGTTCCTGATAGAGAAAGTCACCTCTGGAAGTTGCTAAAGTCTTTGAGTATCATTTTCCTCAGGGCAGTTAGAAGCATTAAAAACAATTGCTCATAGTAAATAGCCAATACTCAGTAAGGATTAGTTTTCCTTTTCTTCCTCGGAGCCAATGCTCCGAGGTGGTCTTCCAATGCTACCAGATGGTCTTCCCTAGCACAGGCATTACCAAAGATGATAAGCTCAGCGCACTTGTGTGGGACTTTTCAGGCAGCAAGGGATAGTGAGCTTTTTGGTTTGAAATGAAAACTTAGCCAGTAGATACGCTCTCTCCTCAGCTCCGCTCAAATGTCTTGGAATTGGCTTCCCCTCCTTCCGTGGTTTCAAAACTTCATAGAAATGAAAGTAAAGCCCTTCTTTTAAAAGGTTAGGGAAAGGCTACTGTAGGGCCTGCACAGAGAGTTTGTTGTTTGGGATAACTATGGGAAGGACGGTGGCTAACCAGACTCTCTGATTCCTTCTTTCCTGCCTTCCTCCTTCCAGCTGCCTGCATTAGGTGGCCGGTCCCACAAGCACACTGTGCAGGGACATTCAGTCATGGGGACGTTTGCTGGAATATCCTTGGCCAGATTCAGAAATTTGTGGAGAAGCAAGAGCATGCGCAACGCAAATTCCCTGTGATGGCTTGGCCGTGGCACCGAACACATCACTGTGCGGGAAGAAACAGGAGTAAGCCGGCTGCGGCTCTCAGTGCTCTGCGCGTTCCCAAGTCAGTGACTCCTGACGGCACGCCCGTTAGGTGGTACCATTCTTTTCCGCACCTTATGTCTGCGGGGCCCATGTGCCGTGGAGTTAAGCGACCTACTGGAGGTCACGTGGCTGTGCGTGGGGAAGCAGGGTTAGAACCGGGGCAGTCTGACTCCAGAGTCGGCCTTTTTTTGAGGTTCAGAATCATGTTGCCTCCCAGTGAAAACGGCAACTTGAGTTATGTAGGCAGTGATGGAAGGTTTACTATGTTTATTTGTTGACAGGAACATTAGCTTTGTACTGAGATAATCAACCAGAGAGGCAGGCCAGTGAGTAGGGTCATGTAACCTAGTTATACCTGCACAAGGGCACTTGGGGGCTTGGGGTGAGTGATTTGTCCGAAGGTGGTTGTTGGCGACCAAATAGGAAATAACAACTGTATACATCTCCAGTTGGTGAAGCAGTGCTCACGAGGCTTATTAAGGCCCAGCAGAGACGTTTCTCCAGGTTAGCCCCTCAAGGATCCTTCTAGCGCTCTCCGCAATGTACTTCCGAGTACATAGAAGTCAGTGACCGTTTGTTGATCACACACGGAGTAAGAGTCTATTACTCCTGCGTGTTGTTAAAGGCTTCGTCTAACTTCACATTTAGAACAGGGGTTCCACAGTTTAGCAGAATACGGAGTGGGTAGGACATGGCTATGACACGTGATTTCTATGTGACATTAAATTACTAAATCTTTCTGAGTCTCTCATCACTCATGGGCAAAATGATGACTCTACCCCCAGTTTCGTGTTATCATAATGAGGATTAAAACAGATAATGTGAAGAGTTAATATGAAAGTGCTTAATATAAGGCTGGGTGCCTAAGAGGTACCCACCAATTTTTAGTACCCCCCCTTCCCTTACCTCTTTCTACAGGAATCGGTCTCTAAGGAGGAAATTGCAGCAATGGTCACCTGTCTGGCAACACAGTTAAAGGCCAGAGTTAACAAATAAAAACACTTCCCATAAGACACGTGGGACTGCCAAACAAAACTCAGCATATAACCATTGGCATTTTTCAAATTGATTTTACCCCTGTGGAGGCACGGCTGCACAACTCACTGGAGAGTGATACGTTTTCAAACGTTTGCTGTTACCTTTGCAATGCAGATGCTGCAAGATTATTTGCTTTAAAGAAATGGAGAACCAGATACCTTGTTTTATTTAGCAGATTTTTAGATACACACATGGCATGAGAGGGATGAGATGCGGGTTTTGGGTTTAAATAGACCTGGGTTTATTTATTTTTTTAAAAGATTTATTTATTGGGGCACCTGGGTGGCTCAGTGGGTTAAGCCGGTGCCTTCAGCTCAGGTGATGATCTCAGGGTCTTAGGATCGAGTCCCGCATCAGGCTCTCTGCTCAGCAGGGAGCCTGCTTCCCCCTCTCTCTCTGCCTGCCTCTCTGCCTATTTGTGATCTCTGTCAAATAAATAAATTAAAAAAATCTAAAAAAAAAAGATTTATTTATTTGACAGACAGAGAGACAGTGAGAGAGGGAACACAAGCAGGGGCTGGGACAGGGAGAAGCAGGCTTCCTGCTGAGCAGGGAGCCTGATGTGAGGCTCGATCCCAGGGCCCTGGGACCATGACTTGAGCTGAAGGCAGACACCCAACGACTGAGTCCCCCAGGCGCCCCTCGATCTGGGTTTAAATTCTGGTTGCGTTCTCAGTAGCTACTCAATCTTGGGTAATTTAGCTCTTTCTGTCTTGTGCTCTTCCGTAGGTGACAGCATCTATCTTACCTGTTCTGTTAGGTGTGAACCCTAAGCATAGGTAGTGCATACGTCCGTGTTTGGTCAGTGGCAGTTACTATGTTTGATTATGTGGATATGCCTAATTAGGAGGATAGATAGAAACTACACAAAAAGTGTAACTTGTGTCTCTTATGTCAGCTTTTCCCTCTAGCCACTCTCTCCTTTGTTGAACCTGCATGCTATTCAAAGAACAGAAAGTGAGCCATATTCATTTAGTCAGTGGAGATTCAAAAGAGGCCTGCTATGTGTTAAGCATAATGGTAAGTGCTGAGGTTGCAAACACAAGTGAGAGACAGCCTTAGCCTGAAGAATTCAGTGTGGGCGAGAGATCCACACAGAGTGTTTTTGTGGAATGTGGAAACAGTGCTAGAGACCCCCACAGGCTGCTGGCGAGGTGCACAGGACACATGGCGACTGATGAATCAGGTCTGATGGTTCCAGCGCACATCTCACCGTGAGGAGTCTCCCCCCACTATCTTAGCCTGACTTGTAGACTTCTAAAGTTTGATAGTAGGTGAGGTAGAACACTCAAGAAAGCGAGTTGGGAAGATGTTCAGCCAAGTGGGTAGAGAATATGGCGTGGGGTGGCAGGTCCTTGCTGAAGCGGGGAAAGTGTGTTGTCCCTCCTGCCCTCCCTTTGGTTATCTCATTTGTGTTCAAACCTGGAAAGAATTAGGAACCGCTGAACTAGCCCTCAGCTGAAAAAGAAGAAGCACTTGAAGACTTTTAGGGTAGGTAGCGCATTATTTTAGAGATCAAAACCACCAGATACCTAAAGCATCCAAGGAGTAAATCAAACCTAGAGGGCCCCTCAGGGCAATTCCAAGACTTGATAATCACAAGTATTCTAGTATTCCAACACACCAGACCTTTTTTGTCTTTCCTGTTTAACTTCTATCACTTAGCATAATGCCCTCAGGGTCCATCTATGTTGCCATAAATGACAGGATTTCCTTCTTTTTTGTGGTTGAATAATATTCCATGATACCTAGATACTTCTTCCTTCCCTCCCTTCCTTCCCGCCTGCCTGCCTTCCTTCTTTCCTTCTTTCCATTTTTACCATTAATTCTTTAATGGCTAAATTGGGAAGTTCCCATCTGCAAATCTCTTTTATGGAAGGTCTTACCATTCATGAAACCATCTCCTATTGGGCTTTTTTTTTCCTGTTTATAAACAAAAGGTTAACATGATCCATTATCCTATCTCAAATAATTTCAAACTAAATCTCTCAACTTAACCTACTTATTCTCTCAGATCAATTTTTAGTTGACAAACAGTTTTAACATCTGGAACAAAGTCTAAGAAAAACTATAACCAACCGTTTAGAAAAACAAAAAGGAAGAAGAAGGAAACAAAAGACAAAAAGATACTCAGCAGGTATAAGCGCTTAGCTATTAACAAAATTTTCCTTAGGGAGTTTGCAAGATCCGAATTCTTCTTCAGGGCAAATTAATGTTATTCTACTTTCCTTTTTGTAACAATTGAACCATTGCAAGGATCTTGGGAGTTCAGCCCATAATGTAGGTCAGGAAATAAGTACCATATTATATCAAGAACGAATAGAACTATATCAAGAACTCTGTCTTAGACTACCCCAAATTTCACAGAGACATTGCAATCCTACAAGAATGAACTGCTAGTGTATTCCTTTACTAAAAAGGCACAAGCTGATGATTGATTACCTTATCTGAGTCAACTTGCACCGTTGCGGGAGCTACCAAGAGAGGGGAACCTGGGGCTGGCCATGACACCTCATATATCGTTTTAGTGAAATGCTCCTGTCAATTAGGTGAAAATGAGAACTGAAGCCCATAACCATAAAAACCTACCTATTGAATCTGACCCCTGCTGGGCTTGGCATTCACTTGTGGTCTAAGTGTTGCTGGCATAATGGACCATTCCCATTTCCAGATTAAGGGTTTTAATAGACTTCACCAACTAGTTGACTTAAGCAGGTGGTGATGAGTATGGCTGCTTTGCTGCTTTGGCTGGCTCAGTGAGAGTACTGGGCTCTAGCTTGCTTGTGGTCCCAGGCAGCGTGCAACTTGGGGAAGAGTCTATGAGCTGTGATTTCCTAGACAGGTTTTCTGAGATACACAGAAGAATTTGGAGCACTCATGGTATTGGGATGGCTAAGCTTGATTTTTGTTGTCCCTGTAGAATTTATTGAGCCACCTGCTGTTCACACAACACTTTACTAAGTGCTAGAGAAGAGAGATCGGTGTAGGGTAGTAGTTCCCAATGTTTTGAATCTGAGAACTCTCCTTTTAACGTATTTTCTCAGTTGTTAATATATGTATAAAATGGCAAAAAGCATCTACATATTTAATTCTTTTAAAAGATTTGTATTTAAAAAAATCTGTAACAGTTAATATATATGGAACTATAGCATATAATATTGTTAGTCTCTAGAAAGTGTACATTGGAACTGATTCTTCTATCCCTTTCAGCAAACTCATGACCATTCAAAGGTCCAAAAATTGGCTCCAACATCTTTGAGTTGGAAAATACTGGTGTAACTCCATAGATGGAATATATTATAATGAAACATTATAAGTGGTGTTTGTTGGATTTTCAACTTTTAAAATCAAAATTTGGGACTATGTAATTGTTATTCAATCAAGAACCAAGTAGTGCCTTAGTCCAATTTCACAACCTCGGTGCTACTTGAATAAAAATGATTCCAGTTAAGGTTAAATAGATTCTCATATACTCTTTTTTTTTTTTACTGAAAGTTATGTTTATTTTGATTTGCTTTATATCATAACATTTTTGTACTGTTATATATTTTGTTTGGAGTTTTCACCTGTCTTTTATTTGTGATGGTTGAGATAAAAAAATATGTCTTCTTTAGAATATAACTAATGTATCTTTGATTCTTTCTTACTCTTTTGCCCAGAATCCAATTCATTCTACTTCTGGATGAACTTATGTTTCTGAAGCCTATATTTTCTGTTGTAATAAAGACTGATTTCTTTCCAGATCTGATAAGTATCTATCATTTTGGGATTTCTTTTCATTGGATTCCTGGGTTAATTTCATGGTCTTTTGACACATACCTTGTCTTGATTTTCACCTTGATTGGGCTGGAATATAGCTTCAAGAAACTCTGAAGAATGAATCTGTGGTAGGTAAATATTCTTCCATGTTTGACTGGGTATTAAGTTTTAGGTTCAAAATAATTTTCTCTCAGAATATTGATGGCATTCCTTCTTTGTTTTCTAGTATTTATTTTTTTCTTAAAGATTTTATTTTTAAGGAATCTCTACACCTAATATGGGGCTCAAGTTCACAAGCCCCAGATCAAGAGTCATGTGCTCTACTGACTGAGCCAGCCAGGTGACCCTATTTTCTGGTCTCGGCTCTTTTTTCTTTCTTACTATGTTCAGCTAGCCACTGTTTAGTACATGATTAGTTTTTGATGAGTGTTCAATGATTCATTAGCTGCATATAATTCCCAGTGCTCTGATTAGACCTATGTTATAAGCCTGATTCTACTCCTTTGAATATAGTTGCCAGATAAAATATAAAACTCAAGATATATTTGAATTTTAAATGATCAATGAATAATCTTTAGTGTAAGTATGCCCTGTGCAATATACAATATTTCAAGTATACACATACTAAGAAATTTTTATTGTTTATATAAAATTCAAAACTAATTGCTTGTCTCATATTTTTATTTGCTAAATCTGGCAACCCTCCTTGAAGGTCAACCACCTTTCCCCTTCTAAACAACTTTAGGATCTTCTATTTCTAGGATTATTACTCTTTGTGTATTGAAATTTCCTAAGGATTTCTGTAAATTAAATACATGTTGCTCACTATTTTTTGGACCCTACAATCACTTTCAGCTCTGGGAAATTTTCCTCTATTATTTCTTTAATAATTTTCCTCCTTCCATTTCTCTGTTATCAAGAATTCTAATTGGCTTGATGTTTGGGCCTCCTGAATTAAGTCTTTATAGCTCTAATCTATTTACCTCAGTTTTTCATGTCTGTCTTTTTATTTATGTTCTGACAAATTTATTCAATGCTCTGTTCCAAAGTTTTTGGTAATCAAAACTTTAATTTCTAAGAATTCTTTGTTATTCTTTGAATTATCACTTTCTTGGCATCTTATTTTTGGTTTATGGATGCACCAGTTCTCATATCACACCAAGGTTATATTTTTTTCTGTTTAGTTTTGATTTAAAGTCTCATCTACTTCCTGAATTATTTCTATTTTCTTTTGGGTCATTTCTAATGGCTTATCTCTATCTTTTTTCTTTCAGACTGCTGTTTTACCCTCACATGTTTAGAAATCATTTTTTATCCATAGTTAGGGATAAGGACAGGTTCAATGATTCTAGGTAATGGAGAAGGTTTCCTCTGTTAAATATGTCTCCCCTGAAAAGAAAGGACGACAAAGAGCTGTACATGTATAGGTAGATCTTATCAGACTCTGATCTGTGTGAGCAGATGAGATGCTTGGGTTCATCTATATGCTAAAATGAGTCGTATTCCAGGATCCTAACACTAACTGCTTTAGGTCTCCTTGGGCAATTACTTGAATTAAAAAAAATTTTTAAAGAAGACACTCCCTCACCCAGGGTTATAGCTGTGCTGCCAGTTGCTTTTGGGAGGGTGTGTTTGTCCTCTCACTGGTTGGCTTGCAGAGAGATTTTTGACTAACTCTTATTTCCTTTTGCATCTATACAAGACTGAAACATTTTTTAGCTTTGTTCCATCTTCTTTTTGTTTTCCAAACATTTGTTGAAATCATGAATCCATCAGTGGCACTCCTCTCATTTTCTTCACTGTTATGTGTTGAGTTTATTAAAAAAATTTGGGGGGGCGCCTGGGTGGCTCAGTGGGTTAAAGCCTCTGCCTTCGGCTCAGGTCATGATCCCAGGGTCCTGGGATCGAGCCCCATATCGGGCTCTCTGTTCAGCAGGAAGCCTGCTTCCTCCTCTCTCTCTCTGCCTGCCTCTCTGCCTACTTGTCTCTCTCTCTCTGTCAAATAAACAAATAAAATCTTTAAAAAAAAATTGGGGAGGAATATGGGGAAAGGCAAGATAAATGCATGTATTCAGCCTACAGACTTGAATCAGAATTACCTTTCTTTCCTCTGCTTTCTATCGTTTCCTCCTGAATGTCCTCTAATGAGAATATTTTATATCTAAAGAGGTGCACTTTTGTCTACAAAAAACACGTACATCCATATTTACTCTTCAGAAATAGGAGTACATATTTTTTCTAAAAATAAATGTCTTAAAATAATACCTTGTATGGTTTCTTAAATAATTAAGTGGCACAGTATATGCGAATGTACCTAATATACTACCTGGTACAGAATAGTTGCTCAACAAATCTTTTTATCCTTTTTTATTATTTTATTTTCAGAAGAAAGAGCTCAAGCACATCTTCTGTAATGTTGGTACAAAGAAACAGTTCAGTATGAGTTGCTTTAAAAAGTGGTGAAAAAAATAGCTATCCTGAATGTACCTTGTGATTAGAAGTAAAGGTTAATGATTAAGTTCTCACAAAACATTTGGAGTTCAAAGGTAAAACTCACTATGAAGCTTGTGACCGTCTTCATTCTATTATAGTAAATGCTGTTAAACTTCTAGAAAATACAGTAATAAACTAAAGTTCCATTAAACTATAGAGTTAGTAAGTCACAAAAATGCCACTATGATGAGATACCTGAAGATCAGAGAGGTTAAGAAGTTTTCCTAAGGTAACATAGTAAGTCTCTGAACCAGAACTCAAACCTAGGTCTTCTTACTATGCCTTTCCTCATGGCACAAATTCACAGGCTGCTAAGAGACAATTCAATGTATGTTAAGAATGAACTTGTTCTGTCATATAAATATTAATAATATTTCATTTGCAGTGAAATTGTATGCTTTAACAAGTCAAATCATCAATGGTGAGATGCAGTTCTATGCCAGAGCTGAACTTTTCTACCAAGAAGTACCTGCTACAGAAGAGGGTATGATGGGAAATTTCATTGAACTGTCCAAGCCAGATATCCAGGCTTCTTGGGAATTTCTTAGGAAATATGTTGGGGTGAGTTATCCAACTGCTGCTTGATAAGGAAGCAAAGTCTTTGCAAACATTGCACTCACATGCTTCTGTGTTGTCATTTAAATCATATTGAAGCCATATAGCTCAGCCAAGAGTTTAGCCTGAAAGCCTGCTTTAAGATGTTGAGAAAGGATGGGTTGCATCAAACCACTGGTTCATCCCACTTGGCATTTCATCATCCTAGTACCAGCTAATCTCTCATGCTTCAGGGGAAGGTGAACCAGTATTGCTAATATTATAATTTGGGGATTAAAAAGACATCTCTTTCTGGACTCTCACAGATGAAATAGTTGACACCAAAATGATTGATGAGAATGCCATTTGGGATCTTGGGGCCATTTATTGATTTCCTGTAATACAAATTCAATATAGTAAAGAAATGCATACTTATGCTTGGTTTTAAAATGATAAGAACAGTAGAATCTCTTTATATTATTTAATACATAGTACAGACTTTGCCTTGAAAGAATGTGATCTCTCTGTAGCTCTGGTCTTGGGTGAAACTCTTTCCTTACTCCCCCACCCCACAGAGACAGACTGTATAGTGTGGTGGCCAAAAACTTGGTCTTCAGATTCATGAGGTTCTTCTATTTAGTGTATAAGCTACCTTGGAATTGTTTCTTAAGTGCTCTAAGTCTCCGTTTTTTACCTGTGACTAGGGCATAACCCTAGAACCTTCCTCATAGGATAATGTGAAGATTAAATGAGATAATATGTATCAAGTGCTTGCTTTGTTGTGCATAATTATCATCCAATAAATCTAATTTATTTCTACTACTAATAATAGGCTTTCATGAAATATGTTCATTACAGTTTAAGGAATTTCATCCAGTTGTTAGAATAAACTTAGGAGCTGCGGACACAATAAAGCTGCTATTGGTCCTGCTGAAGCCATAAAGTCCTAACTGGCAAACGGGTTTCATCCCGATTCATTTTGAAGTCATCTATTGGAAATTTGGAGCCCATTTTATTCTGATAAAAGCACTGGGTGTTATAGGAGACTGATGAATCACAGGCCTGTACCTCTGAAACAAATAGTACATTATATGGTAATTAATTGAGTTTAAATTTAAAAAAGGAGCATTATAAGTAAACATTACAAATAATAATTTATAATAAATTTATTATAAATAAACATTATAAATAAGTATTTGGGTTAGGTTGCCAAGCTCCTTAGAAGCACACTGTTAAGAATATCCCTAGTGTTGAGTGAGGTTCACCTCACATCCATCCTCCTTGGAGCCCCACGTGCCTGAGCAGAGAGAGTTGGATCAGGATGGAGCACCCACTGGGGCCCCTGTGTGAGCGTCAGCCGCCGCCATGAGGGACGGTACGGCTGGAGGTGGTGGCTGAGGCTCTGGATAGGTCAGGGCAACTGGAGTATTTCTAATCAGTGTTGCTGACTGATTTCTTGGCGTGGTTTTCTGAGATAGTCGCTCAGCTAAGCACTTTAGAGGTACCATCTTGATTACGTTCCATAAGAATTCTAGAAGGTAAGTACTGTCATTATCCTTGTTTTTCCAGTTGTGGAAACTGAGGTTTGGACATGTTAAATAAGTTTTCAAGGTGATGGAGCTGGTGAGAGACAGAGCCGGGGCTGAAGCCCAACCACATCTTCTGACAGCAAACTCTTCACTCTTAACCACAACGTACTTTTTCCATTTGTCTCATGAAGCAGAAAAATCCTTGTGCTCTCTCTCTCTCTCTCTCTCTGTGTGTGTGTGTGTGTGTGTGTGTGTGTACCACAGACCTCAGTTCTCCTCCAGCCTGGCCGAAAGCAATCCCTCCTGCTTGCCTTGTGGCGAGGCCGACTTTGATCCCAGTGCGTCTGAGAAGCTTAGTTTGTAATCCAGCTGCTTGTCACTCCGCGTGGAATGCCAAGCTGACCACAGGGCTGCAGGTCAGACAGAGCCCATACACGTGCCCATGGACCTGGGAAAGGAAACAGCCTTATGCTTGCATATTTATGTTGGAAAAAAACAGCCTGCTCTTTTCAAACAAATACGAGGAGTCCTTCTCAATGGACCAGGCTCGTTGTGAAGCAGTGACCTCTAACTAACTGCACACAGTCTTTTTAAAGAAATGATATTTTGGTGCTTTGACCTTAATAATCTGCTAAATTAGTATCCAGGTCAAGATACAAGGCGCTAGGGAATATGAGTATCTGACATGATTTATCTCCTGTCAACTGGGAAAAGGCAGGCTGTTTAATACAAAGTTTTGCCTTCCTTTCACCACTTAGTGACCCAGGACAGTGGGAAAGGTGTTTAAACTTGTTTCAAATATGTTTGCTTTAGCAAACAAACAGATGATACCAGGATGATGTTAGTGGCATGGCCGATAACTTTCCTCGGTTTTATCCTTCTAGTGGAAAAGCAGCAGTTTATACAAAGTAACCAGTATTTGGTGGTTCTTTTGACCTCTTGCAGAGATTAGATGACTAAAAACTCTGGGTCTCACTTGTTCTATTTCATGGTTTTTATATGGTGGCATTTAACACTTTCCTTTTAGTTTTAAACTCCACTGGATGAACTTAAAATGACGTTCTTCAAAGCAAAATATACAGGCAGAATCAAAACTAAAATGAAATTCGCAACAGCATTTTGCTATTTTATATGAATCCATACATAGGAAGACAGCATCGTAAGTGACGATGAAAATAACAAAACGTGCTGCGATGAGCACCGGGTGTTATACACAACTAACGGATCACTGAACACTACATCAAAAACTAATGATGTACTATAGAGTGGCTTACTCAACATAATAAAAAATAAGCATAATATTAGATGTAATATTTATTCAAGGTCATTATATAATAAAATCATTTTTCAATTAAAAAGAAAATAACAAAACGTCTTGTTTTGAAATCATACATTGTATGTAGGTCTAGTCATATTCATGGAAAGACATGAACTTTCAATAGGGGCAGCCATAGTGTCCAAGAGGCAGGAGATGTCCCTGAGATCTGTTTTTAAATACTCCTTCCTAGAGGAGTTGTGTGTGAAAGAGAGAGAGTGAAATTTGGTGCCAGGATCGGGGAGACAGTGCCAGTACATGTAGAGTAGATAATGAGAACTAAGCAATAGTGGTAAGAGCTGTGGTACACAGAATTAGGGTGAAGGGTAACTTAATGTATTTGTAAATAACCATTGTTTCAAAAGTAACTATAGTCAAATATCACACATCTAAATTGGAGAAAAATACAACTCCAAGGGTGAGAATTTTCAAGGGAATTCTATCTCAAACCTTTCACCTCTCTGAACCTTGGTTTCTTTGTCTAAAAAAGTAGGGAAATTAGACATGAATGCTTTAAAAACTCTAGGGTTTTGCTAAGATCCTTCAAGGTCTTATTGGGAGAATGATAGGGAGGGTGAGTGGGTGAGGCCCTACCTCCCATTAGCCAGAGCAGCTTTGTGTTTATGTGGTTCATTGAGATAAAGGAGGAAAGCTTTTATCATCTCCACTCCTCTGGCACAGGTCTCTGAGCCCTCTTTTTCATTCTGTGGTTTAATCCTAAGACTACTTGCTACAATAACCTGAGCAACATGATCCATAGAGACTTAAAGCCAAGTAACGGTAGGAAAAATTTGTAGTTATAATCTCTAATTGAGCATATAAATTTCTAGTAACATCATTTTCAGTAACTTAAATGAATTTCCCTATACTTTCCTCATCTTGTTTATGTAACAGCTTTACTTAAAAGATGTTTTTATTATGGTGTTAACAATACAAATCTTTAGCTTAGGCCTTTTTTATTTTTTCTGAACTAGTTTACGTTATAATACCCGAATGAGGGAGGTGACATAGTGTAAGTAGGAATGGCAAACCCATGGAACATGTACCACCACTTCCCCTTCCCATGCACAAGGCAGACATTACTAGACAATCACAGAACTCTTTCCTTCATTGAGTCTCATTGAAGCCTTATGATTTTGTTCAACACAGCATTAGGCAGATACTACTGAGGGAATCAGGGTTGGTACTTGAGGTGACAACGCTAAGGCAGAACTGGGTTTGGATTCAAGCAGTTCCGTGTTCAAGCCCTAATTCAGCCATTACTGTGTGGTATTAGAAATCTAAGTTTCCTCAGCTTCAAACGTGGGAATAATCATGATTTTATGGAATTGTTTTGATTATTATAGTTATTACAGATGCAAAGAGCTTCTGTGTATGAGCACTTGATAAATCATGGTTATTATGATTCCATTTGAAAAGAAGCCACAACTGCTTCACTTTTTGTTCTTCATTGTGACTTTATTGATGTGAAGAAGGCCTCCTGGGTAGACTAGAAAGGAGCATTTCCGCTGTTTCCTTCTGCTCAAACATCACCTCTTGATCCTTAGACAAATGTTTTTTTAAAATCCTTAGTTGCTGTGAAAACAAGAGCAGTCTTTCTCAAGATTTTGATTGGCAACATAAGTATCTTATTGCTGTAATTTTTAACACAAAACATATTTAGCAGTCATCCCTTATGACAAGAAATCTAGACAAGATAATGCATACACTGAATAATATACAGTCATGTATATGTGTATATATATATGTATGTACATATATATCTGTGTATGTGTATGTATAGGTATATGTTACTTTGTAGAAGCAAGTTGGAGAAAGTTTCCATTGGCTGGCTTCCCCCTGCACCGCCTATCTATCCTTCACCTCCAGTTGATTTAGTATACAGACATACTTTATAAAAATAATTTTAGAGGGAATTTGTGCCCAGTAAATCAGGTAATTTCTCTTATAAAGGCAGAAAACTGTTTCTAGCATGAAAAGAGACAAGGAGACTTTGCTGCAAACACCTTCTATCCATGTGATAGGGCTGTGTGCCATTGGGGCTAGGTTTGAAGTAAAATTCTGGCCTGAAAGGCTTTCTCACTGCTTTGCTCTTTTCTTTTCTTTTCTTTTTTCTTTTCTTTTCTTTTCTTTTCTTTTCTTTTCTTTTCTTTTCTCTCCTTTCCTTTCTCTTCTCTTCTTCTCTTCTCTCACTTCTCCTCTCCTCTCTTTTTCCTTCCTTCTTTCCTCCCTCCCTCCCTCCCTCCCTCCCTCCCTTCCTTCCTTTTTTTTTTATATAGCCATAAGCCACCCTGCAGGTCCATTTAGCTGTGGGCTTGACCCAGATTTGCAGTTAATACAATTCTACTTTTAAAGGACTTTCAGGGGTTCATTTCCTTGAGAAAATTACCAAGTTTTTAGACCTAAGATATTACTTTCTGACTTTGAAATTCTTTTGAAGATCTATATTTGGATAAAATAAAGAAAGTGAAAGCTAGCAAGGTTGGGTATTTTTTGAAAAAGGTAACTGGGTATTCTAGAACTCAATCGTGGTAGTGGGTACATGCCCGTATACTTTGTTCAAATTCATTGAGTGGTGTATTTAAAAGAATGCATTTTATTATGTGAAACTGACCAAAATAAAGTTAGTTTAAAGAGGTCATTGGAGCGTCCTAGACTCAGGGTCAGTGTTTGTATTTGAAGTATTCCATAAGGTACCTTTCTGCAGGGCCCCGGGCGAGCTGGGACAGACTGTGCCTTGGGTTGCGGCTCTGGGATAGGAAGGGTCAGCAAGCATGTCTTGTTGCCGGTTTTCAACAGTGTGGAGCTGGTGGACATGATGGAATCGTTCCTCCTCGAAGCCCAGAACTATCTGCAGGTCAATGGGGACAAGGTAGAAAGTTACCACTGTCACAGCCTGCAGGAATTCATGCCCCCATTGGGCAGATACGATGTCATCTGGATTCAGTGGGTCTCTGGTTAGTGCTGCATGGCCCAACATCGGCCTCTCTCCCCTTCCCAGATAGAGAAGACGACACCTGGGGCTAATCTGAGGATGAGTGGAGGGGAAGCAAAGACCTAAAGGGAGATAGAGTTGTAGTCATGCTTAGAGCAGTTAACTGGACTTAGCATCTTAGAAACCCCCAGAGCTCTGGTCCTCCCAATCTCTCCCCTAAGATGCTCTGCTACAAGCCTGAAAGTTCCCATCTTCAGGGATGGAATGCCTTTATACCAACCTAACTCTAAGAAGAAAACCAAATTCTTGAAAAACTTTAAAAAGTGAGGTCAAAAAAGTTTATCCCCATTTATTGACAAAACTAGACTTTCTTAGATTTAAATTCTCAGGAAATGAGGTAGCAATGAATTAGAATTTGGTCTAAGTGAGTGTGTGTGTGCTAGGAGACACAGAGGAGTGATGACAAAATTGGGTTGTCTGGGGACAATGGCATGGACTCAGGGGCTAGGCAATAGTTTATTTTGTGCTTGTGAGATAGACAGACCAGCTGGTTGAATTCCTATTTTATAGATGGGACACGGAGCCTCCTCAGAGAGGATACCCGTCCTCTTACCTAAATTCTTAAGTCTCCTGCAACTAGACCAGTTCAGGCTCTTAAGTAACTCATGAATGAATGAACAAATGGTCTCCTTATTCTTAGCCTTGTGGTCTTTCCTACCTTCCTACTCTCCTCCCTCACACCCATCATTTCATCCTGTTCCCCCATCTACTTGGCCTCACCTGTAGGGCACCTGACTGATAAAGACCTTCTTGCATTTCTTTCCCGGTGCCGAGCTGGCCTGAAAGAAAATGGTGTCGTCATACTGAAGGACAACGTGGCTCGGCAGGGCTGTCTCTTTGATCTCTCTGACAGCAGTGTGACTCGGGACATGGACACCCTCTGGAGCCTCATTAGGAAGAGTGGGCTGGTAGTGCTGGGCCAGGAGAAGCAGGACGGTTTTCCAGAGCAGTGCGTCCCGGTGTGGATGTTCACGTTGCACAGTGATGGACATTCCTGACTGGCAGTGGAATGCAGGGCTGGGCTGCACAGGGTGCTTTGGGGCAGAGGTCCTCTCCTCCTAGTTCATGAGGTGATGGAGAGAAGAGATGCAATGCATGGCTGGAAATGATGTAGTATGTACAAGTTTCCACTAATTTTATAAGGACATGCACACACCCAATGGATTTTCTGGACGATATATAGAGTGAAACATCAGGAAAATTGTTTTAAGAACTGCTTGTATACACCCAAACTATACAAGTGAACACAAAAACAGAAAAGAGATCAATGTTAAATTCTAAACTGTCTTGGTCTGTGAAGATTTGCATTATGGAGTATCCCGGGATGGGTGGGTTCAAGTCTAGACCCCCTTTCTCTGCCCTCATGCTAGTTACAGTCTATTTCATTCCTCGTTAGGACAGCTACTTCTCTTAGACAAAAAATCTCACCCTAATTAAGACGGCACCAGTCAAAATAGTCTATGAAAACAAATCCACTGCTTCATTTTTCTTTAGCCTTTCTCTTCTCAGAGAAAGTATATGTGGCTTCACTTTCTATTTTGGTTCAATTTTACCACCCAATGATGTAATCTGGATGTAATTTGATAACAGAGGTCTCCATTTCAGTGATAAGTGTCTCCTTTCAGGAGAAAATGTTGTATGTTGAAATTTCAGCTGTAATGTATAAGTAAATGTCCTCAATAATCTAATTTTAGCCATTGGCCTCCAACACTGCTTGCTTCATTGTAGCCAGTCCTGTTTCTTTCTTTGCTAAGAATGTACAGTGGAAAGAGAAGGGAAATGATAAACCATGAAAACTAAGCTAACTGGATTAATTTAAGGCATTGGTTTAGTTAAAAATAATCTAGGGGTGCCTGAGCGGCTCAGTTCTTTAAGCATCTAACTCTTGATTTTGGCTCAGGTCATGATCTCAGGGTGTGTCCTGCATGGGGCTCCATGCCAGGTGCAGGATCTTTTCTCCCCCTCTCCCTCTGCCCCTCCCCACCTCAAAAAATAATCTAAAATCATTCAAACAAAAAATGCAATTTAATGTTTCTTTAAAGATTCATTTATTTATTTGAAAGAGAGAGAATGAGAGAAAAAGCATGGTAGTGGGGGGGGGGGAGGGTCAGAGGGAGAGTCAGGTTCCCCTGAGCATGGAGCCCCATGTAAGACTCAATCCTGGGACTCCAGGATCATGACCTGAGCTGAAGGCACTTGCTTAACCAACTGAGCCTCCCAGGCATTCCAACTTGTAATTTACTTTTTATTAGCGGGGTGTTTAAATATAACTGATTTAAGGCACTCCAATATCTTCATGTTGAAAATATACATATTTGTATACTGACATGTATTTGTATCTTGATATATGTTGAGTCTTGTTTGAGATGCAAAATATCAATTTAAGTAAAGAAGGTCTACTGCATGGATACGCTATAACCATAAAAAAATCATACTTGTAAGTCAGAGCTCTAACTTAGGAGGAAAACAATCATTATGAAACATTTACTACCTTGTTATAGGATTACCGTGGTAGTATTATTTATGTCCTGGAAAATTAAGTCACTTACTTTGCCTCTGGCACCTTCTACATGTTGTGTTACTCACCATGCTCTAGGGTAACATAACAGAATGAGAGTTGGAACCATTAGAGAACAAACCAGAACTAAATCAAATGGCAAGCCTTTGCTAAACAAACGAATATGGCCAAACATGGGCATTCATGATTTAATCCTCCGTGCCTTGGAGAAAATCAGCCAAATAATTTTTTAAGACTTATTCTAGAAATTTTCTTTTATACTAGCACCCTTAATTCTCTTATCCCTTGACTTTCTATTTTGCCAATATTCAAATGCTAGTTGACAAATTGTCAGTTTTCTCTGCTCCCAGGTTCTTGAGCTGGAAGAAATAACATGGTTGTCCTAGAAATAGGTTCTTTAACTCAGATGAGTTTTGGAGGTTGACCAGCAGTCCCTTTGTGTTCCTAAGTCAAGTCACTTTACAATTCTTCTCAGACCAGTTTCAGATATTTACTGCTTTATACAATTTCCCAACTCCATATCCATCCTTAATTGAGAAGGCTAAAGTTGGGCGGGCACATTGCATTAACATCCCCTCTTTATTCTGCTGAGAGTAAGTACAAGGTAAGCGGAAGAGTGGCTGAAAAGGAAAGGTTATTGGAGCCAGATCATGCTGTTTCGTGGGTCATGCTAAGGTTTGGATGTGTTACACAAACAACAGGAGAAAATTCTGGAGGATTTAAGTAAGGGACTGATTTTCCTAGTCATGGGAGTGGAGGTGTAGATTGTGTAAAAGGAAGACTTTTTTTTTAAGATTTTATTTTATTTATTTGACAGAGAGAGAAATCACAAGTAGGCAGAGAGGCAGGCAGAGAGGGAGAAGCAGGCTCCCTGCTGAGCAGAGAGCCCGATATGGGGCTTGATCCCAGGACCCTGAGATCAGGACCTGAGCCGAAGGCAGAGGCTTAATCCACTGAGCCACCCAGGCACCACAAAGGAAGACATTTTGAGTGAACCTACTCCAGGCATCCTCAGTCTAATTCAACAAGCCAAACACTGCTGTGTGTTCATCGATGCCTGTGTGTTGTGGTGCAAGTGACAGTCTATGTTAGTCCCCCAGTTCTGTCCATAGTCCACCTGCCTCAGAATCATGTGGGAAGCTTCTATAAGATAGAGATTGACTGGTCCTGTCCCCATGAGAATCTAGTTCTGTGAAGTGGGCTCAGATATAATCTGTATTTTTTAATATGGTCTCCAACTGATTCTGATAATTAGCTTTGTTTGAGAATACTGATGGGAAAAGAGTTGTGGAACTGGGCTAGTCAGAACCCCAGGAAGATAAGGTAGGGAAGGCAAGAGTATGGGCCTCTTTCTGGGGAAGAGCTAGATAGTGAAATCTGTTCTCCACACTGTTGTCAGTCTTTCTGCAATATAATCTATGTCATGTATACACTTTCAGTGACTCCCCATCACTGATGGAGTGAATTCCCATCTCCTTGGAAGGACATATAAAACCTTTTGTGATCTAGCCCTGCTTTCCTTCTGCAGCTTCAGATTTTCCACATCCCCTGCAGCTGTACTTAACTACGTCAGTTCCCTAAAGGAGATATGATTTATAGCTCGTGGCAGTTACAGATATTACTTTCCTAGCATAGAACATCTCTCACTCTTTTTTGTCTGATTCAGACTGCTTAGATGTTGCTGACTCTAGAAAAGCTTCCTACAACCCCTCGGTGCCGGGTTAGGTGCCCTCACTCTGTGCGACCTTCATACCCCGTGCTTCACCTATTACAGCCCTCGTCATGTCATCGTAAGCAAGGCTACTTGACATTTCCCCTCTTTAAGTCTGAGCTCTTTAATGGAACATTCATGGTTGGAGTCTCAGTCATAGGCGTAGGCCCTAGTATAGCAGAAACTCAAGCTTTTGTTGGAAGTCTGAAAGGTGATGTTATGTAGAAAGACTCAGGAACAGCCTAAGTTTCTGGCATTCAACATGAATCAGAGCAAAGCAGCAGGTAAAAAACAAGGGTTTCTGAAGTTGCACAGGCACTGGGATGTGCAAGACTGGTCAAAACGGTGATCAAACAATTCCAGCTCACAAGAACCAGGAAATGCACAGAAACAAGAAGTCAGGGAGTTCAGGGATCAAGCATCTGGAAAGAGATTGTAGCAAGGAAATTAGGTTCTGAGGTGAAATGCTGCCTAATTAAGAAATCCCTTTTTCTAATAGGAGCCAACCTAAGGGCATGGCCAACCCAAACCCCATAGTTTCATCAGGTGAGAGGGTGGATTTCATAAGAGAGATGTTTAAAATTGTGGGTAGGTCATAGCAAAGCAACTCTTAATCCTCTCCCATTCCCCGCTAGGCAACAAATCCAAAGAGACGAACTAGGCTGTAGATGAAGTTAATCCTTCTGTGAATATTGAACACGAGCCGAAATTGCTCACCTGTACGTCCCAGCTGAATTCAGTGCAAATGCGCCTGCAGCTCTAGATGAACTTTGGAGGGCCCCTCGGTTTGTGTAGTGATTCATGGACGGGTGCAGTCTTCACCCACCTCCTTTTCTGAGAGCCTGAGCTGCCCTCGGAAGCGCCATCCCAGGAGCACGCCGAGTCTTTGGGGTCAGCAGTTTTATAGGTTTGGGACTGTCATAAAAATAGAAAACAAAATGAATAAGGTCATCCATGTGAAAGATGATCTGCTTTGTGTTACGGACACATTTTGGCCTGATCCTGCTTTTTTTTTACTCTCTACCATTTCCTGAAACTGGCTTGCTCTGAGTGATGTACTGGGGAGCAGCCCCGTGTCAGATGTCTTTGGCCGCCTGTCACGAATAATTAAAACCAGTTGTGTTGTGCTTTCCTTAGCTCCCCTGACTCTTTGATGCTTTGGTGTCCATGCCAGAAAACTACCTCTTATAATCATCAGAGGCCAGTGTTTTTGCAGAGGTCACTGCAAGCTAATTAAGCAAATATGTGAAAAATAGTTTTAAATTATCTCAATTAGTAGAGTGTGTGTATAGACGTATCTAGAGCAGGGTTGAGGAGAGACTTTTAAAATAATAACTGACTTGCAGAGTTAGTGATTTGGTGACAGAGAACTATGCATATACGGTACCTTTGTAGGTTCATTAAGTTGGCATGGTCTGACCTTTTGCTATATGACAGGCAAATAAACATATAGAAAATGTCCAAGTAGATCATGGTTCTGTAATGGGAAAGACAGATACATAAAGAATAACGAGTCAGGACGGAAAGGACCATAAGAGAAGTATGGACAAAGAATTAAAGTGATGTAGAAACCAGAATCTCTGGGATTTGAGGGATGCCACACAGAATCCACTCGCCCAACATTTTTTGAAAGCCTCCTGTGTGTCACCCAGGTCTCGAGGGTCTCAGGATACACCAGGGAATCAAATCCAAACATCCCTGGCCTTGTGGGGCCTGTACTCTACAAGAGCTGGGGGTGCAGTGAATATAAATCAGTAAATTATCTGTTATGTTAGAAAGTGGTAAGTATTGGAGAAAAAAAGGGAAAAATAGAGAAGAGTAAGGGGAATTAAGAGTCATGAAGGAAGGGCTGTAATTTAAAATAGTGGCCCGCATTGGATCCTTGGTGAGGTGACATTTGAGCAAAGGAATGAAGACGGTAAGGACATTGGCCAAGTGCATGTCGGGGGGGAGAGGGGACAACCAGTGCAAATACCCCAAATCTTGAGTATGCTTGGCCTACTTGGAGGCCAGCGAGGAGGTCAGAGGAGCTCTGGCAGGGTGGATGAAGGAGAAGGTGCAATTAGTATGAGATCTAGGGATACGGCTGTGGCCAGATCATGTAGGGTCTTGACGATTATGGAAGGGGCTTTTACTCTGACCCAGAAGGGAAAATACTGCAGAGTTTTGAGCAGAGTATTGAAATGACCTTTCCTTGACTTGAGAAAAGTAGCAGTGGATGGAAGCAAGGAGACCAGATAGATCAGGAGTTGGTAAACCATGACTCGTGGTCCAAATTCAGCTTGTTGCTTTTGTGTAAATAAACTTTTATTGGAACACAGAGAAGAAAACCAAACAGCTACAGTGATAGAGATAACTAGAGATCAAAGGGCTTGAACTTAGGCAGTGCCCGCAGGAGCAGAGGACATGTAGGGGAGGCGAAATCACCAGGAGCTGGCGCTGACTGGGTGTGGCTGATGAGAGAAAGAAAGGAATTGAGGAAGACTTGAAGATTTCTAGCTACAGTCACTGGGTGGAAAAGTTAACTTGTAGAGTTTAGGGAATACATGACAGCAGCTGAGATACCCTGGAAGATGACCTACCTTTAATAGATAATCACTCAGCTGAGGCTTCATGGGGACACTCTATTCTGTAATTAGATATTTCTTTCTCTTATGGAACTCGACATTCCTTAAAGTGGCTTTAAGACTTCCGAGGAACCAATCATTTTTTTCCCTCTAAACAATTTAGCCAATTTAGATATGGACTCAGGAATCAAGGATGAAATATTTATATAATTAAGTGTGAAGGAAGGCTCGTGACCAATAAGACTTCCTCTGGTGCTCCGGTTCCCCCTACCCCACACGTCTAGATCTTGGGGGGCTTGGCTGCCCCACCAGCCCAGTGCTCCCCACTGCATCCCAACCTGGGGAGACTCCGGTCTGAAGGGCTCCTATTTGCCAAGAGAGATATAAGGACATGTGCAACCTCTCCTGACCCAGGGAAGATGGAAGACTGACAAGAAAGTCTTGTCAGTCTTTCTTTCCACAGTGAACCAAGAGCAAGAAGGAAGACAATGCTCGCTCTGTGAATCCAATCACTTCCGCCAAACTCAACAAGGGAAGTCGCTACCCTTTTTGTGAGAAGGAGTAAGATGGAAAAGGTCTCAAGTGCCCCTTCCTTCCTCCCCTACCGATCTCTCCTGGAAGTAAAATGAAAAACCTGTGCCTCTCTATGGAAATCGAGGAACACAGTAAGAAGCATTCCCCCTTCCTGCGACAGGACCTGTGTTAGACACACGAAAACTGAAAATACAAACTCAGGTAGCTTTGCGCAGTGGCATCGTAGCCAATGAGGTTTATCCGAGGTGCGATTATTGCTAATTGAAAATATACACTCAGGTAAAGTAGTCTAGTCCTATGTGGGCCCTAAATGGGAAAGTTGCCTTCTTGTGGACAAAGTGCAGGGCCAGAGCACTAAGGGAAACAGCCCGTAGGGAAATAGACTGGATCACTGGTCCAGCTGGGCAAAAGGGGGAACATTGAGTACATAGAGGCAAGGATGCCTCGTGAGCGTCAAGGGTGAGGCTGCGCCTCAGGATGGGACCAGAGAAAAGGGAGCCCCTGGAAACCCATGAAATAGACCCTCCCCATCTGAAGCCTTGGCTTCTCTCTGAGAATACGCTTCATTTTCCTCTTTTCTTGTGGGTGGCGTTCTCTGTGCCCTTGTCTCTGTAGCAGAAGATACAGGCTACCAGGGCTTCCCTGTTTGCCTGCTCTGGATTCAGCCGCAGAGAGTGACGGAGGAAGTGGCGACTCTCAGCAGCCTTGACCTTGCTCTCCATTATCCTTTCACGGGCAAGGGTTACCAGCCGGTCTGGCCTAGGCCAGAGGCTCATTTCTTTCTTTCTTTCTTTTTTTTAAATAATTTTTTAATTTTTTATAAACATATAATGTATTATTAGCCCCAGGGTACAGGTCTGTGAATCGTCAGGCTTACACACTTCACAGCACTCAATAGAGCACAGACCCTCCCCAATGTCCAATCCCCACCCCCCTCTCCCTAACTCCTCCCCCCCGAAGAGCCTCATTTCTTGTTCACTTAGCTAAGCTGCAGGGCTGTGTGTATCCCACCCTCTCCACCCCCAGCTGTGGGCTCTAGTTGCCACGGCTAAAGGAAGCGAGCTGGGAAGAAACTCCAGAACTGTCTTCAGTGTCTGAGTGTCTTCAGTGACTGGGATCAGGAAGTAATCAGAAAATTTTAAATCGTGCAACATGATTATGTCATGCACTAAAATGCAATTAGGCAGTCTCTTGATAGGAATTCTTTAAAAGAGTGTCTTGGAAATGCAGCCAACACCTGCACTTGGGACCTTAGCAAAAATAAGTAGGCTGCGATTTTCCCACGCCGCTGGATTGAATATGTGTACAGAAAGGAGATGGGTTATTGTAAGAAGAACAAAAGGATGTCAAGGGAGAATGTCTGGTTCTCACCCCCTCCAGGAATATTTGTCAAGAAGGAAAAAGGAATGTGGCAGACCGGCCCTCTGTGTCTGCCAGATGTTCTCTGACAATACTTACTGTTAAAACTGAAATTTAAATTCTGAGAGCCAAGCAGTGAAGGAGCCAGTGGCCTTGGGAGTCCCGTGCATTTGGCCCTTCTGGGTCCTTCTGGGTGTTGCTCTGGGTCAAACCACCATTTCTTGTTAGTCTGTCTCTGGACTATTAGTCCTTTGGCCCTTCCCATGGCCCAAAAGTTACACGAGTAGTTCTTTCTGTCTCCTCCTCACTTTGGCTTCTGGAATTTCCTTTCAGGCTTGGGGTAAGAGTAGTAGTAAGCTCTTAGCAAATGCTCGCTGAGTTCTTTACATCTCTGATTTTGTTTAATTTTTTCAACAGGCCTGTGAGATAGATGTTTTACATATTTTTATGTAAATTCCATGTTTCATAAGTATAGAAACTGAGCTTTAAAGAGTTTTAAAGAATTCCCCAAGATGAGTGGCTGGTTAGAGGACCGAACATAATCAGGAGCCCAGGCCTGCTTGATAGCTAAGTCCGTGCTCTTGAGACAATCTGCAGGGATGATCATGTTGTCTAGGAACATGAAAATACTATGTTTACACTAGTTACACACTGATGTCATTCCATTCCCAAACACAGATAGACTCAGATGTTACCTTCTGTAGGAGCGACACTTGTGAGTTAGCAAATAGAGCTTCCTAAACTTGATGTAGTAGTTTCCCCACCTGTGTATTGGCTTTCTCTTTCCACCCTCCAGAAAATCCTTGTCCCACTCACATATAATGTCAGAAGAGTCTTCACACTATTCTTAAGAGAAAGGGTCACTCTGAAGAGCCTGGCCACAGAGCCCACTCCCAAGATGATCCCACTGTCTGTGACTCCTGGTTTGGAGAAACAGATCTACAGTGAAAAGGATAACCCAGGGTGGCCAGGCCTCAGGCCTTCTATGAGAGGCCACAGGCAACCAGTCACTATGTCAAATGATTGTCCAGAAAGGACTGCTGACCCTCTACTCGGCAAATCCTGGACTTGTCCTTTGCCTTTGGCTCCCCCTCCTTGTTTTCAGGGGATTTATCTTCACTTCTTTGTTATTACAGTACGTTATTAGGTTCTTCCTCCAAATCTGCCATAAGGAGGCATTTAGCAAGCTTTTATTGCATTGAAGTATTTACAATCCATTTAATAATTTCAGGACATTTCAGAAATTTTCAATGTAGGGGCACCTGGGTGGCTCAGTCGGTTAAGAATCTGCCTTCGGCTCAGGTCATGATCTCAGGGTCCTGGGATCGAGCCCCATGTTAGGCTCCCTGCTCAGCAGGGATTCTGCTTCTCCCTCTGCCTCTGCCCCAAATCGCGCACTCTCTCTCTATTTTTTAATTTAATTTAATTTTTTTAAAGATTTAATTTTATTTATTTGACAGAGAGAGACAGCAAGAGAGGGAACACAAGCAGTGGGAGAGGGAGAAGCAGGTTCCCCATGGAGCAGGGAGCCCAATGCAGAGCTCGATCCCAGGACTCTGGGATCACAACCTGAGCCGAAGGCAGATGTTTAATGACTGAACCACCCAGGTATCCTCTCTCGCTATCTCTCTTTAATAAACAAATTAAATCTTTTTTTAAAAAAATATTTTATTTATTTATTTGACACACAGAAAGAGATCACAAATAGGCAGAGAGGCAGGTAGAGAGAGAAGGGGAAGCAGGATCCCCGCTGAGCAGGGAGCCCGATGTGGAGCTCGATCCCAGGACCCTGAGATCATGACCTGAGCCAAAGGCAGAGGCTTAAGCCACTGAGCCACCCAGGCACCCCAGTAAAATCTTTTTTAAAAAAGAAATTTTGTCAATATAATTCTTTTATTTTTTTGTTTATTTATACATAGAAAACACATATTGTAATTAAGTTAACCACACAAGTAACTTGCCTTCAGGTTGGTTTTTGGTTGTACATTTGTGTTTCAGTAAACTCTGCAGAAAAGTTTGTCTTTTCTTAGTTTTAGAGTTTAAAATGTGATGTAGGTTGTGAGCCTTTTTTCTTTATTTATGCCCACACACACAAAGAATTTTACAAATTAGTTCAAGAGAAGTGTTATAGTAAAAATTATTATGGTGGTAAGACTATCTCTATTTGACTTTCTTTTCCAAGCTTAAGTTTCATCTCAACAGATTCCTTTATTTTTTAAATACATGTGTGTTTGAAGAAGGAACTTGTAAGCTTGAATCTTAGAGGTGAAACCAACTTTGGAAAGGTTCCAACCAAACATCTGAGTCGTACTTTTGAGGATAGATAATAATAGCAAGGACTTATTGCTCTTTCCTAAGCATCTCTGTAAATACTTCAGATGTGTTAGTTCACTTAGACTTGCCATGTTCCTAGAAGCTGAGTACGACCTTTATTCCCACTTTACATAACAGTAAACTGAGGCATAAAGGATACCAGTAACTTAACTGAGTTCATGCAGCTGGAGTTGTGTCTCCGAGCTCTTCAGCACCATACAGTGCTGTAGAACAACTGTACCAAACATGATCTAAAAGAAGTTACCTCTGCCCTTACCAGCCCCGAGGCCTGTGTGATCTCTGGATCCTTCTGTATTCCCATATTCTGCACCGTATAACCCTTTTCTCCTCTACCATCAAACCCCACAGTAAGATATTCTAGAAATAAATGAGCACAAAGTATAAAATAACAAATTGTTACAGAATTGATCCTTTCTAGACCCTGTTCTTTTATTTTCACTTGGGGAAAAAGAGTCTGACTTTGTTCTCTGGAATCCAAGTGCATTCCCTTTCTCTACTCGAGGAGACTGTCCTTTGTGTCCTCTGTGGACACCAAGTGTGGACAGAGATGGCAAGTGGTGAAGAAAGGACTCATTTGCACACCTTCTGCCTGGCAGTGAGAACACAGTAATGGCTTCTCTCAGTGAACATGCTGTGCCTGGGAAAGGTGAGAAGTTGGGGACAAGGGGTCTCAGGGAAGCGATAGTTCTTCGGCTACGCTTCACATGGGCCATGCCATTCATTTCTCATCACAGTGATTGCATTTCAGTGGCTGCTAATCTGAGGACAGCGTCTAGACAGAGATTGATGAGAAACCTTAACCCTCCCTGGAATGTGGGTAGATTCTGGGGCTTCCAGGCCTGGCTGCTGAAGAAGCCGTTCAAGGAGCCAGGAGCCCAGATTGCCTGGAGTGGACATTAGAGTCTTGGCTAAGGATGGATGAGTGCTCTTTACAGAGGCCCTGGTCTGGGGTCTGGTGTGTGATACTCAAATCAGGTTTAACCCATGATGATAGGAAGAAGGATGAGGCCAGGCAACTTAGTTGACAAATTGGCATATTTATATTTTCATTCCTGAGGGAAATTATGATGGATTTTTTTTCTTAAGATTTTTATTTACTTATTCGAGAGAGAGAGAGAGAGAGTGAGAGAGCACATAAGCAGGGGCTAAGCCAGGGCCAGTGGCAGAGGGAGAGGGAGAGGGAGAAGCAGACTCCCCCCTGAGCAAGGAGCCTGACGTGGGGCTCCATCTCAGAACCCTGAGATCATGCTCTGAGCAGAAGGCAGACGCCTAACTGACTGAGCCACCCAGGGGCCCCCGATGCATTGCTTTTACTCTGGAAATATGGTGACCATGTTCCCTACATCTAGAGAAATATATATGAGATATGTTCTAATCTTTATTTTTAACTCCTCATTCTTCCAGTGAATAAGAAGGCATTGGTTTATTTGTCCAACTGCTCACTCATTCACTAAGCTGATGAGTCAGTTTATTTGTCAGTATTATTTGGCACCTAATGCATGCCAAACATTGTGGTAGGCCCTGGGGATACCATGGGGAGCAAAATAGATTTAAATAACTTTCAATTTGATCCATGGCAGTTGTGAAATGAGCATGGATTCAAATAAACCATAATCTTTATTGTGATAAATGCCATGAAGCAAACACACAAGAAAGAGAATAGTGGGTGTGGATATCTAATTTATATCTGAAGATCTAGAAAAATTTTTGCTGGCTAGTAAATCTGGATTCTTTGGGGTTCCACTGGGGGTGATTTGTGAAATGAGGGCTGTGATGAGATGCCCTGGATGGGGTCCTCATAAATCGCAGGGGGTAAAGGGGGACTTGGAAGGGGAAGAAATGTCCATCTCTTCCGTACCTTCTCCCATACCATCCGTAAGTCTGGTCGGTGCTGTTCACAGTTTCGTTCCCAGCACCTGGCGCAATGGCACGTAGTAGGTGTTCAACAAATGTCTGTTGAATAAATGAATAATTTAAAAGATGACATTCCTTTGTTTCTCTGTCTCCAGGGAGGGCATCAGGGCAAAACTGGGAGTAAAGAGGCAGATCAAATTTTGGGAGTTAGATTCAGCTCATAAATCCCACACTGGGACTTTATGTCTTATAGGCTCTATGAAGGACCTGCAGACAATACCAGAAAAATGTCCTGAAGGCAGAAGTCAAAGACCAGCAGCAAGGAAAGGGGATCTTCTCATTTGAGGCATAAAGTTTGGGCTGAGGCAGTGGGTCCCTGCCAGTCCAGACTTTGATGGCATCCGTAGTAGCCTTGGTCTAGGGGGCCACACCAAGGAGCCGAGACCTACCTCTCTGCCCTCCCATGCCCTCCAGCACTCTTCAGCACTGCCTCTGACAAGGAAGCTGAGAACTCCCCAGCTCTGGAAAGACAATGAGTCAGGTTAGAGCAGGTGGAGGGAGAGAGAGAGAAGAGGAAACACTGGATAAAATGCCCTTTCCCCTTTCCATCCTCAATAGCAAGCTTCTGGGATACAAATAGTTGGTTTCAGTTTAACTGCGATTGCCTCATCGCTAGCGCCAGGTTTCATACTGAAGCCAGTCGAGTAATTGCACCGGCTCTGGAATGGCCACCTCCTGGGACAGGGAACCATGACACTTTCCTTGTCTTCAGTTGAAAAGTGGCTGCCCCTTCGCTTCAGAAGGCACAAGTCTCCCCTCTCCTCCCTCACTCTCTGTGTTCGCATTAACCGTACACCACCCCGTGTGACCACTTGATCAGGGACATGGGAAGTAGGCTGATTGTTGTTGCTCTACCTTGACTTGTACTTTCAGTTAAATAACAGCAACCCAAGCTCTACCCTATTCCACTTTTGTCCTCTAACTTTGGGAAGACCCAAAGGAAGCTCACCTCTCTAAGATCTGCCGTGTGGGCTCTTCCGTCTTTGCTGTTCCTGCAATCACCAAGCACACCCTTGCCCCTGGGCCTTTGCATTTGCCCTTTCCTCTGCTTAGTATGTGCGCGGCTTAACTTTTCACTTCCTTCAGGTCTCTGCTATAATGCTACTCTATTAAAGAAAGCACTTCTCCATTTCCTCTCCTTTCTCCCTTCCCTTCTCACTTTCTGAAATTTTCTCCAAAAGGTTACCAGTATCTGACATCATGTCAGCAACACATCATGTATATATCTGTTTATCTCTCTCCTCTAAATTGTAGGTTCTGGAAGCCAATTGCCTTTGGCTTTTTATTGTCATATTCCCAGCATTTAGTCGAGCGTTGTCACGTGGTAGATGCTCTAATAAATATTTATTGAATGAATAATACAGTGCAAATACAACCAGCCATCAGGGTGGTGAGGAAAACAAAACAAAACAAAATGAAACCCAGAAACCTCACCTGTGGCCACAAAGATGTTAGCGCTGAGACTGAACATGTTTCCCATTTGTTTACTTGCATTTTATTTCCTGATCAGGCGTCTTGGCAGATGCCTTTATTCTCACAATTCTAAAGTGTCCGCATCCCTTTATTTCCACCTATACTCCCGAACCCTGAAAGCCTTCCCTGTTTTTACAATGCCAGGAAGGACTGACATAACAATACATCTGGTTACCCACTTACAAGCCACACTTAAAGCTATCCTCTGTTGCAGGGGACTCTTTTAAATGGACCACCCTCTATGTTGCATTAGATTGTGCCTTTCTGCCACTAAGCTCAGAAGTATTTCATAAACAAAAAGATGATGTTGGGGAAAAGGGTTTTCTCTCTCTTTTTTTCTTCTAATTCACATGGAGAATTTTATTGTAGAAGTCTCCTGCTCAGCTGCACCATGACAAAGCAATTCAGCCCAGAGAGATGATTCTTTTGGTTCTGAATCTGTTACGATATGTTGATACTGAAGAGCAGGCTTCCGGTTTTTTTGGGGGGGGTGTGGGGGGACTAAAGAAGACGAGAATCTATAGGAACAATCATTCTAGATAACAGAACGGATCCCCAAAGCTTCACTTGTTGCTTCCTAAAGGGTTTCTGCTGGGTCCCTGAAAGGAGCCTCAAGTTCAAGAGGGAAAGGGCAAGGCAAGCTAATTCATGGCTGTTCCAAGAATGCAGATGCTGGATATATCCTGACAGGGGGTTCTGTTGTGCTTTGAAGAATAATGTGAAAATCTAAGCTCAGAATGAACTTCTGTAATATGAAGATTAAAACTCTACCCCAAACCTTTACCTGCATCTGAAGCCAAGTCCTTTTAGATGTGCAGGAGGGAACTGTTTACTTTGTATGGAAAATCACTTTCTTTTTATTAGCAAGCTCCAGGGTTTCCTGATGATCTGAAGGGCTGTTGCCTCTTGGAGGGCAGTCATGGGGCATTCTTGGCATAAGCAGGGGCCAGAAAGACTGGAAATCTTATTTTGTAAAATTTTCTGCCTGATTTTTAAAGTCAAAGAAGAAAAATGGTTCTGATAAGTTCAGCAATACCTTTGAATCTGACTTGACTTTTCATCCTGAGCTGACCTGGAGAGGTTAAAAACCAAACCAAACTAAAACAAACAATAGAAACAAAAATCCAAACCAACATATCATGAACAACTTTTCCTGCCCTCTGCAAGCACGTCTGCCCCGGGAGACTTGGTGTAGTGAGGATGGTGAGGGGCTCAGTCATCTTTTTATTTTTATTTTTTTTTTCATTTTAAGATTTTATTTATTTGAGAGAGAGAGAGCAGGAGAGAGAGAGAGACAGCACAAGCAGGGTGAGGGGTAGACAGAGAAGCAGACTCTCCACTGAGCAGGGATCCCAATGGGCAGCTCCATTCCAGGAAGCCGGGATCATGACCTGAGCCAAAGGCAGACACTTAACCCACTGACCCAGAAGTCCCCTCAGCAGTCTTCAGACACATTTTCAGTTCCCTCTTTTTCTTGTTATTACCTTCCCGTTTTGGCCTTCTTGACATTGTTCAGTCGCTCACCTCTAAGCAGACTACCCAGATTTCTTCTCATCTTCCCAGATCTCTTCTCATCTTCCCAGATCCTACTGAGAGACTTTCTTGAGCAGGTGTGCCTTAAACATTCCAGTTCACAATGATCTCCCCATCTCTCAACTATGAAGATTTTCCAGGCTCCCAAATCCTCCACTGCTAGAATTAGATATTCCCCCCCATCCCTTTATCTCTACAATTAAGTCAAATGAACTCTTCCCAGCAACCTTCTATCTCTCCTAAGCCACAGATCACCTCTGGATCCTTTACCAGGAGCCCAGAGTCTTGAATTTCAGGAGCTTATGGGCTCCTTGCCTCAACCAAGGAGCAGCCCCCAGTGGCTTCTCTGCCGGCTCCCTCTGCCCTTGATGCCTTCTAACCCACATGTCCTCCTTTTCTTTTCATTACCATCCATTCACTGACATCAAATCCACTCTTTGCTCATGTTTCCTAGCCTCGAGCCCTCCCAGTGCCAATGTGGTTCACTTGTTGAGTGATCCTGTTAGTCACCTCTGGCTCATTACAAAATGTGTACGCCCTCACCTCAGCCTTCCAGATGGCCTCGTGGTAGTATTGTAATTGCATTCTCTGCCTGCAGTGGGCAAAATGAAACCCATGCTGTGAAAGTGGCTATGTTTTAAGCTGCTTCCCAAGGCAGACTTTAATAAAACGTGAGCGAGGTCTCCTTTAGGACTTTTCCACTTAGTGGCTCCTTCCTGGAGTGGGATTTCCTGATGGCTCATATTTTTCAATCAGATACCTGCTTCTGGATCATGCTTTTAGATCTTTAGGCTGCAGAGGTGATCCTTTTAAGTGGGGATTGTAAGAAAAACTCAGCAGTGACTTGACAATCCCAAGTTTGAGGGAAGTTTGAGGGAAATTGAGGATAAGAGTAAGGACTAGGTAGAGATGATTTTGTGCAATTAGAGCTATCATTTATTGAGGAACTACTTTGGACCAAGCACTAACTAGTCACTCTGTATAGATTATCTTCATTAAATGTGGCTGGAGACTTTCAGTTCAGAGCGATCACTAGGTCCTCTCTGCCAGAGCTCGTCTCCTAGGCTGCTGTTCTGCATGTGGTACGTAGAGCATGAACCCAAGGAGCTCACAAACCTGGCTTCAGGTCTTTCCACTTTTTATATGAGAACAAATTTTCATGCCTTAGAATAACATAGTCAGTTTCTCACCTATAAAATCCAGGAATGATAATACCTACTTAACGGGATTGATGTCACAAGTCTAGGACTGCTAACAATCTTGATTCCATCCTTCTCATGGTCGATCAAGGGCTTCTTTCAGAGCTACATGCTCTGGGCCCCTTGGAAAGGAATATGCATACCTTAGAAATGCCTTTCACACCTAGGGGGGCTCCCACAAATCTGTTAGAGGTAACTTCTCTTTCACCTTCCTGAGGTATAGGTGGTGTCCCAAGACCTAATTGAAGTTAGCTGTCAGTAAGGTGCCTGCGAACCCTTTGATCTCACTACGGTGCCCTTTTGCATCTCCATTTGTTCTATAAAACCTGTGGGCGAAGGTCCGGACCTGTGGAGAGCAAGGAGGCCACCGCTGTGGATCGTTCTCTGCCTGCTGCCCTCCCCGTCAGTTACCCGGAATATAACTCAGTGACTCAGTACGGAGTCACCCTCGTTTCCAGTCTCAGAGTGCCTTCTCAGTTTGGGGGGCACTTTACTGTCCCTCCTTCACCTCCTGACACAAGTCTCTCAGATATTATGACTAAGGTGTGATTATTGTGACTCTTCCATAGCAGGTAACTCAAGAGATGAGAGCAGTGGTAGTAATTTGACCTAAATAATATGTTTCTGGCCCTTATTTGGAAGGTATATAACCAAGAGGATGACATTCATTGTTCCTGATTTCACACCTCACAAGAAAAACAACTAGAAACTATTCAAGGACAAGACACCGCTGAGAGCATCCTAGAACACAGAGAGCCAAGACAGAGACAACACAGAGACCGAGACAGATGGCATTAGAAGGTAAGAGAAGTGGTTACAGGTTGACTGCCCTGTCCCTCCCCCAGGCCACTATAGTACCAGCCCATGGCAAAAAGCAACCCAATTACAAAATAAGCAAAGGACATTAGTAGACATTTCTCCGAAGAAGATATCTGAAGGGACAACAGGTATAGTAAATGATGGGCAACATCACTGGTCATTAGGAAATGCGAAGTAAAACCATAGTGAGATACCACCTCATGCCCCTTACACGATCGTCATCAAAGAGACACTAGATAACAGATGGCCGCGAGGACGTGGAGAAAAAGGAGCCCTTGTGCACTGCTGGTGGGAATGCAAATTGGTGCAGCCCCTGTGGAAAACAGTATGGAGTTTCCTCAAAAATTTGAAAATAAGACTACCATATGATTCAGCAATTCCACGTCTGGGAATAGAGCCGATGGAAACAAAACCCTGACTGAAACACCCCATGCCCATTGCAGTGTTACTCACAATAGCCAAGATATGAAAATAACCTAAGTGTTCATTGATGAACAATGAAGAAACTATATATTATATATTATGTATATTTTATATATATGTACATATGTATATACATAAAATGGACTATTATTCAGCCATAAAAAATGAGAAAATCCTACCATTTGCAACAACATGGATGGACCTTGAGGGCATTGTGCTAAGTGAAATAAGTCAGAGCAAGAAAAATACTGCCTGATGTCACTTATATATGGAATCTAAAAGGAAAGTCCTAGGAAAAGAGATCAGATTTATGGTTACCAGAGACAGAGGGTGGCACATGGGGGAATTGAATAAAGGAGGTCAAAAGGTACAAACTTCCAGTTATGAGACCAAGAGACCTGTAAGGTACCACGTGACGACTGCAGCCAACACTGCACGCCGTATGGGGAAATTGTTAAGAGCTCTCATTCCAAGGAGAAATCTGTTCCTTCTTTCTCGTCTTCATTCTTTTCTTTTTATTGTCTCTGTATGAGAAGATGGTTGCTGGCTGGACCTACCGTGGTGATCATTTCATTATATATGTGAATCAAACCGTGCTGTGTGCTTTAAACTTGTGCAGTGGCGCATATCAATTATTTCTCAATGAAGCTGGAAAAAAATAATAAAATTCTTTATTTAAGGTTTTTTGAATGAAAAAGTTATACCACGATTCATAAAGGCTGTGAGCCCTTTAAAGCCATGGAGCCATGGGCACTCACAGAGCTAGTGAGGAGGATTGGAAGAAAAAAATCAGGAACATACACACCCCCAGACACACCCCCATCAGTCCTTCAGATGGGGTCTTTAACAGCAAATGGAGGTTCACTCACAGAGCTCCCATAACAAATGAACACATGGTGAGCATTTGAGAGAGAAAATACATCCTTCAAGGACACTCTTAAGTTCTTGGGAATTTAGGATGAATACGGAAAGAATCTCTTAAAAATGAGAAGGAATGAGAAAATTAGGGAGACTCTGTGGTTTACTCTTTGTTAAAAATTGCAAAATAGGAGTTTATGTCTGCATTTAGACCTCTGCACTAAGATGCACTCCTCCGCACTGCAACCCGGAGAAAATGAGTCTGCATGCCCTTTAATCCATGACCTCTAGAGATCGGGTTACCTCTTTGAAAGAGCTTTTCTTTCTCTGGCCAACTAAATGAATTGAAATTGATGTACTTAATTGTTTTCTAAATTGCAACTTTTCTTCCCCAGATGTTTTTTATCAGGGTTGAGCCCAATGGGCTCTGTCAGTCACACGGGGAGATGAAGTCATGTGGTAATAAAAGAGAAGGGACTGGGGGGAGGAAGGGAAATGCCATACAGTATATTGTCTAATTGAAAAATGTGCCACGTAAATGCTGCACTTGAAATCTCTGCCTCCCTGAGGGCTGCTCACAACAAACAATGCACCACATCTTCTGCGCTGGAAAGATTAGACTTCTCCCCTTTCTCCGTTATTAATTCAGGCCAACATGAGGGTTTCCTTCCTTTCTTGGGTGAAGTCCCTCTACTGGAATTGTGATGCAAGGTAACAGGGTTTTCAAGCGAAAGCTTAAATGCGGAAGGGAAGGGGTCAGGCTGGCGGGTGGGGGTTAGGATGATGGGTGATGAAGGAGAGCGGGGCTCTAACTAAACTCCAGCCTCGCAGACGGGAGAAGAGCGCTGGCAACGGTAGCCACGGGTGGTCTGAGAGATGGTTGCTAATGATAGTACAGCCTGAAACAGAGAGGGATCTTGTAGGAAAGCCAGAAAGTCTTGGGCTCAGAATGCACTCCGGCGAAAGCTGGAAATGGAACCTGTGTGGAGAGGGAAGCACAGACAAAACGGGGACTTGCACATGCTCCTCAGCAGGAAGGACAGAGCTGTAGATGTGGGACCCACCTCAGCCTTTGAGGGAGACTGGAAGACTAGGAGAGAGCTGGTACAGTCGAGCCTAACCAAGTGACAGGAAAACCCCACCCAAAGTCCCCATTGAGGAAAACAGAGATGTGCTGCCTGCAGAACGAAAGCGTGGGGCTAGAAGGTCTTCATAGAGATTTTTCTAGTCCTTTCTCTACCTTCATTTGTGCTGCACTTCAGCCTGACTGCACGAAATCAGTCCCGTATTTTTAGACTCTCTGTAGGAAATAACTTGAAACCAACAGGGCTTTTAACAGCCCTCACTGTTAAAAAGATCTCCTTCTTGTGTCAGAAAAAAACAAACCCCCAAACCTCTTTTTCTTCTTGTCCTGTCACCATTGAAGAAGGAGGACACCTGGTCATTATAGAAGAAACCCAATGAATCACTCATTTAAGTTTCTGCTTGTTTAATTGGGGCATACCTCACATTTGATGGAAACAAACTCTAGGGACTTCTCCAAGTTCTTTGATTGCACTGGAATCTTGATGAATCAACCATTTCTTTGAAATATGAGGACTATTGCCCAAGGTTTACAATCCTTTGTAATTTTCTTTGTAGTGATATTTGGAGTAACTAGATTCAAACTTCATGAGAGTCAGCCCTACAAAATACCAAAGCTCAAGGGGAAAAGGATCACATCGTAGGAAGGTGTAGATGATCAGGGCTTTGTCTGGGCTCAAAAATTTAACCTTAACCTTAACTTGTTTCTCTGAGTTCTTCCCTGGGTTAAAACTGACATCATCACCATCACCTTTCCTCTCATCTTCTTGCTTCTCGTCCTTGTCTTTTCCTCCTATTGCCTTCTTCTCCATCTTTCTGTCTTCTAGCTCTCTTTCCCTTTTCCGTTTCTTGTTCTTTCCCAATTACTCTTTTCCCATTTTTTCTGCTCCCCTCCTTCCTCTTCCTTTCTTTTTCTTCTCTCCATGTCTTCCTTTTCCTCTTCTTTTTTCTTTTATGTTTCCTCCTTCACTTGTTTCTTCCCCATCCCCACTCCCTCCACAAATTTTTTTTCCTCCACAATTTTTTGAGTTTTCAGTTTGTGCCAAGATTTAGGGAAGTGTTTTACTTATGTCATCTAGTTTCACCTTGGTGATAGCCCTAGATATTGTTTTTAGATACGGATGTTAAGTATCAGAAAAAAATAAGTAATTCATCCATTCACATGACTACTACTTGTGACTCTGGGTCTCTGATGTCAAATCCATGCTTTAACCAAAGCCTCTGTAGGGAGAGATAGTAAGTATAAGTATGGAGGGCAGAATGACTCAAATGAGATTATAATTATTTAAAAGCATTATTTTAGAGAAGAAAATGGTACTTTGTTCTTGTAAAAATTTGGACTTGATTGGGATGAGGTAATTATATTATGTGATAAGTAAATCATTTTAACAAAAGTATATAAATAAAAATCATAGAGGCATGACAATAATTTGAAATACAGAAAGGTCTTTATATGTATACATATTGATTGGATCTCACAGAAGATTCTCAAGGATGAATCAATGTGCTATTGCAAGGGACTCAGCGTTCCTTGTAAAGTGCGTATTTGTATTACTTTGGAGCAGCTGCTGAGTAACAGAAGGACCAAATTACAGTTATTTTGCATTTTGTTAAAAGCAGTCTAGAGGTTGAAGTGGTTCAACTCCTTCTGTTTCTTACTTTCCCATTACCAGCACGTTGGCTTTTCGTTGATACACTTGTGCTTCATTATGCTGAGAGACCTGCCGAAGCATCACATTTTCACCTCATTACATTTAGAGACAGAGAAAACAAACTTTTTCCTTGTGGGATGCTGGGTAGCTCTGTCAGTCAGCATCTGACTCTTGATTTCAGCTCAGGTCATGATCTCAGGGTCGTGGGATGGAGCCTGGCGTCAGGCTCTGAGCTCAGCATGGAATCTGCTTGTCCCTCTCCCTCTGCTCCTCCCCTCGCTTATGCTCTCTCTCTCTCTAAACTAAATGAGTAAAATTAAAAAAAAAGATAGAGAAAATAGTTACCAGAAGCTTCTCCCACCCTGCCCCCAGCAGACTCCCTTGTATGTTTTATGAGCCAGATCTGGGTCATAGACCAACCTCTGACTATTGGCAAAGAGAATGTAATAGAGAGTAGGGCCGGAGAAGGGGCTAAACTTCTTCCAAAGTGTGAAACCTCTGCTTGCTACCTAAGTATATCTGGAGATTGATTAGTAAGTAAGAGGAGGAGGTGGTTGTTGGGCAGGTAATGAACAGCTTATTCATTTCCCCAGGAAAAATGTCCTCCTTGACCTCCCTCAACTGAAAGCAGACCCACATGGAATATTTCACTTTAAAGAAAAGAAGATGGGGAGGAAACTAGAATCCCATGAAAGATCACAGTGAGTCTGACTATCCTCTCAAACTCTTCGGTTTCTGTTAGTACTCAAATCTAAATACTAGAACTTTGAACAGGGAAGTGGAGGAGAATTGTTCAAAATTGAAGAGCAAACGAGCTTTATTGTTTGAGAGGACACGGACAAGTGAGGGATAGGTATGTAAGTAAGGAAACGTGTCAGTAAGGACGGAGGAAGCTTGACACGTGGCACGTGAAGAAACAGGGCTAACGATGGTCGTGACCCATGGCTGAAGTAGGGGTTCTGGGAGGGCCTGAGAGATTCAGAAATAGCACCTTTACTTTTTTTTGGTAAACCTGGCACCGTGTGTCAAGGTCCCAAGGATATCTAATATCCCCAATAGCTACGACTACTACTATTACTACGATTACTACTAATACAGTGCTGTGCGTGTCAGGCACTGTTCATAACACTGTGCCTATGTTAAAAGTCATTTAACTGTCACCTGTATTAGAGCAAAAATTTGTAAGTGGCAGAAACTTGTATGTATCCCATGGCTCCTGAATTCCAGTGTAATGGTCTTTTTGGCATATAAAGCAGCTACACTGAGAGTGGGAACCCACATGACTAGATCCAATGGAGGTTGGTCCATGGGCTTCTTTCTTCACTCTCTCATTTCTCTACATCCTTTTCCAGTTTCCAGTTGGCCAGGGACACTGGGATTATGTCTTCCGTTAGCTTGGAGCAGGGCAGCTCCCTTGGGAGGAAGGCACAGTTCCTCAGCAGTGTCTGTGATTTTGGTAGTCGTGGCCTCTTCTTCCTTGAACTTGTCCAATGGCTAATGAGCTCGGGTCAATTTCAGAACCACAGCCAAACCTCTCACAGCTAGCCGCCATAAGTTTTCCCTTTTCCTCCATTGGCATCTATGATTTCATACCATTGCTACCAGTTATGGCACTCACCAGTCTAGTTCAAACATTTTCAGATGGAATTTACAATTCTCTAAAGGACCGGCAGCTCTCTTGCGAGATAGCAGGGCCTAGTCCTCCATGAGCAGCAGGTCCAAAGCCATTGATGGTGCATCTGGCTGCTGCCATCTGTCCAGGCCAGAGCTAGAATTTAAGCGAGGGCTTCTAGGTCCAGAGTTCATGTTCTTAAGCCTTCTCTCCTGTCATCCCTTCAGAATCTGTTCTCCACACCGTGTCAGTGTACTCAAGTCGCAGTGAGGATATAAACTCAAAAGTGCAACTAACGAAAGGAGCCATCGCGGCTGTTTTATAGGGCTGAGGAGAAAACATCACATGTGGCACCAAAGAATTGGAATGTCTGGGGGAAAGGAATGAGGAGCAGTTATATTCTGAATGGGAACATGTTAGAGGAGGAGGAATTTACAGAGAATGAACCAGACACATTTCAGGTTGGCTGATAACTAACTGAGTTCTTTAAGTTTCCCATCTGAGGTTAGGGTAGAGTGGATGGATGGGGCGGCCATGCTGGCAATTCTTTCATTCTTTCTGTCTCGCCTTCTTCCAGGCCTCTCTGGTTCATGGAAACCATGACGGTGGTACTAGGCTGCTAGTACTAGGTACTACCAGAGTACCTTGTCCTGACATGGAGAAAGTACTTTCTGATACCCCAAACCACATGCAGTGGAATGGAGAATGGGAAGAGGGGCCTTCATCTGCGGGCATGTCTCGTCTACCCAGGGATGTAGCCTTTAATGAGAAGCTCTGCTTATCAGATAATTGATGTGGTCAGCAGTGGGCCAGCCATCCAAGGTCCTGGGGGCGATACCAGGGTACTTTTGAGGCTTACTTCACAACATAGTCGTCTCTTCTCTCTGTCATATGGCAGGGCAGAATGTACTTCCAGAACCTTGTTTTCGTGGTCTGGTTGTGGACAGCATTTTGGGGACAGCAATTCAATGATCTCCAATTAACAAAGAAACAAGTCGGAAAGTACTTTCATATATGCGTTCATCAGACGGTCAGATGGCACCATGGACACCTGTGACAGGCCTGTAATATATCCCGGTCTCCATCTGCCCGCACCCTGATAACTGTATTTTCAAAGACTCAGAGACCTGTAGCTTTTAAGGTATTTCATAGCACTGCCTCTCATTCAAATCCTTCTCTGCACAGAGAAGAAAACTGCAGCCCAGAGAGACAGCTGGTACAGTAACACCCGGGTGTTTGACCTAGGATCCAACGTTCTTTTACAGGCACACACCTGCCTTGGATCAATGACATTCTGGAAACGCGAAGGATAATTACTACTGTGACAAGCAGTATAGAGAAGGGACTTTGGAAACTGTGACAAGGGGAGAGGGGAGAGCAAATCAGTCTGACTCAGCACTCTGTTTGAGATGGAGGCTCACTGCATGCGAAATTGAAGGAGGCTCTATGCATTACTGAAGCCCTTTTTGGGGGATTAATCTTCTCGCCCACATGAAAGTAGAGAACTCTGCCATACATATTTAAGTACTACTATTCAGGGAACATGAAGAGGTCATTTACCAAATAGCTCCTTTACTCTTCCCACCAAGAATTCGGTGCTCTAGTTTAGGGGAGTGGTTTTTTGGGGAATCGGCCGGCCCAATGTAAGGTGGCAATTTAAAGGTCAATCGTTTGCTTTTCTTCTTCCATCTCCTTTCTCTTTGACATTCTCTGGGGTTTTCCTTTATTATTTTTTTAATGAAAAATTTGTTCTATAAAGGTAATATGAGTTCTGGGTTAAAAAGTTGTTGTAAACACACAAGAATATGTAGAGAGAAGAAAATCTGCATCTGAATTCTGACCATGAAGCTTCTTGTTCTCTTTTCTGGGGACAAACTCTAAAACAAGCCTCTTCTGTTTTCCCAGAAGTATATATGAATTTATAACGGTCTCTTTTTATGCACTCGGTAGCTGACTAAGCTCACTGTATTATGCCTTTGCCTTTCTCACTTACTGCTTCTGAAAGACTATTACCTCTCAGCGTGCAGAGATTTCTTTCGTTCCTTTTAGTTACACTTAAATGTTGATGAAATCTAGTCCATTTTATCTTGGTACTGTTCCTGTCTTTCTGGAGCCTGCCATGTGGCCAAACCCTGGGAGATGAGTTCCACACGGCAGGCTGCGTTGACTGGTCCAGAAAGGCCTACTGCTTCTCGGCCCCGGAGCCCAGGCACCCATCTCCACCGTGTCAGCATCCTGGGCAATGACCGTAATGGGATTCGTCTGCCCCGTTCTGGTTCTCGGCTGACCTTTCCAGTCTGGCTCAGAGACGGGGGTTGGTGGGATCTTGAGAAGCCGGATTGCCTTGAGTTTGTTTTCTTGGCTGCTCAGTCAGTGAGGGAGGACGCGCTCCCACTCTGCGATCTCTCGGAGGAGACGTTGGGTTTTGCTGGCAGGCAGACCCTCGGGCTACTCAGCGGAATGTCTTTGGTTCCATAGCTCTGGGGGGAGCCAGGAGGCTGTGCTTCCCAGCCAAGGGAAACACTGCTTCAGACTCAAGACCACGACTTGGCAGAGACCCTGGGGCCTGCTGAATTTAGGATCGGGCTCTCTCATACCTTTCTGTGCTCAAACCACTCTTTCCCGTTAAAACCGAGAGGAGGATGGAACGACTACAGCATCAGGTGTGTTCACTGGCGCACAACTGCCTTGGTAAAATGGATTTCAGTCTCATTTTGGTGCAATGGGAAAGGCAAGGGCCTCCTTCCATAGCTGGGGAGGAAGGAGAAGGAAGCCAGAGTCAAATCAGACCTCTCAAGATGCAGCAGAGGCTTGGTCTCTGCTTAGACAAATAATCTTGAGGAGACCCAAATCCCCTGTTCATTGTGAAAACAGACAGTGCCAGAGTAAAACAGAATTAAATTGTTTCTCTTTCATGGCAGCTGAAGTGTAAAAACCATTCTCTTCTGACCTTGTGGCCAGAATATCCTGACACCTCATAAATTATCCTAAGGGTTCAGGGCCTGGGGTGGGGGAGGGGAACTTAGGGAGGCTGTGGGGCCACACGGCAGCCAGCCCTGAGCGCGGGGTGGCTGGAGGCCCTTCTGGCCTTCCTGATATGTGGGCACCCAGTGTTAGGATGTGGAGGAAAGTGGTTTCCTCCAAGTCAGCTTTTCTGAGATAGGACAATTGTTTGCCCCCCCTTTCATGTTTTTAGTGTTTGTACGGCCACAGGGCCCATGAGTTGTTCACTAAGGAGGCAGGAAAAGCTCCCCAGTCTGACAGAACCTCCGAGGTGTTTTTAGAAACCTCCCATTTTTCTCAGAAAAAGGAGAACGGGGAAGGAAGGAGAGGACGCAGTGGGAGAGACACAAAAGATGAAGAAATGAATTAAAGGGGAAGGAAAAGAAAGGAGGGAAGAGGAAGTATGGGTGGGAGAAATGGTCTGCATTCAGACAGAGCCTCCCCTCCTCCAGCCCCCACTCGGTGACAGGAAGCAGGCCACCTGCTCTGCAGGACGGGCTCACGGCCACTTCCCAGCCTCCCAGGGAGCCTCCTTCAGCTCCCACATCCATCCACGCCCTACACACAGTAGGTGCTCCGTAAATGTTTGCGGAGTGGAGAGATCCACAGACTGCGCCCCAGAGAGGGAAACAGATTTATTCTGGGAAACTCCAAGAATGTAGAACAGAGTCGTTTGGAGCAAACACTATTCCTGTAGCCTGAATCACCATAAGGTTTAAAGAATCTGGGTATTTGTGGGTGTGTCTGGACATATTGTGTGTGGGAGTGTGGGTGGGTGGTCTGGACGGGTGGGTAATAAGTGACAGGAGGGCCCTAGAAAATATAAAGGCTCCATAACTACTGTAAAAATAAAACTGGGAACAGCATGCCCAGACCTCCAGCCATGCAGTGACCAAACTTGACCTTGGCAGAGATGAATAATATTGTGGAGATGGATTCAAGAATTATTAGTCAATGTTTTCAGTCCCTATGGGCTTTTTTTTCTTTTTCCCAGAGAACTGCTGGTTGGGTTTTTGGCAAATGACTGCAATAGCTTGTAGCATTCCAGAGCCCTTCTAAGCTTCTTCTAGACTCTGCTATATTGATTTTTTTTTTTTTTTTAATTTCTGGTTCTTTTCTTCTCTGGTGGGATGTCTTTTTTGGATCCCCCTTTGGACAAAGAATATACTTTCTCACTCACTCCTGCCTTTCAGTCCTTCCTTTCTTGGACATTAGGTCTTCGGCCTTCCTCACAAACAGACAATAGATCCTCTTCCTGATTCCTCTGGCCTGGAAGAGGAGAGGACGGACGATCTCTAGGATGATCCTAGAGATCCGATCGTTGCGACCTGCTTCTGTCCGGCTTCAGAACGGGCGAGAGGATGTTATTCTCTGCAGCTCTTGCAGTGCACAGATAGGTACTCCTTGGGATGTGCGTTGTGTTGGTGAAGGATTTGGGGGCACCGTGGCCGCAGATAACCCACGGTGAGAATATCCTACACCACGCACATCACAACAATGGGGACCTGGCAAGACTGAGTTGTTACATGCCCTCATGCATACATCTGCCGTCACACCCTAGCAAGCGCTCACATTTGATTTTGGTGTTTTGAACAGAGAAATCGCCATCTGTGAGGGTTGGTAACAGACCCTTATCCCTGCAGTGATTGGGGGTATCAGGTAGGAAATAAGTCTTGGAAATCAAGTTTCGTAGATGCTGGGGATTGCAAGCTACAGGTATAAACTCGAGGAATACCATGAGACTAAATCTTAGGGGAAACTACACGGATACCAACCTTGAATCCTGCATCCCTATTTTCTTCATATATGTATTTTGAGGTTTACCTAATCATTCCCTGACTAATGAGCCTAATTCTTGATTCCTTATGACCACTGCACTCTTGTAATTGCTGTGCACATCTGTATGTATTTATGTTGATTTTATGTATTTTATTTCTCTCCCATTAGACCTTAATCTCCTTGAGGAGAGGAATCAGCATGGTCTTTATTCTATATACACAAGTGCCTGGGATTGTTTTGTGAATCCTACATGTAGTCAGTAAATGAAGCACACGTTCCACTCTCGGAAGAGCGTTTTTAAGGCTAGGTTGGCTTGTTTTACTGACATCCTCTTCCATCTCTTTACTAGTCAGTGCATGCTCAAGAAATGCTGATGTCAGCCATGGGGTGACATAATCATGAAAAAAATATAATTCTAAAATTATATAATACACTTCGAAGTCAAAAGTAAATTACCGATAGGTTTTTCATGGTTTTGTAGGTAGCAAGATGGCATTTAAATTGTAGGTATAAGTTTCTGACCATAAGCAATTATCCATTTTTTAATAAAATACAAACTTTCTATGCAGTTACTAAATATTTTAATGGATGTTTCTCTTGAGCTGGTCTCTTTAGCTCCCCCTGGGGCATCCTATCGGGCCCTTCACCAGTAGAGCCTCCTGAAACTGGAGTCTGGTCCCATAGTCAGGGGAACCACACAGAGTCAATCAACTAAATAAATTTGCTCTGTTTATCAACAGGGTTCTATATCCCTGGCACCATTTTGGCAACAGAACCAACTCTTGAAGTTCTAATGCTCAGATAATGCAAGATCATTGCTCGGGCTTGTTACTTCAGTCTTCTCTCCAAACCTCCTTACTGGACTGCACACTGATTTGTGCTTCAGGTCTCTTCCTCCCATTGTCATATTGCGTCACGTTAATCCTGGACGCATGGATGAAACGCATTTCTACAACCTTCTTCCTCTTCCCTCTGCATCATGGCCACGTGCTGAACCCTGAACACCCAGCATGCCAGTCTTGACATACTCTTCACTGCCTCTCCGTGTTCTTCTACATTCATACTAACCTACCCTGGGATTATTTCTCTCAGGAACTCGCCCTTATTCAGCTGTCTTCATGAAAAAACAAGCCACTCTTGAATAAATTAAGACAATGATTGCAATGACATTCTGCCTTGGAAATAAGCATTTGCTTATTTGACCTCCTAGAACGTAAGACCTTCATCCAAGTGCTCCAAATCCATCCATCCATCCATTACCCTGGGAAAAGATTATGATTTGTTGTGTAAGGAATTCAAGGAAGAAAGATAGGAAACAGTTTCTAAGAGACAAACTAGATTTTGAACAATGGTCTGCAGAGCCAGACAGGCATTAATAGGAACGTGTTCCCTAAACGCTCCCTTCATTGCTGCCTTTAGCCCATAAACAGCCTGAAGAGCTTGTGCAGTGATCAGACAACCTTCTGCCCTGAGGTGGAGTCAGCCCCACGGCAGCCGGGAGAGGGGGTGGGTAAAGTGGATGCGCAGAGATTGTGAGGAGTAGAGTGGAGTAGTAGAGGGTGAGGTAGTAAAGTGGTCTGTTACGTCTTGCTTCCTCTACCCTTAGGTACGTTGAAGAGAACTCAAAGCAGCTTGGTACTGGGGCAGAGGCCAGCTTAGTGGCTGCCTTAAACCAAACTGGGTTATATTCCCATCAACCTGGTCATGCAGCAAACTCAGGCAGAGAAAGGGTCCAAGGTAGACCTTTTCTGAGGCATGGCTGCACAGACAGCCTTGAGAAAGAGCCGAGACTGTGGCTATGGAACCTGCCAGAGGGGATGTCACCGTATTAGGGGAGGGGTTGCAACGGCTCCATGGTGAGAGCTGCAAACTCTGGTTTGTTGTCAAACCAGGGCCTAATGAATGATAACCATGGCAGACCTCAGAGGGGTCTCTAACACCAACGGGAGTAGAGGTGAGGCAGAATCAGCTGAGGGTCATGATGGAGCCCTGCCAAGACCAGCTAGAAGGCAAGTTATACTGGCCACAGATCGTAGCCACTGAATGCCAGCAGGGCATGAACACCTCGTAGATAAAGATGGTCTCCCAAAGCAGGAAGGAAGGGGCATTGTTCCTGGAGACCCTACTCTTCCCTGCGGCCTTTGGGGACCCACAAGTCACCTTCCTCCGCTTTGACCTCCTCACTCCTTGTTGTCTTCATGGAGGTGGAGGAAAGGCTTTCACAGAGATGGGGAATTTTTAACAAAAAGATGTTAAATACTTCTCAAATAGACTGTTTAAATTATTGGATCAAAGTGAATTTTCGGTTTGGCTGGATTGTTAGTATATTTTTCTCACCTCCCTTTTGAGCAAGACCGGATCGTTTACCAATGAAATACTAAACCTTCTATTTCTCTGCTTTTTCTCATTTGCCGTGCGTGAGTTGAATTTTGTGATTCCCACCACATAGTAGCTGTCAGTAGCTGAGCAATTTGCCTTTTCTGGGATGAGAATATTTTAACAGGTGAGTCCAAGAGCTCAGCTTAGCACATTGAAGGACCTAATTTTAAAGCTTCGAACAGGAGTTGGCAAGCTGCAGCCCAAAGACCAAATCTGGCCCATTGTTTGTTTTTGTAAATGAAGTTTTATCAGAACACAGCCACGTTCATTTGTTTGTCATTCTCCGTGGCTGCTTCAGTGTTATGACAGCAGAGCCGAGTGGTTGCAACAGAGCCCACATGGCCTGCAAGGTCAAATGTGTTTATTATCTGGCTTTTTATAGCAAAAGCTTGCTGACCCCTGGTGTAGAGTAATACGGTTTTCTTCAGCATCTTGTCCAGTCCACTTTTAGACTGATGAGGCCAGGGAGATCCTGCAAAGTTAACGGACATGTCCAAGATGACACAAGGGAGGGGTGGGGTGGAGAAAACAGACCATGAAATTTTAAACCTGGGGAAAGGCGAGCTGGGCCGTCTCTACAGAGCTGGGCTCCTTTGAATATTTTTGTCTTAAGTCATACCCCTGAGGTTGCATGATTATGAACTAAACTTACTAATAAACCCTAGAGGAAAGTAAAACTAATCAGTGAGAATTCCTTGCAGCCTGTGAAATTACCTGGGATTATAATGACAGGAAGACTCAGTTCAGTCAGCGGGCCCCAGACACACCGAAGACCCTGGATTCTGAGGCCATCACGTGAGCTCAGTAGATATTAGGTAACAGAGTCTCAAAGGAGGGCCCGAGGTTTAGGGATTTAGAAAATCACCTTAAAAATGGATTGCTGGAATCCCACGTGAAACTCCCAGCTGGGGAGGTGTCTGCAACCTTGCTCTGTTCTAAGAGGCCGTCAGAGAGACAAGGGCTGTGGTGCCGTGTGCCTCTTGCCAGCTTCTTGAGGAAACTGGGCCCCTGGAAAGCAGAACCTGGAATGGCTGCCAGGTTGCTGCCTCGGCCTCCCCTTCCTCAGATACCTCTCCACCTGTTTTCTCATTTCATTTCCGAACCCCGCAGGTCACTTTTTCACCCCTGCTGTTAGGAGCTGGCCTGTCACTGCACTGGAACAGGAAGGGTTTTTCGGTCCTTACCTCATTTGACCGCTCTGAGACATCTGACATTTTTGCCCACACCCTTTTCAATAATACTCCCTCCTCCCTTGGCGTATGCCCCCATGTAATTCCCCGAACTTGTTGCCTCTCCCCAAGCTCATGTTTCATCTATCCATCACCTTCAAACGTGGACCTCAGGGTCCCAATCTCTCTCCTCTGTATTTTTGTATATTTTTGCCTGGAAAAATCTCATTTTACAGTCATGGCTTCAATTGCCAGTTAACTGGGGTCGACTCCCAAATCTGTTTCTTGCCCAGAGCTCACTTCTAGACTGTAGACTTCATGTCCTTTTGTCCACAGAACACTTCCACCGGATTTCCCTCAGTTTGATTTTCTCAAACTCAGAAAGTCCTGAAACCGTAATCTTTCCCTTAACCCTAATACTTTCTCTGATATTTGAAACTTATCACTGATCTCCTCAAAACCCTTCAGTGGCTCCCTGGAGCCACACAGAATAAGGTTACTACATTCCACAAAGCCCCACATGACCTGGTTCCTGGCAGCCTTTTCTCCTACTTGGCTGCTCCTCTCCCCCGTCTTGCTAGCCCTTGCCCTCTCCATTCTCTGCTGGGTCTTTCTTTGCTCGAGTTGATATCACTCCCCCTTTGTCAAATCAATGAGCATCTATTCAACTTCCAAGATTCAGTTCAAGTAATGCCTTCTCTTTAACCGTCCAACAAGACGGTGGACACCAGAAAAGGAAGGTCCAAATCCTTACTTCCTTGTCCCTGCACATTGGAGGGTCCTGGGATTTGTTATGCAGACATAGCGACTTTGTGACAGCACCCTGCTCTTTGCAGGGCAAGACTTATCTGGCTGCAGTTCCTTGTGGAATTTTCCGTTCCCCCACCCATCTGGGATTATCTTACTAGCCTCACTTAAATAGCTATGGGGCCAAGTGGTAATTCTTGGAGTAATTTAGTCAGATGACTGTCCGTGAAAATTCTTCTAGAGAAAACAATGCAGTAAGTGGAATGAGGATAATATTTTTTAAAAGATTTATTTATTTATAAGAGAGAGCATGAGTGGGGAGTGGGAGGTGGGGGGGAGGGGCAGAGGGAGAAGGAGAAGCAGACTTCCCGCTGAGCATGGAGCCTGTCTGGGGCTCTATCCCAGAATCCTGGGGTCATGACCTGAGCCGAAGGCAGACATTTAACTGACTGAGCCACCAGGGTGCCCCGAGAAGGAGGATAATCTTAATAGGGGCAGAATATAGTACTTTATTCAGCATTTAGAACATTAGACACATGCGGCTCTGGGGGACTAAGGAGCACATACCCTGGAGTTTGGGTGCCAAAGTTTGAATTCGGACTCAGTTCTTCACTAGCTTTGCAACTCTGGGCAAGTTTCTTAGCCAGTCAGGGCCTCAGTTTCCTCACCCGTAAACTGGACATCATGGTAAGTGTACCCTCTGGGTAGGGTTGTGGTGAGTGGCACAGTCACACTGATATACATGTGTGCGCGGTGGGAGCATTTGCACACATGTTACTTAGAACAGCGCTTGGTATTTAGTAAGAGTTACCTCCTATGATTCTTCCCCCCTTTTTTAGAGACAGAGGGGGTGGGTGGAAGAGGGAGAGAGACACTTTTAAGCAGCCTCCATACCCAACAAGGAGCCCAATGCAGGGCTCCATCGCTCCGCCCTGAGATCACAAGCTGAGCTGGAATCAGGAGTCGGGCCCACCGAGCCGCCCCCCTTCCTACTACTGTTTTCCACGAGATGACTAGGGGAGAAACCGAAGTTAGTGGCTGTGAGGAAGCTGAGGTTGAACAGCTCCCTCTCCCACACCAGTAAACTCCACCATGAACTCTCAACTCCTCAGTTAAACAGCACACACTGAGTGACGTGCTTATGGGCCCACTGTTTGCTTAGCCGTCTGTGCTAGCAAGTAACTAACTCACGGTGATACTAGGTAGCAGTAAAACAAGGAAAGAATGAACAGGCTTTTGAACATGGAATTCTTTATTTTATGTGCAAATACTTAAATGGTCGGAACAAGCAATTACAGAACTTCAAACACCACAGAGCCTGTTCGTATGAACCGCCGTGCACCTCCGTGTAAGTGATTTCCATGGCATTTCGTTCTCACAGCACCCAGAGCGTATAGGTATCATTATCCTCATTTTATGTATCAGAAAACAAACAGCGGCCCAAGAGCCCTGTGTTTTCTGATTCCTGTCTTGTGCTCATTCTAGTGTTCTGTTTTTAAAAATATTTTTAGGGGCACCTGGGTGGCTCCATCGGTTAAGCATCTGCCTTTGGTTCAGGTCATGATCCCAGGGTCATTGGATAGAGCCCCAGACAGGCTCCCTACTCAGTGGGGCGTCTGCTTCTCCCTCTCCCTTCTGTCCCCCGACTTGTGCTTGTTCTCTTTCTCTCTCTCTCAAATAAATAAATAAAATCTTAAAAAAATTTTTTTAAACTTCATTTTACATGCCTGGTATTAAAAAAAAAAAAAGGCCAGGCTACGCTGAACCCATTGACACCCTAGGGACTCTGTCCAGAGCTTCTTTAAAGACCCTTTGATAACTTTTCCTGAATTCAAGGATCTGATGATTCTTATTTATTTATTTGACAGAGATGTAGACAGCACAAGCAGGCAGAGAGGCAGCCAGAGGCAGAGGGAGCAGCAGACTCTCCGCCGAGCAGGGAGCCCAGTGCGGGGCTCGATCCCAGGACCCTGGGATCATGACCTGAGCCGAAGGCAGCCGCTCAACCGACTGAGCTATGCAGGCGCCCCCCTTATGATGATTCTTACATCTTCATTGTTGCCGATGTTGATCGAGGGGCCTAGTGGTACAAAAGGAGAGCTGGGAGGTAACAGGAAGTAGAAAACATTTTAACAAAGAAAATGGGCTTATTAGATATTTGCCTGTTGTTCTCTAGCCACTGTTTTGTCTCCTGGTACTGATGTATCCATCTGCTGCTCCCTGTTTCTAGCCTCACCAACCACCCTATTCCAAGCTCCCATGACATCCAGCCTAGAGTGCTAAAAGGTCCTCAAATACGTGATCTCCCTACCACCATTCTGGTACCCTTCTCCTCTGTTCTCCAGTTTGTTGCCAGAGTGATCTTTTCAAAATGCATATCAGATCCTCTCACTCCTTTTTGCTTAAATCTCCTCAGTAGATTTTCGCTGGTCCTGAGATAAAACTAAAATTCTGTATCATCTGGCTCTCCTTCCTATGGCAGACGAGCTGTTAATAATACCCCTTCCTGTTCCTCCTTGACATAGACAGTTTGCAGATCCCAGATTCCCTTCCTCCCAGGGGTGACCACGTCACTGAGTTGAGCTAATGGAATGTGAGCAAAGGTGGTACTGTGCTACTTTCACGACCCTCCCAGCTGATGGGGACGATGCCACTTATGTTGATTTTGAAAGCTACATGTCGAAGATAATGGAGAGGAACTAGTATGAATCTCTGAGTGGATTCTCTGGGATTTCCCCTTCACCGCCTGTAGCCCGGAATTGTCTTGGGATGTTATACGAGAGATGGAAAGCTTTATCATCTCCAGTGTGATGTGGTTGGGTCCATGTTGCTGTGGACTGGCCTGCTGTAACTAGCATGTTACATTTCTTACCCCGTCTCCCCCAGTGCTGCCCAGGTACCTCTCCACTTTGGCTGAAGAGATCCTCTGTCGGTTCGTCTTTGCCATGTTCCCCTCTCCCAAGGTGCTTTGCAGACACTACTACTCACTCCGGGAACGCTTTCTGTAGATCTGTAGATCTCAGCTTCTTACTTCCAGCAGTAAGAACTACTATTACTGTGTGTGCTGCTATGTACAAGGTCTTACTCAAGCTGATCACAGGTATTATTCTATTCATTTCGTCCAACAACCCTTTCAAATAGGTATTACATGAGTGCTATTTTACACATGAAACCCAAAGATTATGGACCACCGTGCGATAGTGCTGGAGACGGCATCAGACCCCGCTGACCCCCAGACCCGCTCTCTCACCTTCCACACAATTTCTGCACGTTGCAAACGAGGCTAGGTCCATTTGTGAAAGAGACTCTTTCATATTTAACAGGACTGCTTTCCCTGAGCTGCTCTGTAACCCTGGGGAATTGATTCCACACCCACCCGGTAAATCAAGCATTCATTTTTGCATCCAGAGCTGATTTTATAGAAATCTAAATACAGTTTACTAGATTTCCATGTTAACACTAAAAGGAAAAAGTTCCCTGCTTGCCTTTTAGTTGGGGTGACCCTTTGGTTTTATGGGCTTGTTTGAGTAAGTAATTATTCTGCTAAGGCCAAGTCCTCCTTTATGAAGTCATAAATGTGTCCTGGACAGCTCAGAGTAACTAGCAAGCCCTTCCTTTGAGCCCAGCCGGCAAACACGGCTTAGCTGGATGTGAGCTGGCTTGCCTGGCCCTGCAGGTTTCTCTCTTTCTCTGGAAACCTCCTACAAAACCATGTGAGGCGGGGGCAGAGGATCAGATAATTGGGATCTTTAAGATGGTTATTGTGAAAAATGTTCTGGAACCAATTCAAATACCAATCAGAAACCACATTGTTCAACTAAATCACTTTCAGATGCCACATAAGATACAAAATACAATGATTTCCAGTTTAAAAATATAATGTTCCTTTTAAAAAAACACAGTATTTTATTTTATTATTTAAAAAAAAAAAAAAAAAAGCCCTGCCTTGGCTGGAATTCAGGCCCGTCACAGATGATGTACAGACAGGCTTTGTGCCGTTCCCTTCGGATCCGGGGCCTACGGACCTCACTGTAATGTATTTAAAAGTTCCTTAAAATGGATGTGACGGCTGTTTTCTTTGTGTATTACAGAAATATACAGAGTTCAGAGGCTCCGTGGCTACACTTCAGGCATGTATGTCATTAAAGGAATGAAAGAAAGATGATGGCCAAATGCTGTATTAAAATCCCATTAGAAACGCTGGAAGGAATTTATGGCTCTAGTCTCTTTTACCTGACAGGTATCAGTTTGGAGACACAGTTTTCCTTCTTGCCATTTTTTCCTTACTCCCTCCCTTCCTTCCTCCCTTCCCTCCTTCCTTCCTGTTTTCTTTCTCTCTCTCTATCCCTCCTTTCCTCCCTCCCCTCCAGTACCTTTCCTTCCCCTTCCCTTCCCTTCCCTCTGCTCCCCTTCCCTCTCTTGCCCTCCCCTGCCCTTCCCTCCTTCCTCTCCCATCTCCTCCCCTCCCCGACTTCCTTCCCCTCCTTTGGTTTTTGTTTTATTTTTTAAATCTCTCCTATTTCCTTACTTGGTCACAGAATATCTACATGTCATCTTTACCACTAGCAAAGTACATATTATCAGGTTTCTGTCAATGTTTGCTCTTCCATACTGTGTCCTGCATCAGACAGCCCTGGGGGACACCATTCACCCTTTTTCCAGGTAGACTTTTCCATCTGAGGATTCATTAAATCCACGTTTGTTGATCTGAGCCGTCGTCACTGGGATGAGGAGCAAGGGGGTTAACGCACCATGTGACCTTAGGAATGATTTCTGTTATAGCAGCTCCCTTATGATCCATCAGGCTCCAAGCATGAATTTTAATGGACTTGGAATGGCTTCTCCAGCCTGGAGGCCAGAGGTCACTGGCTTTCAGAGCGGATCTTCCATAAACTGACATGGAACCTGAAGCATTTGTTTGCTGTCAGGAGAGGTGTGAATTTTTGTTCCTGTTCAAATCCGCAGGCCATGCTGTCTGCTCTGTGGAAGGGAGGGAAATCCCAAACTCTTATGTCACTGAGTATGAAGTTACTTATGGATTAACATGGAAAATTCAGCCCAGAAAGGGCTGCCACAAGGCTTGACAGCAGAAGCAGTGGGAGCCCTGAGGTCTGGTTTTGGTCCCACTTTGCCACTTACAAACCTAGTGGCCAAGGGCAAGTGACTTCCTCTCTCTAGGTTTAGATGGCTTATCTGTGAAACAAACGTTGGCTCTGAAACTCTCTGATTCTGTGAAAGCAACCTGACAGGGGCCAGAGATGTTATAGCAGAGATGCTATGAGATGTTATAACCACAGACACACAAGAGCTTTTCCCCGCCCCCGAAGACTTCAGGAGTGAGAGAAAGACAAATAATTCTGTACTTCGGGGAACTCAGAGGCACTGGGAACAGAGTCCACTTAGCTAATGTCACGTCTGTCTCAGTCTGTGAGCCTGAAAGTCACCCCGGGACAAGGACAGTGCCACTCATCTCTGTATCTTCCCCTCTGTCCCCGTTTGTTGAGTGTGGGAATAAAGGTGCAAAAGTCAGGGAACACACGTGATGAGGCAAGTGGACGAGGAGGAGACGTCCGAAAGACGGGCAGGAAGCAGAGAGCACGCGGGCGGCAGACTGAAGGCGGGGGGCGGACAGCTGAGGAGGAGCGAGGCACCACAGTGTTGAGTATTGCAGGGAGGGACAGAGGCTGACCACGAGGGATATGGCTGGTCGGTCACTTTCATGTAAAGAAATTAAAGCTCTTCGCTTGCCTATGATGTCCGCAAAAGAGGACACAGCACTGTAGGAAAAATTGTACCAAGAAGATTAGATTACTTTTTGGGAGAATAATTTATATTAGCAAGAGAAGGAAAAGCGGATGTTATTTATTAGAGTTTTTATAGAATGTTTGGTTCGGAAATTTCAAAATTGTATTTTTTATTTATTTTGATAGCTAGTTTCAATTGGCATAGATTATGTTCTAAAGGCACCTTGTGTAAGAATCAAGAAAGAAAAAAGTCAAGGTGTTGGAGTTTGGGAAGCAATAGTTTACATCTCTTTCCTATAAATATTTTTATTGCTTCTCTGGAAGAAAAAGAAAATAGAGCATTAATGAAATTGGCACTCAAATCCTTAGTTTGAAAGTGTTAGTAGGCAATAAAAAAATGGTGGAATTAAGAGACAAATTATTTCTTTCCCTTCTCTGGGTCCATGAAAGTTCAGAGGAGGAAATTTATTCATTCAAACATTTATTTCTCCATGATCACATTGACCCCACAGTAAATACAGAAGGACATGGATAAAAATAGCTATTTTTTATTATTTAAGTTATCTGACTTTTAATTTCCTTATATGTAACTGAAGATTAAAATAGCTAATTCTGAGGGTTATTGTGAGCATGAAATATGATGATTTATTTAAACAGCACAACACCCAACATATGGTAATGATATTAATAACAAATATTATCAAGGACTTGCTTTGTACTAGGTGCTCCTTTTTTTGTACACATTAATGTATTTGATAGTCACAAGTGCCTTATGGTGGATGTAGACATCAATCCCATTCGATGGATGAAAAGACTGTAGTTTCCAGGGTGTGAGTAATTCAACTGAACTTATAAGTAGTGTAGTTGGGACTCAAACCCAGACAGTCTGACTCCATTGTTCATACCTGACAAGCTATTATGACTATTCCTACAACCCCTAGGCTCAGATGAAATTACAGAAATAAGAATTTCAATTTAGACTTGAAGTTCTTAATGAGAGGGATTATTAAAAAAAAAAAGGAATGAAAAGTTTTAAAGCATAAAAATCCTTGGAGAATTTTGTCAAGGATCTGTCAGCGGAGGTCCTACTGTGCCTTGCAGACTTAGGTCAACTTGGTTTAAGATTTCCATCTGATGTGTAGGTGGGTTCAGAAGCATCCCCGCAGTTTCTGTGAGTTCCTAATGGCTTCCTTCTTCTTGGTTTTCTCTGCCTTGCTTCGTAGTCACCCTGTGTCATCCGAATGCAAAACCTGCTTCCCCAAATATGTCATATTCTAGTGCTTTTACTGAAGATCTGAGAAGTTATGGGAGAAGTCACATCACATACAACATCATTAGCTTCCTGGACTCTGCCTCCAGTCCCCTCATTTTACACAACAGCAGACACGCTCGGCAAGCATGCCATGTCCAGCCATTTAGTAAATGGTGGAGCCAAGATTCTGGGCAAGACTCTGAGGCAGCCCGTGCAAGTGAGGGGAGAAACGTCTTCATCCACTCAGTTATTATTCTTAGCCCTGCATTTTCTCTCCACTAATAAAGGAAAACTAGGAAAGGAATCTTCCAAGCTAATGTAAAGTCATCCTCCAAGTAAACTTCTCTTAAAATTGCAAAAGACAAAAATGAAAAACAATAAGATCATACTAAAAGTTAGAAGTGTTTTTAAAACATTGATTTGTGTTGATGATTGCAAAAGGATTCCTAGCTTTCTGACTCCTGGCTGGGCTGGACCAACAGAAACCCTGGTAGGAGACTGAAAAGAGGGTCTCTCTCTCTCCTGGGTCTTTGGTCCTGGCTCTGTTGCTAAATCAAAGGTCAGTGCTCTTCTTGAGACAGCTTCCATACACAACTTTCTCCTTCCTGTTCAAGTATCTGGGCCCTTCCTTTACATTTTGAGGCCTAGAGGTAGAAAGAGTCCTGTCCTTACGACACTGCATGTTGCAATTCTTCTACACCTCATCTGTACTATGTGTTACGGGTTGAATCACATCCTCCTAAAAGACAATGCAGTCCTAATTTTCAGTGCCTATAACCATGGCCTTATTTGAAGACATGATCTTCATAGATGATCAAGTTACCATACAAGTTTTTAGGGTGGGCTCTAATCCAATACAATTGTGTTTTTAGAAAAAAAAAAAAAGGAGGAATTTGGACATAGAGACATATGCACAAGGAGAATGCCATTTAAAGTGAAGGTGGAGATCAAGGGTGAGGCATCAAGGGTTGTCAAAGATTGCCAGAAACCATCAGAAGCTAGGAGAGAAGGCAGGAACAGATTCTCCTTCACAGGCCTCAAAAGGAACAACCCTGCTGACATCTTGATCTTAGACTTTTGGCCTCCCAAACTGTGAAGCAATTAATTTCTTCTGTTTAAGCCACTTATTCTGTTGTACAGCAGTGCTAGGAAATTCATATGCCATGTAAATGGTCCCTTACTTAATATTCCTAGAGTTTTCTTGGCTTGAGTATGTCAACTGGTACCCACTGAGAATCTGACAGGTCTAAATGCTGCTGTAAAAGGAAATAACTTATTGAGATAATGTCCATCTAACAGAAGAATTTGACAAGGTACAACCTGTTAAAATTGAGTTGTGAGCTTTGTTTGAAAATCTTTCAGGTAAGATAGTGCAAGGTGTCAGATTGGAAGCCAGCATTTTTGTGATGGTTGTACAGCAAAGGTAATTTCTGTGTTCCTCTTCAGCTATGTAATAATTAGGTTCCATCTCCAAATGTTTATAAGCTCTTGAGGACAGTTTAGTGGGAAAATCTGTGACATGCTCAGAAGAAAAATAAAACAGGGTGAGGAGACAAAGAATAATGGAGTAGGGGCTCTCAGAGAAGGTGACATTGGAACAGATATTTAAGTACAGTAAAGGAGGGAGCCATGTGGAATCTAGCTGAGTGTCCCAGGCAGAAGGGACACTTGATTCAAAGAGTTGAAGACTGGACTGTTTGAGGTATTTTTCAAAACAGAGAAAAAGCCAGCATGGCTGGAACTGATTGAGGCAGAAACAGGTAAAAGATGACATCAGAAAAGTAACCTTAGTTTTCTTTTCTATCCAATTAGGACATTTTTACTTTTTCTACTGGATTGTTGTGAGCACTTAAAGTTTGAAATGAGTGTTTGCAAAGTGACTAATAGGATATTTCTCACTAAGAAGTATTAAAGGTACCAACGTGGGCCAAGAACATTTTCTTTGGACTCCCCTTCTAAAATGCAATAGTGCTAGAAAAAATACATTGTTATTCAGAAAGACTAAGAAATATATATATATTTTAGTTATAATCTGGTTTCTAAGGAAGTGAATTTTCTTGGCTCTGTTAGACATGATTTCTTTTCTTTTTCTTTCTTTTTTTTTTTTTTAGCCCCAAATTACTTTCCAGCCTTTCTTGTTTATTCCATTATGATTTGTGTGGCCATGCATGCTTTCCCTAAGCTTCCATTATTTCTCTGGATCCATGTTCTGGTTTGGGCAGTCCTAACCACTGTAACGTAAAGAACTCTTACAGATTTTTAAGGAAGTTTTTCACTTATAAAAAGTAATAAAAGTATTAATTTCCTTTTCAGATTATTTAAATGGATCATAAAACAGCCTCATTTACTGAGCTTACCTTTCCTTGTGTCCTGAATAACCAAGAGAGGGTGTATGGTCTGGGCACTAAAGCATTTATGCACACTGGTGGTCTGAAAGCTTTAATGTCTCTTCTTGGAGTGATTAATTTAAAGCAGGGCAAGACTGGCCCAACATTATTATTTCATTTTAAGTGCATCTGGAAATCCAGAGAGTGAGCCCTTGTTTAACTCTGTTGAAGAAAAAGAAATGTATGTAATAACTCTTCCCTATTCTTAGAGCAATTGTTCCCCATACGTAGGAGGCAAGACTTACGATGCCACTTGGAATGGAGACAAAGGTGGCAGAATCATTTATTTCTATTGATGAGGTATGGATTCAGGAGCAGAGCAAATGGGGTTCAGTGAAGCATGAAGAGTCTACAGTTTAGGGACATAAGCAGAAACTGAAGAATTTAGAAAGAGAAAAGAGACTCCTCAAAATAATGAAAAAATTTGACCGATGCTATGTCACAAAATCCAGAAGAATAACATAATATTTTTATCAGTTGACTGCCTGACATATCACTATGTTCTCTTCCTATATTTTTGACTGCATAGTTTTTGATCGCTTGTTCACATAAAAACTATTTTGTCATATTTTCTACAGAGAGAACAGAAAGGTATCACAGTCTGCCCTTTAGCACAGTTGATTGAAATTTGTTTTTTTATGACTTCTGGGTTAGATGAATACAACTGTGGCTTCATATGCAGACACTCTCAGTATTTTTTTTAATTTTAATTTATTTTTAAATTGACATATAATGTGTTATTTGCCCCAGGGGTACAGGTCTGTGAATCGTCAGGCTTACACACTTCACAGCACTCACCATAGCACATACCCTCCCCAGTGTCCATCACCCAGACACCTTCTCCCTACCCTTCCCACCCCCCAGCAACCCTCAGTTTGTTTCCTGAGTTGAAGAGTCTCTTATGGTTTGTCTCCCTCCCAATTCTATCTGGTTTCCTTTTTTCCTCCCCTACCCACCACGGCCCCCCACTCTGCCTCTCAGCTTCCTCATATCTGGGAGATCATATGATAATTGTCTTTCTCTGATTGACTTATTTCTCTTAGCATAATACCCCCTAGTTCCGTCCACTTCATCGCAAATGGCAAGATTTCATTTCTTTTGATGGCTGCATAGTGTGCCATTGTATATATATACCACATCTTCTTTATCCATTCATCTGTGGATGGACATCTAGGTTCTTTCCATAGTGTGGCTATTGTGGACATTGCTGCTGTAGACATTCAGGTGCACGTGCCCCTTCGGATCACTACATTTGTATCTTTAGGGTAAATACCCAGTCCACACTCAGTATTTTTACCATGGCTTCCAGTGTACCCTCTACGTATATAGGAATTGTGATAATTCCAGTATTCTCTTTTTCACAATTCCCATCAAAGTAGAAAAGTGCACAATGTGTCGTAACTGTACAAGCTGCATTATATTCCTGTCAGGGAAGAAGGTCTGTCTTGAGGAGACATCTATGAAGAACAAATCACTGATGTGAAACTGAAAATTTACTCCACTCATGACTAGAAAACTATTCTTCAGGTTTGGCTTCTGACTTCATAGGTTTTTCACTTCCTTCTCTGCCACTTCCCATGCACTCCCAACACTGTCACCTCAGGACATGTTCTCCTTCCAATATGTCCGCTGGCCCAGAACCTTTGGGTCATGACAGTAGGTAGAAAGCACAGGTGGCCACGGGAGTTGGTCCGGATGGCACTTCTAAACCAGCGTAACTAGCATTTGTGATTACGGAATGTATGGACAGGAAAGTGAGAATGTAAAGAGACAGTGGTCTCTTTGAGGCTAAAATATCTTACTTTTGAAAATTTACAAAAACCTGTGTGTCTTCTCAGGGCTTTTGATAAGGTCCATGTAGCTTAAGAGCCACTTAGAAGGGGCGCCTGGGTGGCTCAGTGGATTAAGCCTCTGCCTTCAGCTCAGGTCATGATCCCAGGGTCCTGGGATCGAGCCCCACATCGGGCTCTCTGCTCTGTGGGGAGCCTGCTTCCCCCTCTCTCTCTGCCTGCCTCTCTGCCTACTTCTGATCTCTGTCTGTCAAATAAATAAAATCTTAAGAAAAAAAAAAAGCCACTTAGAAGCCTAAGTGTCATTAAATTCTCTGTAAATCTTCCTCTGGGGTGAAATCTAAAAATAGGGTTTTGCTCTCTCCCCTTATCTTTACAAGAGCACTAGGAAGAGCTAAGTTTGCTCAAAACTCATGCTTCATTGAAATTTAGTTGGTAGCCTTTCTGATTAGCTAACGTAATCAAATATTATCCGTAACTCTGTCCCAGTGGTTTATTCAGAAAACTCAATGAGTGTCATTTTCCATGGGATTTTTAGGGGGTTATTGAATGGCGGTGTTGAAATAATGACAAGAAGGGTAAAATTAATTTGCTTTGTATCTATCCAACTAAGGATAGAAATTTTCCATTGAAACTGGTTAATATGCTCTCATGGCTTTAATTTCAATTTTTCCCACTTTCCCAAGGTTTCATCATTTTTTCTTCGCATCCCTTTCTTTTTACGTATTTTTCTTTCATCTTCACTGCTCCCTGTTCCCTTCTTAGGAATTAGGTGTTCTTAGCAATGGTTTTGGCTCAGAAACGCACTCCGAGAGAACTCGTTCCTGGTTTTATGTTACTGAGAGAGTAAAGTGTGTGGCAGGAACAACTCAGGCAGACTGGGGTCCTGAGATTTGGGGAATGCTTCGTTGCAGAAAGTTGTAGTTGATCCAGGCTGCTGTAACGAAACACCACAGGCGGGGTGGCTTAAAGAACAAACATTCATTTCTCCCAGATCTGGAGGCTGGAAGTCTAGGATCAGGATGCCGGCGTGGTTGGGTTTAGGTGAGAGCTCTCTTGCTGGCTTGTGAGTGGTTGGTTGTCTTCTTACTGTATCGTCACGTGGGGAGGAAAGGGGGAGAAAGAGAGAGAGAGAGATCACCTCTCTTGTCTCTCTTCTTCTGCGGGCACTAATCCCATGGTGAATGCTCCACCCCCCTGGCCCCCCGACCTAGTTACTTTCCAAAGACCCCACCTCCAAGTAACAACACACTGGAGATTAGGGCTTCAGCATGTGAATTCTAGGGACGCCACCATTCAGTCCATAGCAAGCAGGTAGCAGTGCAGGGAATAAAGTGCCCCCAACAGAGATGTGCACGCGCACACACACACACACACCTCTGTGCAACATGCACATCTCATCAGCTCCCAAACCTTTGTATGGTCATAGTCGTGTCTTAGTCTCTTGCTCCCATGAGTTCCCTTTCAAATACTTTCTGCGCGTTTTTCTTTCTTTCAAGTCTCTCTGTGAAGCATATTTTAACCTGAGTTCATTCAGGTAAGATGTTTGTACCCTGCTGGCAGGTGTAGTATTTTGTCGGCTGTGGGCATTCGGTTGAACACACAGGAAACACAAGCTCAATCCAGTCACTTGGAAACACTGGGAGGTCTTCACGTGGAGGAGCCAGCTCGTGGGATCCTTCTGTGTTTTCCAGCCTTTTAATAAAGCCACCTCCACTTAGACCAGAAGAGAAACAGCCTACCTTGATTGACTGATTGATTGATTGCTCTCGTTCTCTCTTACGGAGAGCCGCCAGGTGGGAGGAGAAAGCACAGGACATATTTCCTATAATAACAAAACAGTGTCACTTAGTGCTTAGCCTTCCCTGACTGACTTCTTTCGGCTGGGAATGTGAGCTTCACTAGGCGGAGCACATTCTCCTCGTCAGGACATTCTTAAGATAATTTCAACTGTGGTTCTCCTTTGCACATTTTAAAGTTTAAAACTAAAATGTTGAATCATACGTTTATACGGTTTTAAAGTATATAGTTTCTTGTACGTTTAAATTGAATTTTTAAGGTAAAACTGTTACTCTACTTTTTAAATATGATCTATAGCAATATTATGTATACCATCATCTATTTTTAAAGGCATACAAATATCTCTTTAATAATTAGACATTTTTATCATTCTCTTTTCTCCTTAAAATTGTATTTTCATGTTACTTCCTCCTCAGAATTTTATACCAATGTAACATTTTTATATCTAAGTATCTTTTATTGATTACCCTTTCTTTTTTAAAAGATTTTGTTTATTTATTTGTTGAGAGAGCGATAGAGAGTGGGCACCAGTCAGGACCAGGACAGATGGAGAGGGAGAAGCAGGCTCCCCATTGAACAGGGAGCCTGATGCAGGGACTTAATCCCAGGATCCTGGGATCATGACCTGAGCTGAAGGCAGATGCTTAACCAGCTGAGCCACTCAGGTGTCCCTTGACTATCCTTTCATATGCCTATGCAACAAAAATTTAAAAAAAATTTCTATTCCTTTTTTTCCATAATCTCCATAGTCAAAACTTTCATGTCTAAATTTAAATTCCTTTTGCTACAATCTTAGCTCAGTAAAAGAGAAGATAAAATTTCTGTAACCCTACAGTTTTACAAGCCAAAATTTTCTTCTGTATAATCACTAGTTATTTTTCATATGCAAATAATCAAAAGCAATATGGAAAAATTATCACCTTTATAATTAGTAAGTGTTAAAAATTGTTTTGGGAAAAATGAAAATTGCATTTCTTAGTGTGATAGGTACTGGAGATTTATGGTGTTTTGATCAAATGAGTTGACACAAATATTTAAAATTGTTTGACACTCCAGAGATTATTATACCTGAGAACAAAGCGTAGCACCAACAGGGATGGGGGACAGCTGTACCTTTCTTTTACCAAGTCGGGGACAGGCTATGGATAAGGGGAAGTGGGAAAAAAGGCCTACAAAGATCTCATTGAAGACACCTATGTAGGCAAATTGCTTTTAGGAAGAGTAGATATGGAAGTTGAGTATCTGGAAATGGGTTTCCTTAAAACCATGTTTGTAAAGAGTGAGTTTACCTATTTGAACAAGCTGACTACTTAAAGTAGTCCCTGCACCTTCTCCCCCCAGAATGGTAAGAGATGGTGCTGTAGGAGGTCCCAGAACAATTATAGACCCTCTTTGAGACTCCTGGAGTGGGGAGGAGCACAGTGGGAGAGCTTGTTTTTAGATAAGTTTTAATCTTTAGGCATTCCGGGTTAATTATATTTTGATTACAATAAAAACTTCATTTGATTTCTGCTGCCATATATTCTCTGTTTTTTGAAAAGTAAATGCTTTTAAATTGATCTATTTAAATGTGATGAGATAACTGACTTTTCACAGTATTTTTTTTGCACCATTTCCTACCCACTTACAAAGTGTTATTTAGATATTGCTCCTAATTGCATGTTCTTTATATTTTCACTTCCCTTGTCATTGCTATAAAATGTTTCATGTGCAACTTTACAAATGTGAGATCGTTATTATAGCCCCTTTTGTAAAAGATTATCTGTTGATTTCCATATGCAAAATGCCATTTTTAAAGAAAAATATAAATAATAAAATCATAAATAATAAACAAATGTGTAAGTGTTAGTGATTGTAATAATAACTAACATAAAATAATATGTATTTTATTTATTAAATATAAAGTCAATAAGAAATAAGTCAGTTTAATACACCTTATCATTGTATATAAAACTGGCAAGATAAGCTTATTAACTGATACAAAAAGCACACAGAATAGCATGCATAATTTTTAAGTCTTTTAATATTACATCAAGAGGAAGTCGACACCAAAGTAAATTATAATTGTGTAACAGTTATATTGATAATTTATTATATGTTATTATTTCAATTTATATTTATTCCAATTTAGCAAATCAATCCTGCTCTCAAAACAAAGGAATCAGACTTTTAACTCTACACTCAAGAAAAGTGAGAACTAGTGAGGTCTTACCATGAAACAACTCTTTGTTTTCAGTTATTTGGCATGCCATGTTACGTAGTTTTCAAAAAAATTTAATTTAACTTAAATTTTATTTATATATTTATTTATTTTTATAGATATTTTATATATTTATATGCAAATAATATATATTTATTTACATATTTATTTATATATATTTTATATATATTATTTACTTATTTTTTGTTAACAGGGGTATGGATCTGTGAATCATCAGTCTTACATACTTCACAGCACTCAACATAGCACATACCCTTGCCGATGTCCATCACCCAACCACCCCATCCCTCCCAGCCCCCTCCCCTCCAGCAATCATCAGTTTGTTTCCTGAGATGAAGAGTCTCTTATGGTTTGTCTCCCTCTCTGGTTTTGTCTTGCCTCATTTTTCCCTCCCTTCCCCTATGATCCTGTGTCTTGCTTCTCAAAATCCTCATATCAGTGAGATCATAGGATAACTGTTTTTTCTGATTGATTTATTTTGCTCAGCATAATACTCTCTAGTTCCATCCATGTCATTGCAAATGGCAAGATTTCATGGTTTTTGATGGCTGCGTAATATTCCATGACATGTTACATAGCTTTAACCCAAGTGTTACCTCCTCCTTGGAGCCCTGTAGCAAAAGTTCAGAAACATTGTAGAAAAAACTTGTCCCTGGAGCACTTGGCCACCAGAACTTCAGTGCAGGTGTGGTGTGTGGGGTCCTACCTGGGTTTTAGTTGAACGGGGAAACATCCTCCATCGTTAGGTCAAGCAGCAGACCTGCGTAAGCTAACAGGTGATGTCAGAGTCCAGCCCAAGGCCCAGAAGTGTTGTGGAGGGAGGAAACAAAGGAGAGGAGAGGGGAGTACAGAAAATAGGGTAGTAGTGGAGTGGGGAAAGATGGTGAGAGAAAGAAACAAGTGAGCCAAGCCCAGTGCTAGGAAAGGACAAGGCCATGCCAAACTCCCTGAGTCTCCTTCCTCATGCTAGTACCATCATTACCTAGGCCTATTTATCGAGCTTTCCAAAACACAGAGAAGCTTTGTGGGTCTGGCCCCCAGATCTTATGCAACCACTTGTTTTGGGAACAGCCTGGAAATTTCACAAAAAGCTGAGTTCTCAAGAGATTGACAGTTTGACCAAAGGATCAAAGGTTTGGTGCAGTGGGGCTAATTTTCAGAATGCCTTCCCAATTGTGAAGATTTTCCTTCTTGTTATGGCAGTTAAGACATGTGAAAATAGTAATTCGAGGCACTTAGAAGCAGCTTTCTTTTTTATTCACAATGTTTTATGAATGTCATTCCTCTCCGAACTCATGAAAACAAAACAGGCAGCCGGGATGATTACCACCGGACCACTGATAAAAGAAATATGCAGTGGTTTGTTTGGCTTACCAGAAATGGAAAGTCACATGATTGGGTTACAAGTATCATCGCCTTCAGATCGACAAAGTACATAAGCAGCACTGCTGAGGGGTCGGGGAGGAAGGGGGTGCTGCATGATTAAGAGTGAGATGAGCGATAGTCAGATGGGTGGGGAATGAAATCCCAAGTTATTTGAGATTCTGAGAGCTCCAGTAAGCCATGTAACAGGGTTTGGGAAGTCTGTGATGAACAGAAGCTCATATAGTCTGTTGCTGTTGAAAATGCATACGAAAGGGGCGTCCGTGCAGCTCAGTGGGTTGGGCCTCTGCCTTTGGCTCAGGTCATGATCTTGGGGTCCCGGGATTGAGCCCCGCATAGGGCTCCCTGCTCAGCAGAGACCCTGCTTCCCCGCTCTCTCTCTCTGCCTGCCTCCCTGCCTTCTTGTGATCTCTGTCAAATAAATAAATAAAATCTTTTTAAAAATGCATATGAAAACTAATAGCATTCTCTGAGCCTTTTGTTTGTTGGATTAACAGGAGATGATGTAGATAAAGCAAGTACTGGTCAGCAATCCCTAATAACCAGGAGATGCCTGCTATTTATTTGGAAGATAAAGCATGGAATAAAAAACCCGTTTCCCGCAACATTTTATAAATCCGTTTGGCTGCTGAGCCTAACTCAGAATAGGGGACCTATAGAAACTTTGCAGTTTCAACGAGGCTTTCTGGTTCACTGTTCCTGTAGTTTGGGTCAGGCTTCACAACCATACCTGGGGTGTGTCAGTCCAGGAAGTCAAGGAATTGGTGTGTGTTTTTATTATGCTTAAACCTACCTGGATTTAAAAGGCATTAAATGTCTTCTGATTTCTTTTCTTTCCTTTGGTTGTACAAGAACACACGAGCTGGATGCTGTGACTGCAAACATTCACTCTCGGCGCTGATCACCTGGACATCTGTTTTCAACCCTCTGAAGATTCCCAAAGGTAGGCCTTCCCCTTGAAAGTCTTCAGAGCAGAATCTTTCAGCCTGTAAAGATCCATGAGCCCAAGATTTCCTGCTTGGAGTACTTCTGGCCCCAGCCACCCAGTTTACTTTTACCCATTGTAATAGCCAGAACCCTAGTTTCCTCTTGGGACTTGTAGATTACGTCATCTCCACCCAAATTGATGAAAGTGAAAAGTATAACTTACTTACAAAGAACTCATTCTGGTGCCATCTATCTCCCTTCCGTCATAATGGAGGAAGCTCGGTCTTGTTGCACAGAGCACATCCTGAGTCACTCCTGAAGGGCTTCAATACCAAGAGAGCAGGACGGGACAGGCCGGGTCAGAGGCATCTAAATTTCTCTCGAAGGAACACTAGTGCTGATATCAGTTACCACTGCAGCTAAATTAAGATGGTTTTTCCAGAATGAGTTAGCATTCAGCCACAGTAAATTTACAATGGAGATTTCCAAAAGTGACATGTGTTTCTCCTCACTTACTGCACTCATAATTTCAATCAGGAGCACACTGATTAGCCCCAGAACACAGTTTCTGGGGGAATCTTACTTCCATTATCCTAATTTCATGAACTCAGAGAAAGGGAGAAGCTTATAATTTATTATGGCAAATTATGCAAAGTGAAACCTCTGACAGCCTGTATCTATAAAAAGATATAAGACTGACCATTATTTATATTTTCTCTGGAAGGGTGGGGGAGTTCTGAATTCAGAGGTTGCATGAACTGACTGCTTCTAGACTGCTTGTAGATACAGTCCATCCAAGTAGGAGAAAATGCTAAATATCAGGTTGAAATTTGTCAGCATGTTAAGACATTTATTTTAAAAGCATTTAAGAAGAAAATGTAACCACAGTTCCTCGGAGGTCATACATAAGAAGGTGAGAAAACATAATGGTATTGCAAAGCCATGTAAAATTGAATGAATGAGCAAATTTCCTCACAGGTAAGTTCTGTCACAGTGTTTCTCCATCTTGAACAACCCATCTTTCCCCTGTCTCTAGCAGCACTGCTCTGGCCAAGTCACCTCACTGAAATCTTCACTTCCTCTGCCGGACCTCTTCAAGCTGCTTTCTCATAGCTACCATGGTGGTTTAAAAGAATGAAGTTGTGTTACCCCTGTTTATTTAAAAAGTCAAAATTCCCACTGCACGTTGAAAAAAAAATGCAGATTCTCTCAAATCTAATTTCTTATCATGTCCATCTCCAATCATTATTCTCCACCTGTCTGTACCATATAACATTCCTGCCTCGGGGCCTTGGCACATCACAGGCCCACTGCCTGGAGTTCTCTTCCCCCAGTGTTGACCAGACTATCTCCTTCTAGCCATCAGGGTTCGGTTCTAGCCGTCACATCAGAAGTAGCCCGCAGATATATTTACTAGCCCGTTTATCTTGTTCCATATTCTTCATCATGCTCCCACTCTCTGGAATTATCTTTGTTTATATAGTTAATGCCTTTCTTCACCATTAGAGTGGCATCTCAAAGATCAGGAACCTGTTTGCTCTGTTCCCTGTTGTATTTCCAACATTTTGACATGTAGAAAGACAATGTGAAACCTCCTCAATGAAGACTCCAGATGACTTGGTAGTGGGGAGGCTTGTGATGAAGAGAGCGTGAGGTCAAGGGTGTATGTATGTTCTAGTCAGATGGCATCAGGAATGGCCAAGGAACTGGCCATTCATGGGAAGCATGACCCTGTAGAACGAACATGAACTTGGGATCAGACCTGAGCTCAAATTCCAGCCTGGCACTTACTAGTTGTTTGACTTGGGTGAGGTACTTACAACTTCAGTGAGGCTCACTTTCCCTATTTACGAGGAATAGGGCACAACCAGCACTTACAAAGAACTATCCTACAGTGTTGTGAAAATTAAATGACATAATGTGGGTGAAGTGGCTATGTCTGTGCCTTCTGTGTATACAGGCTCTCGGTTTGAGTGCTAAGTTACTGTGATAGACATTATTAGTTACCTACGAGATAGTCCTATTTTCTTTTTCCTTGAGAACACAGCCCTAATTTCCTCTTTTTTTTTTTTTTAAGATTTATTGTTTATTTTAGAGAGAGAGAGAACAAGCACGGGGTGGAGGGAGGGGCAGAGGGAGAGAGAGAATCTCAAGCAGACTCCACGCTAGCCCAATGAGGGGCTTAATCCCAGGACCCTGAGATCATGACCTGAGCTGAAACCAAGAATTGGACACTTCACTGAAAGAGCCACTAGTGCCCCCAGCCTTAATTTTCTTTTGATAGTTGGAGTTGTTCTCCTTTTATTTCAAAGCTATATAATTGTCTTATATAACTGTCAATACTGATTTTACATATAAATGTCAGTAACTTTGCCTTTTACAGTCTTTCTCAGACAACTTGCATATCTTTGAAATCAAAGCCAGCATTCTTATCCTTCTTATTTTTCTGATCAATTTTTCCAAAATTTAAATTTTCTCTGGACAAAGGCCTAATTTTATTCAGGGTGGTAATGCCTAGGCCCAGGTGCTAAATCGTGTTAGATCTAAGATGATCCTAAGTAACTTGTCTTTCTCATTTTCCCAGACTCCTTTGCAATTACAGATGGTCATGTAACCCAATAGTGGATGACCAAACTCCGGGGAGGTTGGCGGTGTGCGTGTGGCGTGTGTGTGTTTGGGTGCGTGTGGAGGGCGGAAGAGAGTTTCTGGGACGTTTTCTGCCTTCTGATACAAGGACAGACATGGTGGTGTTGTGTATAAACCCTTCTTTCTGCCTTGAGTGTTGAAGGGATGGTCTGGGATGCGGGAGCCATCCTACAGCCTTGAGAGAAATCCTTGCCGTTTTTGAGCCATAGAACCAATGCCAGAAGTCACTTACCTCCATTTTGTTAAATGAAAACAACAATCACATGTTTGCCTGAGCTACTGTTAGGTCACCTGCTGTTGAAAGTAGTTCTGACTGATTCAGGGTGTCTGTGTGTGTGTGTGTGTGTGTGTGTGTGTGTGTGTGCGCGCGCGCACACACACCCACCAGGCAAGCAGAACACTTGAAGGTCATGGTAAGAAGATATGTGTTACTTGTACCCAAAGTTCACTGGTTCGGTGTCATCTGGATGTTTGTGAAGTGTAAGTAGGGACTGGTTGTCGATTTCTTTAAAGTTAGACTTTAAACATGGGAGTAGTTAAGAATCTGGATTTTAAATTTTGTTAATTAAATCTGATGCTCAGGGGAGCAGTCCTTCCAAGACACTGGTTCTATTTTATTGTGGAAAACAATAGCTTGTGTATTTATCAAAAGCCAAGTTTGAGAAGAAATCTGTTTTTCATTTTCAATGTTAACCTCCTTTTATTTCCTTTTATAAAAACAAAATATATTCCGTTTATATTTTTGGATATTTGAGTAAAGAACAAACACTATTCACAAAAAGCTGCATTTTACAAAACCCTATTTTAGATTTTAAATATTTAAAATATTTGTAAGAAAAACGGCTTAAAATAAAACTGACAGAAATTAAAAATGTTCCATTATACAATGTGCTATATCAAATAGACCATACTATGTTGCTGGGAGGCTAGAATTGTAAAATATCACTATTATAGGTGGTGGGTATTAAGGAGGGCACGTATTGCATGGAGCACAGGATGTGGTGCATAAACAATGAATTCTGGTACACTGAAAAGTAATGAAAAAATCAAAAATCAAAAAAAATAACACTATTATAGTTTTAGGTACTGTAATTAAATAACTGTTAATTTGCATAATAACGAGTAACATTTATATAGTGCCACTATGTGCCAGGTATTGTCTGGGATCTTTATAGTAACTCATTTAGTCTTCTCATTAACTCTGTGAATTTGGTACCACGGTCATCCGCAGACATGGGCTAATTTGCTCCAGCAAAGCAAATTTGAATCATAATCTGGTTCTAGATTACGCACTCTTGCCCACTATACCCTGCTGCCTTCCAAGTACTATTAATCCAGATATTTTGTATGAGGATAATTATGTTACTTGTTAACTTGGGCTGAGCCATGTTTCTTGACACATTTCCTCTTCGGCCCTTCATCTAAGTATGTAAAGATACTGTCTCTCTTATTAGCCCACACGCTTGGGGATCCATGATTTGCCCCTCTCCCTTCCTCTGCTCTCCCAGTAAGCTACCAGATGAGGAGGTGGGTCACTGCTGCCACTGTGCACTCAACCAGTTAGAACAAAACTCCCTCCGAAGAGAAGCCAAAGCCCAATTCTCAGCCACCATAAGAAGAAAGGATCAGTTGCTATTTGGGGGCAAATTGGAAAGAATTGCACTAGCGATATTCAGCTTGTCAAAGTCTAGCTCGAATTCTGCCGTTTCTACCCATTTCTCAGCCTGGATTTCTGGGGTGTACATACCTTCCTTCATCTTCTGGGAGGACCACACAGGTGTTGTCCTTCTATCTGTCATTGAGACTCAGGAAATGTGGACATAGGTGAGGACTACTGACCTGGGTTTTACGGCTGGAACAGAAGTTCCAGAAAGAGGAGGAAAAATGGCCCCTGCAGTCGTCTCCGTATGGTTAGACCAACTCTGGGTGGGGAAGGGGTTACGGGAAAAGCAAGAAGCAGAAGTATTTAAAGGAAGAGGGCAGAGCCTATGAGCATTAAGTGTGCAAGAGGAACAGGAAAAGAACGAGAAAGTCGGGGGTCTGGGTCTGGGCGATGGAATGAGTCTTCAATGAATGTGAGGGAAGGAAAAGTCTGCTCTCCCAGACTCTCATTCGCAGAAGCGGCAGATTTAAAGGAAGCTGCCCAGAACGGCCTCTCTGCTTGGATGCTTTTGAGACATCAAGGAAATAAACAATTAAGCCTAGCCCTGGCCACATCCTTTTTCTTCTGGCATTTGCATTCTCTCTGCATTCTCCAAACCTTTGATATTACTCCTTAAGTTAATCACTTATTTTCTCTTTTCAGGGTCCCGTCCCTGCATCTGCTGCTGTCACCCCCATGAAGGGCTGCTGGGGGCTCCCCATTCAGCAGCCATCCTGGATGAGCCCATGCTGCTCAAAGCTGCTTTTCCACTTATGGGGAAACCACAAGAAAGTTGCTAAAATGGCCGTCTCCGCTTGCTCCCCACGATTATGTTCTTTTTCTCTCCCTCTCACTTTCAGGTTTTCCTTTTAGTTCTGTGTATGCAACTTAGCTAATGGGAAGAAGAGATGACTAGAGCTAGCTTTGGGGCAAAGTTCTAGAGGAGTTTCTGCGGAACGGCTGCAGCCCCACGATGCAGACGGATACTTGCCCCTCCTCATCTATCAGTCACTGGCATCCCAAGGTGAGCTCCTGCCCACCACTCCTCTTAAATCTGGTCCCACCAAAGTCTCTAGTCACCTCCCAGTTCATGCCTCAAATGCAGAGCATTTGGGCCTTTTGTTGACGGAATACTTTTGAATCACATCTTTTTTTCTTTTATCCCCAAATCTTGGTCCCACGCATTCCTCTCTGATTTTTTCTTCTCATTTCCCCCCACTGGTTCCCCTTCTTCTGCCTCGTCCTACATTGTGTCACCTCTGGGCTTCTGGTTCTGCCATCCTCCACTTTTCCCTCACCTTCTTCCCTCTATGGGTTGAACTGGGTCCCTTCCAAAAGGACGTCTTAAAATTTTGACCCCCAGTATCACAGAATGTGGCCTTATTTGGAAGTAGCATCATTGCAGATGTAATTAGCTACGTTAACCTAAGGTTGTAGGGAGGTAAGGTTGGCTCTGAGTCCAGTATGACCGGTGTTCGCGTAAGAAAAGGAAATTTACTTATTTATTTAAAGACTTTATTTATTTATTTGAGAGACAGAGAGAGAGCATGAGTAGGGGGATGGATAGAGGGAGAAGCAGACTCCCTGACGAGCAGGGTGCCTGGTATGGAATTCAGTCCCGGGACCCCGGGATCATGACCAGAACCGAACGCAGATGCTTAACTGACTGAGCCAGCAGGCGCCCCAGGAAAAGGAAATTTAGACACGGCATATTCAGAGGGAAGGCGGCTGCAGGAAGACAGAGGGAAGGCGGCCGCAGGAAGACAGAGGCAGGGATCAGAGTGGGGCCGCCACTAGCCAAGGAACACCTGGAGCCACCAGAAACTGGAAAAGGCCAGGAAGGCTCTGCTCCAAGAAGCTTCCAAGGGGCCAAGGCCCTGCCAGCACTTTGACTTCAGACTTCCAGCCTCCAGAACTGTGACAATACATTCTTGTTTCTAGCCTATTGTGTGGGTGCTTTGCTCCTGCAACCCCATGACACTAACAACCCTCCCCTCCCTCCCCTACCTCTTCTCTTCGCTTCCCTTCTCTCTTTTCTTCCCTTTCCCTAGATAACCGTAAGAGCTGCTCGCATGACTTCCATTGCCACATAGACCCTGAGAAATCCTGAACTCCCAAACCAAGTTCATCATTTCCCACTTCATCATCTTCATCTGGGTGTCCTGCAGGCATTTGAAACTCAACACGTTCAAAACAGGACTCAGACTTGCTCTTCTTTTTATGTTTTTGTGGCAGATTGTATTTTCCTAGGATGAGTGCCACAGTATATCTCATCGTGACCTTGTGTTGTGACACGGTAAAGTCCTCCCATCCAGAGCTGAGGGTCTCTGTTCCCTCCCTGAACCGGGTGGACCTTTGTGACTACCTTGACCAGTGAAGGGACTGGGGGCTGAGGAGACCTTATGCAATTTCAGGGCCAGGCCATAAAGATTGCCCATCATCCCTCCTTCCTGGAGTGGCTTTACTAGGTTTTTCTGTCCAATAAACTCTTGCTTAGCCTTCAAGATGGAGATGGTGCTGCTTTGGAGAACTGTCTTGAAGCATCCCCTTGTCTCTTCGTAGAGTTACTCTTTTCCTCTTTGCTAAAAAAAAACCTTGCAATGCTTCTCTTCATTAGACTGATTTTTTTCCAGTGGTCTCTCTCCTTAAACTGAGGACTGTCTAGTGCCAGGACTCTGTGCTAGATTCAGCACCGGGCACTCAGGATTCCAAGAACAACGGGTCTACTGTGGTCATGCCATTTCTTCAGTCATCCGTCTGTCCCCTCATTTGCTTATTCCTCTGTCAAATACTGCTTTCCGGTGGCACTCTATTCATGAGGAAAGAGTGAGAATATAACCTTTCTAATTTGGCTTAGTGAGTTGGAAAACCGAAGCCATTGTCATTTGCGTGAAGAGCTCATGGGATACCTTGGAAACAACTTCAGTAACAAAAGTAAAACACGTGTTTATGAAGCCAAACACTGTAATAGCCACTTTACATATGTCACTACACTCAACCCTCACAAGAATATTGCAAGGTAGATTTTATTGTTGCGTAAACTGATACTCAGATATTAAATAACTTGCCCAAGATTAAATTAATAAATGACATTGCCAGATTTGGATCTAAGTCTGTTTGGCTCTAAAGTTCATTTTCTTCCCATAGTAGGTCATATTTTCTTCTTCATTTAACGTCAGTGCTCACTCCTTAGTAATTACTGCATTGTTACCATTTCCAGACCACCCAGCTATCCATCCACTGAAAGAGCCAGTGGGGCTGGGACCCCTGCCAGCCCTGCCAGCCTTCCCACCTGGCTTTCCAGATTCCCTTGCCCCCCTCCCCCTGCTGTCTAGTGAATCATGCTTTATTTCTCCTCCCTTCTCGGTTATTCTGAGCAATTCAGAAGGTGAGTTTTTATGAGGCTGCAGAAAGAGCAGTTTGATGAGTCAAGCAAACATGGACTTGGGAAATTCTAATTCAAGACAGTCTTGCGTTCAGATAGGGCGTGCGGGAGGAAAGTCACAGCGGAGTAAGGAAGGGCCGTGGGTGTGGTGGTGGCATCTGTGTGTGGGTCTTTGTGTCTGCGTGGACTTGAGGACGCCGGCACATGTGCTGTCTGCCGCGGAAGGCATCTGTGGCTGCCGTGGTTCTGGCTACCACTGGGCGTTTTCGTTGTCTGCCTGTCCATGTGTTCCCAGGGCACATGTGGCTTCTGGGTGGGTGTGCCAATTGCATCTGTGTACGGATTTCTCTCTGTGTGTGTGGGAGTGTGAAAGGAAGAACTTACTTCTAAATGGCTTTTCCAGATTTCCATCCGAGGCCCAAGACTCAAGATGGCAATGATGTCAGAAGTGTAAAAGAAATTTGCTATTGATGCCTTAACTAGGAGGCATACAAGGGCCAGAAAATCGAGTCAACAATGTATTATATCCCTTTTCTTTTTCTCTTGCCAGTCGTCAGAGAGTCTTCCCCATCTCCACTTCATCCCTTCTCTGTCCTGGTGAATTATTGTTCATTCTGCCTGAGCATCATCAAATGGAATGATTATTTTGTGTTTCTTCTTAAAAAGGAGGGGAGGGCAGTGAGGTCTGGAGAAGACTGGCGGGAGGAATGTCTAGACAGAGGGCACAGGAAGCCAACGTCTCCCCTGCCATGTTGAATCATCACATGAGCTGCGTGCCAGGCACTGTGTTATAACACAGTCACGCCCCTTCCTCAATGTCCCCGAGTGACAGGCTGACTCTCGAGAAGGACATACAAGGTAAAGTAACAGTTGGGATTACGATAAAACATGAAACAAACCAATCAATGGGAATAGCTGTGTGAATTGTGGGATGTAAGTTCTATTTGTGCCGTATCAAAGGAAAACTTGCAAAATTTTTGACTCAGATGAAAAATTTAGAAAAAAAATAAAGGGGGAAAAAATCTATGAAAACCATCTAATGCAAAGCTCCTATTAATACTTGAATCAGACTTACCCACTAATCTCTGCTTTGGCTGGTGACTCTTACATCTAAAAATGAAAATTTCTTATTTTTACACTTCCATGAATTTTGGATAGCTAGAGGAGGTTCATTTGAGGGAGAGAGAGGACAGAAGAAAAAGGCAGAGGGGAGGAGGGATTCTATATGCCTAGGAGAGACTGATAGATTTTTATTTTTCTGTTGAATGACAACAGTACAATCAAGACACCAATGAGATGCTTCCTCCTAAGCTGGGACTAGGGAATAAGGTTTGCCATCTGTAGGAGTAAGTCTGGAGACTGTCTGGAAATATGTTCCTGAAGTGTCTGGGAACACAGAAAACCCCAGTTAAGGTCACCTGGGTGTAATTTCAAGCAGGCAGTTCTAGAATGTGATTTTAATTTAGTAATTGGAACCCAATTGTGTTGTACTCTCTCTGGTGAAAGAGTTGAGTGCACAGAAGACAGTCGAGCCTGGACAAATGGGAAAGGGCACTGCAGCTGAGCAGGCTGGAGATGGGGAACTGGGAGACACAGACACGACCCGTGCAGGTGCCGTGGGGCAGTGATCCTTCCCCTCTAGCCCCGTGTCTAGCAGGCAGACAAAACGTACAAATTCCCGATTGCTTTATTCTCTGCTGGCCGAGTCACATTTTTGTTATGAATTATTCTGTTAATGACAGGGTGGTACTACTGTGGAGGGGGAAGGAGCATCATTCAAAACCCTGGAAGGAGGATCTCCCAAGATGAGTGGAGGAAGAGGCAGTCTTCAATCCACCAGGAGTGTGAGAAGTCTGAGACAGGCTTCCCGGGCTCATGGCGATGCAAAGACGCTGACAAGCCCCTTCTAGCACTGGGTCACGGTGAGGCCCGTCAGTGGACGGGACGCTGGCTCTCCTCTAGCAATCACTGTGCTGCTAACTAGACTGAATGCTTAATACCGCTGGGTTGTTATTTAGAAACAACACATACAGAATGGGATAAGTAAATGCGTACTTCCAATCTGTCTTCTTCCCTGGTGCTGAGAAGGACAAGCTTGGCTTACTTCAGGCTCTCTTCCCCCTTGCCCCCACTCTGAAGCCATAGTCCTGATTTGCTTGAATCCCTTTTCAAGTTTTGTGATACATGATGGGGAGGAATAGGTGGGCGTGGAGGGGTAAGAAGGTGAGTGTGTAAAGGAGACTCGTCGTGGTATGTGTGAGGAGTGCATTGGGGAGAGAAATAAGGAGTCTTGAAGGAAAACGTATCAACTTCCTGGGGTTTGAGGAAACAAAAGTTAAATACTTGTTATTCCGAAATTATTGGGGTTGGGTGGAATGGAATACATTCTTTTAAGCTCAACACCTGTTTGGATCAAAACAATGGAGGCTTTAGGAAGATTCAACCTAAATTCTGTTGCTTATTAGTCTAAATTATTTTCCTAGAGGTTTGATAATTGATATTTTGATTCGCAAGCCCAGGGAACCCACCGTCTACTCTTGTTCAAGATGCCATGTGTTGGGGCGCCTGGTTGCTCAGTTGGTTGGGCAGCCGCCTTCAGCTCAGGTCATGATCCTGGAGTCCTGGGATCGAGCTCCGCGTCGGGCTCCCAGTTCCACAGGGTGTCTGCTTCTCCCTCCGACCTTCTCCTCTCTCATGCTCTCTCTCACTCTTTCTCTCTCTCTCTCTTTCTCAAATAAATAGATAAAATCTTTAAAAAAAAATGCCACATGTTAGACAAGGTTGTGCCCTGACACTCCAGACTATGTGTCCAGCTGCTGACTGGTCATTTTCGTCTGGATTTCCCTCCAGCATCTCCCACCCAAATAAGCTCATCATTTTTAAGCTTGGTTCTCCTGCTGTGTTTCTTCTTTTAGTGGATGGTACTATTTTGTGCTCAGGTTTCTAAACCAAACCCAAGAGTCTATCTTGACTCTTCCTTCTCTGGTATCAACCTCCCAACTTGTCTATTTTAATTCATAACTATTTTCAAAATTTGCGTACTCCTTTCCATCCCACTGCCATGACTTTGGGTCAGACCACCATTATCTCTCACCTGGATGAATGAAATAGTTTCCCAACTGGTTTTCCTGTCTCTAGCCCTACCCTGACCTAGACCTCTAGATGAAAATCGTGCCCCTGTTCAGCTGTGTTCCTCTTTGCACTCTGCTTTTCCTATATAGTTCTCTTCAAATATTGGTTTGAAGATTCTTTCCCTCTGTCCCTCTTCCCACTTGCTCTTTTTCTCTCTCAAAAATAAAATAAATCTTAAAAAAAAAAAAAAAGCTGAACTCATAAAAATAGAATAGTGGTTGCCAAGGGCTAAGGGGTGGGAGAAATAGGGAGATATTTATCAAAAGGTAGAAACTCCCAGCTACGGGGCGCCTGGGTGGCTCAGTGGGTTAAAGCCTTTGCCTTCGGCTCAGGTCATGATCCCGGGGTCCTGGGACCAAGCCCCACATCGGGCTCTAGGCTCAGCAGGGAGCCTGCTTCCCTTCCTCTCTCTCTGCCTGCCTCTCTGCCTACTTGTGATCTCTGTCTGTCAAATAAATAAATAAAATCTTTAAAAAAAAAAAGAAAAAAAAAGAAACTCCCAGCTACAAGATGAGTAAGTCCTGGGGGTCTAAAATACAGCATGGTGACTATTATTAACAGTAATGCATGATATACTTTGAAAGTTTTTAAGAGAATTCTTAAATGTTATCAACACACACACACACACACACACACACACACACATAGTAGTGAGGTAAGGGGTTGGGGTTGTTAACTAACTTTACTATAGTAATCAATTTGCAATATCTCTGTATCAAATCAGGAAAAAAGTAAATAAATTCTAGGCCAAAAGAAATTAATCCTTAAATTTGAAGATATTGTTCTGTAGCATGTGGTTTTACCTACAAGATGTCTGCTTTTCTCCCTGGAGGCTCCCCCCCGCCCCCGACACCGTGACTCCCACCCAGGTTTCTTAGATACAACTGAGGTACAACATTGTAAATTGAAGGTGTACATAACATTAATTTGATACATGTGTATGTTGCAAAATGATCGGCACCACAGTGTTAGCTAAGAAAACCTCCAGGGTGCAAATTCCCTGGGTGCTTTTATGGTCTGCTTCTTTAATTTTTTAATGTTTTCAACAATTTTCCCAAGTGTGCTTCCTTTCTCATTTATATTACTAGGCATTTGGTGGAACCATCCATTTTGAATTTGCCTTTCAGTTTGGAAAATTATTCTTGTTTTGCTTTTCTGATTATTTCTCTTCTCTCTCTACTCTCTTCTCTCAAAACTCATAATAGCTGGATGTTCTATCTTCTGGATTCATCTCCTAAGTCTCTTATCTTTTCCTGTGTTTCCCATTTCTTTTCCTTTTTACTCCAGGAGTAAAGGATCTTCCAGGAAGCAAACTAGAGCATATCTTTCTATCCTTCTGTTGAAGTTTTATTCTGGAAATTTGATTTCTCACTCAACTTGATCCTCTCTCACTCTGTATGTCAGTGAAACTAGAGGCCCTGTTACAACCCCAGACTCGTTTCCAAATTGCTCCTGCTGTGCATTTTCTACTTGGCTCCCTCCGGCTCTCCTGGCTTTCTCTCCAATTTACAGTCCTGTTTTTCACCTTCGCTTTTGGCACAAGAAGTTTCTGAACAGTATTGTGTAAGCTGCTACGAGACCTCTCTAGACCTCATAGGGGCTTGGCACCGTGTGGACTTCATAGCCGCGATCGGGCACGTTTGCCGGGGGCTGACCCAGCATGGAAGACTCCCCTGTGTTATCAGGGCTCCGCTTCTGTGTTAAAGGGACTCCTCCTGTCGGTGAAGAACCCTTTTGGAATCAAATCACCTCTCTTAACTTTTATTTTGCCATCGATACAAAATTTCTTGAATCACGTTTTGGTGAAATGATTGGGTACTTCTATTATGGGAGGAGCAAACGATAAGAAAAAGGAACAGAAAATTTCATGGCGGCTTTCTTCCTGCCCGGGTACCCATGTGTGGCCTACAGAGCAGGCACTGTTCACAACGCACTGACCTCTGCCGGAGCTACTGTCTCTGAGCACAAGGCTGGGGCTTATTTTGATTTCAGGCCAGATCCAAGCAGTTATAATGAAATCGATGCTATTCGCTGCTTTGAGGGAAAGGGGCTGCATTTTGCATTTGAGGCATGTTTTGTAGATATGAAAACAGATTCAGGGAAGTCCAGCCAGAGGTTATGCATCTAGTAAATGTCATAGTTCTGTGCGTTCCTGCCTCTCTCCCTCTCCGTATACTCCTCGCTGCCCGAATTAACCTCCTTTCCCTTTGCCATCTCACAGCGTTAGCATTAGAGCTGGTGGGGAAGAGCCTCAGACCCACTGTCGGCCCCTACGGACTCGAATCCCTGCTCCCTCACTTGGTGACCTCAGTTCACTTGGTGACTTGCTCTGTCACTGTGACCTTAGAAAGGAGACTGTGCCCATCGAGAGCCACTCTCCACCCTCCCCAGTAGTCTGACCTCTGTGGACTGATCCGCAGGACCCTTGCTCTGGGGCTTCTGGCTGGTTTTAGCTGCACTGAAGCATGGGAAGAGAATGAGGGTGCAGGACCTGTTCCCTCTTCCTTGGATTTCCGTCAGGCTGGCTGCGTCCCTTTGCAAAAGGGGCTTCTGACTGTTGGTCCTCCCCACCTGCTCTCCTTCTGGCTTCTGGTGATCATTCCCTCCTGCCCCGGCTTAGGGATGGCCATGGCCCCAACATTACCCATGTCAGGTGCTGTGTTATCCCTTACGGATTCCTTACACCCAGACTATACTTTGTCAGATAGTGCTTTTACTAAAACCTCCTCCAACTACCCTATTTTTGAGCACTCCGTCTGTTTCCTGCCAGGACCCATAAATATATCTGAGACTCAATTTATTTTCATGCAAAATCAGTGTAAGAATATTATTTGCCTCATAGACTTGCTGTGAGGATTAACTGAGAAATTAGACCTAAGACCTTACACCTCACATGCAGAAGGCACTTGATAAGTTTTAGCTATTACTATTAGTTGTAGCAATATCATCCATTTTTGAATAAGGCTAAAATTCACCTTTCGTTGATTATACTTCCATGTTCTGTTTTTCTAATATTTATATATGTTTGTTTTTTCCCTACATTATCCTATTGTAGAAATTGTTTCTTTCTCACTTTCCTTTCTCTTGTAGCTCATGTTTTGCCCCTTAAGTTAGTTTCTTAAAAGATAACTGGTAGGTAACAGTAGGAGATCATTTATGAAATAAACAGGCTGAAAGAGATTACGGTTATAAATACAGGTAAGAGTTCCTATTGCTAATGCAACAGTCATGGCCAAAAAAAATAAAAATGAAAATAAGTGTCTACGGAGGGCAGGTGCTCTGAAGCCTGACTACAGGTACCAGCTCATAGCTTAGTGAATGAGTTCATGCGTTCTCCGTACATGGAGATAAGAACAGAAAATCTCCTTACAGACAGAAGAACTCCAAACCTGCTTAGGACGGTGACGTTCGGGCAGGCGTAAGCAGGATGAACTGGTTTTCACTTTCCTCAGCTTTAGGTTTATGATTGGTCTTGACAGAAAGAGAACACAGCAGAGAAGGTGCTCAGCAGAGGGCTTGGTCACGAGGACCTAAGACCATCAAGTTTTAGTCTTTGTTCATCTAAATGCAGGGCATTGCTTCGTACAAGCAAGAGCTGAAAAAACATCTCGGGAACAGATGTAAGAAAGCCCTCTTTCCTTCTGAGCAAAAAATGTGGTTACCGCAGGCCACCACTGTCAGAAGCAGAGGACACCATGCTGGCTAACGGAAACCAGATGCTCTGGTAGAGGAAGCCGTGGATAAATATGAATTATTTTCAGCTGAATGACCTTCAATTATCTCCCTTCATGGTGAGCCATGGTTTTCCTGCCATAATCTTCCTTTGGGTATCTAGAGAAGAGAACAACAAAGGGCCTCCATTGTGGAGTGATTTATGGAGGACACATACAAGGGTCATCTGTGGCGTGTGAGAAAAGGAGGGAGGAAGACCAGAGTGAGAATAAGACTGTGTGAGAGAGATGGAGAATTCATTCAAGATCAAAAATAAAAAAAAAAGAAATAACGTTTTGTGGGTAGAGTCCTGGCTAGGAACCAGGAGTCCCAGTTCCTGACTCATTGAAACATATGGGACCCATTCAAAATATATTTATTATTATATATTAGCCTCACTTTGCTACGATTCCCCCACCATGGCAAAATGGGGTTAGTCTTTGTAGATTTCCTGATTCCAGGGGTGCTGTAAGAGGGATGGTAAGATGATCCATTTTTCTTCACACCAGCTCTAATATCCTAGTGTTCTCTCTCTTATCTCCTGGGCTGTCCTCGGCCTGTGGTTAAACATCTCAAAGGTGCCAAGACTGCATAATCATTTCACTTCTCCCCAACTGGAACTGGTTCTTAACCAACTTCCCTTTACCAAACCACTTTTTTTCATCTTAATGACCTTATTTTGATAACTATTACATGTCTTTTTAAAGAAAGGGAAGGGTAGTGTGGTGGCAGTAATTTTTTCATAGTAAGAAAACTGTTTATTGAAAATATAAACTTTTAGGGGAGATTCACTTGTAAGACTCATTCCTTCTCTTTCATTGGGTTTTGCTAAATTTTTCTCAAAATCCTACATATCTTCTCAAACTCAAACTTCTCATTGACAAAGTTAAATTCACCTTGTTTCTTTTTTCTTGGCTCTCCTCAATTCTGTCTCCCTGTCTCTTTCCTTCCACTAAAAACCAATTTCTCTTTTTTGAATCTATTTCTGTTAACAGACCCACAGTTTTTTCTAGAAATTGGGTTTAGTAGAGGCTCCTCCTTTCCTGTTAAGTTTACTGATTCTGGTACAATAACCAACAAGAAATCAGATATTTATTTTTAGGTCCTTGATTGAGGCCTAAAACTGAGAGGAGCTCTGGGATGAATAACAAAGACCAGATCACAAACAAAGACTTTTTACCTTCTCAACAAATATCTCTCTATCAATGTTCTCCTCTGACTCCTAGACAATAATTTTTTCCCTGTGGATATTTCCCCAAAATACATAAACATGTGATTATTTCTTCCGTCTTAAAAACTACTCCCTCAAACAAAAACAGAAACAGAAGCAAAACCACCCAAACAGAAATAACTGTACTCGTTTCCCAGGGTCGCCATAGCAAAATGCCACAGACTGGGTGGTTTAAACAACAGAACTTTATTTTCTCACAATTCTGGAGTCTAGAAGTCTGAGATCAAGGAGTTGACAAGTTTGGTTTCTCCTGAGGTCTGTCTTCTTGGCTTGCAGATGGCTTCCTGCTCACTGTGGTCCTTCCATATGTCACATCCCTAGTGTCTCCATGTGTCCTAATCTCTTCATCTTATAAGGACACTGGTCATGTCAGATTAGGGCCCATCCTAATAGCCTAATTTTAACTTAATTATGTCTTTAAGGCCCTTATCTCCAAGTATACTCATTTTCTGAGATACCAGGTTTAGGGCTTCAATATAAATTTGGGGTAAAACAAAATTCAGACTATAACCCAAACTAACAATAAGAAACACTAAAGACCCTCTTTTTACCCCACTTCCCTCTCTTACTACCACCTCATTATCCATTCTGCTTTAGAGAAAACCTTCTTTTTAAATTTTTTTAAATTTATTTTTAATAGATTTTATTTATTTGACAGAGATCACAAGTAGGCAGAGAGGCAGGTAGAGAGAGAGAGGGGGAAGCAGGCTCCCTGCTGAGCAGAGAGCCCGATGCAGGGCTCGATCCCAGGACCCCAGGACCACGACCCGAGCTGAAGGCAGAGGCTTTAACCCACTGAGCCACCCAGGCGCCCCTAGAGAAAACCTTCTTGAAAGAGTTACATGTGTTTGTGTGTCCTGCTTTCTCCTCCCATTCTCTCTTAACCCTACGCCATTCAGCTTTTTGCCTTCACCAGCCCACCAAAGCCATTGCAGTCAGGGTCCCTAACAACCTGGTGAGAACCCAGTGGCCACTCTCCAGTGCTCATTTTACCTGAGAAGGCAGCAGACTCTGACACAGTCAATTGACCCTCTTCCTTGATGCTCTACTCATTGGCTTCCAGAACACCACACTCTCTGTTTTCCTCCTATCTTCCTGATTATGCTATCTCAGTCTCTTCTCCTGGTTCCTCTTCTTCCAGAACTTTTAGTTTGTAACAACACAGACTCTCCTCTCTATCGACATTCATTCCCTTGGTGAACTTAGCCAGTTTCATACTTTTTAAAAAAGATTTTATTTATTTATTTGACTCAGAGAGAGATCACAAGCAGGCAGAGAGGCAGGCAGAGAGAGATGAGGAAGCAGGCTCCCTGCTGAGCAGAGAGCCCAACACGGGGCTCGATCCCACGACCCGGAGATCATGACCTGAGCTGAAGGCAGAGGCTTAACCCACTGAGCCACCCAGGCACATTTCATACTTTTCCCATAGTTTCATACTTTTAAACACCATCAATATACTAGACTCCCAAATTTATATCTCTAGCCTTCACTACTGAATTTCAGATGCCTGTGTATCATTTCCATATGTACATAATACATACAAAATTGAATTCCTGATAACTCCCCCCAAACCTGCCCCATCTGTTATCTTTTAACATCAAATTTTGGCAGTTCTTTCTTGTTACTTAGATCAACACTATTGAGAAATTCTTGACTCATCTCTCATTCCATGTTTTACTCACCATGAGATCCTATTGGCTCCACTATCAAAATGTATTTAGAATCAAATCACTTCTCACTACTTCTATTACCACGAGTCTGTGCCAAGACATGATCTTTCTTTACGTGGATTACTGTAATTGCCCCCCAGAATGGTCTCCCTGAGGCCACGTTTCACTCCCTAATGTCTATTCTCAGTAAGGCAGCCAGAGGGATGCTCTGGAAATGCAAGTCTGATCGCGTTGGTCCTAGAGCTAGACTCCTCCAGTGGCTGCACACGTCGTTCATTGGAAAGACCAGCCTTTGCAGTGGCCCCAAAGCCCTTTGTGATCTGCCCTCTCTTCCGTCTTTAATGTCATTTTCCAGTATTCCTTCCTCACTGCTATTCCCATCATGCTGGTCTCACTGTTTCTAGCACACAGCACACACATTCCTGCCTCAAGGCCCCTGAGCTAGTGGTTTCACCTGGAGTGTTCTTCTCCCAGATACCCACACGGAGAACTCATTCTTCTCACTCAAGCCTTTGCTCAAGTTACACCTTTTCAGCAGGGCCTGCCCAACCACCTTTTTAAAATTGTAAATTTCCTTAAGCGCTTCTCCACTCTCTGACTCTATTCTATTTTTTAATCTACTTAATCTTTTCATAAACTTATCACCTTCTAATGTACTATATAATTTGCTCAATTATTATGTTTAGTATTTCCATCTATCATAATGTCAACTCCAGAAGCGTAGAATTTTTTTTTTTTAATCTGTTTACAGAGCTATCCCAAGCACTTGGTCTAGGTCCTGGCAAATAGTAGTTATTTGACAAGCACATGCTAAATGAAGAAATGAGTGACTTGAGGAAAAGGGTCTCAGAAGAGAAGATCCTTTCAGCAGAGTTCCTTCTATTACTATGTTCTGTGTAAATAACTTGGTGGATCAAGAAAGACCCTCATGGGCCCTTTAAAACCTAGAAAGACCATCATGAAGACAGAGCTTTCTAGTAAAGGTTGGAATCACCTGAGCCGCAAGCCAGTGTGTCTGAAGTCTCCCCTCAGAGTAACTCTCAGCAGAAGGGACCCCAGTCCTGAAGTCTGCCTCACATTCTCTGACACCTTCCTTTACTCACACATCTTCCATCTGTCATGAGACGCTATATGTGACTCAACCACAAAAGACTTTGGTCATCTTGATCTGGCTATGGTCTTCAATGTGTCATTTTCCGCCTCAGTTCCAACCATACTGACGTCTCATTCAGGTCTTTGTTGACTCATTTTGCCACACTGATTAAAACAGGCCGTGATGTCTGCCACATTTAATAACACTACATTCTGGCAGTCACTTCCTTCTTGAAAATAGTTATTTAGTTCTATGATGTTTACAACAACATGCAAATTTATCTCCCAACCCCAGTCTCCTTTACCTTACTCTTGCGTTGTTTTTAGATTCAACTTTTGAAAATAAAGCTCTGATCTCACGAGACCTTAATTAGCTCCCCAAAACTGTCGAATAAATTCCAAACCTTCACTTAGGATTCGGGGCTATCTATAATCGACCCACAGTGCAGCCATCAGCCTCATTTCTCACTGCATCTCTACGTGCACCTTAGACTTCAGGCAGAACGGACCACTTAGTCCTCACTAAACAGATCTAGGAGCTCTCTTGCTTCCCTGCATTTTCCTACTGGTAAGTCCACTTAGGATGTTCATTATTCCTTTTCTGCCTCTTGAATTCCTTCTATCTCAGGCTGAGTATAAACATCATCCCCTTTATAAGATTATAAAATGACTCTGATGCATCCTTCCATGAGGAGATATTTCCTTTCACCAAACTCCAAGCACACTTTACCTGAGTCTGTCATCCTCTACAACCACTTCTGCCGTCGCATTTATACAGGCAGCTGCCCTTGCTTTCTCTCTGCCCCGCTGCCTCTACATCATGAGTCCTCCCTCACCAGCCTGGATTTTATTTGCTTGGTGTCCTCCGCAGTTCTTAACTCCATGCCTGGCCCCTCAGACATGCACACTGATGAGTCCATTGAGTAGATGTTGAACAAGTTTCTGATTTTCTCTCTCGGGCTGTATAACTCCACGCGGACTCCTTACATCCCTTCACTCCGGCAACTCCCTGCTCTCTGCTGTCTGCTTTATTCCCTTCTCTGGTACGTGTTGGCTCCGACTTCACATTAGATCTCATGCTTTAAGGTATTCAATAAAAAAAGTATGCAAATTGGTGAAGGCTTCAAATTATTATTTCTTCATGTGTACACTCACTAAATCGGTTCGTGTATTTTTTAATGCAGAAATACATATTCTGTCCATAGTCCTTACCTCTTTGTCTTGTGTGTTATACAGTTTCAAAGCACATTCATATTTATTTTCTCATGCAACTGTGAAGGCCTAAATAGAAGTTTTTAAAGAATAAAGTGTGTTTTGATATTTTTGGAGATCAGAAGTACTAAAAACCAAACACTATGGATGCTGTGTTACGGTCCTATCTTCAAATATCCTCTCCTGGTGTGAGAACACATGTCCAGGTTTGACTTCAGATACAATGGTTGGTATGGTAAACATTGCCTATGATTTGATCCTTTCTTGTTCTTAAGCACTTGGGATCCTGAGTGAGAGGAGGAGAGGTTTTACATCACAAGAAAGAGTGAGACAGAACAGTAATTGACTTTACTGACATATGGTCATTTTGGTAGCATCGTCTTTCCATGTGAAAAAAAGTAAAAACAGAATTGACAAACCCACTAACATTCATTGAGGACCTCCCCTATATTGGACATGAACTAGATGAGAAAGACCTTGAGGGAAAGCACAGAGACTGATTCATCTTCATGATCACTTTCTGCAGTGCAACGTGGCCAAGTTTAATTTGCTCATTAAGAAACGTGTGATCCCTTTGCTATGTGCCAGGCAGATTGCTAGACACTGAGTAAATGATGATGCATAGGTCTGGTATCTGATTTCAAGGAACTTACGATAAAGAAGGGGAAACAGAGAAAAAAAAAAAAAAACAGAAAAAAACCCGCTACAATATAGTATGACAGGTTCTGTGCCAGGCGTTTCTTCAGGATGTAATAGAAGCACCTAGAATGCTTAGCCCCAGTATCATTGTCCTTTGGAAGCTTTTCCTAGGTCTTAAAAAGCATTGGTAGGAACTCAGTTGTGATGTTCAACAAAGGAATTACTACGAAAATTTAATCACAGTACAAGGCCAAATGTAGTAAAATGGCCAGTGAATGGGAGAAGCAGTAAGTGCCGCAGGGGTTTGTAGGGAGATTAATTTGGGGTGGGTGGTTTATGGGGGCTGGGACTGAATGTCCAAACCCATCCTGACTGATGATCCTCCCAAATTTTATTGAGATTAAATTCTTGGTTTGATGTCCTATAAGAACAGAGTCATAGGTCAGCTTATGCTGAAGAACATTCTCACTTTAGAGTTAAGGCTTGGAGAACTGCTTGGATTAATTTTGGGCTATGTGACATTCTGACCCTCTGCACAGAGATTATACTGACATCCTGCGCAGCTATGAACATTCCCTTGCTACTCTTTGTGGGACCTTAGAAAATAAATCCTAAGTGAGTGTGACAAGAAAGTCTGTAAAATGATCTGCCTATGTTTATTAAAAGGTAATGAAGTCTCTCTGACCCAAAGATGAGTTCTTTACATCTGGGAAAGAGAGAGTTGGATCCTGCTCTGCTTCATCTATCATGAGCTTCTAGCCACGGTCCAACAGTTGAATATTTATTACAAGCAGTGATGGAAGAGGCAAGAAGAGCCCAGTTTGATTTTCCAGATCTAAGGCTGTGTTTTGAGCCTTCAAAAAATGCTTTGACTTCAACACTGAGCCAACTTGATTTGGAACTGTCACCACCAAGAGAGAAAATGTCTGGAATACTTGCAGTGTCATTTCTGGGTAGTCTGTCTTTTATGACTTGTTGTGCCTTATTAAAGAGAGACAAGTGAATCCTGTGTGGGACTGGGGACTCTATGAAACCATTAGTGCTGTCATAGCAGGCAGAAAGGAGACCACCAGGCAGAACAGAAGACCACCCAGCACAAAACATGAGCTCCCATTAGCAACGTCATCGAGATTATGTGCGCGTGACATTTGCATTTCAGAATATTGAGCCACCAAGCACGCTGTAGGATAATTACTGCTTTGTGATGATATTTAGCAACTCTCACAATGTGGACCACCAATTCTGGTTTGGGTTTATTCTTTTTATTAGCAACATCTGAGAATGTCTGTGGTAGAGACATTGGTAAATTTTGCCTGTCCTGTGGCCAAAGGAATGAAAGGAAGAACGACTTAGTTTGTTAATATGGAAGAGTTCAGCAACAAAAAGCCCATGACACATGTCTGAGAGGCTTCACTGAGGCTCTTTAATTTTTTTTTTTCCCAAACAAAGCATACCAGAAGATTTACTACTGCTTCTTAAAGTACACTCGATGTGCAAATGGCCTTGTACTAATTTCAGAGTTTCGGTGGGATCTTTTATCCAACCAAGTTTTCTGGTCACTATTTTTATTTCAGACATACCCAGCTGTTTCTTGGTTTAAAAAAAAAGAAACTGAAACAAAATAAAACACTTTTTTTTTCTAGAGGAAGTCAATGTGATTGTTCAAGATAAGTTATTTCTTTGTCAAGGAAAATCAGTACAATTTCTCTTCTTTTCTCCCTTGCTGCCTGGATACTTCCTTACCTTTATTTAATTTTATCGTACCCCTCATATGGACTGTCTTTGTCAGATTTTAAAATCCGAATTTGCCAATACTGATCCCATCTGATTTGCTTATTTTCTGATGACAATTTTGTTGTTTAACTTTTTTTAATTGTTGGTACATTCTTCTTTTGTATTCTCCTTTACTAAGCTGACATTCTGTGGAAGGCTACTTATAGATTTCCCTAGATATTTACAATCCCTTACCCAACTCGATGTCATTCTCAGTTTTATGATTTTAAGCCTTTTAAATTCAACTTCTTTCCAAGAAAGTTTCCATTTTCTTTGAGCATTTTGGATTCAAAGAAAATGGATAACTCATCCTTGAATCAATTACTCAGCATCTTAGCGTTTCTATTGGGACTTACTTAGCTTGAAGATCTTGCCATGAAATTGATTTGACATGTTATTGTCATTATTCATAAAATTGACCATCAGTGGAAGTAACAAAGAAGTACCTCAACACTCTTATAGAGAGAGGTTAAATTTTACATCTAATGCATAAGTCTCTTGACTCAAACCCTTTGACAATAATCAGTCAAAATTGAGCTATCTTCCATTGAAACCAGTCTCTAGAGCAGTGTTAACGGTAGAGCTGGGAATTTTAACCATTGCAGTCTGTTGCTTGAAGAAGCAACACTGCTGTCTCTGGCAAGATTCTGATTCAATTAGCATTTATTCAGAGGGGATACGTCTTTCCAACTTAGTCTTTCCAACTTAGCAAGAGTGGAGTATATAGGCATCCTACACAATGCAGAGCTATAAATATTTGATGAACAAATGGCGGAACATTAACATAACTCGAGAAAGCTGTAGCCAAAAAAGGGAGGGGGGGCAAGATTGTAAAAGACATAGATCTTGAAGAAAACTGTCCCGAAGCTCAGGGATTTGACAGCTCAGACTTCTGTTTCACCTCTGCATCTGCATAACTTGTTTCTGAGTTCACTGTACGTGCCATGGTTTCCAGTAACTTATCCCCAATTGAATTCTATCCTGGAATGTTGAGGTTTCCAAATACTAAATAATTTACCAGTTCTGGAATGAGCCTCCAGATTTCTCAGCAATCTACCCAAGTCTCTTCTGACCATCATCTCACCGGTATTGTTATAAGAAATTCTGAGTTTCTCAAATTGGTAGAGAAACTCTTTGGGTTTGGGTTTACTTAGTGAGTTTGTCCTCCTTGTCACCCAGGACATTTCTCTACTTTGCCATGCCCTGCATCATTCTCTAATCCCTGGGGGCTGATCTATCCATTTCTATCTATCTATCTATCTATCCTGTGGGGTAGACCCTTAGCCCAAATGTCTGTGATTGTGAAGACTCCCCCTAGGTTCTAGGAAGGTGGGCAGAGGTCTTTGTTGGTGCCCGGTGCACACAGTTTGCGTCTCAGGAGAAGAATCATAGACAACAATTAACTCCGCATTTGTCAAAAGCACTGGCACATCAACATGTCTCTTAGCTCCCCAAAGATTCGCCTTCTGCTTTGCTAACCTTGGGATACCGGCCAGCCACATGCAACCACTGCCAAGCCCGTCCGGCTCACGGGCTGCTGCACTTGACTATCTGGAAATCATTCTTTCACTCACTTGGGAGGTTCTGGGGACTCTTTATTTCCTCAGAAACAAGGCCCACCCAAATGATTCCAAGAGCACATTGCAGCACAGTCTCCACAGGCAGACAAGCTGTGAAAGTTGGAAATGTGCAGCCCCCGTCCTTCCCCATCCAGGGCGGTACATTCTTGTCCCAACCACAGAGGTTTATGGCCTCCCAAGACCTTTCTCAGGAGAGGCAACAGAACCTAGCATCAGGTTTAGTTAAGATGAATGATTAGGAAAATCTGTAGCTACCGGGAGGGAGGTTCCCAGTTGAGTATCAGCAGTGACCCCAGGAGGTGAGGGTTTGCCTTTTTTCCATCTGTTGTCAGGAATAACGGAAAGAAGGAGAGGGCCCTGGTTTGCCTCTCAAGTGCTCAGCGCCATTTCTCAGCACTGCCGACAGTGCACCGGCTAGAGGATGAGGCTTCCTCTCCATTTCCCTTCCTTGGTGGGCTGGCCACAAGGAGAAGGCAAATAGAAAGGAAATCGCCTCAATGTTGAGGTCCTTTCCAGGTCAGTGCACGAGCATTTCCTCTCCACCGGCGGTACTGCGCCAAGATGTCTATCAGCCGGACGCCGATGTGACGGTAAATTCCATCTTTCACACGGACTTCCCCTTCTGATCTCAGATCGAAATGGCCATTCTTTATCCAACAGATATAATAAGCATATGAAAACATGATCGATAAAAAACAGAAATTGAGTGAAAATAAATTTACACTCTATTGTTCTTTTTTTTTCTCCTTTCATTGCTTCCTTTCCAGTCTCTTAATCAGAAGCAAACTTCAGTAACAGACTTTCTGGTTTACATATCTAACGACATCGCTTTCTTGCTGTCCAGTCTCCAGTGGCTTGCCACCATCTGCGGCAGGTAGTTCACGGTCTTCAGCGTGCTGCTGCACACGGGAGCCGAGCCTTGCCCAGTCATCCCAGCTCCCCAGATCGTTACGCACGTTCGAGTCCTGTCTCACAGGCCACCTTCCTGACTCGGAACGCCTCCTTCCACAGGTCTGCTTCCGAGCTGCTACTTCAAAGTGCAGCTTGAACATCACCCACACGCATGAGCCCTCCCCAACCCTCCCTTTCCCGCTGGCGGAGTCACGCCTGCTATCTTCGCACGGTGGAATCATGTATGTGCTTCTTTGTAACATGCCACAACATCGTTTTGTTGCTGTTATTTTTGCTGCTTACATCCTTCCCTCGCACATCTTCTTCCCCAGGAGCCCATGGGTTCCTTTGGAGCAGGAGTTCTACACGATTGTCACATCCACCCCAGGCGTCCTAAATGCCGGCCATCGTGGGCTCATTACACTGTTGCAGAATGAATGGAGGGAAATTGAAAAGATAAACAAGTAAACCGTATGTGTATACATATGTGTGTGTACATATATGTAATCCATTTCATAAATTCGTATACCCTTAAAAATGCTTTCTCCTCCTTTTTTGTATCCTGCAGAAATAGGAGGGTCCTTCCTCTTGCCCCCTTCTCCTTGTCCTTAAGAAGAAGCATTACATTACACACATTACATCCATGGCTGCATTCTTCTGTCAGAGCTCCAAAGACCTCAGGGACTGCCTGGCCGCCCTCTCTCCTGGCTGCTGCTCTCACTGGGGTTCATGGTCCCTTTGGGCCTGGGGTAGAAGTCATGTCCCTCTAGGGCCAGTCCATGGGTTATTCCAGCCTCCATCTCTGTAAATCTCTCTTCATTAAATGTCCTTGCCCCGTTGACCGTGCTCCTGCCCACCTGCACTGTGGCTGGTGCCGGGCCCAGATGACTGACTTACTGCTCACCAATCCTGTAATGTATAAACTAAGAATATTAATTTCTTCCTCTTACTCACATCTCGCTGATAACAACGGGAGTCAGGAGCTGACGTCTTGAACAGGCTCCGTGATCTGGGAGAAAGTGCCTGCCCTGAAGTCGAACTTGCGTCTTCAATCTCTGTTTCCTGTTCCACGTCTGTTTCCCATTCCGCCGGCAAACATTTACTGAGCACGGCTTTTTCCTCGTTCTTATCTTCGATTTGAGATCTTATCTTTCCCCTTTTCGTGGGAAAATTCTTAGACCATAAATCAGAGACCATCAATTCCTGGCCGGGTAAAGTGCCGGGCCCTAGTTTCCTTATTTATGACATGGGAAGGGCGGCCTCCCTCTGCACAAAGCTGCGGAGTGAATCAATAAAGCAATTTCGGAAGTAACTTATGACAGTCCTATTTACTGCTCCTTGTATGGTTTCTGCTGTTTTCATGTTCTTAAACTGTCTGTCTCTTTCCTCCATAGTGCATCTTTCTTAACATTTTTTCTTCCTGCTTTTTAAGTTTCCTTCTCTTTCCGTAATTCTTTCCATGCCCCTCTTCTGCACGTGCCATGCTTTTCATGAATGTCTTCAAAATGCTTCTTGGGAAACATCTTAAAGGATGATTTTTTTCCCCCTTGGAAAAAAAACATGCAAATTCAGGGGAAATTTAAACACGTGCCTGGGATCAAACAGATATATAACTTACCTTTAAGAGAATTGTGATTTTTGGGAATAAAGTCCATGATGAGCAGCAGGAAGCTCCTAGGGTTCAGCTGGTCAGGGCCTGAGTATTCTCTGCTCCTCAGGCTGCTCTTATAATTAATGGTCTAATAACATGGCTCAAGTGTTGTCCTTTTCCTGTTTCTACTTATTCTTGGTTCTTCTTAATTTTATTTGCTTAATGATTTATTTGTTCAATTTTGAATGCCAGACATTCACGTGGTGCTGTATTTCGATGAAAGGCATGGTTCTCCCTCCCAGGGAGGAAGCAGTCACATGGGGATGGAAAGGAACATAACCAGGGGAGCATCTGGTAATTACAAGCCATATTAGGGAGGACACATGACTGGGTTTTGGTCTGATTTGTTGCCTGATGTATTCACAGCATCAAAAAGCAGTGCCTGGGACATAGTAGGTTCTCAATAAATATCTATTTAATTTATGACTGAATTTTGATTTTAAAAATGTTGAACAGGAGTTGGTCAGTTAGAGGAAATGGAGTGAAGGGTTGGGACAAGCAAAAGGAACAGCATACACATGTTTACAATCTCCTTCCCAACTAGATATAATTCTCAGCTTTATGAGAAGAGAATAGAATAGAAATAATAGGCTTCAATGATTAGAATAGAATAGGAATAGAAAGCATAATAACTATGGGAAACTGAAGTTTCTGTTTGGCAAAGGCTTAGAGTGGGGGATGGGTATGATGAGAGTTGATCCAATAAATCAAGGTAACCCTTAATAATGACCACCAATACTAGTACCTCCCACGGATCAGGACCCTTACATACATTATCCTAAAACCTTAAAACAAGACTATGAGAAAGATTATTCAGACTTCTTTGTTCATTTCAACCTGAGTTCCCCAAAACACAAACAGTGAGGTTATCTGGGAATCGAGGCCATACACTCTCCTGATTACAGACAAGACGACGAGGTCCCCGGACTTGAATTCAGCTGCCTCTGGAAAGAAGCGTTCAGGTTTAGGAGTGTTCTTTCAGCTGCTTTCAGAGTCTCCTTCTTCGGGAATAAATTCGAGAAGGCCCTAGACAATAAATGATCTCAAGCTTTCAGTTGTGGTGCAGTGTTTCATGGAGCAGTTGGATGCCAAATTTTAGTAAAATGCGGAATAACTAAACTAGGGGAAGTTGAACTGGAGCACAACTCTACTGAGAACAAAGACCCAGGGAAAACACTATGTTCTGTGGCTGCTCCATCAAAAGGTGTGAGTTTTGGAGTGGGCTAGGCCAAAACAGCAGAAATTATGGCAATTTTAAATTCTAAAAAGTTTCAAGTTAGTGGTTGGAAATTTACACTAGGGCTTAGCATTAAGAGGTTCCAAGAATGCTAGACTTGTTGTGTTGGAAAGGATCTGAAAAATGCTACAGATTCACTTCCTTGTTTTATAGCCGTGGAACCGGAGGTCAGAGACGGTCTGTATCTCCCAGCTGTGCATGGAGGGCCGTGTTCTCTCCGTGGCACGCGTATCTCCCGATAATTCTTAGGTGCTCCTTTTCTGCTATGAGACGCTCTCTTTAATAATAGGGTACACAGAATTGTATCACTCTTGTTTAATGGGCTACTTGCCAGTCAGTTGTCCATTTAAAAGACAATTAATTCATAGCTCCTTTAAGGATGTGGAAAAACTCCATGGAGGAAGAAGTAAACTCGGCACAATATTCTTCCATCTTGGCATTATTGCCATTTCTGTTATTTTTATTTAATAATTCATACAATTCTTTTCATCTAAGGAGCTCCAAATACTTTGCACACATATGTGCCTTAATAGTTCTGCAACATGTAGCAAGTATTATTAATAAAATATTAGTTTAAGAAACCAAAGGTCAGGTAGAGTGAGTTACGGGCTTACCTTGGGGCCCTGTAGGAATCACAACCAGAATTGAGTTCTGAAGAATTCTGACTAACATCCAAGGTCACTGTTACCCAGGACTTCTGCTTGGAGGGTCTGTGTGCGATGGAAAAGCAGACTATAAGGGCCTCAAAGAGTGCTCGGAGAATCCCTGAAAAGCTTTGCAATCATCCCTCCGTAATTAAAGACTGAACTTTTTTACAAGAGAACGTCATGAAACGACTGCTGGGGTGCGTGTTACAGTGCTTTTCTCCATCATCACTGACAGGGAAGCTTTAACGGGACCAATGAACAAATAAGAACACCGGGGCTGATGGAAACTGATATGGGAGCATCTGGTACAGTTACTGGCAGAGGGGGTGCTTGTTAAACGTTTATTGATGGAAAGAAGGAAAGGGAAGGAGGGAGGCTGGGAATCAGGAAGGGCTTTTGAAACAGCTTTTGAAACAGAAAACGGACCCAAAATTCAGGTGGCTTAGTATCCCAAAGAGAATATAGATGCAGTATTTGGGCCTCTTCAAAATATTCTATTTGCAGAATTTGTGACTAACCCTTGGAGTGAAGTTTTGAGTTTAATTTCAAGGAATATTTGAAAAACCTATTTTGTTGAGGTGTCTTGTCATATATTTGCATAACTGAAGTAACTTGGCCTTTTGACCAAAACTGTTGCATAAGAAATCATTTTGTATGTAAATGTAAAAAAAAAATGTGAAACAGAGCTGAGTGCAAACGCTTCATGAACGGAGTGTGTGGAGAAAGGAGACTCTTCTCAAAAGAGAAATCTCTGTTGGCAAATCCTTTTTGTTATAAAAATTACTGAACTTAAGGATAATGTGTTCTATAAACCTTCAGTAAAAGTATTCTGTAATTGTAAAACTCATAGCACATAATCTTTGAGGAACTAGGGTTTTGTTAAGATATTTTATTAATTTTTAAAGTTTAAAAACATATGTACTGGAGACAATGATAGATGATAGAAATATCTTTCTGTGTTGTGTGAGGAAGGGTCAGCGTTGTGGCAGGATGCTTTCTCAGAGAGAGGGTTTTTTTTTTTTTAAGATTTTATTTATTCATTTAACAGAGAAAGAGACAGAGAGGTAGGGGGAGAGGCAGAGGGAGAAGGAGAAGGAGACTCCCCGCTGAGCCGGGAGCCAATGTGAGGTTGGAACCCAGGACCTGGAGATCATGACCTAAGCGGAAGGCAGATGCTTAACCATCTGAGCCACCCAGGAGCCCCCCAGAGTGAGTTTCCAGAGCATACCTCTAATCTAAAATTCTAGCACTACCGATTTTTTCCTCAGGAGGCCCAATTTCATAATGAAATAAAAATGCAAACTCCTTCAGCTAAGTCTCTTCAAGGCCCTTTCCTGGCTGCCCTTTCTGTCTTTGGAAACTTCCCACCAGGAAACCTTGGTTTAAGGCCTGTCTCTGAAGTTCCTCTTCTGTCGTCTTGTCTGCCCTGAGTCCTCTCTGCCCGCCCCCCACCTGCCTGCCCTCCACGCTGTGCCAATCTCCATCATTAAAACCAAAAAATCCCATTTGTGATTCAAATTCTGGACACATGCCACCTTCTTTACAAAGAGCCCCCCCAATCACATTTACTAGGCAATTCACTTCTTTTCTGGAGCCCCAAAGTAGTTCACAATCAGAGGAGCACCGGAGGGGAGAACATGCTATCATGTATCCTCCTTTGTGCATATTTTTCTTTCCTTCTTTTTTTTTTTAATATTTTGTTTATTTGAGAGAGAGAGAGAGCAGAGTGAAAGAGAGAGCATGAGCCGGAGAGGGGCAGAGGGAGGGAGAGAAGCAAACTCCCCACCGAGCAGGGAGCCCAACTCACCCGGGGGCTCGATCCCAGGACCCTGAGATCATGACCAGAGCCAAAGGCAGCCGCTGCACTGACTGAGGCGCCCAGGCGCCCCGTGCATACTTTTCTTGTCTCTGCCACTGGATAGTAAGGCAAAAAACCGGACTTGTTTGTTCTTAAACTACCTACAGTGCTTTACACAATGCTTAGTACACTTTAAGCCCTAGTGACTATTTGAAGACTCAATAAGTCTGAAAAAGCCACTCTCAGGACATCACGAAACCTGATTACTTTCTTTCCTGCATAATGATGATTAAAATGAAAATAAGAGCAGCTGACTTTTCTGGAGGCTTGAGCGCGCTGGCCCGTGCTACGTGAGCGCTCCGCATCTACTCCTGCCTGGGCGGTGCGCGACGTGGCTTCCAGCACCGTTTTCATTTTACTGAGGAGGGGGCTGAAGCGAAGAGGTTAGGGAATTTGCTCAAGTTACACAGAACAAAGGCCGCGGGAGAGGATGGGGATTAAAAGCCACGCAGTGTGGCTCCGGGGCGCTCCCTCCTGATTTCTCCACAAACGTGTCACAGCTTCCAGCCTCGCCCTCGTGTCCCACGTCCATGCGGCCTCCTGGGGGCACCTTCTTTCCCAGCCCCTGAAAATATTCTCGTCTCTCCGGAGAAGACCGCACGTGTTGCCGTCCCAGCAGTGAGTGAGACCTCCGCCATCCACAAAGAGAGCCACAGTGTCTGCCTGATGAAAGCCGTGATTTTCCCGGCCGGCTCCGAGCTTGGCCCCCCCGAGAAAATGCAGGCAGACCCTTGGCAGTGGGGCTCTCCCAGACTCCGCAGCCTTGGGCTGTGTTAGTGTTGGCAGTGGGGGACGCTCTGCTTCCTCCCCATTCCACGAACTGTCACACCAGCCTCTTTGATCCTCCCTGGGTCTTAAGTGTGTCCAAACCGTTTCTCCACGTTCTTGCTCTGTTTCAGATAATTGCCAGAGAAAACGCTGAGGTCGGTAATGACCAAGGTAGGGAAACACTGCTCCCTGCACGGTGCACCGTTTATATATGGCGTCCTCAGAAGGGCTCTGGAGTGGAGGCATTGCTTATTTTTATTGCCCCAAAGCCATGAAAGAGAAAAAACGGGAATGGACAGAAACTGATACATCTGGAACAAGAGCCAGGCATGATTTACTCACATTTTTACCTGACCTGAAATTGCTTATTTAGAAAAAAGAAACATTATAAAGTCTCAGTAAAATGTCATGAATCAGCGCCAGCATGATTTCACATTGGGACTCCATAAACTTTTTTAAGCAAAGAAACTGTCCAGGAAAATCAAATGAGCCAAAGGTAGTCTTGCCACCAAGACCATCTCCATAGCAACGGCTTCACAGAGGGCTGCCTTGGGTGGCGGGTGGCACAGGCTCAGGAAATCATTCAGGGCTGGAGTGGATGGAAACCTGCTGGGTCACTTGAGGTTGTCCTTACCAGGGCACAGGGTGAGCGCTGGTTTGGGAAAGTAATGGACAAGAGACTTTCACCGAAACACTGCTTTATTGCCTCAAAAATTATTTTGAGCTAACCACATACTACATCACTGAAACATACAACTACAGGAAGTTAGAAGAGGGAAAAAACCCAGTTGATTAAAGCCTTCCAGCCTGCCTTAATGGCTCCCTTACCTCGTGTGTTCTTGGCACTTAGTAAGGGATATGAGCACAGTTAAGAAGCAATTAGATAATAAATGCTATTCTTATAGCTACCAGCTGGAGGAGACTTTAGAGACCATCAGTTTTTTTTTTAATTAACTGAACTCCAGACTTTATTTGAATTTCATCCGTTTTCCCATTAAGGTCCGCTTTCTGTTCTGGGCCTCGATCCAGAACAGCACACTGCCTTTGGTTGTCATGTCTCTCCAGTCTCCTCTGATTTGTGAGTTTCTTAATCTTTCCCTCTCTTGTTTAAAGATTTTATTTATTTGAAAGTGAGAGAGAGAGAGAATGAGCAGGGGGAGGAGAAGAGAGAAAGGAAGAAGCAGGCTTTCTGCTGAGCAGGGAGCCTGATGGGGCTCGATTCTAGGACCCTGGGATCATGACCTGAGCTGAAGACAGATGCTGAACCGACTGAGCCCCTTAGGGACCCCCGCCTCTTTTTTTTTTTTTTAATTGAAGTACAGTTGACCCGCAATGTTACATTAGTTTCAGTCAGTCCTTTGTTTTGTTTGTTTAACACCCCGGACAGTCCTTAGGAGGACCGGCGAAGGATCCCTTAATGTCCTCCTCTGAGTTTGTATGATGTCTCTCTCACCAGTAGCCGGCAGTTAGGTGTTTGGGGGCAGATAACAGAGGCAAAGTGCTTATCGTAGTATGTTGTGAGTATATGATAACCACATGACATTTTGGTGACATTAATTTCTAACCCTTGGTTAACGTCGAATTTGCCCGGCTTCCCTGGGTAACATAACTATTTTCCTTTCCCCTATTCAGGTCTATTCTCTGGAGTTGAGTCGCTAAGACCAGACCCATCTCCAGGGTGCGTCTGGGTGGGAAGGGGAATTGCTCCTCATGTTTGGGAGGGGGAACATCTACATATATCTGAAATTTTTCTGTAAAAAAGATTTGACTCTTCTCCCCCATATTTTTTATTCAACCATTTATCTCATCAAAATGCTCTCCTGTACATCTATTTTTTATTTGGGGCTGTAACCCAAGGTCAGAGTTTGCTTTGTTGATCAAGTGGCTCCAAGTTCAACCATCGTGCGCACCTTCAGGTCGGCTTCTGGGACCTTGACCCGTCCCCCATGGCGTGCTTGCTGGCCACTCCCTTTTTGCCGCTGCAGGAGTTCCAGGTTCATCTTCTGTTCTACCTGCCCGAGCTCTAGCCGCGGTCATTGCTCCAAGGAGCCCTAGGTTTTCTTATTCAAAAATGATATCTAGAAATCAAAGAGACCAGCAGTTTTTAACTTCTTCATGGGTCAGATAAGGAAGCTGAGATGTTAATGGGGCAATATGTCATCCAGAATCTGTTACCACCTCGGTGGCACACAGGAATTCAAATCTGGCTCCAACTCCTGGTTCGGTAGTCTGTCCTTTACCTGGGTCTTTGTCCTGGTGTCTGTGCTTTCCCAGTGAACTCGTGCTGTATGCTGGATATACAGTATATTTTCTGCTGTCTGTGAAATCTCTGTTGTGCCTTCTACAGAGTCAACAACAGAGCAGTTAACAAATGCACGAGCTGACTTTCGGCAACACCTTCATTCAGCCTGACTCTCCTTCGTCCAGGCCAGACCCTCATTAACGCTCGCTCTAGACTACTGCACTTTCCACCAATACGGAGGTTTCCTTTCTCTCTTATCCATCCTACTCACTGTTGCCAGATTGAAGATAGGAAAGCAGAGCTTTCATTGTCTCTTGCCGATACCATTGTATAGGATAAAACTAAGCTCCACAACATTCTGACTCACTCTCTTCTTTCATTTGTCTCAAATATTGAGCAGTCTCCTAAGAGCATCTTCGCACACATGACTGCATGACATTGGCGCGGGAAGTACAGCCCTTCTCCGCTCTCTTCTTTACTGTGACCAATCCCACCTCTTTCTGCCCCCGACTTTCCAGTTTTCTTGCTTGTCCCAGAATAAACCCCCCTTTCTCTCACAGGTTTTAACCAGTGTTCCTCTGGAGTCATGCTCCATTAATTATCGTCTTTGAGACTGAAGTTTCTCCTCTTTCCTTTTCTACTGGCTCATTGCACTGACCATGTTTATAGGCTAAATTATTTCTCATCCTAAAACACATTTAAAAGCCTTCCTTTGCTCTTTCTTCTTTGCAGCACGCTCTTTGTTCCCGCCGGTCACCCTCCTGTAAATCAAAAGAAAAAGTCTCCGCTCACAGCTTTGACATTTCTACCTGCTCTTGGCCAGTCGACTTCTCCTATCCAGATCCAGACGTCCTCTCTAACCAGCTACAGTGTCCGGAATGGTCTCTTAGAGTGTGTAATTGTTCCTTCAGCCGTGGTCACAGCAGGAAGCCACACACTGAGGAATTAATTTTAATGAAGTGGACTTTAGTGAAGCAAGGAAGCCCTGTGGAGAGGTTGAGGGAGCCTGGGTGGTGACGGAGCCAGGGACTGGCCAGAGCAAGAGAGCCAGGCCTGAAGCAGTGAGGGAGAGGAGCATTATCGGAAACGAACAGGCGCTGTACCCGTCTGATAGGAACGCTGACCCTCAAGCCTCTGCCAGAGCCACTGGCCAGCAGGGAGAGAGAGAGAAGCAATTCCTTCCTTCTCTCTTCTCTCATCCTCTGATGTCCCGCTCATGTCTCCCATGGGTTAACCCCAGCTGAACAGTGGGCAAGAAAAGCCCAAGTAAACGGTTTGTAGATGTCGGTTTTTTAGTGGTTGCAGAGCTGGGCAGACAAGGGTACGTAATGGATTTGCGGGGGGGTGGGGGTGGGGTGGGGAGTAAAAGGTGTAACCGGTATACTTACATTTGGGAACATTTTTCTGGCTCCTTCTTCAAAGGTTTTCTACCCTCTGAGATCTATAATGCTGCCTCCTGGTTCCTTTCAGTGATCTGTACAGTGGCGCTCCGATGTGGAGAGCATCACGCTGGACACTGGAGCTCTGGTGGTGAAAGGCAGGTGCTGTCCCTTCCTTTCGGGAACCTTATGTCATGACCATTCATTCCAGTCTGCTCGACCAACCCGTCTCTCCTCCCCACCATTTAATATTGGCCTTCCTCAGAATCTCCTCCCAGGCTGTCCTCTCTCTGTGGAGCGAGATTCAGCCCAGGGCTTTTGTTCTCACGTGTGTGCATGCAAGGACTTCCAAGGCTCTATTCTGAATTCAGCCCCTTTGGCTTTTTAGCGAAGGATTCTAGACCTTCTCTATACCGGCTGCAATCTTTTTATTCATTTCCGTGATTTCTCTCACACTGTTTATGTTCCTCCCACCCATGAACGCATCCCATTGTTTGTTTGTTTTTTTTTAATTTAATCTGTCTTGTTCCTGGATGTATCTCAAGTATCCATAAAAGTATCTGACACGTGGTAGGCCTGCACGCATTCACTGACTAACAACTGAACCGCTTCCACGGAATCAGATTACTCTCTACTCCCCAAATCTACGACCTTGCTTATTTCTGTGTGTTTGCTCCCATGAGCTTTCTGGCATCGTCTCCACCATCTGTAAGCCAATGCTCCTTCGAGACCGAGCTCGCCTGGCACTTCTTCTGAGAGCCCTTTTGCATACCACCCAACGGGAATGAACCCACTTCTCTTCTGTACTGTCACTACACCTCGTCTATATTTCTGTTTCAGCATACTGGTATGCCATATGTTTTAGTTAAATGTATATATTTCCTTTTTTCTAGCTTTATTGAGATATAATTGACACGTAAACATTACATATATTTAAGATATACAATGTGAGGTTTATACGTAGGTATACAGTGTACTATGATTACAGAGCAGGCTAATTAACAACCATCACCTCACAGAGTTGTGATTTTTTTTACAGCAAGAACACTTATGATCACTCTTAGCCAGTTTCAAGCATACGATACAGTATGGACTGCAGTCATCACCTGTGCATTCGATTTCTGGAACTCTTTCGTCTTGCATAACTGAACCTTTGAAGCCTTTGATGAATAGATGTGTAAATTCTTATCTCTTCCCATGTCCCTAAAGTTACCCAGGCGACTTACACATTACCCTTTCTTGCCCGTCTTTCCACAAAGCCTATCAGAGCGTTTTGTTAAATTTGAGATGATAATGGGCTCCTAGGTGGCTCAGTCGGTTAAGCAACTGCCTTCAGCTTGGATCATGATCCCGGAGTCCCAGGATCGAGTCCTGCATCAGGCTCCCAGGTCTGTGGTGAGTCTGCTTCTCCCTCCGACCTTCTCCCATCTCGTGTTCTCTCTCTCTCTTTCTCTCTCAAATAAATAAATAAAATCTAAAAAAATTTGAGAAGATAAGAATTAAGCTATTGCCCAAGTATACAAATTAGCCTCTCTCAGTCATTTAAGATACTGGCTGTCTGTCTCCAGACATTATTAATGTGCGTAAAAATTCCAGGTGCCTCCTTTGCAGGAGGTGTGTCTGTTGCATCTTTCATTTCATAAAGAGTTGCAGAAGGTGTAAAGCAAGCATCAGACAGCACCAGCTGGATGGCCTCAGGCTCCGCAGTCCATGAGACCTCAGCTAGAATGGCCTTCCAGACCTCCAGCACCGCGATGCTCTGCCAGTGGAGCCGTGCTCTGAAATTTGTATGACCCAGCCTCAGTGAGCTCAGCCCTACTGGTGGGACGTCACTCTGATCCCAGCTCCACATCATTAGGAAAGCTGACAGGGGGAAAACAATATCTAAGAGTAGATATACACGGAGATCCAGAATAAAGTTCTGATGAACTTATAAATATTAAAAGTGGTCATCTCAGTCTGTCTGGGGATGACTGAAGTTTGTTTGTAATCATTCCACTGGCCCTGCTGTTGAATAGCTTTTGAACACACCCCATGTGTTAGAGATCGTCAGCCAAATCCAGGCCGGGCATTATCAATCCCATTCTGGCTTCTTTCCTTACTTCTCCCCCCACATAAGGTGAGGACCACGCTTCCACTTCTCTCTCTGATTTTCGGTCTTCGTTCCTGATGTACAGCGGCGACGGTAAAGACCAGAACGCCCATGTAGCTGTAAGGTGTCTCTGCATGCAAATTAACTCCTCTGACTTCTAGAATATGAAAATCCTCTACTTCCGTCAGCTTGCAGTAAGCTAGAAATGAGAACCATAGCCTCCCACAAAAAACTGTAAACTTCCAGTTTAAAAAATTGATTGATAAAGAAGTAAAGGTAGTGTGATTTTACACCGGCCAACTCTTTGCCAAACCCATTTGTTTTTCTTCTTGGGCAGGTGGTCAGAGTCTGCTTGCTAGGCTCTGCTAAATCTGTGTCTTAGGACTGGCTTTTAACCCGTGGATTCTGAGTGGTAGTAATGTACGCTTGTTCCGTGCCTGGCAATAAAAATTTCCTGTGCTTCAACCTCCATGATTTTTTTTTTCTGCACAGCTTGATGTAGATGAATATGGAAACTTGGGAGCCACATGTTAAAGAGAGCAGAGCCACAAGACAAAAAGATTCTGAGTCCTGGAATCACACCTCTTTGAGATGTTGCATGGCAAATTGCTATCACTTCTGAGGTTACAGAAACTGATGTTATCTTAACCAAAAAAAAGAAAAAAGTAAAATTGAGGGAAGTGTTAAGGAACAAAAGCGGGCTAAATGGTGTAGATTATACTACAGGCTCATATACGTTGGATCTTATTCTGCATTAGCTGACATAGTTGAAGCAGCTGTTCATGCTGAGTTCCTCCAGGAAGCAAGACAGCTCACTGGTAATAAAGTGTAAGTCATCCCTTTAGTAATTTGTTTTAGGTTTGATCACTCATGGCCAGCAATGGAGGAAGGGCGATTCCGCGACATAAACACACAGTCGTGAGTCTGAAGGCCAAGCAGAGTAATCATACCTAGGAAAGAAATATTCCTCTAAAGGAAACAACTTCCAGAAATGCATTGTTTCCATTCATTTTAACTTTTTCATTGTTGTGAGAATCAACTTAATGCCTGGAGATCATTGATTCAAACATGTCCATTCCAGGAAAGGTATTTGCTCTTCATTTCCTTAAGTAAATCTTTTTTGGGAAAGTTATCCCAGGTCAAAGGGATACATCACCTCAAACTTTAAGTCAAACCCCTTTCCAGGAGGCAGAAAAATACTTAAAATTTTCAGGTAATAGGTTTTTCCAGACTCCAGGCAGGAAGGATTTCCAAAATTTATAGTGGATCTGAGTTGCATATTGTACACAGCATTCTTCTAGCTTAATTTTTTTTTCCAAAATGATGAGATTTAGTTTTGGATATGACACTCAATTAAGTTTTCATTTTGCCCTTCACAAAGGTTATCTAGAACTCCGTATTGCAAAAAATTGGCAAAGAGGTATTCTAGTTGCACCAGAATATGTGAGATAAAAATGAGGACTTTACAAAGTATTTTGAGATGAAATCTACTGAAATCAATTTCATCCATGAGATAAAATGTAAAAGTCAATATGGATTACTGGCCAAGATTTTTGATCTCGCCTTCTGGAATAGTAGGTACATTTGCTGACTTATGCTGAGTGCCTGGCATATACTATACTGGTTTATAATCTTTCCAATCTCAGAATCAGCTCCAGACCACTAAGACAAAGCTACTCGCCAAGGCTTTCATGTGAACAGTTCCCAAGTGTGCTGTGTATAGTATGGCCAAGAAAATGTGGTGACCATTCTCGGGAGGATTGACCTAATTTCTTCATGAAAGGCCTTCTGTATGATCAAATAATCAAATAGAGATTAGTTTTGAGTAGCTCAAATGTATTTACTAACTTCCTTCTATATACCGAATTGAAAATACAGACTTAGATTTGTGCCAATACAAGTAATAATAACAAGAGGGAAACGGACACGTGCCCAGTGCCAGGTGCCATTCTCAGTGCTTATCCCTAATGTGAATTAATTTAAACAATAAAAAGAAAAATCTAGAGTCACATATGTAATAATTTAAGGCTTTAACTTAGCTTTAAAAAGGATGCTAAAGCAAGCACTTTAATCTTATTCCTCACTATGACAGCCAGGATTTCTATAAAAATGTGTAGAAAATTTGGTGTCATAAACAAACTGTTTTTGAACCAAATGTAGTTGGTTCTTCAGGACCATCTGGAATTTGGGGACCAAATACTACTTCCACATTATTATTGTTATTATTATTATTATTATTATTATTATTAATTACTACTAGCAGTAGTAATATTGCTTACTTTTACTCAGTGATTTCTATGACCAGGCACTGGACTTCAATTTTTTACTTTCGTATTTCATTTATCTCTTTCAACAATGTTTTGGGATAGATAAGATTTTTGTTCCCATATACTACTAAGTTATTTGTCCAAGATTATGTAACTTCTAAGTGGGAGGTCTTAAAATTCAATCTAAGCAATCTTAGGGTATAACATAGAATGAGATTCAGTGACTATTTGATATTCTAAAAAGTATCTTCATACTGGTAAAATCAAAGCTCTGGAAATTCTTTTAACACTAGAAAATGAAGTAGCTTAGCTATGTCTGGTTGACTTTTATGAAAGATAAATATGGTCAGATACAAGTAGTCCAGGGAAGTATGATTCTTTTGCTTTGTTTTATAATAAACACAAAATGGAATTTCTCTTCTTCTCTATCTTAAGACATATGATTTTAAAATATTGAGTAATTACAGTTCTAGGAAATTGATGGACAGTATAATCTGTAAACTATCTAATACAAAAACATAGAAAGCCTAGGTAAAATATGACATATTTCAAGCATTCAAATGTTCTCTTGAAGTCATAGCTGAGAATGGACAATCCACAGTTGCCAGAATCAGAAGGAAGACTGAAAACCACTGGGGAAAGGAAAAATGGTAGAATGTGTATGGTGTGTGCCTCTAATTATACCAGGGACATAATTTCTATCGTCCTTACAGAGATGGATGCTGATGCCTTGGAACCATATAAAACAGGGAATTAAAACAAAGACCATCTGAACAGATCCAGAGCTTAAAAAGGCTTGCATCTTTAATTAAAGGATGGAATAGAAAAAAAAAAATTACCATAGATATACAGACATGGCAAGGAAGTCTCTCCTGATAATTTGTAAATATGTTACTTTTTCTGGCAGGTGTTTGAGATTTGAAATTGTATGTTACATGATCTAGAAAACTCTAGCCCTAGAAAATAATAGTAAAATTGATCAATGGCTAGTGATACTCCTGGGTCACTTGGCAGATGCAAACATTAAATTACTCGGGAATTCCATCCACAAGTACAAAGGATTCTTAGGAGAAAAAAAATACCCATCCTATTTAAGGATACACTCCTATTAAAAATTACAGAACACTGAAAGAAACAGTCTGGTGTGAGTGAAAAATAGCAAATATGGCAAACAGCAAGCTTGGAATCCCTGAGAACTTGAGATAACTAGACAATAATATGACTTATAAAATGACTATGCTAAGCTTTGTGCAGTGGCAGTATTGTAGCCAATGAGGTTTATCTGAGGTGCGATTATTGCTAATTAAAATGACTATGCTAGAAGTATACAAAAATAACTAAAAGTCAAATAAATAAATAAAGCATGAAAAGAAACTGCCAACTGAAAAAATTCAAGAAAAAATTTTAAGTTATTGAAATTTAAAACTCAATGAACAGTTTAAACAACAGACAAGAAGTATCTGAAGAGAAATGAGTAGCATGAGAAATAAGAATATTTCTAAAATGTAGCACAGATTAATAATTAATGACACACAAAAAATACATGTACATACAAGAAATTGAGACATGGAAGATAGAATGAGAAGGCATAGCATTTATTTCATTGCAGTGATAGAACAAAAGATTGGAGAAAGTGTTTCAAAATATTCTGGAATCAATGAATATATTGAATCCTCACATCTAAGCTTCACAATAACTTTCAACAAATGAATAAAAATAAGTCACACCTGTACCTGCTGTTGTGAATTTGCAGAACACCACAGACAAAGACCAAATCCTTGAAGCAACCAGATAGAAAAGACAGATTATCTACAAAGCAATAGCAATTAAAGTGCTTCCATAGCAACAATAGAAGTTGAAAGAAAATGCAATATTTTTAAAGTGCTGATGGAAAATAACTGCCAAACTAAAATCTTATATAATAGCTAAATATACACAACTAAAAGCAAAGTAATACATTTTCAGTCAAAAGCAGAGATTTTCACTAAAAAAATGTCAAAGACTGTGTGGTAATGGTACAAAGTGACAAATGGAGAGTGGAGTGGCTCGGAGACATGTCCAAGCATTTAAGGAAAGTTGATATGGATGAAGGCAGCCTTATAAAGCAGTGGGGGAAGGTTAAGCTATTCCATCAATGGGAGTTATAAAATTGATCATCTACATATAAAATTAAAATTAAATTAATATCTTATTTTATATCATACACAAAAATAAATTCCAAAACATGAAATCTTTAAAACTTTTTAGAAGAAACTATGACTTTGAAGAGAAAAGAATTTTAAAACACAATTTTGAAAGGCAAAAATCATAAAGAAAAAATTGATAAATTTGATTACATTAAAATTAAAACATTAAGTGTGATACAGATGGAGAAAAGTAATTTATAACATGTATTGAATCCTGTACATTAGCATAGGCTAGGTTATGACAGGATGACGGGTCCAGTGCTCCAACAGGTCCAGTGCCTTAAAACAATGCAGGTGAATATCTTGGTCATATCGTGTGGACACTGCTAGTCAACAGGGAATGCTACGCACTGCAGTTACCCAGAGATCCTGGTTATAGGAGCACCAACATCTTGACTGTTGCCACGAACCATGCTGGAGGGAAAGAAAATTCTGGAAGTTTATACTGGCGGCTAAGTAAATGCTCTAACCTAGAAGTGATCCACACCACTTCTATTCAGAATTCATTTAGCAGAACTAGTTGGATAGCTCTACCCAATTCCAAGGAGGCCAGGAAATTCCATTTTCCATGTGCCCAAAAAGAAAGAACTATATCTCATTATGAAACACTATTGACTATAACACTGACAAAGAATTTGTCATGTTTGGGGAGCCTGGGTGGCTCAGTAGGTTAAGCCTCTGCCTTTGGCTCAGGTAGTGATCTCAGGATCCTGGGATGGAGCCCTGCATCGGGCTTTCTGCTCAACGGGAAGCCTGCTTCCCCTTCTCTCTCTGCCTGCTGCTCTGTCTACTTGTGATCTCTCTCTCCCAAGCTGTCAAATAAATAAATAAATAAAAGAATTTGTCATGTTTATGCAGAATATATAAATAGCGAATATAAAGTTAAATGATAAAAATTTAACAGGAAAATGAGTACAGGGCATGAAAAAACAATTCTCCAGAGAAAAAACCTAACTGGCTTAAAAAAACCTAACAGATGCCAAACCTAACTGGGAATCAGGAAAATTCCAACTACAAATAAGTAGATAATGTTTAATGCCCACCAGAAAGGCAAAATGTAATATCTGATAACACCAATGAAGGCAAAGATGTGAACTGGGAACACCCCACACAGGTTTGGGATTCTACTATAGTACAGCTACTTTGTTGAATCATTGCAACATTCAAGTTAAACATGTCAATACTCGGCAAGTGTACTTCTTGAAGTCCTACAGAAGCTCACACACCTAAGTGCAAGGAGACATGCTCAGGGATGATTGTCTTAGCTCCATTTTTAATATCAGCAAAGTGAAAACAACCTACCAGTTCTGCAATAGGGAAATACCTGCTACGAAACTCCCATATGTTATTGAATCTCAAAACTTAAGTCACAATAAAATAGAGTTTTGTGTTTATATGGAATAATTCATCCATTCAAAATTTTAAAAATGGGAACACACTGGGATATCTTTGTTAAACATACAGGGAAATATATGTTTACATATAGGAACACCTGTTACATGTATCTTAAATATACAGGAAACAGAAGCATCAGGTGTAAAATAATTGTTACAAGAGCCGGGAAGGATGGAGGGATTTCAACATCATCTGAAACAGTTTACATTTTTAAAAATGAAAGAAAGACTTGAGGCAATAAACAAAAAATTAGCATGTTCTCTCTTACCAGTGGTACTTAAGTGAATACAATAGGTTCTGAACCTTCATGTATTTTTTGGGTCTCATAATTAGAAGCTAAAAGAAAAGAAGAAATAGTAAGTGCATTTCCAGTCAAGGTGGAAGTTTAAAGTCCCACTCCTCTGCTCTGAAGACAGCAACAGTAGATTTCTGTGTGTATACATTTAAAAGGTACAGCTGCTCTTAAAGTAGTAAAACAATGTTAAAACTATAAATATATTATATATTTTATATATCTATACAGTATTTATATTATTTATGTATTGCATATGTTACATATATATATACATTTTAACAAATGTTAGATATATTTGCTGATAAATAATAAGAAGCAAAACAACAATCAGGAAGAAAGCACAGGCCTGCCAGACTCTGGGACTAGAAACAGCCTCAAAGAAATTTGACTCCTATGAGGTATAAAGAACATAAAGTGCCCCATACATGACAAAGGACGAGAGCTAAGCTCACTGTGAGAAATAAGAGACTGACTTCCATCTAAGATGAGCTTACAAACTAAAATTCTAAAGCATGTTAAAGAAACTGATATTCAACAGTCAACATCAGTCAGTGTATTCAGTAATTGTGATGAATTCACTCTCAACTAAATGAATATAATAAAGCAATTTAAAAATGATTTTGAAATAACATATTAAAGATGGATATAAAAAAGAAGGAAATTGGGGCACCTGGGTGGCTTAGTGTGTTAAGCCTCTGCCTTTCTGCTCAGGTCATGATCTCAGGATCCTGGGATCGAGCCCTGCATCGGGCTTTCTGCTCATCGGGGAGGCTGCTTCCCCCCTCTCTCTGCCTGCCTCTCTGCCTACTTGTGATCTCTGTCTGTCAAATAAATTAATAACCTTAAAAAAAGAAGGAAATTGAATTTTTGAAATAAAAAATATAATAGAACAAATATCAAAACAATGAGTGAATCTCTGACATGAGGGTATAAAAGAAAATTAGTATAATGGAACATAATACTTAGGAGATCCTCTGACTATGGCCCAGGAATGTCATGGAACAAATTTGAAAGAGAAGTTAGGAGAAATAAAGGGTAGATTTTGATGATTCAATAATAAGACTTCTGGAAGTAGAGAATAAAGAAAATATGGAGAAGCTATGTTTAAAGTGATATTTGTTGGGAAATTTTCAGCCTTAATAAAAACAGAGGAGTCCCCAGATTTGAAGTCAACACCAAATCCCAAATAAGAGAATAGAAATAAATTCTCTCTTGGCATATTGTAGTAAAACTTCAGACCAGCAAAAAGTAAAGAAAAAAATTTCTAACTGAGAGGAAAGACAATTTATCTACAGAGATATGAGAGAAAATCAAACAATAAGCTCTCATTTGCAACACTAGATACGGAGCTACATTAAATAGCCATCTCCTTCCAACCATGTTATCTAAATGATTTTTCTTCAATGAGGAGAAAATAAACATATGTTTGGATATATAAAAATAAAACCTGTCTGGCCTGTCAACAGGTGCTTACTGCTTACTGAAAGAACTAAAAGGTCAATGTCAGTTAAAAAAAAAAAAGTAAATCTATAAAGGAGAAAGAAAAACTCAAATAAAAGCAATGAGAAGTGATACCACTGAAATATCTTGGCAAAAATGAATAATCCTTACTCTAGAAAACTTGGAAAATAAAGGTGGAAGAAAGTAAGTATCTATTAGTTTGAGCATCCCAAGACATTCACATTTTATTGTATTTCCTTCCACTTTTTACATCAATCACTGGCTTTTGCATTTTTGTATACAATTATAGTAATATTGTATATTAAAGTTTATAGACTGCTATTTTTTTTCACCTGACAGTCTAACAACCATTTTTCTATATTATCCTATTTTCCTTGTTAACATATCTTTTGAAGCATTTTTCCAATTGCTTTTTGGAAATTACCTTTTAAATAATTTTTAATTTGACATAATTTCAAACAAGAATGAAAACTTCCGGAGTAGTATAAGGAGCTCCCATACATATAACTTCTGAGAACTACAATAAATCTATTCATCATGTAGGTGCTCAGACATCCTGCGGAAGGGTAGACTCCGAGCTCTTCTGCCTCCATGAGGAGTAAGCAGCCCGTTGCCCCAGGAAAGCAACCATTGTGGCTGAGAGTGGCTTTGGAAGGGGACCATCTGAGATCAGAGACTGACTCTGTATCTTACAAGCTGTGTGACCTTGGACAGAGGCCCCAACTGTGCAGAGCCTAATTTTCCTTGTCTATAAATGAAGAAAAGGGTAGTACATATCTACTGAAGTTATTGAATGAATTAAAAGAAATAAGATAGGCAAAAAGCCTGGCACCTGGTAGGGATCCAATACATATTTATTTTCCCTACTTTCTCAAATAGCTTTTCCATACCTGAAATAATTTCCTTATAATAGAGAACCAACAAGTGTTGGGTCAGCTGGTATAAACATTTTCATAGTCTTTGATACATGTTTTGAAATTGCTTTTCAAAAGGATACTGATACACTCACACTGGCTATGCATGAAAGTGCCACTTTCACCACACCCTTGCCACTACAGGGTATTAGAATTCAAATTTTCTGGTAGATTATTAAAAAAGAAAAGCTTTCTTTTTTTTTAATTGCTGCTTTAAGTTGCATCTTTTCAATCAAAAGTATGGGTGAATATTCCCCATGTGTATGTTCCCTGTTTGCTGGGTTACCTGTTCATAACTTTTGTCCAGTTAACTAAATTGGTGCATTGGCATTTTTAAATATCAATATGCATGGATTGTTATTTTTCTTTCTTCCCTCTGGTGTAGAGATTATGTCATACTTATTTATTTTGCACCCTTAACACTGTAATTTACTTAGAGGACGTTTCCTGCACTCAATACATTCAGCCCAGTGGTTTTTAGTATATTCACAAAGTTGTATAATCACCACCACAACTTAATTTCAGAAACTTTTTAACACTGCAAGGAGAAACTCCATATGCATTACCAGTAATTTCCCAACGTCCTGCCACCCTCCCACCCCAGCCCCACGCAGCTACTAATCAATGATCTGTACAGATTTGTCTATTCTGAGCATTTCTCACAAACATATCCAAACACTATGTGTCTCTGCTAATTGGCTTCTTTCACTTAGCTTCATGTTTTTTTTAAAGAGTTTATTTACTTATTTGACAGAGAGAGACACAGCGAGAGAGGGAACACATAGCTTCATGTTTGTAAGGTTCATCAATGATGTACCATGTATCGCTACTTCATTTGTTTTCGTTGGGGAATAATATTCCATTGTATGGATATACCACATTTGTCCATCCACTCATCGGGTGATGGACAGTTATGGAATTTCCACTCTTTAGCTATTACAAGTCACACTGCTATAAACATTCATGTTCAGGTTTTTACATGAACATATGTTTTCATTTTTTGAGGGTATATAGCGAGGAACGAAATTGCTGGGTCAAATGACAACTCTTTGCTCAACATTTTGAGGAATGGAAAACAATTTTCCAAAACTGCTGCACCATTTTACCTCCCTATCATTCCTCTTAGCACACCCTTGCCAAAATCATACTCCGAGGAAACTTGAGCCCACGTATTAAGGTCTCAAGCCCCAGGGATTCAGACCTTAAATTGAACACCATGCTCCCAAGGTACTCAGACCATCAGGCTTGTTCAGCGGAAGAATGGAGGACGGAGAACCCATCTGTGAAGACAGCATGGAACTGTGGAGTGGAGTCCTGATTCCACCTACTCCCTCGCTTGGGCAAGACACCTGATATCTCACTTGCCCAAGTGAAGTAAGAGACTCATTTCTCATTTAGGATTCCAGTTATGATTACATGACGTACTTTAAAGGGCTCAGTATTGTATTTAGCATTTATGTAGCACTCAAGAGCCATTTTTGTTCCCCCTAGAAAGGAAGCAGAGGAAATTGGAGAGATAGACAAGCAAGGAACCAGGAGAAAAGCAAGGAAGACAGAGGGTAATCAAGAGCCCAGGAAAACTGGGTGCTCTGCTGGAAGCTGTGAGGGAGCTGATTTGAAGGGAAACAAAGAGATTTGGCACCAACACTCTTTTAAAAAGTACATTATCTCCCACCTGCTTCCCACCGTACTTTAAGTCTGAAGCATTCGATACTGAGGGAGAAAAAGTTGGAGGACGTAAAGAGTAAAAGATACAAGTCAGTGAGCAAGGGAAAATAGGAAGCAAGAGGGAGAAAGTAGACATAAGCAGGCAAGTGTAGAAGGAAATGAAAGATAAACAACAATAAAAGAATCAAAGTTAAATATCTTGGTAGCAATTCTGGCGAGCAGACAAAGGACCACCAACGGTCTCTGTTAATTTCAAAGGCAAGCCGGTCTTAGTCCTTTTAGTTCGGACCTTTAAGTTTTGTTGGTTTCTTTTCTTTTTTTAAATTTTATGAGTAGGCTGAATCATGACAAATGTTTAATTTAAAATTGATTTAACTGCCAATTGCCTCTCCTGTGAGAATCAACTACCGGCTCTACTCTAAAACAAATAAAATGCTTGGATTAATGTATTCAGCAAAAGAAAAATATATCTCTTTCTTTCTGGTACGTTGGAGGTAAAATAAATGAGTTTCTGTTTAAGAGAAAGAGCCATAGAAAGGGAGAAGCTCCTCATATAATGGACACTGCCCTGAGGTCTCCACTGTCAGAGGCACAGAGGGAACTCAAGGTAGTGATTTCTTTTTTCTTTTTTAAGCTTTTATTTATTATTTGACATAGAGAGACACAGCAAGAGACAGAACACAAGCAGGGAGAGTGGGAGAGGCAGAAGTGGGCTTCCCGCTGAGCAGGGAGCCCCATGTGGGGCTCGATCTCAGGACCCTGGGATCATGACCTGAGCCAAAGGCAGATGCTTAACGACTGAGCCACCCCTCAAGGTAGAAATTCTTGATTGAAAACATGACTGAAGCATTGAGCCCAGTAGGGTTTTTAGGGGTCACAAGTCTTTGACACTATTCCACATCAAACATTTTATTTTCAGGACACAGTGACCGGAAAGGTTTCTCATTCCAATCAATGTAAAAAAAAAAAAAAAAAAAAAATGGCAAACTGCTCTCCTGCTCCCACACCAGAGGCCCTCCTGGGAACCACTTACAAGATAAGACGTCTTTGCAGCACAACACTATCAGCTCTCCCCTTTGGTCACTTCTTGCCTCTCACATCAGTAAGACTCTTCACAGGAGAGCAAAGACCGGACCCCATGCAGAGCAAATACAAAAGGCAAAGTTATTTGAACAAACTACGCAAGTCAGTGTTTTCTTCAGTCTACGTTCTTGGTGCCTAATTATTGGCAGGCCAGGAAAGCTTAGAGCCTGTGGCATAGGAATAAAGAGGTTTAGGAAGCCTGTGAGTTTAAGTGATCTGGGCAGGAATTCTGGGCAGGGAAACATGGATTCCTGGCTCCAACGGATTTGAATCCCGGGGCTGCTTTGGGAAAGTGTCTTGTTTGTGTTGGGGATGTCCCAGGGCAGGGTTTCATTACAGAAATGGAGAGATGTTGCCTTAGGCTTCGGTGCCTTTCCCAGGCTTGTTAAGTGCCATTCACTCATTCCTTCATTCAGTAGGGGTTTATGAAACACGCGTGATGCAGAGCTGGGGAAAATGTGGGTTAAGGGCAGGCGGCATCCCAGGAGTTGTCCTAGGAGATGAAAAGTTCACTCTCTCTGACCTTGAACAGGCAGAATTGTGCTTTTGAGGTTGGCAACAGTAATATTAATTAGACTCAGGACGTTTTGGGTCTGTGTCCCATATCTTTCATTTTCTAATATGACCTCTGGCACCTTATTAACTTCTCTGTGTTTCAGATGCTGATAAGAGACTTATTTCATAAGGTTATTATGAGCGTTAAATAAGATATGATTTTACCTATGCTGGCCTTGCGCGTTGTAATTGTTATTAATTTTTATTAGTCTAATATTAAGGCATGTCACTTCTTCAGATCCCTAAATTAAAATAAAGAAGCATGGCTATTATCATAGGAGATAATTCAATATACAACAAACCCAGAGACCCTTCTAGGTGATGGAGTAGAGCCCAAGGCACCTTTGCAAAAAGGTCTCAGTCTTTGAGTGCTTAAAAGTGAGTTATGTTCATTAAAAGCTCTTTTGTTCCCACTGGATTGACAAGTGCTTTGTGAATACAAACTGATCCCAAGAGACACAGACATCCATTATCTCTGAGAGGAGACCTCCGTCTCCACCCAGCCCGTCCTGCCAAATCCAAGACCTTTCCAGGCCCGCAGCGGGCTGAGCATTGCCATACCTCCGAGCTGAAAGAAGCTTTGGAGGTCATCAGTCTCAGCCCTGCTCCACTGCGTGAGCCAAACCACGGAGCTGAGTAAGACCCTTAGGTCAGCTGATAATATTTCCTCCCCAAGTCTCATGTTTGTTTTGTTTTCAGAGTTTCAGATCCCAGACTTTCACAGAATGGGCCAAGTAACTTCTGATGGGCCACCTGTGAATTATCATTGCGTTAAGTGAAAAACCAGTGGCTTCATTTGGGGGCCCCCCGCTTTTGGAGGTGGCTGCGCATCTCTGAATTGGCTCTGGGTTTCTATGAAAGTGTCAAGAAACCCACTGCATTCACCATCTGGGCAGTATTAAGACGTATGCATTTGCTTTGTGTGTAGCCTTTGGAAATGCATTTCCACACAGAAGTTCATGCAGAGTGGTAGCAGACACGGCCACAGAAGGCCAATACGGGGTGACCAGAAGTCCAGGAGAGAGGCCTCCCAACCATCTCCAAAGCTGAGCTCCGGAAGGATGAAGTGCTTTTCAAATAACAATAATAATAATAATAATAATAATAATAATAATAATGGCAGTAGTAGTACTATAACCAGCTGCAACAAGAAGTAAAGGGTTAAGCAGTATTGTTCATTGTCACATGATGCTGGGAAAGAGCTGAGCAGGAACCTCGGGGACGGGGAGGAGGCACATCTTGCCTGCACATGTGGCCTCCACCACAAACACTTCAAAGTACCTCCTCAGACCGACATAACATTCTGACGCCGACTGTAAATGGCCTTGACACGCAGAGTGGAAAATATCAAACACTCCACCAGTCCCCAAAATGCAGTGTCTCTGCACTGGGAAAGGCTTTAATGAGCCTGCAGTGGAGGAGGGGGAGGTTGGGAGGGAGGACTTGGAGCCAGGGAGAGGGGAGGGGGTGGACGGGTGGTTCTGATTTAAGGCTTGTACCGATGCGTGCTGGCGTGTGCACTTGGGCTCAGACCACTGCGAATGGAAATGCCCTAGGACCTTGCAGAGCAGCCCCCAACATCAATTCCAGGCCTTGCTGAGTCAAGACCCTACTGAGACTATTTCCCCTTGCACATTCCAGAGCATATGACTCTTAAGTGGAAGAATTTCCCGGCCCACAGAGCTATGATTTTTCTGCAAAAGAATCTCTGTGCCTTGTTTTCTTCTGCACGTTTCCCCTCCGTTCTCATCAAGGACACTTTGCGATGCTGTCCTCTCTTTGGTAAATTTTCATGATGGGAAAAGGTCAGCAACCTGAAAGGAGTGTCTGCATTTCTGTGAACAGAGGATCTTTCCCTCGGGGTCTGTTGTTATCTGTTCCCAGGAAACCCTCTGCAAAATAACTCAGTCTGCAGAATAGTCCAGACAATGTGGAGGGAAAAGCTGAGTCCCTCCTTAATATCCCATCTCCTCTCAGATGTATCATGGGATGCTTCCGTTGGGATGGGCCATCCATTCATTCTTTAATTCAGTCACTATTTTTGAAACACTGGGGTACATAAAATTTGTAAAATCATGCTTCCTACTTTTGAAGATATCACCAGTAGTGGAAATGGCCATAAAGAAGTAGCTACAGAAGAGCCTGGGTGTTACAGTGGAGACCGGATACAAAGTATCCAAGAACACAGGGAAGGAAGAGACCATGTCAGTTTCAGGCATTCAGAAGTCTTCCCTGAAGAGATTGTATTTAAGCTGAGATTTGACAAATGGGTGGGATTTCGCCAGGCAAAACAAAGAGCCAGTCCAAAATCCTGGGGGAGAGCAAATCCTGGTAAATTCGGGGAAAGAAAAGTTCAGCTTGGGTGGACACGAGGTGTGAGGAACAGCAGCAGTAGGTTGGCTGGAAAGGTACAATGCTCTGGGCTCATGGTCCAGGCTAATGCTTTCCTTACAAGCCTGCAGGAGTTTCTGTAGGGATCTGACTTGATCCCATCTGCATTGGGAAAAGGCAGATTGAGCGGCAGAGTAAGAGATGAACTGGAAATGAGGAAGCCTGGAGACTTGCCTGTGTGGGACTTGCTCTGTCCATTTTAAGAACATCACTTGCTCCTCAGAAAAGATATTTAATTTCTATGTCTTCCCAGATCTGCTAAACTCTCTTGGTACTGCTGCTCCAACTCCTTAGAGGCTTAGCATTGAAAACGCCAGTGCTCTCGACGCATTCCTCTCCTGGCTTTTGCCCCTGCGTTAAGTCTTTTCCACATCATGTGTTCCAGGAGCAAGAACTTCGGGAAGTCATCAAAACCACTGGTCCATTATAGTGCTACACCCCAGAGGAAATATGGAGGATAAAGTCCTGTTCCCTGGAGGGAGCAAACACATTCTTATATAAACACAGAGCCAATGTGAAATTTTAGCCAGAAAAATAGAATCATTTAAAATATATTCTTGTAACTAAGCTTGTATCAAACAGGCCTGAAGGGACTCGTCAGGAGTTTTCTTGCAAATTACATTTACGTGGGTTTAGATGGTGTTTGGGTGGTTAAAATTCTTCTAGTATAATAACATGGCAACATAAGATAAGAGAATAATAAAAAAAGGTAATTGAATCTCCTGTGTTAAGTCCTGGAATTTTGACAGGTATAGTCTTCAGGGAATAAGGAGGATTTAGCACATGGACAGGAAGTGTTCTGGAAAGAGAGAGAGAGAGGCAGCGGGCAGTGCTTTCTTGCAAAGCTTTAATTGTCACTGCTGGAGACAAGAACCCAGAATGAACTGATTTGCTTGATAAAAACATCAGATTTTATATATTTTAAAAATAATTGGTGGGAACTGCTGTAAAAATAGTTATGTCTTGTTTCTCCCATCTCAGAAAGACCATGGATGGCCGAAGTCATTGCTTTGTTTGGAATATTGGCTCTGATTAACACTGTTTATAGTTAAGGGTCTGTTATTTATTACTGGGAACTTGTATAGCCTTGCCTGGCCAGGATGTCCTGGGCACACTGAGCACACGCTTTTGTTCTGTCCGTCTGTCTCACCAGATGTAGCACTTATGGACTGCTCTGCCCAGTACTTACCGAATACCGGGTAGCGTACTGTGACTTTTTCATGCCTTGTGTTACTTTATTCCATCTTTGAGCAATTCTGTGAGATAAGCCCTTCTATTAGCCTCATGTTACATGTGAGGAAACTGAAGGCTCTGGGGGATCGAGTTAATTTGGAGCTCCCAAGGATTGGACATGGGATTTCAATTCAGATCTGACTCCCTTTGCTACACAGCACACTGACATTGTGTGCTGGAGTGTGAGGGTGAAGAGAGGGGGTTGATCTGGGTTTAATATAATCAGGTGGCCTGGGCGAGTGAGGGACAGCTTCACAGAAGTGCCACAACATTAACTCTTTTCTTTTTGGGGTGGGCTTCGCTTTTCACCCCCTTGGGTGCCAGAGGAAGTAGGACATTGTTTTCCCTGGACCCATAGTTGGGTCTCATTGAACAGGTCATGCTGCAGAGCCAACAGCAAAACTAACTCCGCAAGCTCAAGGTCTGAAAGCAATTACACTGGACCTAAAAATAAATGGGCTGCAAGTAAAATAGAATTTGATGATGTGTATTTAATTTCCAACTCCCCCTGCTTTTACAAAATAGCTGGTGTAAATACAGATCTGTCTCCAGGTGGGCATACACCTGGCGCTCTCTCCACCACACGCCCCTCCTGGCGAGAGCAAATGGGTCATACACTTGATTTTGGGGACCATCTTCCGGTGACAAGCAGCCGTGAGAGGATCCCAAGCAGTTGTCCTGCTTCCTCTGGTACATTCGCTAAAAGGTTTCCAAGCCAGTAGGAAATAATGCCCAGTCTGCAAGCAAAGATGTGACCGGGGATCTTGTCTCTATATTGTTCCAATGGAGATGCTGAATCCAGCAGGTTCCTACAAGTGACAAACCCCTGCTGTTGTAGGTTGGAATAAAAGATGGGGACATGACGGGCCATCCTTATCTGCATGTCGTCAAGGCAGCTCCTCTTCCCCTGCAAATGTGTTCCCTGCCTGTACGTCCTTCATCAGTGCATGGTCCTGCCACACGTCAGGCTCCCATGTCGTCGTATCTGCCTCCTCTCCTAGTAAGCCCTGCCTTGTCCTCCTGGCTCTCTCTTCTCTGTCTTCTTTCTGCCACAGCTGTTGTGGGCTCTCCAAATTCTCTTTCTCGTGTTGTCTCCTTCTGCCTCCACACCGCTGCCACAGCCACGCTTGTAATCAAGAATAAGAACAGTTATCATCAGGGCCCCTGGCTGGCTCCGCTAGGGACTCTTGATCTCAGGGTTGTAAGTTCAAACCCCACACTGGGTGCAGAGCTTACTTAAAATCTTAAAAAAAAAAAACCCACAAAAATTGAATTTACAAAAACAAGTATCGTCGCAGCTAACATCTTAATGTGTGTTTACCAGCTGCCAGCAATGTGCTGACGGCTCTGCCTTCATCCTTTCATTTGCTCTGATGACGTGTCCCTGTTCCAAGGCGTTTGATAATTTCCATGACCAACAGGATAAAATCATAACTCCTTCATCCGGCAGCATGATCGGGCCTTTCCCCCATGTGACTCACCTGCTGCCACTGTGATCCTTTCTCTGGAACCTACTGATGCCCTCCTCCCCCCCTTCCCCCGAAGCTCACCCATGCTCTCCCATCTCCTCGCTTCCAGTCCTGCTGCCCCTTCCTCTCAGGTACCCCCACACTGTTAGTTTCGTGTACCTCATGAACTGGATCACCTCCTCGGATGACACAGCTTCTCTGTGGCTCTTCCCTTCTTCATCCCTAAACCTATCGCTCCATGGAGAACAGGAAGTGTTCTCCTGCGAGTGAGCACATCCTGGCAACAGAACTTGAGCCTCCCAGTTCCTCAGCAGCTTCCGCAGACTGCGGACTTCGTTCCAACAACAGATATAAAAAGAAACGCTTTAGATCAACCATTGTACAACCCAAATCACAGTTTTTGTTGACAATCATCAGTATTGAATGGACCCACCCTGAGAGCTCTATAGCAAAGAAAATGCAGTCCCTGTGGGGATGATTTTCATCAGTGCAAGGAAGGATCTTTCAGGGTTTTGTCCCTCCGTCTCAGTTTCTAGAACAGAGCCTGGCATATTTTAGGCAATCAAATAGTTGTTGAAAAATTTTATTGATGCAAGGAGACAATTTCATGGATACAATTAAACATTTGGACTTGTACATTTTGCCCATGTTACGCTTTTCATTTTCTATGGTAACGAGAGTGTAAACATTTCTGAAAAGCCATCTAATGATATGTATTGGGAGCGTGAAAAGAATTCATACTCTTTGTGGAAGTGGCTGCAAGGTGACCGTTCACAACCCATTATTTTTCTGCGTCTTTACTAACAGAAATCCTTTATTATTGAGATGGAAAAGTGTCCAGGTAAACCTCCACATTTCCAAGCCTTCTTTGAAAGTAAGTATGGCCATGTGACTAAGTTTTTATGACTAATGAGATGTAAATGAAATTTTTCATGAGGAATTTCCAGGGAGTCTTGGAATTGGAGCAGAACACTGTAAATCGCTCATTTCCCTCTCCTTCCCAAAGCCTGAAAGTCAGATGAGATGGCGGACTCTCCTGCAGCCATGGTGAACTCATTCAATCAAAAAGGCTTCATTACAGGGTATTGGAAGCCTAGGGAATTTCTAAGAGGGCCAAGGAAGCAAGCTTGGTGGTACCAGTCCAGGACATGCATCCAGGAGAAATGATATTTTAGGGGCCTCTCTGCCATTGCCTTATTGCTCGGCAGCCGATACCTGTGAAGGCATGATGGCCGACCCGTGGGCTCCCCCACCGTGTTTCCCAGAAGATCCCATCTTTCTCTGCTTGCCTCCCCTTGCTCATTTCTGCCTCCAAGCCTTGCAGTGGTATGTCTCCTTGCTAGAACTCAAATCACCTTGGAAACCAGAGCTCTAAGGAGATCTGGAAAATATCGTTCTATTTTCCACTTTTTCCAGCCTCTGAAGTACAGGAAGACACATAAAAAGGAGACTGGAGTGGGTGTTGAGAGAACCAGGATGAAGTAGTTACCATTCTGTCAACTAAGTTTCACCTGTGGTTCTTTGTGTCAGAGCTGTCATTGTTCACAATTAGCAGGGACATGGAGTGGTGAGACTGCATAATGGGGCATGTTTCATGCATGTGATGCTGAGGAAGAAAAATCTAGAGAGCATAGGAAACAGAGGTTACAGAACAAGCGTCAGCATTGAAAACAACAGCAAGTACCAGCTGGCGGTAGTCGATTCAGGAGCTCCGGGTAATCCCAGCAGCCTCCTGACAGGCCTCCGGCTGCCACTCAGTCCCTTTCAGCCTCCCTCTACACAATGGCCAAGGTGACCCTGTTAAAACTTAAGACACATCAATCACAAGAAATCAATCTGGCATTTTGGTCCCTCTCTCTCAGACTCCATACAGTTTGCTTTAATAAACATTCCATTGAACCAAACACACCAGGCGCATCAAGGGGCTCTTCTGCTTGAAACTCCCCATTGACTTCCCCAAAGACACTCAAGAGCAAAGCCACAACCCTTCTGTCACCTGCCCCTTTGCTCCTCCCATGGCCCAGGGACACTTCACCTCGGGTTCCGCTCTGCTGCCCTTCGCCTGGAAAACTGTGCCCTCTGGGAGCGGGGTGGCCTCTCCCAGAGCCACCTTCTCAGGGAGGCCCTCACTGGCTACTAGACTCTGAATCGCACATTGCGATCACCCTCCCGTCAACTTCCTACGGCCATTCCTCTTCGTTTTCTCCCTAGCACTTGTTTCCAACGTACCATAGTTTCAGCAAACCCGTTGTAGTGGACTGTCCCTTCGACTCCCTGAAGTGTCAGCTCCGTGTAGGTAGAGGTTGTCAGCTTCTTCCTGCAGGTCTTTCTCCACAGAAGCCAGAGCAGTGCTCGGCCCATGACAGGGGCTTCAGAGACGCTTGTTAAACAAATGGATGAATGAGTAAACTGAGGAAATGAAGGAGTTGTCAGATGGATGCTAAAACAAAGGTGGCTTCCCAAGGAGGGAGAGGAGGTAACAGGATTTCTAAGGAGAAATCTCCCCCCCCCCAATGCAAGGTCATTTATTTATTTATTTTTATTAGCATTTAATGTATTATTTGCCCCAGGGTTACAGGTCTGTGAATCGCTGGGTTTACACACTTCACAGCACTCCCCATAGTACATACCCTCTCCAATGTCCATAACCCCAACCACCCTCTCCCTACCCCTCTCCCCCCAGCAACCCTCAGTTTGTTTTGTGAGATTAAGAGTCTCTTATGGTTTGTCTCCCTCCCAATCCCATCTTGTTTCATTTTTACCCTCCCTACCCTCCCCACTTTGCCTCTCAAATTCCTCATATCAGGGAGATCATGTAATTGTCTTTCTCTGATTAACTTATTTTGCTCAGCATAAACCCCTCTAGTTCCATCCACGTCGTTGCAAATGGCAAGATTTCATTTCTTTTGATGGCTGCATAGTATTCCATTGTATATATATATATACCACATCTTCTTTATCTATTCGTCTGTGGATGGACATCTAAGTTCTTTCCATAGTTTGGCTATTGTGGACACTGCTGCTATAAACATTCAGGTGCACGTGCCCCTTTGGATCACTACATTTGTATCTTTAGGGTAAATACCCAGTAGTGCGATTGCTGGGTCACAGAGTAGCTCAATTTTCAACTTTTTGAGGAACCTCCATGCTGTTTTCCAGAGTGGCAATACCAGCTTGCATTCCCACCAACAGTGTAGGAGGGTTCCCCAGAAAAGTAACTTTCTAAAGCACTTTTCTTTCTGGGGTTCCCTTGGGGGCAGGAGAGTTGAGGTGCTCTCTGCCAGCCACCCTTCTGTAGAGAGGTCTCGGGGCTGACAGAGTGGTGGCTGGGAAGGAACACAGATGGGCCTGGGAACCATGACAGCAGGCTCCAGCCCTGCCCCTGCCTCCAGCTGCGTGACTTTGGAGAAACACTTCCCACTCATTTGGCCCCTTGATTTTACCCATATCCCCATGTACCCAGGCTTCTGGGTCCTGGCTTTCTTCCATGATGGACTGGCCCTGAAGGGACAATTCATGGATGAGACATTTGAACTGTGTAACTCCAAGGGCTATAAGTTTCCTCCAGAAGGGCTTGTGGCAGCTCTGCCCCAGGGAGCACATCCTCTGCAAGCTCATGTTAACACCCCAAGCCCATGGGGGTGTCTACACCCACCTCATGGGACACTGTGTCCCATCTGCCGCACAATCTGGTGCTACAGTCTTCGGTTCTACTCTAAATATGCAAGCTTGCTCTGGACACTTCACATATCTTGAAGGAATCCAGGGATATTTTCTTTAATCTGCCCGAGATTTGTTTTGGCAGAAGTTCTGAAGGCTGAAGTCTTGAGAGGTTGGGGTTTTGTTATATTATACTTTCAGTAAGGTTAAATAACTCGAGCAAAAATTGGAGTGTCCTCCTCTCAGTTCTGCCCTTGAAGCTCTACCTATGCTGCAAGGCCATCCCGTCCATGAGGCTTTTCCACGTCATCACTCCGAAAGGGTGTTCTCTTCCCCCGGAGGCTGTGTGCTGGCAGAACATGTACGGGAGAGTCAGAGGGAAAAGGGTTTGAACACCACACCTTGCTCATGGGTTACCATGACCAAGTTCTGTAACTCGCATCAACCTCAGAGTCCTTGACTATCAAAGGTGAGGGTGACAACAGTAGTAGCCAATATTTACCAGTGCTTGCTGCTGGGCGCCAGATTAGGTATCTGACATGACCTAGCTTGTTCAATCCTCTAAGACCCCTGTGGGACAAGGCATTTTACTGTGCCTTTATAGATAAGGAAACCGAGGGTCAAATGGAATGATGTGTTATACCTGGGCAATGAAGATTAAGTTTAAACAATATATGGACTGTAGCATTCAGTGAGCACTTACTAAATATGAGCTTCTTTCCTGTCAGACCCATTAAAGGAGTTTGGTGTGTCATTCTCACAACGTTTACAGTGGGTTGCCTTAAACTGTGGCTTATGTAGAATTAGTGAGATTGTCCGGGGCAGGAAATAGGGGCTAGTTTATGGAATGAGCCGGTCTCGGTCCCTGCCCTTGGACACGTTAGCTAATGTTTACGAACCTTGGTCTTCTCAACTGTAAAATGGGAGTAATAATATCGATGAGGATTCATTGAACCAATACACAAACATAGTATGAAACGATGCCTGGCATATAACAACTGTTATTATTATCATTTATCAATAACATTAAAATCTATATATTTTTTTAGTTTGAAGTTTACTGAGGAATAAATAGGTCTCTTCTATCTTTCTACCCCTGCTCCTGGCCTCATCCTTTTCTTTATATGTTGCAAAGTTGCTTCTCAAATTGCATCCAAAGAGCCACTTGCACTAGAATACCCTGAAATCTTGTTAAAAGGAAGATGCCTCGTCCCCTCCCCAAACAAATGATCCAGATCTTTGGCAGTGGCCCAGGGGATTTGCGTTTTAACGACCTGCTCAGGTAAAACCCATGAACACGGACATTTGAGGACTACTCTCCCCTAGCAGAGGGGACGTCCGAGGTCCTCAAAGACGGTAGTCCTGAGGTCTCAAGACTACCAGATATCTATAGTGTAACAAACAAATGTGTGGGTGGTCAAACCAGTTTGTCGAAGTGTGCATTTTTGAAAAATAATGGAAAGAAAAAAAATATCGATAGTGCTAATAATTTTAGGTTCAAAAGACTCTGGTCTTGCTCTTTGGTGTCGAATTTTGGACCTCAGTTGCCCATTTGGCTTATCTTTGCCCCACATGCTCCCTCAGTCCATTTCCTTGTAGGTGGGGGCACTTACTCATGGAGGCACAGGTCCTCAGTAGGCTCTGAAGATTTCCTGAGAACTTAGTCTACAGCTGACTCATCGGCAACGTAGACTCAGACACACTCTGGGTGTCTGCCCGTAGTACTGTCCCAAAGCTCTACTGAGATGAGTTACATCCAAACTTAGAAAAATGCTTTAATAATTTTTAATTGGCATATAAAATTTTTTGGCCTCAACATTTTAGCCAAGAAAAAAAAATGTTGAGTACATGAATCACATATAGAGATATTTTGGATGTATTTTCATACCCACTAATTTCTTTTTTAAGAGCATGTCTTAAAGCACCGTTGAACAAAAGATTGTTTTTCCGTAAAGACTTGTCACACGAACGTTTCGGTAGAAATGCTACCCGTTTGAAAATAAAAAGGAGGAAAGACATAATAGTGATGTGGCCCGCAGAGTAATAAATTAAATTCACCTGGCGGAGTTGGTTCTTCAGGTCTGAGAAATGTAAAACAGCACGTATCTAGTGAATGAAGGAAAAAAAAAATCCACAGGAAGAGAGACCAGATCTGAAACAGGAAACGAGAGGTTGCAGTTCCCAAACCCTGACTCCAGTGTGATCGGTGTGTCCGCGTCAGGAGGCATAGTCCCTGGGCAGCGTCCACAGCAAATGTGCAACGTCTTACCAGCCGAAACCAAAACGCCAAGCCCCAAAAGCCTCAGCCCGTTTCACCCCCCCCCACCAAAAAGGAAGAGTCTATCAACCTAGAACTGAACACTTTCTTCGTTGACGTTACCACCTAGTTCTAATTTCCAGGTGGGATGCGTAGTGACAAACTACACGCAAAAATGGCTTCTTCCACAAGGCAGTGACTGGCATTTGCCATAAAGCTCAGAGCCTCCTGGTCTGTGGGGTTTGTGTAGTCCCAGCTGGGCCATACTTCTGCTCCCTTTCGGCCTCGGTTTCTTCATCTGTAAAACTAGAAACAGAATCATGCCTCTTTCAAAGGGGTCATCGTGAGGGTTACAGGTTGTAAGCTCTGTAAAGTGCTAGTTATTCTAACGATACAAGCTTCAGCTCGGAAGCAAAGATTTCTACCTTTATTAGAATGAATAACTGATGCTGAGATTTCAGTATAATGAGATGTCATGTGGTGTCGTGCTGGTGGGAACCTCAAGCCGAGAACATGGCTACACTAGCCAGTGGGGAAGGGGGGGGGGGGGGAAGGGGGGGGGGGGAAAGGGGGTGGGGGGGGGGGGACTTGATGTACCCTAGCGGGACGGATCTTAAAGGAGAGGTACTTCTAGACATGCGTCATGTCCTCAAGGAGTTTCTATGCCAATGATAGATTATTGTCATGTATTTAGTCAATAGTGCCAAATGCAACACCAGATTTTTGTGAGTGCTAGTTTTAGGAATAATGGCCATCTGTCAACTGCTTTTCCTCTGAAGAATACAGAACACCAAGTATGAGTTTTTATGTTTGTGCAGATTACATTGTGATAGTGAGGGAGTGGGGAATATTAATCTCTCCTTTCTGTGTGGTAGAAGGACCCCCAAGAAGATGAAACTTTTCCTAAAGTCACACTATTAAAACCCAGAACCTTTATCTCAGACTCGTTAGTAGAGCTCACGTGCTTCTTGTGGGGTTCCAGGGCACGGTAGCCTTACTTCTCTTTGCTTTCATCTTCAAGAGTGATCATTCATAAATTTCAACCACTTCCATGGTTTTTGTGATCACTGACTCTCTGGACATGGTTCAGCGTGTTTTTCTCTTCGACTTCGGTGTAGATGTGATGCAGGTGTGAGTCTCCTGCTGGGCAGGATTAGAGAGCACTGCAAGGGTGAAGGTTCTGGGGGACCACACCTATGGTGTCCCATTACAGGTGAAACAAGTGGGGACCAAATCCAAGATCTGCGGGAGAAGAGCCCGCATTCCAGGAAGCAGCCCCAGCGTCCAAGCAGGATGTGTCAGGATTAGTTGGAGAAACTTGAGAATCAGAGAGTTGTCTGCTCAGAAAGGAGCCCAGTCCATGGGGAAAGTTTTAGGCTTGGCGAATGACTGTGGGGGTTTGACATAACGAACAGTCAGGTTGAGAGAGCTGAGTTGGAAGAATCATCTAGAAGCTGGGCAGTCATTGACAGAATGCCCATTATTTTAAAACAAAAAAGAGAGCCCATAAGGAAAAGATGGCCCTATAACACATGGGCAGAAAGTAAATGGAAACAGAGAAAAAGAAGCTTTTTGGCTCCAGCTTTAGTCATCAAATTTCCTTCTCTCGGAAATAATGAATATATGTTTCTAGAAAAATGTACCTTAGGGAGTTGATCAGAAATGTAGCAAAGGTTTCTGTTAGAAGATGTTCATCATTGTGCATTACACATATTACTAAAATAGCAGAAGCAAATTAAACATTTTAACAATGGGAGAATTTTAAATAATTTAGCATGTATTGATATGCAGTGTTAGATGTCTATTAAATAACAGGTTTTTAAGGAGTGTTTTATGGCATAAAATGTCACAATGTCTTACAATAATGTATGTAGGTGAAAAAATAAGACATAAAACTGTGCATACAATTGGCTTTCATTATGTGAAAAAAACACAAGGGCATAAAAAAAATTGGAAGTAAATATACTGTAAAAGAAATAATGATACCCTATCTCTAAGTGACAAGCCTATGAAAGATCTTTATTCTTCCTTGTTGAAATTTTCTAAATATACTTGAAAGTACAACTGACATGTATCTTTTCAATAATCTAAAAAAATAGTATCTGAAGAAAGATGGTGTGACCAACCCCTGTAGAAAGATAGCCAATATGTCTGGAAACCAATGTTCCTGCTCCAAACCGCGTCAACATTCTACACCTGGAGAGCAATTCCAAACCAGCCTCATGCTGCACCACCCCTGTGGCCATCTTGCCTCAAACCTACAGGCATTCCGCAAGCCCACACCGCTCAGCTGGCCGCAGGAATGCGCGTGTCTGAGCCACTTCCCTTCAGCCATGTGGGGAACATCATTCCCATATATCCAGAGCTGTAAGCGGTCCAGATCCTGACATTTTCTGTGGGTAAAAGGAAGGGAATGGGCTACGTGATGGCATGCAGAGAATCGCATATCATCCCTCCTGCCATTCCATTTTACCAGCTTTCTGAGGGCCCAAACCCTTCAACACGCTGCTTCTTTCTTTCTTTCTCTCAAGAATTTGCCCCAGACCTGGTGTGTGTAGATGTCTCTTCGGCTCCCCTCCTGCAGTCTTCTACCCAGACATTCGGATGTGTGGTGGGAGAAGAAAATCGGTTCACATTACCACTTTTTTATTTTCTGGGTTAAATTCTCTCTAGTTACTGTTTATTTGGTTTTGAAATGCTCTCCTCTTGGAAAATGAGCCTTTGTATACACTGCAGGCAGGAATATGAATTAGTACAATTCTGGGTATCATAAACACATATATACTCTTTTAAAAATTTTATTTATTTTGTTATTATTATTTTAAAGATTTTATTATTTATTTGACACAGAGAGAGATCCCAAGTAGGCAGAGAGGCAGGCAGAGAGAGAGGGGGAAGCAGGCTCCCCGCTGAGCAGAGAGCCCGATTCGGGGCTGGATCCCAGGACCCTGAGATCATGACCTGAGCCAAAAGCAGAGACTTAACCCACTGAGCCACCCAGGAGCCCCTTAACTACATGTTCTAAGACTCTTGAAAGTATGCATACTCTTTAATGTCAAAACTTCTAGGACTTTATTCTAATTAAATAATCAGCAATGATTCATGAATAATAGTTTTTATCAGATTATTATTTATAATTGAGTAAACATCAGAAATAATATAAATATTTAAAAATTAAAGATTCATTAAATGAATAATAGAGTCACAGAATGGTAGACTATGCAATTGTTAAAAATAAGAATATTCAATGACCTGAAAATATTAATGATGTATTCACAAGTACAGAAGCCAGAGTATAAAATATTGTGACCCCAATTTTTTAGAAAGAGAGAAAAGAAAAGAAAGACAAAAGTGAACAACGAAAAGTCCATACAACAACTTGTCGATCATTGTAGAGTCTCTGGTGACATTTATGTGCCATTTTACACTTTCCTTCTGTTCCAAACATTATACATTGACCATAATATTTCTTTTATAATCAGACAAAAAGAAGCTATTTTAGAATTTCTTCTCATTTAAAGACTATTGATCTCACACAAAATTTAGTTTAAATAACAACATTCAAAATAACGTGTCATTGGCATTTTTTTGGATCAAACTCCAAAGCTTGGAGAAAAGGTAAGGAACCAAAATTTGTTGAGAATTTCCTATCTGCCAGACATTCTCCCAGGCTTATTTTATCTAATCCTCAAACGAACCATCAGAGACTGATGACATGACAGACAGTCTCTCTTTAATCCCTCTTTGTACTGCAGTCCTTTTGTACTGGAATATAATTCACCCAGAATGTTTTCTCTCAAGGTTCTTGTACAAAGTGATTGAAACCACTGTGTAGTCTTCAAAATGATGATCAACCGATCACTGAGGTTGGGACTGGAAACTGTTCTGTGACGGTTGGGATGCGGAGACATGTCAAGTAGCAGCCCCGTGAGGAAGCACAGACTTCTGGGAAGGAACTAGTTCAAGGCACCAAGAATCCATATCCATAACTGTCACCCAAGTCCCATCAAGTTGTAAACAAACGTTTCTACAAAGAGACAGAAGCTCTTCTAGCAGAATTACGTCCCTTCTCCTTCCTTTTAGGTCTAATCGTTGCACCAAATGACTTGAGAAAATTCACCAAATTACAAAACAAATATAAATGTTTCTCTAATGGTTTAAATGACCAGAAAGTTTATGAAATGGGGAAAATGGGCATTAATTATTTAAAATTAATTTCATTTTCTCTGGGATCAGGAAATTTACTTATTTATTTTTTCCAGTTCTTTTTATTTAAATTTCTGTATAGTTAACATACAACGTAATATTAGTTTCAGGTGTACAAATAGTGATTCAACACTTACCTACATTGCCCAGTGCTCATCAAGACAAGTGTAATCCTTAAACCCCATCACCTCTCTCACCCAGCCCCCCACACCCACCTCCCCTCTGGGAGTCATCAGTTTATTCTTTATGGTTAAGAGCCCATTTCTTGGCTTGCTTCTCTCTCTCTCTCTCTTTGTTTTTCCCTTTGTTCTTTTGTTTTGTTTCTTAAATTCCACATATGAGTGAAATCATATGGTATTTGTCTTCCATGTTGTTGCAAATGGCAAGATTTCATTCTTTCTTAAGCCTGAGTAATATTCCTATATATATGTATATGTATATGTATATATGTGTATTTATGTGTGTGTGTGTGTATGTGTGTGTGTGTGTATCATATCTTCCTTATCCATTCTTCAGTCGATGGGCACTTCTGCTGTTTCCATAATTTGGCTATTGTAGCTAATGCTTTTATAGACATTGGGTGCATGCATCCCTTCAAATTAGTATTTTTGTATTCTTTGGGTAAATACCTACTAGTTTAATTGCAAGGTCATAGGGTAACTCTATTTTTAACTTTTTGAGGAACCTCCATACTGTTTCCCACAGTGGCTGCACCAGTTTGCATTCTCACCAAAAGTGCAAGAGGGTTCCTCTTTCTCCACACCCTCACCAACACGTGTTGTTTCTTGTGTTGTTGGTTTTAGCCACTCTGACATATGTGAGGTTATCTCTCATTGTAGTTTTGACTTGCATTTTCCTGATGATGAGTGATGTTGAGCATCTTTTCATGTCTGTTGGCCATTTGGATGTCTTCTTTGGAAAGATGTTTATTCGTGTCTTCTGCCTATTTTTTAATTGGACTATTCATTTTTTGCACGTTGAAATTTTTTTAAAGATTTTATTTATTTATTTGACAGACAGAGATCACAAGTAGGCAGAGAAGCAGGCAGAGAGAGATAGGAGGAAGCAGACTCTCTGCTGAGCAGAGAGCCCGATGCGGGGCTCGATCCCAGGACCTGGGAGCATGACCTGAGCCGAAGGCAGAGGCTTTAACCCACTGAGCCACCCAGACGCCCCTTGCACGTTGAATTTTATAAGTTCTTTATATATTTTGGATACTAATCCTTTATTGGACTTAATCTTTTTGAATAGACTTGATAGTTTAGTTTTGGCTTTTAAAATCCTTTGCGCCTTTTAAAGCTGTTTTTTTTTTTTAATAAGAAAAGAAGACTTATTTTTTATAAATTCCTTCCTCCATCAATTAAAATACCTGGGTTCTTCCCAGCAATTGAGGTAAAAAGTAAGTTTTCATAAGATGTCCTTCTTCTAGTGACCATAGAAGAGGAGTCTAACATTTAGGGAATGTGTATCTCATCTTCTCTGGAGCTTTATTTATTATGAACTCATCATTAGTCAGTTTATGGAGAATGCTTTCAAGATAGTGTGACTGAATAATATCTTAACTCCAGCTGGATGAGAGTAACAAAATCTTTACAATTATGTGGAGGAAAAAGTAATGCAAGCTTCATTTAGGCAAAATTCTTTGGTCTTGACAACTTCCAGAATTCAGTGACTCAGGGAAGGTCTGGAACTTCACGTAAGTGAACATGGAGGCAATCATGATAATTGACACCTAAATTTGGTATCTAAATGCTCCAAGAAAAGGACACAATTACAGACCACAAGAGGACAAGATAGATAGTCTCTGTATATTGCTATTCACCCAACACTGTTGTCATTGCCAAGAAGAGAATTATAAATCACTCCCTGATCATTCTTCATATGTTCCCCAGATTGTAGTTCATTTTCCTGAGCCTCAACTTATTGCACATTGTGGGGCTGTAAGACCAGAGCTTGATATTAAAACCAGGCCAGTCTCTTTCAGAGCTTGACCATTCATATTCAGATTCTGCAGTTGTGCTGGGGGCCAGGTCCATGCACAGGTCTTTCCACCATCGCCCACATGCACAGGTCTTTCCACCATCACCCATACTCCCTGGATTCTAAAGCAAGATGGTAGCCTATGTTACCTCCGAGTGGTTCATGATCAGTTTAGGGGAACCCTCAATACATCCTCTCCCCTTGCCTCATTCTGCCTATTTCAGAATGCAGATACGCAGTGGCTGTGTCACAGGAGTATCCTAAAGCTGAGTGGGACCTGCAATATATGTTGTCCTGACAACTGAAGGATGATTTACCTCTTAGTACAAGTGCATCACTAATAGTGATTGTTCCTCCAAAGTCAACTTGAATCATAGGCAAAAGGAACAGTTCTAAGAACAACAGCATTTTTAGTCTTGGATAAGTGAATAGTGGGAAAAAGAGGTAATATTTTAAAAGTCTTTTGAGTTTTAAATGGTGGCCCCAGGGAGACAGGATCAAAGAGATCTTTCTATAACACTGGTAATAATTGTTATTGGTGATAATTCAAATATTTGATTGCCCCACTATATTCAAAGAAGGCTGCGGTTTGGTTGTGTCTCCAGAAATTACAGATAGAAAACAAAGTTGGAAGGTTGCAAATGGATCTGACTTTGTGAAAGGAAGCAATAGCATTTGAAATTTAAATAGCAGTCATGGAAACTATTTTGCAAAAATAATTTATTAGGGGAAGCAGAAAGAAATCTAACTGAAAAAGAATAAGGTACCACATACGTTTTTACAAAACATTTAATAATATAGTAATAAGTACCAAGAATGTAATTCAGGGGTTGGGCATGATAGATGGAAAAAGGAAAATAATTACACAACTATTCACCGGGCCAGATTCTATTGTAGGGGTGAATAGGGAGGCATCAGCAGATAGAGAGTGCAGAGAGACCATCATGTTCTTGAAACTCCTTGCCCCCTCCAAAAAGCCATATCCACCTGGGGATAGATTTCAACCAGGACTTGGTCCTTCTATGACCTTTACATTAGGCGAGAAGTTCTGAAAAGCACCTCCTGTCAAACCTTCCTGAACTCACATCCTGAGCTATCTGGGAACCTCAAACTCTCCTGCTTACTTTCATTGTCTGGTTTTCCATTCCCCAGAAGCAGACCCAGAGACAAAGATTCAAATGTGAGCAGTATATAAAGGCAAACAAAAAATGTTGTTGGAAAAGTGGGGGAATAAGGGCAAGGAAGAAAATGTCGCAAAGAAAGTGCAGCCTGAGAAGTCAGATACTACCATGGTTGACTGGAACTTACCCCAGGGGATCTCTGGAAAACAGTGTACAGTGCAAACCTCAGAAGTATCTACCCAAGGAGTCAGGAGGACTTAGACGCCTGCTTGAGCCAGTCGCTGGATAAGAGCTACCAGAGAAGGGTGGTAGAGTAGGGGTACTTAATTCCCTGGTACTTCTTGCCTATCAAGTATGGAAGCAGAGTCCCAGCTGAGACTTAGGGGGAAGCCCCAAGGGAAGGTCATGCAGACACATGAAGCTGTTCATCTTGAGGGACAAGGGCAAGGTGCAAGGGACATGGACAGGACACTGACAGCACCTGCTATAAATATCAGGACCTTGAGTGTAGGGTTGGTGGCGATCTCTATTTCTCCACCCCTTTTGGCGTATGTGCTGTGTAGACCACTGTCTCTCAAACTTCAGAGTGTGTGAAAAGCACTCGGGAAGCTTGTTAACCAAGCAAACTCTGGCACCTCACCCACTGAATTCTGACCCATGGCTCAGGGATGGAGTCCAGGAATTGACATCATTAATAAATATCGCACGTGATTCTGACACACATGGTCTGATCGCACAGTGAGAAACAATGCCTGGAATCCTGGGTCCTACATGGGAAACAGATGAGCAGAAGGGGAGGCCATGGGGTATAGTGAAAAGAGGATGGTATTTGGATCAAGAGAACCTTGGATATAAATATTGGTTCCATTACTTAGTGACCTTAGAAAAATTGCATAATCTATTTGTTTCTTTTTACCTATCAGAGGGAGAGAAAAATACCCCCTTGGGCTATTTCCTACGATAGTTACCTAAGCTAACATATAGAAGAGTCCAGAGCATTATCTGACTTACGTTAAATGCTCAGGGTTAATGTTCTCTCTTTTGTCCGTTACTCAGAGAATTGAAGTCTGTTGACAAAGTGAAGCCAGTGGCATTTAGTACATTCAATAGATTATACCGACTAGAAGAAAACATGATGATGAAGTAATGCAGAACTTGACTCTAAATTTGCGCCGTATTTTCTCAGTGCACCTACCGTTGGGCTACCTGTCTCCTTCCATGTGTTGCCAAAGATTACCCGGGGGCTAGGAATGGAAGTGTCCGGAAGCCAAGGAACAGATCTGGTTGATCTTTCCCCAGACCTGAACCAAGGACCTGGACTCCAGACTCTTATCCATGGACTCTGAGTTTCCACACTGAGAAACTATTTGGTAGATCGGCTGTTTGTGCTTCTAGAAAATATATTTTCAAGTACAAGAAAAAAAAGGGAAGGTGCCGAGAGAAATGTTGAATAGACTATGATTTTAAATAGATTATACTTATTTTTTGTTCTTAGGTGATCAGGCCCAGACTGAGTGGCAGTCAGGATGTATTTGGGGCTGTTACGGTATTACCACAGTATAACCCTCGAGAGAAAATACTGGAACACAAAGCAACACACTTTGTACTTAGTAGGTCCCCGAGTGTTCACTGAATTCAATGACATTATTCAGGGCAGGGTCACCTTTATGCTTTTCCGTGTTCTCTAGGGAGCTCACTCCCTGGGCCTCATCTTTTCTCTTAGCCGCCTAGTTTGGCTTAAACATTAACCAAATCTCTCTTGTCTTAAAGTAAATGACTTGTGCTCAGTCTTCAGAGTATAAAGGAAAGTGTACCAAAGAACGAGGATTTGTTAGCTGCGCCTAAGATCAACTGACTTGATCCCATAAAACATGCCTGGGATAATAGCAAAGATTTTATCTTATTTTATTTTTCAAGATTTTATTTATATATTTGAGAGAGAGAGAGAGAGAGAGAGAGAGAGCATGAGAAGGGGGAGGGCCAGAGGGAGAAGCAGACGCCCTGCCAAGCAGGGAGCCCGATGCGGGACCGATCCTGGGACTGCAGGATCATGACCTGAGACAAAGGCATTTGCTCAAGCAACTGACACCCAGGCGCCCAATAGCGAAGATTTTAAAAAGAAAAATTTTCTTGTAGTGTTGACTTCATTTAATCCTGATACAGATCGATCACAAAGGTCTTTTACCACAGAGTATAACACCACCCACAAATGTGGCGCAAGAATTCCTGTTTCTTCAAGTTCAGAAACATGAGAAATGCCATCCGCTATCTAACATGATCAAAGGAATCAGCCCCGCTGGGCATGGAGCTTATGGCACAAGCCTTGTGGGGAGCCTGTCTTTTACTTCACCCTCCTACACTGCACCTCTCACAGCAGTCACTCACCCCTGCTTTCCCAGGAACACTGGAGTGGTCTCTAGACCACTAGAGTGGTTGGTAGAAGGAAGGGCCCCAGGGCTGAGGCACCTGCTTTAGTCCAGATCTGCCTGGACCCGCCCTCTTACTAAGGGGCCAAAATCAAGCCGCATCTCTACGCTGTCATATTCTTGAAGGTAAAAGGAAAGAGTTGGCTTAAATGATAGATAAACTCTCCTCTTCTCTGGATGTGGTTTTTCTAAGGAAAAAAAAAATCAAGATATCCAGTAATAAGTATATCTGATTCCCATTATTTGCGGTAGGTGCGCCCTCTAAGTGGCTGGGAACCCTGAATTAGCGAACGGTGACCCGTTGCCCCTGGAGAAACATAGGGTTCTTGTGAGTCTTGGCCACATTTTCACCAAATGATCGATATGGAACCTGGTTTTAGGTGTGTTTCTACTTAAAGACACCTATGTATTGTGATTTATTGACGATGAACTCACAGCCAACAGCCCTGTAGTGGTGCCTGAATGGAAGTTGTCGAACTTGCATATTTCCTCCATAAGGTGCCTCACAGCCTTCTCGTCCTTAGGAACAGAGGAACAGACAAAGCACCTCCACGCTGCACTTGGGGGCCGTTTTAAACAGAAGAAATCAACAACAATAAGTACAAAGTGTTAAAAACATGGCATTGAATAGGCCGTGGGAAGGACACTTACTAATAGTATGAGAGTCGCAACAGGAAGGCAGAGCACCACCGCGGCTAACCTCAGCTGGGACATAGGGCTACTCAAATTTTTTTTTTTTTTTGTGCATAGGGCTACTCAAATGTTTTGCTGCTCCGCACATGTCTGGGGATGACTGTGAAATCACCACAAATATATATTTGGAAGTTACAAATGAATTTTAGTGAGTATCCAAATTTGTAAACACGGAATCCATGCATAATGAGAATCAACTGTATGTTAAAAATTAAAAAAAAAAAACCCACAAATTATTTTGTTATTTTATAGTCTCTCGCTTGTAAAAACAGCACACTTTCTGTAAAACCCTAACTAAAAGCAGTGTAGTAATCCCCTCTGTGTTGCGTGAAATTACAACTTCATCTCACAGATGGTGAAATGTGGACACGCAGCCGCTTCCCCAGCGTCCCGAGGAATGTGACAAGCGAGCCGGGATGCTGCAGGAGCGTGGACTCATCCTGAGTTTGGTGCACTGGGGCCGTCCTGTCCCTGCTCAGTGACGGACAGAAACGATGCTCCCCTTCGCCACCTGCTAGCTAAGTCCTGGACTAACGTCTGCAGTAGAAGGTCGGCAAAGCGTCCCGGGACACACCTCCCGGAATTCTACCAAGTGACTCCAACTACCATCCTGTAACGGAGTCCCGGAAGAGTGCTGTTGCCTGGGGATGGACTGGCTGTTCTTCCACCGGAATTTTCTGTTTCGGAGGTGGCCAAACCCCGTCCACTGTAGTCAGTCTCTGCTCCACAGCCTCAGACTGGGGACGTTGTGGCCTCACTAAGAACCAACTGTTCCTTTCCTGAAGGGCAACGATCACCTTCTATTCGATTTTTAAATTCCACTCTCTTCCTCACCGTGTGCGTAGCACTGACCGGGGCATAGAGCCCACTGGAAACATGTCGATGGAGCGGAGTTCTACTCCACAGTGAAAAATTTCGCCAACATTTTCAGAACTTGTAACTGAGAGGAAGTACCCCTGTGGAGTGTGCTCAGACCTGCTAAGCGCTTTATGTTACATCATCTCCCTTAATCCTCAATGACCCTGCAAAATTGTTAGTATTCCCATGTTATAACTGGAGAAACAGGTCCCCATGAATTTACATCACTTGTCTAAAGTCACAAAGCTAGTGAGTGCACGTTTACTATGATTGAAATTTGAGCCTGTTTTTTCCCCTATGAGCTATGATTAGTTTATTTGTGTCAGTAATGTCTTATATCTCAGTAGCTGCAGTTTCAACTAAATAGGTAATTTCAGATGAGGAAAAAAAAAAAGAAGAAGAATTCTACTGTTTATTGCCCAGGCCTTCCACAAGAGCTGTGGAAGACAGTAGGGACTGGGCAGTATTCAGGTTAAGAAGATCTGCCATTTACCAGTTGCTTCTCTGCCAAGAAGCAAGAATGTAGACATTCACTGGGAGAACCATTTTATGATGTTAATCTTTTAAGAAAATGGAAGTTAATGAAAGTAATATATCACAGGTTGAATACAAACAACGATATCAGAAAATTCAAAACATAATCCATAAAGTGGCATCTATTTACATTCACTCATGTTTCAACTAATTACAGAGCTTCTCTATTATCTCACAAGAAGGCAAATAACTGGCATCGTCTTCTCTCCGCTAGTAGCTGCCGTACGTTGTGGGTCTGTGTGGAATTGAGCAGGCAATACAACCCCATTATATAGATGACATTCAGAAAGCTTGACTGTTCCCAAAACTTCTTGTGCATCAATTAAGGGCCACGCATTGCAACCATCAGTCAACCCTGGGTTTGGTGACCTCTTAAGGTCCCTCGCAATCAATAGTCTGTGCCTTTTTGCGGCTACTTTAAAGATGATTAGATTCTCCCAGTATTTATGAACCCATCTGAGGTCTTCAGAAGAATATATAAACCCATGGAAGAGATTTTTTCTTTTCTCTTGACATCTGCTACAACGATTCCAGCACCCCGGGACTAATTCTTCCCTTTATGATCTGCTTATAACAGTGTATGGAGCAACCATGACAAACCCTCGGAAGGGGCCCTGGTGCTCATCTTGTCCATCTGCAGTCTTCTTCGCGACACCCGCACTTCGATTTAATGCTTCCCGTGACAAGGACTTCTCCACCGCCTGTGCCATTGAAAGAAACTCTTCCTGCTATTTATTTAAAATCCATCTTCCCACGGCCTTTCCCTCTAAGTTGTAACTCTTTCTTATTGAACCAGGAAGAATAGGTGCAGATGGCCTTGACAGGACTATGTGGTATATTCACAAGCCCAGGACAATAATAGTTTATGAGTTTCCAATCTGGTTTACCATGTATCCCAGACTTTCCATTGTATAATGAAACTTTACCATAATAGTTGCTTTAGAATAAGTTGTGAAGAGTTTGGCGAGCCTCCCCTTTGATTTTCTAGCTCTATCATGGTCTCAGGTAGTGGGGGTAAGATGTACTCACAATGCACAGGGTTCTTATTCTCACATGTAGTGAAATCTGAAAGACGACCCATGAAAACTCGATCTCCTCTCCTGGAGAAACAGCTTGCTGGTAAAAAGAAGCGTGCTCAGACATGCGTTGTTAGGTACGGCAGTCTCCCCGTGTCAGTTCATTCCGGGACTAATGTCGCTGACTGCTAGGTGTCGGACTCAGTTGTGTGGTGCCTGGTGGTTGCAAAATTCGTGAAGCCACTGGGCCGCAGTCGGCAGGGGGACTGAGCATGAGAAATGTGTTCATTTATCGTTTAGGTGTGTGTGGAATGAGTGAAGGAAATAAAAGCAGGACAGTCCTGTCCATGAAGCGTGAAGAGAGTGGTTTGAACAGTTTAGGTATTGTTGTTTCATTGTTCAGTGTACAGTGTAAAATCTACAAGTATTTATTTATTGTTTGACGATGCTTTTTTAAATTTTACAATAAACATTTTTAGCATCAGTAAGTATTTGAGAAGGATGTGTGCTGTTGAAAAATAAGTGAATTTTGATTGCTCGAGAAAGTTAACGATGAACATGTAACGTGCACAAAATGTGTCTCTTCGCGTTGACCGCCCACCGTGGGGTCACAGTGGTATGACTCTTGGAAACCAGAAGGCTCAGACCTGCTGGAGAGCCATCAGCAGTTACTTCAAAAGGTAGCAACTAGTTTATAAACTGTGCTCTATTTACAACCACAGAAACACTCTTCATATCATACCGTGAGGCATGACTTTTCGTTTAGATCAAGTAGCTATTGTTACTTTCATTCACTTTTTAAAAATTATTTTTATTAACGTATAATGTATGATTTGCCCCAGGAGTACAGGTCTGTGAATCGTTAGGCCTACACACTTCACAGCGCTCACCATAGCGCAGACCCTCCCCAATGCCCCTAATGTCCACCCTACCCCCCACCCCCCAGTAACCTCAGTCACGTTTTATTCCAAGATTTCTTGTGTGTGAATTCAAAATAAAGCCACAGCCGTTAGTGTGTGACTTCATAAACAGCAGAAGAAATTCACATTTAAATATGAAGTTTTGTGTCAGCGTCATCAGAATCTACAAATAAAAAATTAGCTCATCCCAATTATGCTTTTTCCCTCAGTTCAGTCATCAAAGCTAACCTTTTAGAAATTCGTGCTTCTGATAGTGTAACATTTGACATTATTGTGAATGTCATCGAGTTAGTGAAAATGTTTGACATTGAAGATAAAATCACATTTTGGCAATGATTATTCAATGGCAAATTTTGGCAAACTACAATGTTCCTAATGAAAGAAATAGCCCAGGAAGCAGAGAATTGAATATGAGGCACTCATACTTCATAATTACGTGCAAATAAGTTGGGAAATTCTACTGTACACAGTAACTGAATTCCAAAATTTCCCTACAAAGCTGATTTAAAATTTTAAGGATATACTCTGGCATGGCAATATGCATTTTTTCTTTGTTATTTGAAATCAGCCTTAAAAAACCGAGCTTTTGAAGAACTCCTTTGTAAAGTAACCCAAATGTCCTACAATTAAAAAAAAATTATCAAAAGATTTCTATAAAACTGGGATTGAATTTTTGTCTAAATCAGTTGGAAATCTTTAAGTCAAGTATTTGATGAATGGAACAGAGAAGTGCTTCAGCATTTGAAGCTCTGTATATATTATCTTTACTGAGGTATTTTGAATATTTATGTTGAATATATTGAAAACAAACTTGGAAAGAGAAAGGCATTGACATATATCCCTACAAAAGCAAATAAGAAAAAGATAGAATTAAATGGTAAGCATTCAAATAATTTACCTCATAACTTTGAGACCTGCAGGCACTAATAATATTAATGATAATCAGTAAGGATTAGCTTCCTGAGGAAAGTGTCATATGCTTCGTCTTCCATATTCCCAAGTGTGAAGGAACCATAACAATAAAAAAGAATAGTAATAATACTATTATTATCCTGGGGTTTGGTTTGATTTTGGTTTTGGATTTCTTTGTTTGTTTTTGTCTTTGTTCTTAAATGAAGAATTTGAGCCGAAAGGAACAGAGGTGAATTTATCCAAGATCAGACAGCAGGAGGCGGAGCCAAGGAGGTGATGCACCTCCCTCGGGCTCCAGATCTCTGCCTGTAGCCTTTACCCTGCAGCGTAGCTTGGCCCACTAGCAATCGCTCAACCTTTAAGACCTGGGCTTCACCCCTGAAACTGCTACCGAGCCTCGGTTTGCCTTGTTTATACGATCAAAAAGTACCTGGGTGTTCCCCAGTATTGTTTTCCTAATCCAAAAATACACTGTCACTTTCATCTTCATATTTATTTTTCATTCAGTGTATTATCCCCCTCCTGGTTAACATCCTAATTCACTCTTGGGAAGACAAGAAAATTTTTTAGCTTTTTCAGTTTACGAACGAGGACTTGGAAGCCCAAAATGCATAAGGACATCCTCCAACTCACAAAGCAGCTGAAGGCAGATTTGGGTCTGGAAGTCGCAAGCTTAGTTCTCTCGCTTAGTGCCTGTCCCTGCCTCAGAGGGACCGTTCAGTCCCGCAGCAAGGTTAGCACGAGTCCGCGTCCTCACTCGCAGCCGCAGGTAACCCAGCAGTGATTCTGTGGACCTAGAAAGTGCTATGGCCTCAGGGTGGGCTCGCCCAGAGAACCGCAGGGCTGCCCTAGTAAGAAAGAAACACTCTCGGCAGAGCGTGGGCTCAGACACGCTAGGCACCTTGAAGTTGCTTATATTTTCGTTGAAGAACATTGTCATTTGCAGGAAGCAGGGAGTGTAGGTCTGAAAATCCTGTCTTCCCTGACTCACTTCCAGAGAAACGAAGCACAGGACCCACGCGGCTTCCAGCCACCCTTCCTGACAAGGCTCCCCTCAAAGCCCTTTCCCTGGATTTTCAGATGACATCATCAGCCTAAAGCGTCTCCAAGTGGAACTGGCTGCGCCCAGAAATCTGTCAGCTGAGTGTTTGGAAGAAACTGAGAAATCCTTGAATCACGTGAAGGGATCAAAAGTACTTATTAAAGTATTTTCAAAAGAGCTCTGGGTTCAATAAGAAGAAAATGAGATCAGATAGAGAGGAATCCGGAGCCCAGTTCTGGTGTGGAAAACTTGTAGTGAAGACCAGAGGAAGGGAACATACCGAGGGGAACGGAGCTCATTAAGAAACAGTGTTCGTGTGCCGGGGAATTGCTCTGCCCTTGAACCTGGAGGAGTGTGCAGAAGTAAGCAATTACTTACAGAGACACCTCTTTCCTGAGAGATCTGATCCAAGAAAAATAATGAATTACAACAACACAAATCCTAAGGGAAAGAGAGGAAACAGCCTCTCTCTGACCGAGAGCCTTTTTTGTGTCTTCAGATGCCCTGCGACCTAGAGTCCTGATGACTTAGGCATCCATCAGTGGTTGGTGCTCTAACTGTTTCATTACAGAAGACTCCAGGGAACTTAGGTACTTTCTTCTCTCACAGACCAACCTACAGCTAACCAACAGCCAAGCAACCAGGCGATAGGAGCCTCTACACGCTTTACCTTAGACTACAATGTAACTTAAATGCATGTTACTAAGTAGAACAGTTGTCCCTGGCAAAGAGGATCCATTCACTTAATAAACTCCTCATCTTTGAAGAGACCAGAAATAGCCAATGCGCAGGTGGACACAAATACTGAGGCATCAAAACTAGCGTAGATTTTTTCCCCAGAACGTTGGAACCCTGTGTATTGTCCATGAAATTTGAAAAAAGGCCAACGTGTAGGGAGAAAGCTATCTCAAAGGGATCAGAGATCTGATGGCAGCAGTCGTTTTTTAAATTTTTAAATTTCAGGTGTATAATTAATGAAATATGGTAACTTGTAAAAATGAAAAATACAGAGAAACGCATAATGCCCGGTGTTCTTCGGATAAGATAAAACAGATACTTCATATACAACATGTAAGATCTTAAATTGGCATAATTATTTCTGTAAAACTGGCAGTATTTGCAATAACTTTAAGAAGTTCATTCTTGGGGCGCCTGGGTGGCTCAGTGGGTTAAGCCTCTGCCTTCGGCTCAGGTAATGATCCCAGAGTCCTAGGATTGAGCCCTGTGTTGGGCTTTCTGCTCCATGGGGAGTCTGCTTCCCTCTCTCTCTCTGCCTGCCTCTCTGACTACTTGTGATATCTGTCTGTCAAATAAATAAATAAAATCTTTTAAAATAAATAAATAAAAAATAATTCCAGTTTAGTGATATATTCTAATGAAGCCGTACACACATACAAAGTCAATCCTTACCCACAGAGTTGTTCACTGGAGCTTTGCTTAAAAAAGAAGAAAGAAATAATAAATATCATGGAGTTCAACAAAAAGGGATTGAATAAGTAAATTGCAGTGTACACCCTTGACTGCCCCTTTATGCAGCCATTAAATAACAGAATTTATGTATGTCACTGAATATTAATAAATAAATAAATAAAAACATATTTATATGAATAAAGGGTTAGCTAGATGATAAAATCACCTTATTCAAAACTGGTAAAAAAATAGTGAACATACTCATGTCTATATTGTAACTTGAATGCAATCTATTTAAGTTTTTATGGCCGTTGCTTCTGGGTGGTAGAACTGCAAGTGTTTTAACTTGTTTACATTTATACTTCTATTTTCTAAATATTTGTGTTTGTAGCTGATATGTCTGATACAGTATCCGATCTTTCCTTAGGAGCAAACATCTACTCTCTGGGCGTAGGTGACCCTCTGACTGGTCCAGGGGTAGTTCCCTGACCCGACCTTATCTCATCCTTAGGTTGGCTGGTGAACCTTAATAAGGCTCCACATTTCAAGAGTGATTAGAGAAGTAGAGAGAGAGGGAGAAAGAGAGAGAGGAAGAGAGAGAGAGAGAAATAGATGAATCTTAAAGCTGCCTACATTCTCATTTTCAATGTTTCCTGGTGCCAGCTGAAGAAAATACATGCCTCACAATCCACCTCTCTTTTCAGGATGGCTGACGTGTGTCTTGTAAACAACTACAACAACACAATACCAGAAAAGCTAATCTATTATAATTAAGAAAAAATGTTAAATTTTATTTTGAAATAAAGCTGAATCAGGATAATAAATTTTTGTGCTTTGCCGATAGAAAGATAACTAACTAGACACACTTTATATTCTTGACATTCTGTTGAACAAAGTGTACTTTTCTCAGAAAGGTTAAATTTGTTTGCTGTGTATGCTTCCCTATTTTTTTCTTTTTTTTGTTAATTTAAATTTTTTATAAACATATAATGTATTATTAGCCCCAGGGGTACACGTCTGTGAATCGCCAGGTTTGCATACTTCACAGCACTCAACCATATACGCTTCCCTATTTTTATCATTCGGAGCAAATGATGTTGTTTTACATGAAGCTAAGATAAGATTTTCCTCTGTATGTAAGTCTTCATCTTAGAGAAGTTCACTCAGAATTTCACCTTCAGTACAGTTTTCCTTATTTATTCGTCCTTATTTGTCAACATACCTTTCTGAGAGTGGGTTTTTAGTAATGTTATTGATCTTCCATCCACTGTGCTTTGGAAACTTTGAGAATCCACCTGTCCTGCTAGTGGGGAATAATGTATTAGAAGAAATCATTACTGAGCAGATGGAGAGATGGATGGACAGACAGAAGAGACCTCAACATGAATCAAGTAGGGTTTTTGTCTAGTGTATGTTTAGCCCTGGGCCAGTCTCTGAGAAGCTGTGAGAGCAAGAATCATGATTTCCATTCTTAGGAAGCTTGAAATAATGTTATGCTGAACTGCAGGTAAGATCCTCCCTAAGGGAAATCTATCTTTCTCAGTGGCTCCCTCCCTGAAGGCAGGCTGGATCACTCTAAGATATACGAAGTTCTGATAAAAATTGTTTTGGGGGTTCTACCTATGTAAACAACCTGAGTGACCCCAAACTAGTGTGTCAGCCCCATTCTGGAGGTCCAACCTCATGTGCTTCTGCCAAAGAAATTCCACACCAGCCATTGGGGTTGATGAGCTTGCCAGGTCAGCCTCTTGAGGCTCTGGGGTGACCTCCTAGGTGGCAGTCTCAGAGCATCTCACAGCATCTGGTGGACACTACACATGGGAGAGCAGGTTGCCTGAGATGCGTGTGGGTTTCTGCCTTGCCCAGGGGCATTGTGGGCTCCACTTGTTCATAGGCACTAGAAAAGGACCGGAAAATGCTGAGGAAGACACTTCAAAGCACAGGGCTCTCTAAGACATCGGAGTCCTTGCCCACCAGGACTAATGGTGCTTCTAAAAGCAGGCATTTCTTTTTTCAGCTGTCCTTCCCCTGGACTCACTGTCACTTGCTTTGTCATAAATGCCCATGGTGTCCAAGGCACTAAGTAATGACTTTGGTAATAGAAAATTCCACCTCCCTACCTAGAGTCTGACACGCCATCACTGAATTTCCAAACAACCACTTTAACGACAAGTCTAGGCAGAGACGTACTTGTATTTACCTTCCAAGGCTCTGAACAGATTAAGGGAAGGAAATACGATCTCTTGCTCCTGACTTCAAACCAGGTGACTCTAATGTTTTTCTCCAGTGCTTTTTCATTTGCCCTGTGTGGGTCAGGAAGCTGGTGGGCTAGATGGCTTTCTTCTTCTAAATGAAGAGCCTTCAACCAAAGTAAGACCACAGAGCTGTAAAAGCCAAGTAGTAAAGACCTTTGGCCGGAGGCAGAACTGTCTGGGAAGCTGGAGTTCAGAGGACAAAAGTGGGGCACAGGAAAGATCGTGGAGTGCAGTGCTCCCCTGTCCCAGACCCAAAGAGGAGCCACCAACAAATGCTGAAAATGTCCTTTTCCTTTAACGCAAAGTGCCATGGGCAAGCAGTGTGGCCATAGAGCATAGGAGACGGAATGCAGGACGCATTCATTGAAGGACTCTTCTCCTTTGGTCGGGAGTCAAGTGGGGCTTTTCCTGGAGAGGACCCACAAGCTGTGGTTCCATCTCGTGACTTAGCTGGAGGCACGAGGACATGGTACCCTCAGCACAGGTGTCAGTGTCGTCCTGGTGAACACCAGCAGGGACAACAGTTTCAAGGAATCTTCAAGAAGTTTTGAGGACATCAGCAACTCACAAGTGGGTTCCAGAGCAGAAGAACCCAGCAGGTGCATTGTTCTTACCGCAGTGGGCAGACATCAGCCTTTGGTTGTGCACAAGTGAATATAGTGTTTAATACACATCAAAAGTCTTCCTCCCCTCCACAGGAAAGTATTTCTTAGAGAAATGAAAAGAACTTGTTATGACTCTTTGAGAAGATCATTGATATTCCAGAGACTCATTTTCCTTATCAAAGAGGTGGTGTGAGGACAAAGAATGCCCCGTAAGTCTGCTATGTCCTTAGTGTGAATGGTCAGACCACTGTTCATTTCTGAGGCTCAGCAGCTATCCCTGTGTTCTCTGGGCACATGCGAGGGCACAATATCCTAGTTTTTCAAGAATGTGGGCTTCTTTGCTGGACCCTTCCCCTGGTTGCCTGTTATAGTGGTGAGTAATTCTGTGCAAATGCATGTTCTCTACTGAAAGTTGTGAGAAGCAGAAAACTCATTTCTTCAGCGTCCTTGAAAAGACACTAAGGCATGTCTGTGTGCCAGCAGTTTAGAAATGAAAATTTCCACATTCCTTGTGCCTGGTCTCATTAATTCTCTCCCACCCCGCTGGTGTTAAGGTTTTATAAATAAGCAAGACAGGATTGATTTGTTCCATTTCAGCAAGCTGTAAAAGAAAACAGTCGAGAAATCACTCCCATCATCATTCCTCCCACCCCTGCCCTCTGGCTCATTGCTCTCTAAAACTGGGCAAAAGTCTGTGTGTAGCCCCTCCAAATTAGGTGAAAGATGATTTCATTTCAGTAATCTGTAGGGAAGTTATTTCTGGTTTGCACAAACATGCCAAAATAAGGTAGCAGTCTTCATGAAGAGTCCAGTGTGATTCCTCTCTGGCTACAGGGAAACTCAAGATGTAGGAAGACCTGACTCCTAGTATCATGAGGGGTTATGGCATTTAGCCGGACCTACATGGATGTAGCCTAGAGGAGGGGAAGCAACAGTGAGGGAAGAATCAGAACACCTGGGGGGGTCCTTAAAGGTGTCTGGTAGTGGGGTTCACAAACCTTTTTAGCAAAACCCTGGCGATTTCAGTCAAGGGTGGCCTTTTGGATATAGACAGGGAGAGGGGAAGAATCTTCTGCCAGAGAAGATCTACTTTTGTAGGTTCCATATTTTAGGCTTCCGCATCTAATCAGTTTCCCACACTAACATAATCTAAAAACCCTCCCATGGTTCAAATTCTCTCTACTACTTCTCAGCTGATTCGTCCTCTTTCCTAAACAGCTCCAGTGACAGGGCTCCCAAAGCAGCCATCTTTGGACAGATGGTCCCCAAATTCCCTGCTAGCTCTATGAATCCGCACCAATGTATGAATGTAAACAGGAAATGCAATCGTGTGAAGACCGAGTTGAAGCTGTCAGCCTCACATGATTCCTCAATGCAGTCGCTCTTCTGTCTAGAGCTAATGAGGGCAAAAGCAAGTGCAAATTTATTTCATTTTAATATATTCTTAAAACATGTGAAACTACACCCCCGTCTCTGACACAGGGTGTTACTTTTTCTTTTCAAGAGGGAAAACATTCACATCAGGATTGATTTAATTTTTTTCCCCTTTTAAATCATAAACAGTCTTGGTACAAGAAACAGTAGCTGTTATTGATTAAAAGTTCATTTTCCTTGCCTGGGCTGATGATTGATACTTGGAGGGGAGGAGGGGTGTTGGATTTTTGGCTGGGAGATTGGAAGTGGGGCAATTTTGTCACATTACCTGTTCTTTATAAGAGTGTTGGTGTTGGAGGAAATTTAGGTCTGGGGAAAGAGTTTTTTTTCCTCTGTAAATTTTAGTAGATGTTGGTCCAACTTTTTGTTTTATTTTGTTTCTTGCTATGCTGGGTTCATCAGCTTTAAGTACCTGCAGTGTACATGAGCCTGTGAGAGCCTCTCTAAGTGGGCTTTTAATGGTCTGTTGAATAAAGCAGCTACCAGTTCCGGAAATGCATGCATTTTATAGGTGTGTATTTTCAAAGCTTCTATTTGGGAGTGCTAGCTCAAACATGGCTTTGTATATGTTTTTCACAGACTCAATACGGCAATAAAGACTGCCTCTGGAAGCATTAAAAAGCAAGGAATAACTTTCCTTGTCCCATTTATATTTCTGATGTCAAAAATAATAATTCTTGTGGTTAAAGAAAAAAAAAAGTATCTTTCCTTTAGGAAAGTCATTTGAGCCCATCAGAAAATTATAATTTCACAGGAGGGTGGCAATCAAGTTCATCGAATGCACGTGTCTGTGATATTTATAATCAAGGCATAGGGTTTTTGAGAAAGTAAGAAGTGATCAGCAGTTATAGCAAAATTCTTTGCCTTCAATTTTCTAATTTGTATGTGTTATGAACATTATCTCTCCTGTGGTTTTCAACCGAAGCAAACATGCAGCATACACTAGAGATCCTTGAACTTGTCAGTTAGTGGAACATCTGGAAGTAATAGTGATCTTTGCACAACACCATTTAATATTGACATATTAAATCTAAAATAACAGAATATATAATGACACCAGGTTTTATTAGATAGCAATAAAGACAACAAGTAGCTATAACCAAACATTTTTTTTAAATGTGGTGGGAAAACCTAGAATTAAAAGAGACTCCATTCAATTAATTTTTCCGAAAAATTGGGGAGACTTATTATTCATATTTAATGGCAAAGCACCTTGGCTGAAACTGAACAAGTGGGGTTCCATGGAAGCATGGTTTGAAAACCCGTATCCTAGAGATGCACAGAAATTCTGAATGCGTTTCTAGAGAGCTTAGGTATCGTCAGTTGGACTTCTTCAAAGTTGATTAAAAATCCTCAGGATGGTTTAAATCCGAAGCCAAAAGGGAAAAGCAAATAAAGAAATGCTGATAAATTCGACTACCATGAAATGTAGTCAGTTTAGTTTGTTACATAAAGCACCATAAGAAAAATAAAAAGGCAAAAAGGAGAGAGTGGAAAAAAATATTCACAACACATATTACAATCTATTACTAAATCAAAATAATACAAGTTTGTACAGTTCAGTAAGTGACCAACTAGTCCTTGGTAGGGTAGAAAACAGTGATCAAAAGAAAATGATAAACGATTTACAAAATAAGAAGTACATACAGCAACATGCATATCAAAAATTACTCAACATTATTGCTAATTAGAGCAATCCATATTAAAACAACAAAATAACACTTATTTCCTTCAATCTTTGGGTTTAGAGAAAGGAACACAGTCATACACTTCTATGTAGAGTAGTATAATTTTTAGAAAAATAATGCCATGACATCTATCAAAAACTTCAAAATGTTTTGTACTTTTAATCTAATCAACAATTTAACTTCCAAACATGTGTTGCCATCTCTCATTTTCCCCTTATGTAAGGGCTTTTGTATATTTTTTGTATCATTGTTTTTTTTAAGATTTTATTTATTTATTTGACTGACAGAGATCACAGTAGGCAGAGAGAGAGGAGGAAGCAGGCTCTCCATGGAGCAGAGAGCCCTATGCGGGGCTCGATCTCAGGACCCTGGGATCATGACCTGAGCCGAAGGCAGAGGCTTCACCCACTGAGCCACCCAGGTGCCCCTGTATCATTGTTTAAAGTTGAAAAAAATGGAAATACTTTCATTGTCTAATCCTAAAGGACAAGATAAATAGGTGATGGTATAGCACATAATATCACACTGTAAGGTCTTTAATTATGCGGTTACAATGTTTCCTTACTGATAGCAGTAGGTATTCTTAATTTGAATGAGAAAATGCAAGTTTCAAAGATATATTATGCTATGATTCTATTTCTGTTAAATTATATGTGCAAAGTAAGTAGCTAGAAGTTTGTACATCATGGTGTCTTTTTTTTAAAGATTTTATTTATTTTTTGACAAACAGAGAGAGATCACAAGTAGGCAGAGCAGCAGGCAGAGACAGAGGGGGAAGCAGGCTCCCCACTGAGCAGAGAGCCTGATGTGGGGTTCGATCCCAGGACCCTGGAATCATGACCTGAGCGGAAGGTAGAGGCTTAACCCACTGAGCCACCCAGGCGCCCCTGTACATCACAGTGTCTATCTGTCATTATATCTGGGAGGGTGGAATGGAATTGTGTTTGTTTATTCTATTTGTTTTTTAGTCTACACATATTTTCTTCTGTAATGATTATGTGTATCAGATTGAGGGGAAAAACAAAAGTATTTTCCGTCCTGGAGAAGCTATGTAAAGAGACCAAATGACATATCTAGCCTAAGGCATGTTATTATCTCCAACAATCATCTTTTCCCTCTAAAAATAATCTCTCTTACAGATTCTTCCTCTGTAGAATGCATTTTACCCATTTTATTCATGGGTCATCTCAGCTGGTGACGACTGTTATATTTCTCCAAGGGAATGTATAGACCGTTTCTATGAAGTAAACTCTACCAATCACCAGTAATGAAATCAAATCACTCTAAATTAGGGTCTTTGGAAGGGAAAGGCCAAGTCAATAAATAGCTTTGTATGATTTGAATGAATCCCTGAAGAAATAAGTCAGACTCTTGGCTTTCATCTTATTCCCAGCCCCTGGAATAAGAATGTTAGCTCAGTCGACTTAATGCTTAGGAATACAAAACAAAACAAAACAAAAAAAGAAGGAGAAAAAAAAGGCAATAAAATGTTAAGGAAAACCAAAAAAGAAAATAAAACAAAACTTTAAAGTCTCAGTGTCCATAACAAGGATGAAGATACTCATTTTGTCCCATTTTCTGAGCATCTCTTTAGAAGATTAGTATGGCCTAAACATGTTTTAAAATGAACATAGGAAAAAACTTAGAAGGGAAAAAAGAAGGAGAAATAACATACAGATTTTGGAGTTGGTGAGAACTCCGGGATTCACAGCTCAGCCCCGCATCTTGCAAACTTTGAGAATAAAGAATCCACTTAGTCCTAAAGGGAGATAATACCAAAGTAAAATTAAATACATCATGTACGAGCCGATTAGTAAATGTCAGTTTCTTTCTCGGGAGAAGAGTAAGAGGGCAGAGGAGGAAAAAGCAGGAGATCTTTGCTTCTAACCCTCATGTTTGGGCGCAGCCTTAGCAGTCTGGTGGGGAAACTATTTATGTGTTTGGAGGGAAGGATGTGGGTACATGATTGGGAGGAGGGAATATTTTAAGATAATTTAAGCATCCATCCGAGAATCAGAACAGCAACAGCAATTAAAAAAAAAAAATGCTGGTTATAAAGAGTAGTAACAACTGAGATGCTACGGAGTCCAAGGGACACAGACCTTTGATCTGATCTTCGAGAATCATCAGGTTCTCTCCCTGCCCCGCCTCCTCCCGGACCACGCTGAGGGGTACCCTACTGGATGCCTACCCTGGTTTTGCTGTTTGGCAAATGAGAAAACATTTTTTTCCCTCTCTTTACCCAAATAATGCTTTGAAAACACAATATTTGGTTGTTAAAAACGCTTTGAGCTTTAGGGAAAGTAACAATTAGACTCGAAGCATTGTTGTCCTTGTTGTGCACAGCCTGGCGAAAGGTGAGAGTTTCATTTTTGGAACTCTGACGCTGGAGAAAATTCTGTCTCGCTTCCAGTCTAAGTGGGAGATAGTTTGGAGGAGATTTGAAATTTTAGGAGCTCTTGAAGTCTGGCGAATGTGGAGCAGGTTTGATTAAAAACAACAAAAGTGTTTGTGAAGTGCGTGGTGGGGGCTGGGGCTGGTGAAGGGGAAAATGTGAGTGGACGTGTGGTATGTACGTCGTACTGAGTGTGGTTTGGGAGAGTTGGTGTGAATTAGGAACATCATGAATGTGAAATACATCTACCACAAGGTCTGCTATTGTGGGTTTGAGCTTGGAATCCTGAAGTGTTTCTTTAGGATCAAAGCTTTGGCAGAGTGAGGTGGGCACGGGGACAGGTTCCAGTCTGGCCAGAAGCAAAATCTCCACATTTTCCTCAGGAGACATGTAGTCTGAGAAAATGCTTTTGGTTGCTCTGAGTGTACGTGTTCACGTTTATTTTGGAGTACTTTTGAAATTTCTTAAGTAAAAACGCTTGTTCTCCAAAACAGGGCAATCACAACAGCTATTTATTCTCTGTCTCTCGGTCTCTGTCTCTGTTTCTCTCTCTCTCTCACACACACACAAACACACACACACACAAACACATCAATATTTATTCTTTGGTGCTTTACTACTGTCACGACTTTTGGGTGCACACAATGAATTGGAAAGAGTCCTTCTGAGGTCCATCGGAAGCTCTGTGCCCGAGCCGTCTGGAGCAACAGACATGCCCCAGTGATTCTCAGCACATTTCTTCTACCCCAGTCAGGTTAGCTTTATTTGAGGTCGGAATGGCAGGTGAAGTATGAAACACACTCTAGGTATTTGGGGAAAGAAAAGGTGACCTGGACAGATGTGGGCACTTGCTGTGTCTCAGGGTGAAGACAGCGTGGCCTCTCAACCGCGTCCCACGAGGAAGGCCCAGTGGGGAGGGACGGCCCTGAGCGCTTGCGCCACATGTTCACAGCATCTTGCACCTTCCCAGGAAATTAATTTTGGGATAAAGGCAAAGCAGATGACTGGAAAATGCTCCTGTGATGGAAATTGAAAATGTCAGGGAACAAAAGACATAGGAAATAAGAGTTCCCTTTGGATGCAGCTCTCGCAGCTGCATCTGAGAAGAGTAAGGCAATGTCCCGTTCCTGGCCACAAGCCCACCATTCAGCCCAGTGGAATGAAATCCAAAAGGGAATTTGGCCTCACTTCCTCTGACCTCTAGAGGTGGCAGTGGAGGAGGATTGCTCCCCATTCCCAGTTTCCCAGCCTTCCCTTTCTTCTTCTAAACAGAAGACTGTAGTGGAGCAAAGTCTCCGCCCCTACCAAGTGGCACAGAAGCAAATTCTTAAAGGATTAGATGTTATTTCTATCTGTAGCTCTGACTTGTGTGGATAGGTACTCAGTAAACATTTGTTTATTGCACGTGTGGAGGTGGTTAAGGATTTTGGAGCCGCTCCCCTGGGTCCGAGGGCCAGCCACAAGGCCGTGCATTTTCTATGAGCTATCTCACTCACCTCTTCTACCAGTCCTACAAGGTAGGTTATCAGAACTCAGAAAATGGAGGCACATGGAGATTAATGTCATATTTGAGCTGTTGGAGGTTGGTAGTTGCATCGAGAACCGCCTACCCCAAAGAATGAGTTCCTTCCATACCAAGATGATGGGGACTATCACTGATTACATCCTCTCAGACAATGATTAGGCAGTGCCATGTTTACAAGGTGTGAAGTGGGGCAACATCTGTTATTGTATCATTGTAGAGAAGGGTCCCCCAAACTCAAATTATTCCCACCTGTTGGCTGATAGACCAAAATCATTCCAAGTTCCTTTCTGAAGGAAGCCCTTGGACTTAGAATCAGAGTGGAGTAATGTAAAAGATTACTGAAATTGAATCTTTGGTGGTATTTCCGGCATTTCCCCTGACTGCATACGATACTCTGTGAATCAGGCTGCCTTTCTGAGTTCTACAATGTTCGACGGTCAAGCAGGAATGTGCAGCATCACCTGCGCTTTCGCCACAGAGAATGGTCTTAACTCAAGGATTAAATTTGATGAATTTCATGAAAGAATTTGAAAACTGTTATATCGTTAAAGTCAGAGACACTGCTTTTCATCTTTGTGAACCCCAAACACCTGGGAAAGTGCTCAGTAAATTGGTGAAACGGGTGAAGTAGTATGACTTCATATTCAACCACAAGATTTCAATTTTTCTGGTTCGGTTTAGGCAATTGTTGCCACATAGTGGTTTCTTCTTTCCAGTGGCCTGGGGAGGTGAAAGTGACTTGTGTAGTATACCTGAGGAGAGCGTGTGAGATAGGTGAGATCTGAGACATACGAAAGTGCCCAGCTTCAGCAAAAACCCGCAAACCCGAGACTGTCATGGAAAAGCAGGACTGCCAAGGCTCAAGGGCGCAGATGTGCTTGAACAACATAGCAGTGATGGCCAGTGTTGACCAATGACAACCAGATACTGTGAAAGTTACAGAAAGAATAGTTCTTGTATGATACCAGAGAGGTTGGGAGGTTTCCTCTCTCACGACCCCCTATCAGTGTTGCAGACGGCTGGATTTTAATTTTCCACCATCCTGCCTGGAACACATTAAATTAGATTTAAAGAAATAAGTGTATATACCACTTATGACCCTGACACTATGAATCAAAGTTCATACTTGTTAGAAAAGCAATATATAACTTTTGACTGAGGAACAGGCTGCATAGTCCATATAAAACGTGTGCAAGTGCTTTACCCCCACATGAAGACGCTTCGTAACTAGTAAATATGACTATAGGAAGCCTTTTGGTGAGCTCTGGTAGAAAACAGAATCTCTCAGGGGCGCCTGGGTGGCTCATGGGTTAAAGCCTCTGCCTTCGGCTCAGGTAATGATCTCAGGGTCCTGGAATCGAGCCCCGCTTCGGGCTCTCTGCTCAGCAGGGAGCCTGCTTCTTCCTCTCTCTCTGCCTGCCTCTCTGCCTACTTATGATCTCTGTCTGTCAAATAAATAAATAAAATATTAAAAAAAAAACAGAATCACTCAGAAACGTCTTTAAATCCCACTTATATTCATTTTATCGTTTACTATTTCCCAAGTGCTTTATACATATGAATTAACCTGAGCCATACAATAAGCCCACAAGGTAGATGATAATATTATCATTTTGTAGATCATGGAAGATGAGTGACAAAGACGATAATCCAATAATCAACCTTCTATATTTAAGAATGGTCCAGAAAGGCTGTGTGTGTTCCCACAGACTCAGTTATTGATTCTGAATGCAAAGCTCATATGACTGGTGTCGTGTCAAACAGGAAATAGATGACAGAACCTCCTAATAACTGTGTAATTTTAAGAAGCAGATCAAAAAGACATGAGAACTGGATGGGGAACAGATGGCTTTCATCTTTCCTTACTACAGTACATAGTGAGAAGAATGCAGAGTCCACTCGGGTGTTAGAAAACCAAAGTTTTCTTCCATGTCTAGTACTTACCTACTCTCCCCTCTTGCTTAGGGGAAACACGTAAACACAGCATGATAATTGAACAAGCACACTTCAAGCTGGGTCACCACATTCTCTTAAAGAGGCTACAGAGAGAGAGAGAGGAGAAAGAAAGAGGAAAGCTTTGGAATGAAGACCAACGACATTATTTTGCTCTTGGTCCCACTGTCTCATCAGGGCTGAATCATCATGTTACATGCATGTAGGTATTAACTCTGAAGATGTGTGGAGGTAAGAGGGTAACCTTCATGATTCTGGCAGTCAGTGAGGCACAGCATCTGGGGTCATGGATTCCACAGCCTTTATGTGTGTATTATCAAGCTGTATCAATTGAGGAGAATAAAAAATTAATAGCTCTCCCTTCAAGCCTTACCTACCCTAAAATAGTTTCCCATAAATTTTGCTTCAAGTCATGGGATTTGCAGTCAGTTCATCCTATCCATTCAGCACACTCTTCTCCTCTTGGTTGTTCCACAGGGTCAGAAACGGGCTCCCCTCCCCCTACCCTCAAGCTCCTAAGCTACTCTGTGTTTTCAGCCCCTGTCACAGCTTCATTTCTATCAGCCTCTACTGGACCTAGGTATTTTGATTCCAACCAAGGATTGACTGACCTGCCATCCTCCCATTTTCCTTCCAGGGATGCCTGTGGTTTGAGCCAAATACTATGCAGCTCTAACCACTTAAAACAGAGCCACTGATTAAGACACAGCTATAACAATTGGATGCAAAGCTCCTGTTCTGACAGTGACCAGGATCCTGTGCCCTGACAAACAGCCAGTCCAAACACACTGGAGACTAAATGGAGCTTTGGGGGAAGAGTGGTTAATTGTGTGTTGGTTCCCATGGACAGAATCCATGTTTCCATGTGTCATTTGCAGACTATCCAAGAGGAATTATAGGAGAGGCCAGATGAAAGGCTTGGTATGAGTGATAAATAGGGGTGAGAAAAGTGGAGACTGGTTGGGTTAGATGAACTTCTGAGAAGGTTACTTGTAGACATTAAAGCTGGGCATTGTGCCCTACATGGCTTGAATATAGGCTGTCCTTGCTTGGATTCCTGAAGTCCTGTCTTCATAGGCTCAACATTAGGATCCAGTTACTCACAACAGAGCTTTATTTGATCTATTTTGGTTTCTATTTGACTACACATATTTCTTGAGCACCTTCTATATGCCAGGTACTACATGCCAGAATCAAGCAATGAACAAGACAGATAAGGTCTCTGCCTTTAGTATGGTTAACGTCCCATTGGTGGAAACAGAAAACAGACCAATAAACAAGGTTATTTTGGGTCATAGTAAGTGTTTTGTGAGGAAAAGTAAATGAATTAAACAGGAAGAGATGCTAAGGAGTGACTGGGATACTAGAAAACCCCTTTAAATTAGGTGTTCAAAGAGGCCTTCCATTGTAGAGGGTGGAGGAAAATGCGAGAGGAGACAGAACCAGTAACAGGAAGAGCTGAGGATGGCGGCTCACAGAAAGCATTTGGAAGGGAGACGAAGAACCACACAAGACAGGACCTTAGGACCTGCTGTTCCTAAAGGAAGCCATGTGGTTGAAGCATCTTGAAGAGGGAAGAGAGCAGACCATAGGACGTTGGGGGAAGCCAACAGAAGCTACAACATGAAGGCTGTTAGCGATGGTAAAGAGTTAAGATTTTTTTCCAAATGTAGTAAGAATCTTTTGCACAAATGGGCCGCAAAACCCACATTTTGCTTCCTTCACTTCAACTCAATAGTCCATTCTCCTAAGTTTGCTTTGACACTTTGATAGCTGCATTATGGATATCAAACCCTAATCTTTGGCCTGTACTGAGTTAAAATATAAGTATATAGGATTGAACTGTAAGTGCATAGTATTGCAAATCATTCACTAAAGGCTCTTTCCATTAAGCTTTTCATGGCAAAGATCTGTTCTTCTCTCATTTGGAATACTCCCTCTAATAGCTTCTCATAATTTACCATTCTTCTTTGGCAGAAAATACACATTAATTCAAGAGAATGGCTTCTGGAGATAGATTTTACTTTTGTCAATTATCGATGATGGGAAAGCTATAAAGGATTTTTTTTTTTTTAGAAGGGGCAGGTGATACCTCTCTTGGTCTGCTGTTAGATTCAAGTAAACAGTTTTATGTGAGAGGAAAAAAAATTGAGATTATGACTGAAACTTTCCAGTGTTAAGAAATTGTGTGTTAAGTAAGGCAAGGCACCTGCAGTGAAATACTAAATAAAATCAAAGACTCAAGCCTGGGACTAGTTTTCTCAAAAATGTACATTGAATAGTTTCTGCCATATGATTTCACAGGAGTATCTAGAATCTGCCATTTCCCAGGCATCTGGGTTCATGAATATTCAGACAGGTAGAGTGCTGAACACTTTATTGAATGGTGACATCTGGCACTCCTGGATTAAGTGATTCTTCTAGTCCTCAGAGAAATAAAATAGGTTAATACTAAGAATACTGGGTTTTATTTATTTTTTATTTTTATTATTTTTTTAAAGATTTTATTTATCCATTGGACAGACAGTAGTAGTAGACACAAGTAGGCAGAGAGGCAGGCAGAGAGAGAGGAAGGGAAGCAGGCTCCCCGCTGAGCAGAGAGCCCGATGTGGAGCTCGATCCCAGGACCCTGGGATCACAACCTGAGCCGAAGGCAGAGGCTTTAATCCACTGAGCCACCCAGGCGCCCCAGAATACTGGTTTTTATATAGCATTCACTAATTAATGAAAAAATACATTCTCTTTCAGTCCATTGAGTTTTTTCTGGGTAATAACCTTGTACAAGTTGTTGTTACTAAGTTCCCTATTCACGATCTTATACTTGACATTCACCAGTTTTGTTTAGGAAGTTTTGTTTTTAAGCCCTAGGTACTATTCAAAATATCGAGTCTACTTGTATCTCTGAGAAATTTTATGACCTTATTTGATAAGCTGCAATAAACCTACTTTAATAAAAATCTGAAACTCTAGGATCTAACTGTTAAATTGGCCCTAAGGAAATTTCTGGAAATGTGTGGGACCGTAGTGAACTATAGATCCCAGCTCAAGACTGTTTGGCCAAGGACCCTTGGGGATTATTAATGTGTGTGAAAATCTTTTATGCATTTTGTCTTTCCATTTCTAAGGCACAACAAGTACAGGCGTAGATTGTAGGTAAAGTATATTCACATTTCTTAAGCCCATGTTTCTTATTCCAAACTATGGGCCTTCAGAGTCTGTCGCTGGTGCTATAAGGAATCCCTAGGCTCGGACACTGCCTGCTTTAAAGTGCAGGTGATTTTGTACCCCCACTGTCTGTGCCTTGCTGCCCCTTTGAGAACATAACTTGTCTGCAGTGATGCTTCATTTCTTCACCAGCAGCCCCGCATCCATTCAGATCTTAGTGTTCCTGGTGCCTTTTCTCTAAAAATACCAAATTGTCCAGAACCGACAGCTTTCCTGCAAAGTCCCGTACTTTTTACTTCTGGCGGTGCGTGTGCTTTCCTGCGGCTGCCCGGGCCAGCGGTGTTTCCAGCAGCATGGCGAACTGGCGACGCCGTGTAGTTTCTTCTCTTCAGCCTGTCAAAGTCTTGTCTAACACAGGTAAACCGGACACAACTATAGAAACATGCCAGGGCTTCAGTGCCACCTCTAAGCTGTCGCAGCCGCCAGAAAGTCCCCCTAGCGTTTCGGCGAGTGGGTAAAGCTTTCTGGGTTCAGCACAGCACTTCACCCCAAGGTAAGATTTCTGCACGCAGAACTTCGTCTTCAAGGTCTGCATTTTGCTTAAAACTAAAGCTCCAAAGGCTTCAGGTCAAATTCCATTGCCATATATTTCCCCCTTGCCGTTTAGGGCTGGAGAGTCCCCAGGTGTTCCTTTTGGAACCTCGGGCCCATTATCTTGTTGCATTTCTGCTCTGCTCTTTCCACTTCGCCGCCGCCTTCAGTGTGTCTATACCGACTCACGCACTAGCTTTCTCTTCCAGAACATGTTTAAATAAAATTGTAAGTAGGGATCCAAGTTGCTTTTTCATTTTACATTCCATGGAACTAGTGAGAGGGAGAGTGACTTGGGCTCTTGCACAGAACAGCCCTCAGAGGACCAGCCACTGGCGTTCCACACTCTGCCGAAGCTGATAGACAAAGCATGGGAAATTCAGAAATCTGCTCTGTAAAACATGCTTGTTGCAATCTCTTCTAATTTCTATCATGCTAAGTATCCGATTTTAAACCCACCTCTGTTTTCCCCTAGAGGGAAAACTCTCTTAAAGCAATAGTGACCACAGTTTTCACTCAGCATCTTGCCTCTTGCACTTCAATGGAGTCTCAATTAGTGTCTGTTGAATTGAATTTAAAACCAGCTACATAAACTCATTGCATTGAACTTGGTCTTCTAGCACAGCCTGATTAACTGATAGCTCTTCTCTTTAAAGTTCTATTTCAGGGTACTTGTTGTATCATTCTAGTCTGACACTTTCAGAAATAGAAGGTTGAAGAATTCCCTCCATAGCCAAAGTGGTTGAAGTGTTTTGATTCCAAGGTGAAAGTGTACGTTGCCTCATCTGGAGCCTGAGTGTAGATGAATGTTTGGCTCTTCAAGATAAATTTGCCTTCTATAAGATCACCTAGGATAATGGAGGAAAAGCTTCCGTCTGTCCTTACTAAAAATAAAATCTCTGGGCTTAAGGGAACACAAGATGTCTCCCTTGCACGAGATATAATGCAGCTGGGGTAGAATTCTCTGATGGTTTTTATCGAAAAATGCCCCAGTCTCCATCTCATTCCCTGAAGCACTGGGTCGCTGCCAATTCATCCAGAATCTGTAGGCATCTGGTAAAGCTCTGGTTTGATTGCCTTGGTCAGGTTGGATAGAAGTAGACCCAGACACTGCTCTTCTGGGCGTGGCTTCTCTGTTATTGCCTTGAGGTTGATCCGCTCTGTAAGTTCAATCGCCTTGAAAATTACCTTTAGTTTTCCATCACTCACATTACCTTAGTCAGTTTCTTAGCTACTTGGATTTTGTGTGGAATATTTATCAAATTAAATCACACCAGTGGGCCCCGGGATCCATAAGCTATAAATACATTTATAGTTAATCATTTGACTCAATGCTTTTCTGAAAGAAAAAAAAATAGGTAAAAAAGGATATCTTCTAGGAGTTTCCAGATTGTGAAAATGCAGATCTTGTCAGCATTCTGCGATATCCATTTAACAGGGCTCTGTCTAGCCTGGGATGGGAGAAAGAACCTTAGAGAAAAGTGTTAGTTCTTGGTTACCAAAAAATTAAGTGCATTTTGTGGGAGGTGGTTTAGGGTTTTTCGTCAGAACTAAGCATAAACAGAGCTAATTTTGGAGTTAATCAGATTTCAAAACTATAGGGTATTTTTAAAAGATTTTATTTATTTATTTATTTATTGGGGGGAGAGAGAGTGCACATGAGCAGGGGGGAGGGGCATAGGGAGAGGGAGAAGCAGACTTCCCACTGAGCAGGGAGCCTGACACAGGGCTCTATCCCGGGACCCCGGGACCATAACCTTGGCCAAACGCAGATTCTGAATGGACTGAGCCACCCCGACGCCCTGAGCCTCAGAACTTTCTTTAAACAGAAACTCTCAGAACAACAAACATCTCTACAGCTTCCCAATCTCCCCAGGGCTTACAGTGGAGTTTCTGTCACAGCTGCCTGACACGGGTGGTCACACTGAGCAGGAGCCCCAGCTTTAGAAGTTAGAAAGTGGAAGTAGAACAGTGTCACTTAGCAGTATGTTATATCTTGTCTTATTATTTTTTTTTGTATGCCACATTGTTTTTCCAGTGTTGTGGTCTCATCAACTAACATGTGTGGGCAGGGATGACATATAATACCCCTTTAAGGCAAAAAGTGAGATATATTATCTCATGTAACCAAATGCTGAAGACAGGCGTTTGAATTCTATCAGTCTGTCTCCCCTCCACCTTCTGGTCTCTTCTTTTCTCTCCTGGCTTCTTTCTCTGCATACCAGCCCTGTGCTCTTGGGTCAGCTTTAAACATGGTTTCTGCTGCTTCCAGGCTCACATCTCAGTTTTGACATCAGAACAGAATTGAATCAAATAGCAATTTCTGTATTTGTAGTAAAAACACAACACCGTGCTCAATTTCTCCCTAAGAGTGATTGCATCTTGAAAAACCTTAGTCCACAGATGAAATGTCAACACAGAAATCCTGAGTATTCAAAAATATATGAGATTTTTTTCAGTTAACTTGTCCAAATAAAATATGAATGTCAGGAATAATATAGTAATAAGGCAAATGAAAACCTCGTGAGACTCAGGTGGGAATGTAAAGTGGCACAACCACTTTGGATAACAGATTTGCACTTTCTTAAAATGTTAAACATATATCTGTCATAAAATTCTAACTTTCTCACTGCTAGGTATTTATCCAAGGAAAATGAAAGCATGTATTCATGGAATTATATATATACCAATACTCGCAGAACTCTCATATGTAATAATGTAAAACTGGCAACAACGCAGAGGTCCATTAACAGATGGATGGATAAACAAACTGTGGTATATCCATACAGTGGAATACTACTAAACAATAAAAAGGAGGGAACAGTTTATACAGACTACAACATAAATAAATCTCAAAATAATTATACCCAGTGAAGGAAGTCAGAAAGAAAAAAGTACATATTGTATGATTCTATTTATTTAAAAGTATAGAAAGCAAACTAATCTGTCGTGACAGAAAACAGATGGCTTCCTGGACAGTGGGAGTGCAGTGAAGAAGAGCAGAGGGGAGAGAGCATGATGGGGCAGAAGAAAATATTTGGTGGTGATTGACATGTTCATTGTCTTGACTGCAGGGATGGTTTCATGGTGCTTCATGGTTAAAATCATTTCAAATCATACACTTTAAATATATACATTTTAATGTGGGCCAATTAAGCCAAAATAATTTTGTGGAAGTCAACTAAAGTAATGCTTAGGGAAAGAATTATAGTATAAAGGCTTACATTAGAAATGAAGAAAGGTCTCTGGGGAGACTGGGTGCCTCAGTTGATAAAGCGTTGGACTCTTGATTTTGGCTCAGGTCCTGATCTCAGGGTCATGAGATCGAGCCCTGCATCAGACTCCTTGCTCAGCAGGGAATCTGCTTTAGATTCTCTCCTTCTCCCTCTGCCCCTTCCCTGCCATGCTCTTGCTCGCTCTCTCTCTCTAAAATAATAATTAAATCTTAAAAAAAAAAGAAATGAAGAAAGTTCTCAGCTCAATAATCAATACTTCTATCATAGCAAAGTTGTAGAATATAAATTCAATACACAAAAATCAATTTTATTTCTGTATACAATAAATATCTAAATGATACTTTAAAATGATATTTTAATGATGTAATTACCATTACAATAACATTAAATGTCTGCAATTTTTAAGGATAAATTTAACAAAACATCTGTATGACTTATCAGAAACTTTAGTATCGAAAGTTAAAAAGTTAAGAACTAACGTTAAAAGACCTAAATAAATGGAAGATAAACCATTTTCATGGGTCAGAAGACTGATATTAAGATGTCAGTTTTTCCCAAATTGTTCTAAAAAATCAATTGCAAACCCAGTCAAAATAGCTTTTTCTTGGTAGAAATTGAAAAGCTAATTCTAAAATGTATATGGAAATTCAGAGGATCTAAAATAGAAAAATCAAGTTGGAAGACTTACACTCCCTGTTTTTAAGCCTATATTGTATATATATTTTTAATTTTTAATGTATATAAATAATTAATGTATATTTTTTATCAACAAATAGTGCTAGAACAATTAGATATTTACCAATAAAAAGACAAAACTTGACCCTTACTTTCACCACGCAGAAAAATTAATTCAAAATTGACCTAAAGGTACTAAAACTAAAATCCTTTTGGAAAAACTTATAGGAGCAAAATTTTGTGACCTTCAGCTAAACAAAGATATCCTAGATTGGACCCCCCAAAATCTGCAAATGATAAAAAATAATTGATACATTGGAGTCCAACAAAATTAATTTTGCTTACTAAAAGCAGTATTTAAAAAATGAAATGGCAAGCCACAGACTAGGAGAAAATATTGCCAAAAAATGTATCTGACAAAGAATCTGTACAAAATGCAAAATACAAAAGCACATTTACATTTCAGTGTTGAAAAGAAGAACAATATAAAAATATAAGCAAAATATTTTAACAGTCATGTCACCAAGGTAGAAATGTAGATAATAAATGAGCACAGAAAAAGGTGCTCAAGATCATTTGTCTTTAGGGTAATGCAATAAAACCACAGTAAGATACCAGTACACACACATGAGTGTGGCGAAAATTTAAACAACTGACCATAACAGATGTTGGCAGGGATATGTATGTGGAACGACGGGCTCACACACATTGCCAGAAAGCCCACCAATTCTACTCTGTTTTTACGCAAGAGAAATAAAAACATAAGTTTACTCCAAAACTTGTACTCAAATGTTTATAGCAGATTTATTTATAATAGCCCCAAACTGGAAATGACTCAAATTTCCATCAACTAGAAATATTTTTAATCAGACCTCATTTTGAAAAACAAACGTGTTCAGTCCCGATTGGAAAGCTTAGAATCACATGTTTTTCTCAACTTTTATAGTCCTAGCCAAATGTCTTAATTGTCAATGAAAAAGTTTTGATTTTTACTAAAATTTAGAAGACACTCCTCCAGGGCCCATAGTACCACTCTTATAAAGGGAAGAAGAGGGAGGCTTTGTGGGTTTCACTCTTAGTAATTGTCAGACACATAACATAATGCTAAAAGCAACTTTAGAAAGGGCCTTCAAACAAATCCAATCTCCATTTAGTTTATTTTCATTTATTTTTACTTTAATAAGATAATATGTGGTTGACATAATTAGTTAATTAGTTAAATTAATTTAACCAAATTATTAGTTAAACTAATTTAACTAATTTATTAGTTAAATCAACTAATTAGTTAAAATTAATCAATTAACTAATTAATTAGTTAAATTAGTTCCAGGTGAACAACATAATGATTCAACAGTTACTATCATGTATCTATCGTGGAAAGGTTACCGCGGTAGCGTATTATAGTATTACTGACTATTCCTTCTGCTGTACTATTCACCCTATGACCTATTTCTTCTCTAACTGGAAGTTTGTTCCTCTATTCCCCTCACCATTTGCCCACCCCGTTCCCCTTTGGTAACCAGTTTTTTCTATATTTATGAATCTGTTTCTCTTTTTTATAATCAGTCTTTCCTGTGTTTCTACACAGGACGTGTTTCTACATGTCTTGACAGGAGGGAATCTTTCCAAGTAGACACTCATTCTCCGGGCTCTGCAGAGAAACCCCAGCTTGTATGACCTGATCTGAGTCACCAGTATCCCGTGTCCTCGTTCGTGCACCGCCATAGCCATGCTTTCTGAATCATTTTGATGAGAAATCAGAAGAAAACATGAGAACCAGTTGGGAAGCAAACTTTTCCTTTGATGTGTGTTAATATGAAAACCAAGTATCTGGTGTGAACAATTTTCAATCCTTGAACACACACACACACTTTTAATACGAAATTGTCACTTGAGCAAAAAACTTACATTTTAGTTAATCCAATGAAAAGAAGCTATTTGGCACAGACTTAATAGAACTTCTGTATAAAACCAGCAAGTAGGGGCCCCTGGGTGGCTCAGTGGGTTAAGCCTCTGCCTTCGGCTCAGGTCATGATCTCAGGGTCCTGGGATCGAGCCCCGCATTGGGCTCTCTGCTCAGCAGGGAGCCTGCTTCCGCCTCTCTCTGCCTGCCTCTCTGCCTACTTGTGATCTCTGGCTGTCAAATGAATACATAAAATCTTTAAAAAAACAAAACAAAAAAAAACAACAAAACAGTGAGTAGCTGCCAGAGCTTCCATGCAGAGTGTAACTTGATTTATCCTGATCCTCCGAGAGCCATCCAGCTTTCCAGAAGGAGGCCGGTAAACAGTAGGGAGGGCTACGGCTGAACTGGGAATACTGCAGGCGAAGTCGGTGCTTGTAAATATGCCTTCCAATTTCATTTCAGATTTCAGTCTTTACCCATGTCCAAGACTGGGCTCAAGGCTGGGCCGCTCCCAGCACGGTGAATTCTTGAGATAACCGGAAATTCCTTTTTCAGAAGTAGGTATATTTGGGCTACAAGAAGACAAAAAGTAGAAGCACATGAAAAAGCGATAGAGAACGTTAACTTAGTAAGTCGTATTAATTAAATCCAATAAAAGCACTGGTAATTCAAATCCTTCAATAATCCCAAGTTTTCATTTTATTGGTAAATTCCTACCATTTTCCATGTCGTCCCTTAGAAAATGTTGTAAATGTTCCCTCTTGAAGTTAGAATGTGTCCAACAGAAGGGAGAAAGAAAAAAATGAATTTCTGGGAAAACTGACACACACTTAGAAATTTACTTCTGAACAACTAAGAACTGGGTCCATTCCTATGAAAGTGAAGCAAAAGCATCAACAAATCCACTGTGGGCTAGAAGGTCTGAAATTTTCTCTAAACAACGTACATTCTGCGTTTCTCTTTGTGCCCTACAGTCGGTCTGGAAAGAGACCGATATACTCCACTCTGGAAAGGTCTTTTGCTTTCCATGCAACCCTTGTTCAAATCTCCCTCTGAAGAAGAAAAAGCAGCACTGAAGAGAGATCCTTGTCCTAACGTCTCCTCGAAGGCTAGGTGGCCTCCTAGCCACTGCAGATGACCGGAATGGAGCCAGCAGATCTGTGGGTCGTTGGTGTCCTTCGGAGATGAGCAGATAGTCAGGAAGTCAGACCCCATGGACTGTCCTAAGAGACGGCTTGGGCTGGGCGCGTCGCAGCGCGCAGGAAACGAGGCCAAGGGTACAGCAGGCCGAAGGGCAATTTGGTGCGCAGTTACCTGGGGAGAATCAAGCAACTAAATGGACCGAAGAGGAAAGGGCTGGCAAGTTACGCAGCCGCGGGCCTTGAGCAACTTGGCTTTGAGCTGTGCAGGCCTCACACGCGGATCTGTTTGCGCCAAGTACGGCCCAGCGCTGCGCACGCGTTTCCCCTTCCTTACCACGCTCGGCAAGGCCGGCAGCGTGTCTGGTGGCTGGAACCCAGGGTGCGGGACGGACAGCCCCGGGGCGTGTGTTAACCGACCGTTTCCTAGGCTCCCAGTACGGTCAAGCCTGGGGGGAGTCAAAAGTCACACGTGGGTTTCTGACCTACCCTCCTCGTTTTCCGAGGGTGGACGGTGCGTTGCCCTCACCGACCGGGCACAGGGAATTGCTACCGAGGTCGGACCGGTAAAGCTTGCGGCAGGGCGTGCCCTTAGTCAGAGGCGGGAATAACCGGGAATGCGGCCTTGGGGAGGCAACGGCAGAAACTAACTTGTCCTCCTGTTTCGACAGATAAGGCCCCGGATCTCAGGGGGCAGGAGGCTGGGAATATTTTGATTTCTAACAAAAGCCTCATTTGCGAATTTCCCCTGACCTTCTTGTAGCCACAAGACTCTGGCTAGTTGGACTTTGGAGCACACACAAAAATACAGCTCCTAAAATGTGCGTTTTGTCCCTCTTAAATACACTCGGGGAAATAACACTAATTGATCTTGGTAGGAAAGCTTTGAATTAATGAAATATCTGAATTAAATTTATCTTAGAAGTGAGGTCTTATAACTTTCCTATACTTAAACTATTTGGATTAGGCTCACAATATGTTGCTTGCTAGCGTGGCACTCAGGGGACCTATTTAGTGAATGCAGAAAATGATTTTAATTACACATACCAAATATTTATATTTAGATCACAGCTGTAAATTGTTTGGAAACGTTATTCTCACTTAAATTGCTTAAAAATTCTATTTGCAATCTTTATAAAAGCCAAGGATTTATTTAATAAGCTCTTGCTCCTTACCCCATGAACTTTAAATGATGTAAGTGCCTATCCAAGGAATCATTAATTATCCATTAAGGTATTCTAAATTTTCCTTAAATAGCAACTATAAGGACTAAGCTCTATGAACTTTACTCTATGAACTTGACTGTACAAAGCCAGAACCTACATGAATATACTCTTCCATGGTCACTTACTGTAAAATGTTCAAGCTGACCTCTCTCACCACTCCTTCTCCCCTTTCCCACTGCTACTTTTCTCTTTAAAATTGATCATTATCTAACACACCACAGAGTTTATTTTTCTTGTTACTTTATTGTTTGTCTCCCACCCTGGGCTATAAGCTCCATGACGATAAGATTCCTTGTCTGTTCACTGTTCCTCTCTATCACTGGAATTGTGCCAGGAACATAGTAATTGCTCAGTAAAGAACTGAACAAGTGAATAAATGAGATGTGTCTGAGTTCTGACATCTTTTCATATAGAACACAGACATTTATTTATTAAACACATAACAGGTTTGCTCCCGACCATGTATGTTCTAGTGAATCACAAGAGAGAATCTGCCATAAAGAAGCCAAGTCTTTTCCCTCACTGCAGATAGTAACTGTGGGGATACTTCCTGTGTGAGCAAGCAAAAATAACAACCATTCCAGAAGAGGGAACAGTGGCTGATTCCCCTGAAGGTGGGGATCGTTGAGGAATATCTCCATGTTCACCTTACTATGAGTTAAATCTTAAAGGAAGAGGATGACAACGTTTCATGTAGAAACAGATACAAATTAATAGTCAGGAAGTAGTTGAGGTTATGCAGCTTTTCAAATTTTATTCAGTCAATGGCCTTGCTACAAGCCTAAAATTTAGTCATCCTGCCTTTAATCTTACCCCATAATTTAATCAACTTGATTGTTTCTTCTCCAAACCAATCCCCCATAATGCAATTACTTTCTCCAGTTAACGTGTGAGCATGGGAGGGTGCGTGTGTGAGCTCACATACAGCACACACATACATAGTCAGGATCCAAGGGTTTTTGCGATAAATTCTTCTATACTTTTAACAAAAATAGCAGAGAGCTTTCTCTCTGTGAATCTGAAGTTTTGATTTAAAAAAAAAAAAGCTTTTTCGGGGGTGCTTACCCTGCAACTATCACACCTTTCTATCTGCTAGAACATTTGGAAAGAACTCAGTCCTATTTGACCATCTCAGAACATCTCCCATACCACAAACTTCGCACTATGTATTAGGCAAGGGCTAGGGCTTGAAGAAACAGACATCTCTCCCACCAACGTCTCTAATACCCACTTCTTGCTGGAAGCCATCAATTTCAGCCTTGTGTTAAGGGGAAATGAACAAGGAGATAATGAAGACTCTTTTGGGTTTTGTGAGTATGTGAGTTTAAAAAACAAACCAAGAGAAACAGACGGCAATTCACATCATTGAGACATATCAGATCCATGAAGATTATTCTCTCTTAAGTCCAAACTTATCCAGACCTAGGGGCACATGGGGTAACTGGGAACATTACTGCTCCCTTTTATTGAGAAAGCTCAGAGGGTACGGAACGGGCACTGAGTGACCACTCAGCAGGTGCCTGGGAATGCTGCTTGTGACTTTAGGGACTCTCACAGAAGACAGAGATTTGCCTAAGACAGTTCGACCTGGACTTTGTATTATCCTTAGCCAGAATTAATTTTTCCACTATTTTAACTACAGTGAAGAGCTGTTGTCATTCTTTTCTACTCTGATATACACTTGTTAAAGCCCGTATTATTGGTTCAAATCTTTAGCCCTCACAGGGTTTCCTTTTGTTTGGTACGGACAGGGATGATGGCATCATTTAATTAGTTCTACAATGTAGGCTCTCTCTTGCTTTCTCTCTCTGACAAATGAATAAGATCTTAAAAAAAAAAAAAAAAAAGGTAAAACTGAAAGATGTAGAGCCGGGAAGGCCTACTGGCATCTGTCGAGTCCCTGGATACAGCTGTAGCTGAAACTGGGTCTGCCCCTACAGTTTTTGGTTAGGAGAACTAAAAAATTCCCACCACACCCTCCCCCCACTTTTTTTTTTCTTTTTGGCTTAAGCCAAATTTAGTTAGGTTTTCCATCATTGCACAAGAAGGGGCTGATACAGATGGAGAATGACTGAATTGTCAAGATCCATTCCAAAATTAAAGTTCCTGATGTTCCGAGGATAATTACATTATGAACTGGGTGTGGTGTGTTTCACAAGGAAAACTGAAATCTGAAACAAAAATAATATAAAACCTCAATTAAGTCTGAGGGCACATTTTTAAAAACGTACAGTTTTCCACTATTGGAACTATTTTGTGAGACTGATGGATGGATAGATAGGTAGATGGATGGGGCTTACCCGGAGGTGTTGGGTGACGCTGGTGTTGCTGTGATGTCTGTGGTCCTTGGGGAGATGGTTTGTAGGGTGTAAACTGCCTTCCTTGACAGAACATGGAGTATTGTCTTAAAGGTGTTGTGAATGCCTTTGTTCTCGTGATGTCTCAATTACATCTTCCCTTCTAGATTGTAATGGCATTTTGTAACAATACCACCTGTTACTAAGAGGTGCTAAGTATCACTTTGGCCAATAGGCTGCTTTTAGCATGTATGGGTACAGTGAAATTTAAAACTACACTGAGAAAATCTGTAGTGGGTGGTGACCTTTCAGGGGTAGTGTTGAAATCTGGTTCATGATTAAAGCGGGGTGTGGTTAGAGAGCCAGGGACGGAAAATTCTCTTTTGGCAACGTGGTAGAGATGTGGGGTTAAACTGTCGAAACAGCCACAAAAAGCTGTTGCCAGAAGAGAAAAATAAAAACTCTAACAGCAGCTTTAAGCTGTGCCAGGTACTGTGTTAAGTACTTTATGCGTGATCTCATTAAATTCTAAAAGCAATGTAGATTTCCTACTACTCTGCACATGTGATAGATGAGGAAGTGAAGACAGAGAAGCTACATAATTTTTCTAGAGTTTCACAGGTAACTGCTGATGAAGGCTAGGTTTGCATTCAGGTCTGTCCAATTCCTAGCCTCCTGCTCTTTCTAACTAAATGACGGCTCATCCCATTGGCACTTCTCTCTGATCTTAAGGATTCATAAACATTTCTCTGCTCTCTAGCATGCACAGGATTTTGTTTTACTCCACTAATCCTCATATCAAAATCTTCTCTGCTAAAAAAATCAACGCTGTGAAATACTGACTTACAAACATGGGAAAATGTTCAATTTCCTTCTTCTCTGTTCTTTGGCCTGGATTATCATGAAATTTTTTTTGTTCCCCTCACCTGGCTTTGAATTAAAGAAAGACAAATACCATTTAATATTTTTTTTAAGCATAAAATTTCAGTGTCACTTCCAATCTCTGTTAAGGAATTTTTTACAGCAGTGAGTATTTTCAAAAGCCTCTAAAACTGAAAGAAGTTAGACACAGGACATGTCCTGGCTTAGCATGCACCCTTAGATGTGTTTTAGAAATCAGTGTCTGTTGCTCAAAGTCTCCTGATAAGATCACTGTTTAAGAGGGAAAAATTTCTAGGAGAAAATTCACCCTCATAGCCACTATGGGATGGGTTAAGTGATGCTTGACCCTGTCTGAGGAAGAGCAAATGCATATGTTTATAAGAGTCTTGTACAGGAATGTTGCGGGTCTATTTTTACCTCAAACAGGAACACATTCTTGGTCGGGGAAAATACTGGTTAATATTGATGCGTCTAGAGAGAAGTGAGCATCCTGGGAAAATGGAATCAATTTAATTAAGATTTCAGATTGGTTAAGGTAGACTGAAGTTTTTTTCCTGTTACTGATTAAGTTTTTAAAAGATCTTTAAACACTGGGATTTTTTTTTTTTTTACATTAGAACTTGAGAACATGGAAGTTTGCCATTTCTCCGAATTAAAAAGAAAGTTAACAAACATACTAATTTTGAGAGATATAGACTTATTATGGCTGGCCATTCAGTTATCATGCCCAAGTCACTTATCTTTCCATTCACACATGGCTTACTTCTTAGGCCAAGAAATAAGCACTTTCCTAAAAGCAGTATGTGCCTTGAACATAAGACTTTTGGAAACAAACGTCTCTCAAACAATTAAATACTTGTAAGAAAAGTCAGAGGCAGCTTTTAAAAACTTGAAGTAATGGTGGTTAGGAGGAACTTTGAGGATGGGTAGCTCTGATGTTGGGGAAAGTAGAATCCAATTTCCCTCTGTCCAGCAAGAGCCTCAGTGCAGAGAGGAGAGAGGGGTCTGCACACAGACCTCAGGCCAGCCAGGTGCCCTGAAGCAAGAACACAGGGTTGGGAAACATCTTTCTGCAGATTTCTCACCAAGTGAAGAGCATGCAGCCCACCTCTGAGAATGTGACCAGAGAACATTCCCTGTCCTAACCGACCACAGATGCCATGCTGGTAGGCAAGGGTGCTTCCAGTATCGTCCAACTGCAGTCATATTATGGAAAGAAAGAACCACCGAGAGAACCAGCCCCAAGCCCCACATTAAGGCAATGGGGAGTCTGGCGTGGTTCTCATGATAATCCTCCTGGACGAACAATAGAAATCCTATCACTATTGATAAATAGTGCGGGACTCGGCGCTGCTTTTACTCGCAGGAGTTATTCTCGTGTTTCCTTCTAGAGGCTCCTTTAAAACTTTTTAAAAGAGGTGTAATGGGTTAGATTGAAGAAGGGAAATAGCGGATAAGAGATGAATCTCATTAGTAGGAGAGCCATACTTGATGCAACATTCAGTCTTCGGAAGAAAGATGTAGCGGGGAACATATGGCATAGAGGAGACAAACGTCTCCGGAAAATGTTTCTACATGAGATAAATCCAAGGGCAAAAGCTTTTTGTTTCATCACTCCGTGCCATTTAAAAAATTAAAAGAGAGAGAGAAAGGGATAGGAAAATGTGATACTCTTTAAGGCTGTCATGTGCCAGGAAATGTGCAGCTTTACGGTGATAGATCGTCCTATTGTAGGCAGCCTTCTCAGATAGTGAGAACAGCAGTATCTAGCCCATGGCCAATGCACAAATGAATGCTCATCTATCTGCTGTAATCATCCAAAATTCACTCAACAAGTAGATGTTCCAGTATTGTTTATTAGTAGATCATTAATTACATTTCAAACAGGATTTTCTTTTTTTTTAATTTTTAAAATTTCTTTTCAGCGTAACAGTATTCATTGTTTTTGCACCACACCCAGTGCTCCATGCAATCCGTGCCCTCTCCAATACCCACCACCTGGTTCCCCCAACCTCCCACCCCCCCCCTAAACCCTTAGATTGTTGTTCAGAGTCCATAGTCTCTCATGGTTCACCTCCCCTTCCAATTTCCCTCAACTCCCTTCTCCTCTCAAATGAAAAGTCTGTATGTAAGTCATTAATCGAGGCTCCCTTTATGGGAAGGAATGATGAAAAAAAAAAAACCCACAGAAATTGGAAGTCCCATTTGATGACCTTAAACATACGGATATAGATTTTAGTCAATGCATTTCAGAAAGAAAAGGGAAAAAAAAAAAAAAAAAAAAAACAAGAAAAATCTGCTCTAGAATTTTGTTCTTTGCATTCTAGACCTTGTCAGGAAACACACGAGAGCTTCCTCTTATCCAGGCTCGGTGCAGATCAGCATCACATCAATGGACTGAGCTGCTCCCCTTTGAATAGTTCTCCAGGACTTGGAGCATAAACAGAAGGGTCTGTGATCAGCCAAGAGCTGAGTAGAATCCTTTGTAAATATATATTTACTCTGCAGAATTTCTGTTATAGTCATGGGACTATTTGGGAAAAAGGAGAAGTAGCTGGGGCTCTACCTCAAACTCAAAACAAGATCTCTTTCAAACTACAAAACTATTTGGTTAAACAGGCTCAGAAAGACTCTGGATTTGAGATCGGGTCTGCCAGGCCACGACAACAGTGATAAGTACCGACTGAGTATAGTTTACTAATGAGTTCAGGGTTCTAGGGAGAATTAGAAAGAAAGCAAATATCAGGTCCTTGTCCCTTGAGAACTTATGGCCCAAGGAAAAAAGGACTACCACATAATTGCTTACAAGAAATGCTGAACTAGGGCAGGTTTTCAGCCAAATTACTAAAAAACACTGCCAAAGCTATTTGATCAGCATGCTTGTTGGCAGAATCTTTCAAGGATCCCTCCCAGCCTGCTCTGTGGTCTTCCACCAAATCTCACCCAAGGGACACTCAGGAGCCATGTGCTCCAGAACGCCTCCCAGAGGACATACCCGAGCACTGTCAGAGCAGGGCCAAAGCAGATGAGTTCCTTGCTGGGTACTTATGGCGTCTCCCTGGCTGGCAGAAGTCATCACTGCATTACCACCTAAGTCAAATGAAGTTGCTGTTAACTTCCAACTGACCCTGGAAACCAGTACAGCATTGCTGGTGATGCACTTTCTAATTATTTGCAGATGACCGTAGCCATGTCAGTGTGCAGTTGGAATGACAGGTTTTTGGCACCGATTTTTTTGTCTCTTGTTTTTCAACACCCAGTTTGTTTACTGGTTACTTTAGTCAAGTTGACTTGGACTAAGGAGAATAGAGATGGCAGTGACTATGCAAAAAGGAAACTTGTGACTCACATCACAAGTGCCAGACTCTTCGATTTGGGTGGGACGTTATAATGACTCAAACCATAGCCTTCTCTTCCATTGGGGTCACCCCCAGACCATTGAGACTTCTCTCCGTATTATATTTTGTACACATATCTTTATATATTTATATACGTTTATATCTGTGTGTGTGTGTGTGGTGCATAGATATACAGAGGTGTGTGCACACTGCCTGTGTATACAGTTGTGGGATACTCGCACCGGTGGCTCCCAATGACGCATGCCTCCCCAGCTTGTGTTCCTGCCCTTGGATTGGCCCCACGCATGTGGATTCTGGGCTCCCTGACATAGCAAGCCTGACGCAGGCCGAGGCTTGATAACTGTGGGCACATGGGGGCTTAGTATCTCCGCATGCTGGCTGCTGGAGCCCCGAGCCCCAGTGTCAAGTGCTCCAGTCTGCCAGGGAGGCCCCTGGGGAGAGAAAGATGCCTCGCCAGCCCTCGCTGTCCCCCTTGTCGTGTTGAGGGTGCCACATGTGACTGCAGCAGCACCCTTAAACAGCTCAGCCCTTACCCGCCAAGCCCGGTAGACCCACGGGATCAGAGGGACAATAACATTTTGTTGTGCGAAGCTGCTAAATTTGGGTAAGTGGGATGTTAGAGGGCAATGGTTAACTGAAAGGACGGTGTGTGTCGCTGTACGACGTCTAGAGACATGCCCCGTGTGTGCTCTTCTATTTATGTTTTTATTCTTTTAATTGTAGAATACTTAATAAGCAAGACAAAGTAAATAAAGCCTGCCTGCACATTTTCACATAATTTCAAAGAATCGTAAAGCAAACACCTACGCGACCGCAGCCCGGCGGAGAAACGGACACCGGTACCCCGGCCCGCACCGTGCGCACAGGCGCCCGGGCCCCGCTATTTGTGACACGACCCGCTCAGCCTTTCCTCACAGTCTTGCCACCGACGCACACGTTCTTGCACACCATGGTTCTTGTTGGTGCGCGGACTTTCTACGAATGGGCTCACGGCGCTCTTCCAGGACCCGCTTCACCGGCTGAGTGTGACCTGCGGTTTCCGCCCCCGCTGCGGCTGCCGCTGCTTCGTTGCTGCCGCGGCCCAGCGCCCCGCTGTGTGGACACGACGCGGCCGCTTTATCGGCTCCGCCCAGGGGGACAAACATCCGAGCTGTCCTGTGGGCCACTGCGGCACGGACACGCGGTTACGGACATCTCTTATCTGCTTCCTGGTGCGGGAGCTTCTCGACGGCAGAAACCTCTAAGGCTGCGCGCCGGGGCGGCTCAGTGGGTGAAGCGGGGGCCTTCGGCTCAGGTCAAGATCCTGGAGTCCCGGGATCGAGCCCCTCTCTGGGCTCCCTGCTCAGCGGGGCGTCTGCTTCTCCCTCTGACCTGCCCCCTCTCGTTTTCTCTCGCTCTCTCATTCTCAAATAAATAAATAAGAAATCTTAAAAAAGAGAGAGAGAGAGAGAGAGAGAGAGATCCTCGAGATGCTTACAGGGGACCCATGAGTACCGAGTGAGAATACTGAGATTTATTTGTCCTTTCCACTCTCAGTCTCTTGTGAATGCGCGGTGGAATTTTCCAGAGGCTCTGTCACATGTGATATGGTGCCAAACCAAAAGCAGAAGCAGATATGTGAATCCAGCTGTCTGCTAGGAAGTCAGACACTAAGGAGCTTGGCTAAAATGTAAAACAGGTCACTCTTCTCCCTGATTTCTTGTTGGAAATAGTAATGATTTTGGCTAAAACGGTTTCTCAGCTAGTGTTTAGTTTTAATATTATTTTAACAACACCGTTATTTTAAATGAAGTAACACAAACTTTACATTTTTCTTAGTTTTAATTTCAAATGCACTATATATCTAAGGATAAAATTCACATACACAAAGCTCTTAATATTTTTTAAGAGTATTAAGGAGTCCTGAGACCAGAAAGTTGGACACCTCTGCTCTGGGGCATAAGGTATAAATATTTAAAATGTAATAGAAAATGCCAGCCTGTTCTAAAGATGCATGTTTTTTCTTCCCCCACCAGCAGCAGGAAAGTTCCCATGGCTTCATGTGCTTATCAACTAGATTTCTGTTTTCAAATCTGGTGGAGTATAAATGTATCCCATTATAGTTTAGTTCTGTATTTCTCTGATACGAGTAAGAAGAGGTGTACTGGCTAATCAGACTTCCCTTTTATGAATTGTAGAATGTCTTTTTTATTCTATTTTTAGATTTTTATTTTTAAGTAATCTCTATACCCAGCATGGGGCTTGAACTCACAACCCTGAGATCAAGAGTCACCCGCTCCACGGACTGAGTCAGCCAGGTGCCCCTGCATGCTGAAGTCTTTCATTTTCTCTATTCAAGTTGTCTTTTTCTTACTGATATGTAAAAACTTCATATACTCTAAATGTAATTTCTTTGCCAAGTATACAAGTTGCAAGTATGTATTAAAATCTCACTGAATATTGTCTTCTTAGTCTTTCTATGGTTTTTTGATGAACAGTAGTGTTTAACTTAGCATAGTCAAATTTACCAATCTTTTACTTTATGGTTATCTTAAGAAATTCCTTTCCGGGGCGCCTGGGTGGCTCAGTGGGTTAAGCCTCTGCCTTCGGCTCAGGTCATGATCTCAGGGTCCTGGGATCGAGCCCCGCATCTGTCTCTCTGCTCAGCAGGGAGCCTGCTTCCTCCTCTCTCTCTGCCTGCTTGTGATCTCTGTCAACTAAATAAATAAAATCTTTAAAAAAAAAAAAAAAGAAATTCCTTTCCATCCAGAAGTTATTTTTTATGTTCTTAAAAGCTTAAAGTTTTTACTTTCAGATTTTGGCTTTAACCCTACCTGACGGTTATTTTTATGTGTGGCCTCATGTAAGAATCCACTTAGATTCATTTCCCAGGTGGATATCTAACTGTCCTACTATCGCTTATTGAAAACTGACTTTCCCCACTGATCTCTCATGCCACCTTCATCACTTATCAGGTTCCAGTCTCTGAGTGTGTCTCATTATTCTGTTTCACTGGTCTTTTTGTTTGCCCCCATGTAAGAGCACAGTGTCTTAGTTACTGCCTTTATAATGAATCAGGATGTATGGGAAAGCAAGTTCCTCCCACTCTCTCATTATTCAGAAATGTCTTTTCTTCTTGGCTCCCTCCTGTATTTTAACCTTATACCACTTCCTTCAACCAGCAATCACGCAAAGTGTGGGGAGTGAGGCATTAGGCACAATGGTAGGCAAGTATCTGTTAGTGACAGATGAGTACAAAAGTGAGCTATTAGGGCCCACAAAGATTTTTGCCCATTTTTAGTGTAAAAAATGGAGAAATATGTCAATGATCTTTCCTCTCGCTCTCTCTTTCAAAGATTATTTATTTATTTATTTGAAAGAGAGAGAGAGAGAGAGCACAAGCAGGGGGATTGGCAGGCAGAAAGAAAGGCAGGCAGAGGGAGAGGGAGAAGCAGGTTCCCCACTGAGCAGGGAGCCCAATGTGGGGCTCCAACCCAGCACCCTGGGATCATGACCCGAGCCAAAGGCAGACGCCTCACCCACTGAGCCATGCAGCCGCCCCATGTCAATAAGTTTTCTTAAAAATAAATGTTACCTCATTAATAATGAAAATGAATTAAGCTCAGAAATCCCTTCTTGTTAGTCTTGCTTGAGTTACTGAGTTGAATCTGATACACTAGTAAAGTCTGAGCAAAGGAAAAGACAAGTATGACTTTCATTTTTCCAAATCTGTGGTTAGATCCTTTATTTATATACAGAACCTGCAGAGCTGGTCCACAGTAGGTACCTGATAATGACTACATGAATGAATGACCTTTTCATTGTCTTGAGTCAGACCCTAAGAACTTAGAACCTCTAAGTAGACTCCTAAAAATTCACCCATTAAGAGAAGACATTCATGTTTCTTGCCATTAAAAAAAAGAAGAAGAAGATTTCTCTCATTCTGCTTTTCCACCCATACCCATTTGCCACCTTCTTTTACTAATATTCACCTAAGAGTCTATTTCCTCACTAACTCTTTGTTCTTGGTCTTGTGAAATTTGGCTTCTGCCCCTTCTATTTCTCCAGCCACAGCTGTCTCAATGGTTAAAGATCTCCAAGTTGTCAAATTCAAAGCTTTTTCCTTGATGATAGAATCCTTTATCAAGAAAGATAACTATTGGGCGCCTGGGTGGCTCAGGGGGTTGAGCCTCTGCCTTCGGCTCAGGTCATGATCTCAGGGTCTGGGCATCGAGTCCCACATCGGGCTCTCTGCTCAGCAGGGAGCCTGCTTCCTCCTCTCTCTCTCTCTGCCTGCTGCTCTACCTACTTGCAATCTCTCTCTGTCAAATAAATAAATAAAATCTTAAAAAAAAGAAAGATAACTATTTATCAGCCCCCTTTTTTTCATGAATATTTGGTCTCTGCTGAGGAAGGATCGTTAATAATCACTGGGCATAACTTAAATGCCAGCATCTACATGGGTCCTTCCTTGATCACCCTAACTGGGAATGATCTCACTTCCTTAAAATGCCTATGTATTTGCCCGAACCACAATTTTCTAGGCCGCGATACATATTACACTAATATCCACACAAATGCTATAAATCAGTCTGTGAAAATTGCCAGCACCAAGTAAGATCAGAAGACTCTGTATTATGCCTTCTCAGGCAGAGTGATAATACATGTTAAAGGTTCTGAAAAGTCCCACAGTAAGGAGAGCTAAGTTTCATCCATGATTTCTGGGATGTTTCTGGCACGAAATCCTTTTTACTTATAATACTTAGTAACATTTCAGAGGACATGATGGTATGTCAAACATTAAGAAATGATACTCAACTATTTATTTGACTCACACTGTATCAAATTTTATTTCTTCACGTGCACACCCTTTCTTTCCCTCTAGAACAGCAGTGCCTACAAAGCTGGGACTTCAGTGTCGTTATGGAACCATGCTTCCTTCCCAAGGGCTACTTAAAAAAAAAATCCGGATACAGACAAAGCTATCAGCCTGTAGTCCGGAACACTGAAATCTGAGGGATTTCATTTATAATCCAGTGAGAATTACCAGCTTCAGGTCAGAGGGACAAGCTTAAGGATCATATTTGAGTTGAAACTGAAAATAACTATGAGGGCCCAAATGTGGTATTAAGCTACGTCAGGATGGTTTAGGGAAAGAAAGCACGGCATAGCCAGGTTACGCTCCCGGGTGTGTAGTGCGCGGCTATGTGGTACTGTGTCCAGATGAGTTTGCTGCTGATCATGTGCACGAGCATCTCTCAGGACAGCTTGTTAACATCCAGGTCCTTGAGCCCCACTGCTGATGCACTGGGTTATCTGGGAATTGGATTCCAGGGTATCTGCAAATTTGTCTTAGTATGATGCCCCAATTATTCCATGAATACTGCAGGGTGAGAACAACTGCTCTAAATGTAGAAGATGTGGCATATTTCCAGAAAATACTTTTCACTTTACGTTTCAAGAAAGCAGTTGCCTTAGGAAACAACATATTTATTCCAATGACGTTGCTGTTTCTCCATCCAAACATTTTTTGTGACTGCGCCTTTTGTGTTGCCATAACGGCCTCTAAAACATTCTTTGGTATCTACTCATGGCTGTAAATCTGTACTTTGAAAGAGTGGATTTGCATGTTAGCAATGGTTACGACCATTTAAAAGCATGTGAATGAGGTAAATGGCCAAGCAAGATAATATGGTTAGGGTCTTAAATAGGGTGTGATCATGAGAAAATTAAACCAGTTTTCTCGGGTGGTTGTAATAAAGTACAAAGGCGAATACATTTCAAAAAAACCTATGCATATTTTCACAATCACTGTATTTATTTGCAATGAAAATTGTTAAAATATTACATTTGGCTTGTAAAAACAAATACTTAAAATATTCTATTTCTAAACGTTCCTGAAAATTCATTCATGCACTGCTATTGTACCAGAAACATGTACACACGGATGGTAATTCAACATGATGCCTCAAATTTCAGCATGTTGATGACTTTTTAGCACAGATGTTTTCAGATCGAGTTTTAAGAGGATGAAATCAAGAGAGCCAAAAGCCAGACCGGAAGGGAACCTGGGGGTTGCATTCTCAGATTCTGAATAACATTTTTACTTGGCTATGGCTCGATCAGATGGAAGTCCACCATTTTAAACATCTGCTTTTCTGTCCTGATTTCTGTTCTGACCCCAGACTTCTGTTCTGCCTTGGGTGCTTATTTTCTGAGTCCTGCTGCCTCTAATAAGGTTAGATATTTGAGCAACTGACCACAGGATCACATTTTCCTGGCACTAAGGAGAAAATAAAAATGGCCAGTGGTGGGCAAACAAGCACATGCTTTGTTCCATTTATAGATTTGTAGACCCAATGTCACTGCAACTTTCAAGACATTTTGCATTCTAACCAAGTTTATAAAACAATCACAACACCACAAAGACAATTTTAAAAATTTCAGGATAGTTTTCCTCCCGCTAAATTTACTTAAAAAAAAAAAAAAATCTCACTAAGGGGCACCTGGGTGGCTCATTGGGTTGAGTGTCTGACTTGATTTTGGCTCAGGTCATGATCTCAGGGTTGTGAGTTGGACCCCCACCTCGGGTTCCAAGCTTACCAGGGAGTCTGCTTGAGATTCTCTCTCTCCCTCTCCCTCTGCCCCTCCCTCTGCCTCTAAAATAATAAATTCAAAAATATTTTTTTTAAATCTTACTAAGAGTCAATTAAATTTTCTGAGCCTTAGTTTTGTCATCTGTAAAATACATATAATAATGAGATTGAGTTCAAAATGTCCTTGGAAGAATTAGATAATTCAAGTGTAAACACTAAGTGCTCAAAAGTGTTAGCTATTGTCACTATTATTATACAAAGCAACTGGCACAGTATTTGGCATATGTGGTTGAATAAACAGTAGCTATTAATATTGTTATTTAAAAAAAAACCTCACTAATGAAATAGGAAGATAAATTAATCAAAACTTGGGGCACCTGTGTGGCTCAGTTGTTTGAACATTCTACTCTTGATCTCAGCTCGGGTCTTGATCTCAGGGTCATGAGTTCAAGCCCTGCATTGGGCTCCATGCTGGGTGTGGAGCCTACTTAAAATTTTTTTTGACTCAATGGCTATATATCCTCAGAGTAGAAACAATTCCAAATTCTTACTTTTTGGACATTGGCTAATGTATTTTTTTAAAGATTTTATTTATTTATTTGACAGCTAGAGATCACAAGTAGGCAGAGAGGCAGGCAGAGAGAGAGGAGGAAGCAGGCTCCCCGCTGAACAGAGAGCCCGAAGTGGGGCTCGATCCCAGGACCCTGAGATCATGACCTGAGCCGAAGGCAGAGGCTTAACCCACTGAACCACCCAGGTGCCCTTGGCTATTGTATTTTTTATTCTAACTAAACATTATTAAAAGCACAGATTCCTGTGTTGAGCCTGATTTTTCTGACTGAGATTTGTCCACATGTAAAAAAGTCTTTAAATGCTGAAATCTGCTAAGATTTTAGTCAAAGTACTTTCCCACAAAGGAAAAGACAGTCAAGGAATTAAACTGAAACCTTATTCATTTACATGTTTGTGTAAGCTAAAGAATGTTCAGTTTACTGACAACTGGTAAAAATAACCTGAGGTGAAGAAAGATGACCCAGGAATCCTATATTCTAATCCAGACCCACTTTTTAAATTCTAACTTGGAGGCTAAAAATGGTTCAGTAAACTTCCCATTTCTTCTTCTTCTTCTTCTTCTTCTTCTTCTTCTTCTTCTCCTTCTCCTTCTCCTTCTCCTTCTCCTTCTCCTTCTCCTTCTTTCTTCTTCTTTTTAAATACTGTGCCCTGCTGCACTTCTTGGCTTTTACCAGAGCAAGGAAGAAAAAAACCTGGCATATATCATGAAATAGGTGGCTCTCAGGGGCACTTCTTGTCAAGCAGGAAGTGCCAGAAATCTCGTAGAATGTCTAATACAAATTTTCTCTTGCAGACACTAGAGGTTTGCATCTGGATACACATCTGCATTTTCTGGGTGCTGGGCCAAACTGAAACATTCAGTTTATCCATTGCTAATAAACATGTCAGCAGTTTCTTTGCTCTCACATCTGTTGTGAAAAATGTTATCTTTCCTGAAGTGTATTTATTTTGTCTTTAATACCAGCTTTCATGGATTACAAAATAGAGATATGCCTTCCCTTAACAAATTCAATCGCATATGCTGGAACGTGCCCCATCAAAGTGATGAGATAAATTAAAGATGTATATTCTATCTTGGGTCCTGAAAAGGAAATCCATGTAAAGAAAAGCAGCAACTCTCAGAAAGGCCAGTCCGAGGGAGGTGATGTGCCTCTCGATCAGGTTCATCTCAAAATCTATGCGAGACACTGTGTGCATCACAGGAATTCAGTGCAAAGTTTTAAAGATCTATTATTGGTTGTTTCATTATAAAGGCTGTCTTCAGTCCAGCTGATGACTTCCTTGCCCAGGGAGACACCTCCAAACACTTGCTCCTCATTCAACATCGTCCAGAATGCCTGCGCTGTTGCGTCACCAGCACTGGAGCTGCTCACAGATCTAGCTGCTCTAGAACGGAAATGGTCGGCTCTTGTATAAAAGGTAAGTGGTCACCAATATTTCTTCCTCTTGCTATTCTCTCATTTTAACTCATACTCAAAAGGTCCATTTTCTCAAGACTCCATTTCATCCTCAGCAACTCTGTCTTCCTTGCCTTCCCTCACCAAATCCCACCCTCTCAAAGTAACTAATCAGTGAGAAGGGGGCCTCTTTCACGCAGGTGACGAATAGCATGTTTGGAAATTCACCACATGCAGTTTGGAGGAGCAGGTGGGAAAATCCCGACACCACGTGCATGGTAAATGGGACGGGGACTGTCAGAGATGTACCTGTGTCCTCCTCAGACTCCTTCTCTGAGGTTAAGGATAATGCCACATACCACTCTCTGAAATCCAAGACCTTTCCACTCAACTGGCAAATAGTCAATTCCTGCTAAAGTCAGGGAGGGAGTGGTGAAAGTCCCCAACCTTGCCCCTTTAGCCCTGTAAAATAAACCAGAAAATGATGTGCCCATATATGAAGTTCTTTGTTAAAGGTTTGGGTCAATATCGGAAAGAAATGTACCATTGAATTGGACAGCGATTCATTAAAGAAAATAGCAAGGATGCACACAGAATTTAAAAAGTCAAAAATTTGTTTCTAAAAGTCGATAAAATCCATCCACTTTTGGCAAGATGAGCCAGGGAAAAAGAAAACAGAAGGCACAAGTAAATAATATTAAGAACAGAAAAGGCGACATAAGTAGAGAAACATCTCAAAAAAGACAAGAAAATATCATTGAAAGCTAAATGATGGTAAATTTGAGGAGTTAGGTAAGATATATGCATTATTAGAAAAATATAATTTTACAGGGGTGCCTGGGTGGCTCAGTGGGTTAAGCCTTTGCCTTCGGCTCAGGTCATGATCCCAGAGTCCTGGGATCAAGTCCCACATCGGGCTCTTTGCTCAGCAGGGAGCCTGCTTCCTCCTCTCTCTCTGCCTGCCTCTCTGCCTACTTGTGATCTCTGTCTGTCAAATAAATAAATAAAATCTTTTTAAAAATATAATTTTACTAAAGTAACTTAGAAGAAATAAAAATCCTAACCAATCTTCTACTATTAAAGAAATTGAATCAATAGTTAAAATCTGCCTAAAAATAAAGCAGCAGGTAAAGACATTTTACTATTAAGACTATCAAATATTAAAGAAACAGATAATCTCAGTCCTACACAAAACTTTTTCAAACAGGGGGAAAAAAGCCCAACTCATTTTTTGAAGCAAGTCATACATAGCTAAGACATTCTTAAAAAAACTATGTTGAAGGGACTCATCCTACCAAATATCTTATTCTTAATATAAAGGCTCTAATAATTGAGTGAATATGATGTTGGTGCAGGGATAAACACACAGCACAGTGGAATGGAGTAGAGAGACCAAAATAAACTCATTCAAATAGAGTTGTTACTGCAGAATACTTAGGAAGAAGATTTGACTTTTCAGGGAATGGTACTAGTCTTCCAGTAAATGGTTACCAGTAAATGGAAATTGGTAATTTAGTTACTCCTATAAAAAATTAAAATATGATTCCATCTTACACCACACATTTACATAAAATTCATATAAATTAAGAGCAAGATTTTTATAATTTTATGAAAAAAATATATTTATGAACTCAGATTATGGAAACATCTTTTAAAATACAAGAAATGCAAATCATAGAAAAACATCAGGAGCACATGGATAGCTCAGTTGGTTAAGCATCTGCCTTCAGCTTAGGTCATGATCCTAGGGTCCTGGGACGGGGCCTCGCATTGGGCTCCCTGCTCACAGGGTAGTCTGCTTCTCCCTCTTTCTATTCCTCTCCCTTTGTGCCTGCCTGCTCCTGTATGCTCTCTCTATTACTCTCTCTCTCTCAAATAAATAAAATCTAAAAAAAATTAAAGTCGTCAAAGTGCTAATAGAAAAGTAAAAAGTCAAGTCACAAACTGGCAGAGGAGATATATATATATATATATATATATATATATATATATA